>NC_092150.1:66959455-67681955 GCF_045791955.1 Oncorhynchus clarkii lewisi | reverse complement strand
AAAGCCAGCCCCCCACCCAAACAAATCCCCGTGAGGAGGACTGGGAGGGGAGTCTAGAGGGCGTTGTGAGGTGTGGAGCTGAGCAGAGCAGAGCTGAGGAGGGGAGGGGTGGGGAATTAACATTGGCTGCAGCCATCAGGGTTGGTTGGTTCATATGCACCAGCAATGGTGTCTGTCTGGGAGTGTAGAATTACTACCAGACATGCTGAATGTGTGTTGCACTGCACAAACAGACACATATAGACACATACTACACATACACTATATATACTATATAGAACACAGGTTGCTCGCGCACACACACACACACACACACACACAGCGCCATTATCATTAAAGAGCCAAGGACCCATCATTGGCCCTATATAAGTGTGGCTCCATGCTCATCTTCCACTGTGACTAACTGTTGCTAATTGTGATGACACACTCTGCGGGGGGACAATTACTCCCTTTTCATATTCACACGCAAATCAATTCAGAAAAACAACATGCTCACTAAATTAAAATTCCCCTTATCATCCCCCTTGATCTTGAAACATTCACTCACACTCCAACCCTGTCAACCTTGTCAACCCTGTCAATCCTGCCACATCGCTGTAACAGAAGTGCGGTGTGATTAGAAGCGTGTTTAACAGCAAATGACTTTCTCAACACTTCTTCCCAGTAGACTGGGCGGGGCTCTCTCTGTGTACTGCTGTGTTAACCCAGTAGAGCTATAAACACACAGCAGAGCATACATATAGCTGTGTGTGTGTGTGTGTGTGTGTGTGTGTGTGTGTGTGTGTGTGTGTGTGTGTGTGTGTGTGTGTGTGTGTGTGTGTGTGTGTGTGTGTGTGTGTGTGTGTGTGTGTGTGTGTGTGTGTGGTGTGTGTGGTGTGTGTGTGGTGTGTGTGGTGTGTGTGTGGTGTGTGTGGTGTGTGTGTGTGTGTGCGTGCGTGCGCGTGTGCCAAGCAGCATCGATTGCTCTGCAGTACTCTGATGGAGGATGAGAACGTGCTCAAACACCCAATAACAGCTCCGACACCTCACACACCCAGCTAGAGCTAGTGTACACCTCACACACCCAGCTAGAGCTAGTGTATACCTCACACACCCAGCTAGAGCTAGTGTATACCTCACACACCCAGCTAGAGCTAGTGTATACCTCACACACCCAGCTAGAGCTAGTGTATACCTCACACACCCAGCTAGAGCTAGTGTACACCTCACACACCCAGCTAGAGCTAGTGTATACCTCAGTTATCAGCATCTTAGTCATCGAGCCGTAAAGAAACTTGTTAGCAGAAATATACTGGATTTGTTTGCTTTCAATGATATTCTACTTCCTATCTTACATGATGTGTGCATTGATGACTATTCTATTGGTCGTTATTGTCCAACACCAAACAGCTTTATCCTCCACCAAGCCACAATACATACAGTGGTGGTACGAGGTACACAGTCAGGTATTCTGAACACATACATATTAGAGTCAT
The DNA here is from genome assembly GCF_045791955.1 of Oncorhynchus clarkii lewisi. NCBI lineage: Eukaryota > Metazoa > Chordata > Actinopteri > Salmoniformes > Salmonidae > Oncorhynchus > Oncorhynchus clarkii. The sequence goes on along the minus strand of NC_092150.1, from coordinate 67,680,480 downwards.
GTCTGGTGTGCACTGGGCGTCAGGAGGCTGAGAAAGAGGTAGCTCGGCTATTGACAGGTGTGGCATGCTCCATCGCCCAGAAAGCTTGACACACTGGCTATTGATTCTGTCAGACGAGATGAGTTTGGATGCAAAATGGGTTCAAATACACAGGACAGACAGAGTTGCTGTTAGGGGTGTTGAAACAACACACATTAGAACAGATCTGGGCAAAGAAAAAAGTCAAAGGATGGATTAATATTCAGCTTGCCTATGGAGGTTGAAAAAATGAACACTGCACTATGCTTACATCCCGGGCACCACGATCACGCCAGGGCGAAGGAAAAACACTCTATCCACAATAAGACCTGGAAACAAACACTTTGAAAACCTACCTGACATCACATCCTCCTACTACACAAAATACTATGAAATTGGTTCAGAAGTTGAAGACAAAACAATAGCCTTCGACACCATTACCTCTGGGTAGAGTATAAGCAATGGGTTTAAAGCAGGGATAATGAGACTATTAGAGGAAGGATGGTGATGAAGAGTCCTTGTGCCCCCCCGCCAGCATGGCTAGACCCCACCCCACCCCCACACTCCCCCAGGGAGTCTCCCTCCCTATGAATCCAATTTAAAAACCCAGCAGGAGTCTAACCAGCGTGCCTCTAATGACTCTGCTGCTTTTAATTCAAGGCTGAAACTCAGTTAAAATGGCCGCTGCTCCTTTTCTCTTTGTTTGCTCTTTCTCTTTCCTCTCCCTCAGTAGCAAAGCGTTGCGCTGATTAGCTGTGTTGATCTCCGTTCCTCACATCCTCCCCGCGGGGTATCTCTGACCACCTTGACCTGCCCGCCGGCCGGCCGGTCAGGCCGTGGCTCGCCCTTATGACATAATCGCAGGAAAGTGGGGTTGTGGGAAGGGTCATTGGAGAAAGTAAGTACCTCCTGTAGGTTAACAAAGTATCCTGACTTTAAAGTGTTCATTAACCCTACCTACCCCGAGGATGGAACAGTGAAAGGGATGATTGTTTCAACAAGCCCAATATACTAGATGAAAGGCTGATTAACCTATTCCAATTCTAAGGATCAGATATCTAATTTCGCCGATAAAATAACGCCCTCTTGGGTCTACATTTCAAAGAATATAAATACGTCACAATTCTTTTTTATTTTATGCAATACCTTTTCTTGAATGATGTTTCAATATGAAGTGAATAACCTTTTAGAATTGTATGACGTAGTAGACTAGTCTACGTGGCAAAGATTGAAACCTCGAATGTGCAATAAGCAACGTTAAACTAATTCGTCAAACTAATTGCACACCTTGAAGTGGCTGGGAGAACAATGGCCACTGGGTAGGCTAAACATTACAGAAAGACTGTAGTCATGGCTGTCAAAGTATACATCCCAGCGGCGTCTCAAACAATGTTTAAATCAATTGATCAGCATCTCTTTTCCTGCAGATGGGCAGACCGTTGGGTGCTACCCTCTCTCTCTCTCTCTCTCTCTCTCTCTCTGTTTGAGCGACACCTAGTTTATCCGCTGCCCTCCGCAGCGGTCACCGCCCTTGTTCTGATTGTCAACGGTAAGGGCGGGGAGAAGGGAGGAGGAAGTGTGACTGACAGCTGGTGTGAGTGACACGCACAGGCTATGATGGATGAGCTGCAAGCGTGACTCAGAGAACCAGAGAGGGTCAGAGGTTAAACATGTCACTGCTGTCCGTCCTCTTCCCCAGGGCCCTGCCCTTTGGGCCCCCCGCCCCACCGAAACCAAGGAGAGAGGAGGGAGAAAATGCACTCTAGACTTAACAAAAGATAGTGGTGATGTCTGGGGGGTGTTGGGAGGAGTGGAGGGGCCGGGGTGAAATGTGAGGCGCTAGGCACATGCTCTCTCTGGGTCTCAGTCAAAGCCAGGGCTGGACAAAGCCCCCATAGCCCCAGGAGCAAAGGCGGAGCTCGTCAATGGGCACAGGCTCAGGCAGGATGGTTCCTCTGAAAGAAACCATAGGCACGGGGGCAATTAGCCGTCTTTAGAGCCACATATATCTCCTGCAGTCTCTCTGGAACAACAAAGGAGAGAGCCATTCAATTTGCACCCCACACTGCCAGGCCTTTTGTCCCAGCTAAAGGGAGATGCTGGGTGAATAGGTGCACTAGTGTATTTGCCTCCACACTGCTTTGTAGAGAGACCTAGCTTGGCCTCATCAGAAAGGGAAAGGCACAAGCAGTATTCAACGGGCTCTGTTTGTGTCTGCGGCTGGCTTGCTAGCTGGCCCAGGGCTCCTTGATTAAGGTACAGGCTTGTAAAGACGAGAAGAACTTGAGCATGCTGCCGCTTTCACAGCACACAGAAAAGACTGAGGGTCGACACAATGGCTGTATGACTTTATACTCCAATGCCTCAATGTTTAAATGTTGCCATGTGCCTTTCTGCACAGAAATTGAAATCCTTTGAGCACTTTTGGTTGACTGTGACATAAAAAAAAAAACTGGTGTAATTTAATAGAGAATCTTAGCTAAACATGGTGGGTATTCAGTATAGATAGAAGCCTACACAAACCATAGGGTTGAAGGCTAAATGCATCTGAATGCTTTCAAACCGAAACAGTTCGTTAGAGTTCATGCATATATTATAATGAAATTTTTTAACATTTTGGTTCGTTCTGGACTTCGGTGAAGGTTTTTTCTGCTGTTTGGGGACACATTGTTGGGGGGGAGGCAAGCCGAAGATTAGAGGCGAAGTCCACGCCCCTTCATCTGTGATTGGTCAACAGTAGGGATTCTTTAATGAAGTCTTTGTTGTCATTCAACGAGAGACAACTCGTTTTAGTGCACATTTTGTAATTGAAAAATACTGCACCAAACATCTTAGATGTAAAATTGCACCCCTACAATCTCCTTGCTGCAAAAACGTCCAAATGAATGACAGATTTCTAGAGTTATCTTAGATTAATTCGGACTATTTTGAGGAAGTGAATACTGGCTACGGTTTCTCAAAATGGACAAACAGTACTATTGCCGCTTTTTTTCCATATTCAAGAGAAGGTCTATTAAGGGAGTATGCAAGGCGCCAGCCGAACTGAAGCATGTTGACGCCTTAAGGGGTGGAAGTGGTGGAAACAGTGGCAAGTTTTTCAGATACAATCTGTAAACCATTTACTACAATGTCAGTATATCAGTTGATTATTTATTTGAACCCCTAGAAACAGCAAAAATCACAATTCAATTCTAACTAAGCGCTAACCAGTGTAGGCCTTGACTAGACCATTTTAAAGCTCTGGCGACGTTGCGTCTTTAAAGAGTGATGCATCTGCTCAGTCTGCTCTGCTCAGTCTTCCACAGAGCCAATGAGTGTGCGTCCCCACCCATCACTCAGGAAGTCAATAAGTAATAACCATTCACCTTGGCCGGTTCCACACCATTACACAAGGCCTGTCCTGATGATGACTCAGGAGACACGACGAACGCTGCCTGCGTGAAGAACCTACCCGCCTGCAATCACTGACAGATTGTAGGGTAAGAGAGAGAGATAGTGGGAGAGAAAGAGACGGGGAAGAAACACAGAAAGAAAGAGAAAGGAATAAAGAGAAACAAAGGGAAGGAGGAATGGAAAAAAGAGGATAAGAGAGAGGAGAGAGAGAGAACATGAGAGCCTTTAAAGGGCTCTATGTTATCCAAACACAGGAGCAGATCTGATGATATGATGTAGGAGCGTGGGAAGCCATGTTACAGATTGCATAGAGGCGTCGCTCTGATCTTAACAAGAATCCAGGAATCAAAACAACAGCTATTGTAACACTGTGTGCATGTCTCATTGTTTCAGGTGATTATTGATGCCTTATCTGTGTGTGTTCGAACAAAGTGAACGCATTATAACGAGCCGCCAGCGAGACAAAAGCCCCCTGGATGAGCGTGGGAGGTGACAGCCACATCTACCATTTCTATCCCATCTATCTACCATTTCTATCGCCTCTTCTACCATCTTTTCTCTTTTCGTCCTTCCTTCTCTCCTCCTCTCCTCTCCCCTCTCACCCACTGTCATTTCCTCTCCTCCTCTCTCCCCTCCTATCTTCTCCCCTCTTTCTTCCTCTCCCTTCCTCCTCTCTCCTATCCGGTCCTCCTCCTCTCCTCTGCTTCCCTCTCATTGCAACATGGCATGATCAGCAGTTAAAATAAATGACGTGTGTTAGCCTTAAGACCACTTTACAGTATCCACAAGAAGGGAAACTGGCCACAGACAGACAGCCGGTGTAAATATACTGCTGACATGCCATTCTAGCCTGGCCATTCTGTCATCCATTACAGTCAATGGTGGGGAGGAGAAACGAGAAACACAAACACGCTCGCCTCACAAAGGCAATGTCATCCGGAGTGCTTTTAATGTTAGGCCATTAAAGTGGTCAATAAGCCCACTTGAGTATCCTGTACTGCTTACTCTACAGTATATTCTCCCAGCTCCATGACTTCATGGCTCTAATCCAACAAGAGGTCTGATATCAAAATAATATGCAAACTGAGAGCACTGTGTGAGTCCCCTGAAACCAGGACAAAAATATATAATGATTTGGGGGATTTTCAGGAAATCTAGGAAGGATTGCTGATATTTATTTGACATTTGTATCTAAAAGCATAATTGAGAAATGATTCACCAAAGTTGGCATATTCATGACATTTTGGCCTTACCCAGGCCTTCTTTAAAGGGACACTTTGGGATTTTGGCAAGGAGACCCTGTATCTACTTCGCCAGAGCCAGATACATTTTTGGATACCATTTGTATGTCTCTGTGTCCAGTATAAAGGAAGTTAGAGGTAGTTTCGAAAGACAATGCTAACTAGCGTTAGTGCAACGGCTGGATGTCTATGGGTATCTACTAGCATGCTGGACACACAGACTTAAAAATAATATCCCCCAGTTCCTCTGACTCTGGGGAAGTAGATAAAGGGCCTCATTGCCAAAATCCCAAAGTATCCCTTTTAGACTCAAAAATGTTTAATCTGTAGGTGCTACAAAGCAAATATTGGTGTCATATGAAGCTTTACGGCTTGCTCTGTAATATGGGTAGTATTTAAATGACATTAATTTATGAATATTGAGAAATATAAACATGAATATTGAAAATATACCATATTTGATTTGGCTAATTTATCAACATTTTGTTGAAACTAATATATTCTATGGGTATATCAAAGTTCTATAGTGGGATCTCTGCTAGTTTTAAAGTTATGGCCCATTTTATACAGAGACATTGGCATAGTAGGCAATTTAACCAATCACAGCCCTCCACTTGCTTGTATCATTGCACATCATGCAAATCACCAGCAGAGGGGGACCACTTTGAGTCCATTTTCACATTCACTCTGTTAGTAATGCTTATAAATGGGATCATAACTCATAACTGTTTTTCAATATTCATATTTGTATTTTTCAATATTTATTAATAATGTAAGAAAATTTAAATCAAAATACTGCTCGTAAGGCGGCGGTGGTGCAGTGGTTAAGGGCGCTGTACTGCAGCGCCAGCTGTACCATCAGAGTCCCTGGGTTCGCGCCCAGGCTCTGTCGTAACCGGCCGCGATCGGGAGGTCCGTGGGGCGACGCACAATTGGCCTAGCGTCGCCCGGGTTAGGGAGGGCTTGGTCGGTAGGGGTGTCCTTGTCTCATCGCGCACCAGCGACTCCTGTGGCGGGCTGGGCGCATTGGTGCGCCGGTGTTTCCTCCGGCGCATTGGTGCGGCTGGCTTCCGGGTTGGATGTGCGCTGTGTTAAGAAGGTTGGGTTGTGTATCGGAGGACGCATGACTTTCAACCTTCGTCTCTCCCGAGCCCGTACGGGAGTTGTAGCGATGAGACAAGATAGTAGCTACTACAACAATTGGATACCACAAAATTGGGGAGAAAAAGGGGTAAAATTCAAAAAAATAAATAAAATAAAATAAACAAATACTGCTCGTACAACAGAGCAAGCGTTAAAGCTTCATATGAAGTGTTCCCCTATATTCATTGAGCAGCAGCGCCCTCCAAAAAATATGATAATTTTTTGTTGTAGTTTTATATTTCTGCCGAGACGTGGCTTTAAAAGGATTTTTCTACTTTCCCATTTGTAATGTCTCTGTGTGCAGGTTGAAGGAAGTTGCTAATTAGCGTTAGCGCAATTTTTAACTGACGTTAGCGCAATGACTGGAAGTCTATTGGAACAGCTAGCATGTTACCAGTCAATGCGCTGACGCTAGTTAGCAATGGCTCATATCCAAATACCTTCAAACTGCACGCAAAGACACAAAAATGCTATCCATGAGTTCATCTGTCTCTGGGTAATTAGAATACGGGCTTCATTGCCAAAATCTCGCACTGTCCCTTTAAGATCAGAGTGACAAGTTACAACATACAGTATATTTGTAGCAAACAGAGCGATCAGTGGCTCAAATGACAGCCACATGGAACATAAATGTAAATGAATTACATTTTCATGCATTTTGGAGTAGAACGTCCTTTTAAATAGAAGTGACCTTCTCATAACCCCCCTATATGTCAACAATCCTTCCTCCAAAGGAGCATTCTATAGATTAAAGATGACCGGGTTTCGTAAGGTATTACCCCACTTCACATTATTTACCATCGTTGGCTGTGTTGTTCAGGCCGGTGTTGCTGCTTGGTGTCACTGGGTAGATGGAAACATGAAGCATCAACAACAATGAACCACTCAAACAAAACTCCCTGTCATGGACATTTGCTTGCCACAAACCTGAAGTCATGGAAGATGGAGAGAGAAAAATAATGCGTGAGAAGGAGAGAGAGAGGTGGTTCTGGCACCAACTTAGGAGGGCCTACAGCAGCACGTAGATCTTCTGCACAGATTCAGCCAGACCTGGGCCCTGAGTAAATCTCAGTAAGACAAAAATAATGGTGTTTCAAAAAAAGGTCCAGTCGCCAGGACCACAAATACAAATTCCATCTAGACACCGTTGCCCTAGAGCACACAAAAAACGATACATACTTCGTACTAAACATCAGCGCCACAGGTAACTTCCACAAAGCTGTGAACGAGCTGAGAGACAAGGCAAGAAGGGCCTTCTATGCAATCAAAAGGAACATAAAATTCAACAAACCAATTAGGATCCTGCTAAAAATACTTGAATCAGTTATAGAACCCATTGCCCTTTATGGTTGTGAGTAGAGGTCGACCGATTATGATTTTTCAACGCCGATACCGATACATTATGAAACATGTTCAATTTGGTTTAAATAATGCAAAAACAAAGTGTTGGAGAAGAAAGTAAAAGTGCAATATGTGCCATGTAAAAAAGCTAACGTTTAAGTTCCTTGCTCAGAACATGTGAACATATGAAAGCTGGTGGTTCCTTTTAACGTGAGTGTTCAATTTTCCCAGGTAAGAAGTTTTAGGTTGTAGTTATTATAGGAATTATAGGACTATTTCTCTCTATACCATTTGTATTTCATATACCTTTGACTATTGGATGTTCTTATAGGCACTTAGTATTGCCAGTGTAACAGTATAGCTTCTGTCCCTCTCCTCGCCCCAACATGGGCTCGAGCCAAGAACACATTGACAACAGCCACCCTCGAAGCATTGTTACCCATCGCTCCACAGAAGCCGCGGACCTTGCAGAGCAAGGGGAACAACTACTTCAAGGTAGCCAGGAGCTGCCAGAGCCGTCCTTCACTCCGGAGCAGCCGGAGTCTCCCGCCTGTCCGGCGCTGCCGGAATCTCCCGTCCATTCGGGACCCATGGCTAGGGTCCCCAGTCGGAGGCGAGGGTCGCCGCTCGTAAGAGGCCACGGGGGCGGTTGAGGAGTGGAAAAAACGGTGGTGAAGTGGGGTCCACGTCCCGCGCCAGAGCCGCCACCGCGGACAGACGCCCATCCAGACCCTCCCCTGTAGGTTCAGGTTTTGCGGCATTATGGACACTTACCACGCTGCGCATTGGTCCTCCGATCCTTCTCGCTACTTCTCCTCAGAATGTTCAATGTTATGTCATAATTATGTACAATTCTGGTAAATTAATTACGGTCTTTGTTAGGAATAAATGGTCTTCACACAGTTCGCAACGAGCCAGGCGGCCCAAACTGCTGCATATACCCTGACTGCTTGCATATACCCTGACTGCAAGAGAAGTGACACAATTTCCCTAGTTAAAATAAATTCACGTTAGCAGGCAATATAAACTAAATATGCAGGTTTAAAAATATTTCCTTGTGTATTGATTTTAAAGAAAGGCATTGATGTTTATGGTTAGGTACATTGGTGCAATGACAATGCTTTTTTTTGCGAACGTGCTTATTAAATCACCCGTTTGGCGAAGTAGGCTGTGATTTAATGATAAATTAACAGGCACCGCATCGATTATATGCAACACAGGACAAGCTAGATAAACTAGTAATATCATCAACCATGTGTAGTTAACTAGTGATTATGTTAAGATTGATTGTTTTTTATAAGATAAGTTTAATGCTAGCTAGCACCTTACCTTGGCTCCTTGCTGCACTCGCATAACAGGTAGTCAGTCACTCCTCGTGGAGTGCAATGTAATCGGCCACAATCGGTGTCTAAAAATGCAGATTACCGATTGTTATGAAAACTTGAAATCGGCCCTAATTAATCAACCATTCCGATTAATCGGTCGACCTCTAGTTGTGAGGTCTGGGGTCCACTCACCAACCAAGAATTCACAAAATAGGGATAAACACCAAATTGAGACTCTGCATACAGAATTCTGCAAAAATATCCTCCATGTACAACGTAAAACACAAAATAATGCACTCAGAGCAGAATTAGGCCGATTCCTGCTAATCATCAAAATCCGTTAAATTCTACAACCACCCAAACCTTCCATAACAAAGCCATCATGTACAGAGAGATGAACCTGGAGAAGAGTCCCGTAAGCAGGCTGGTCCTGGGGCTCTGTTCACAAACACAAACAGACCCCACAGAGCTCCAAGATAGCAACACAATTAGACCCAACCAAATCATGAGAAAACAAAAAGATCATTACTTGACACATTGGAAAGAATTAACAAAAAATAAGAGCAAACTAGAATGCTATTTGGCCCTTAACAGAGAGTACACAGTGGCAGAATACCTGACCATTGTGACTGACCTAAACTTGACTATGTACAGACTCAGTGAGCATAGCCTTGCTATTGACAAAGGTCACCGTAGGCAGACCTGGCTCTCAAGAGAAGACAGGCTATGTGCACACTGCCCACAAAATGAGGTGGAAACTGAGGGCACTTCCAAACCTCCTGCCCAATGTATGACCATATAAGAGACACATATTTCCCTCAGATTACAGATTCACAAAGAACTCGAAAACAAACCCAATTTCGATAAACTCTCATATCTACTGGGTGAAATACCACAGTGTGCCATCACAGCAGCAACATTTGTGACCTAACCAATGAAGAACAAACACCATTGTAAATACAACCCATATTTCTGTTTTTTTATTTTCCCTTTTGTACTTTAACTATTTGCACATCGTTACAACACTGTATATAGACATAATATGACATTTGAAATGTCTTTATTCTTCTGGAACTTTCATGAGTGTAATGTTTACTGTTCATTTTTATAGTGTATTCCACTTTGTGTTTATTATCTATATCACTTGCTATGGCAATGTTAACATTATGTTCCCATGCCAATAAAGCCCCTTGAATTGAATTGAGAGAGAAAGGGAGAGAGGGAAAAAGAGAGAGAGCACCCATTGCCATTATCTCTCCATGCACATAAACAGTGACCTCCAGAATCCCCCCGCAGTCAGCCCACTGTCATACAAAAACAGACAACATCAATACAAACACACTCATAGCACTCCCCATTATCATGTTACATCCTGGTCTCTCTCCACTTACAGACGCCTGCTTAGCTGTTGGCCAGACAGCCAACCCATCAACATGGCACACAGACAGGGGAAATGGGCCCAGGCACAGATGATAAACACTGTGGCTTCACATTTCACTCTGACCTAAATCTACAGAGGGGGTCAGCCTGTCGGTCAGATGGCCTCGAGGAGAGGAGAGTAGATGAGAATTTAAATTAACATGCCAGTGTGAACATGTGTGTGTGTGTGTGTGTTTGTGAGTGTGAGAGAGAGAGAGAGAGAGAGAAAGAGAGAGAGAGAGAGAGAGAGAGAGAGAGAGAAAGAGAGAGAGAGAGAGAGAGAGAGAGAGAGAGAGAGAGAGAGAGAGAGAGAGAGAGAGAGAGAGAGAGAGAGAATGTATATGTGGGTGTGTGCATGATTGTACCCACAGGAGAGCGTGTGCCCATTTGAGGCATTGTAAAAATGCCAAACTGCCTCAATGGAGGAAAAATGGGCTTATTCATTCTTTGAAAAAACGGACAAAGCATTTTAGACATCCCACAGGGACCGAGAAAAGCCCAGGTTTGTTAATAACAGAGCTTAGTAGTGCAATAAAACCTGCTCAGCTAAGAATCATTAGAAAATAGCCTGACTCCGTTTAATTGTAAATCAAGTTCAAGAACTGCCTGGAGAGTCATCACTCAGTGCATCCAATTAATAAAGGAAAAATCCATTATCTGGCAACCATTTTATGGAAACAAAAATTCCACAACAAATGGGGAGGAGCAGGGGGAGAGGGAGAGAGGGGGAGGAAGGGAGAGAGGGAGGAGGTTTGGCCATGCGGCCCGGGCGGATCCTGAGGGCGTGAGCGTTTTGTGCGAGAGGGAGGGTAGCCTGGACCCCGGCAGAACACTTGGCATGTGCCAACCACTCAGGTGACAGGCCATCTCACTCCAGCTCCTCTCCTCTCCCCTAAATTCACGGCCTAGCGTCTTTTCTATGTTCAGGCCATTGTCTGAACAGGGCCAGCTGGGTGGGTGTTCCAGGGCTCCAGCAGGACTGCCTGGGTTAGTGGCTGGGTCAAACGGTCAAATAGGGGGTGCTTATATTTGTCCTGTTTCACTGCATGTACAAGTGCTAACCTGTACGAGTGTGAGGTGTGAAATGGAAGTGAGTTTTGTGCATATCCCAAATTCCCCTGAGACACCCTCAGAGAGTAGCGTCACGGCCAGGGATCAGCCATTATCGACGGCGACCCTGGAGCAATTGGGGTTAAGTGCCTTGCTCAAGAGCACATTGACAGATTTTTCACCACAGGGATTAGATTACTGGCCCAACACGCTTAATCGCTAGGGTACCTGCCGCCCGCCCTTCTAGAGGGCTACAGGGCCACTGCCGACTGGGTGGGGGGCAGGATCCTCGGGATCCTTGTTCAGAACAGACAGACTACTACTGAGCCAGCCTGGGGGACAGAGAGCAGAACAGAGGGAAGGATGTAGGACTGGGCTGCCATCAGGGTGGACTGGGGCTCTCAGCTTCTCTTTGAATGGAGGAGTGAGACAGAAGAGCAGTGAACGTCTGATGCCTTCTGGCAATAGGCTTAATATGACTTTGTTGATAGTCCTTCTATTCACAACACTGATGATTAATGAGTGTGAGTGAGCCGATTGCAGTGAGTGAGTGAGCCGATTGCATCAGCTAAGGAGAATGTAGGGCTACATTTACCTTGTGTGAATCCTCGCAAAATCCTTCAGGTTTCTGAGTCTCTGTGTGACAGTGAAAGATTCTTCAAAGATAAACAAGGACTTATCGGGAGGGGGCTTCATTTTTGGAGACAAAAGAAAGAAAAGGTCCATGTCACTGGTCCCTGTGAGGCAGGAGCCTGGGAGGGGAGCGGAGCATGGCACAGAGGAAGGTGGAGGCAACAGCCACAGGCTCTGACACGTGGCTGCCTGCCTGCCTGCCTACCTGCCTGCCTGCCTGCCTACCTGTCAGCCTGCCTGCCTGCCTACCTGCCTGCCTACCTGTCAGCCTGCCTACCTGCCTGCCTACCTGCCTACCTGTCAGCCTGCCTGCCCGCCTGCCTACCTGTCAGCCTGCCTGCCTACCTACCTGCCTGCCTACCTGTCAGCCTGCCTGCCTGCCTACCTACCTGTCAGCCTGCCTACCTGCCTGCCTACCTGCCTACCTGTCAGCCTGCCTGCCTACCTGCCTACCTGTCAGCCTGCCTACCTGCCTGCCTACCTGTCAGCCTGCCTGCCTACCTACCTGCCTGCCTACCTGTCAGCCTGCCTACCTGCCTGCCTACCTGCCTGCCTACCTGTCAGCCTGCCTGCCTGCCTACCTGCCTGCCTGCCTGTCAGCCTGCCTGCCTGTCAGCTTGCCTACCTACCTGCCTGCCTACCTGCCTGCCTACCTGCCTGCCTGCCTGCCTACCTGCCTGCCTGCCTTCCTGCCTGCCTACCTGCCTGCCTACCTGTCAGCCTGAAATGAAAGCAGCATCACACGCAGGTTTTCTTTTCTCCCCTCCTGCCATTGTGTAAGGCTTTCGGCTGACGGGGACTGTGAATAAACAACAGTGCATGGAGAAGAAGAGGTGGAGAAGAGAGGAGGATGCTGAGGCGGGCAGCAATCACACAGACTTTGTTCTGCTGGGGAATAATAGACAGTTTAGCAGCCAGTGCTTTACCTGCAATTAAAATAAAAAGATAATTGTGTTAAAAGCATCCAGTCTGTCAGCTGCATCTTGGGATATTGTCCCTTTGTCGTGGTGCGTGGAAGACAAGACAACACATTCCACTGTCAGTGATATATATATACTGTACCTCTCTGGGCTGTCACACTTTATTGAGCAAACAGGGAGCTATGACAGGGCGGGGGTGGGATAATTCATCTTAAAAACATCGCTGGTTGAACTATTGTTCTTTGGTTTCTCTGCGAAGGCACAACACTTCTTTACCTTTCAGATCTCAAAGCACTGCACTCCTACTGCACGCCACCATCTCAGGACTCCAATTCAAAATGTAATAATGGTGCTAGCGTTCCTGTAATGGGGGGGGGGGGGGGGGGGGGGGGAGACAGAGAGAGAGAGAGGAAAAGAAGAGAAAGAAAGAGAGAGAATGAAGAGAGAGAGACGGAGGAGAGAGGGTATTTCCCAGGACGGGTTCTCTCCAGGGCCGACCCAACACTTCCTCAGACAGCGATATCATGCAAAATGGTCCAGCTGTGCTTTCATATCCTAATGTCATTACAGTGAGCAGGTAGAGATGGGGGATTGCATTCTCCTCCTCTGTAATGTGGTTCACAGGCAGCCTCTCCGCTGCCCGGCGCCTGACACACTCTTTGCATCTCCAAAGAAGCGTCAGATCAGAAAACAGGAGAGGAATCGCTTCCCTTCTGTGCTTCAGACACATCTCAGAGTCTCCTCTTAACGCATGTTCTTCTACCCGTCATTCAGCAACACATGCATTATAAGCAAAGCAGAGAAGCAGAGATCCGTCTCATGGGGAGAGAGAGAGTGTTGTCATGCGCTGCCAATGCTCCAGATTCACGTTCTCATATTCACATGTAAGACTGACTGGTAGAATAACCCTCTGTCAAAGAGCTAGAGAAACATATCTCAAATATGCTATGTTTGGTATTTCATAACCTTGCCCTGGGCCGATGTAGGACGACTGGTGAGTTTAACCTGCCCTGGGGCGATGTTGGACGACTGGTGAGTTTAACCTGCCCTGGGCCGATGTTGGACGACTGGTGAGTTTAACCTGCCCTGGGCCGATGTAGGACGACTGGTGAGTTTAACCTGCCCTGGGGCGATGTTGGACGACTGGTGAGTTTAACCTGCCCTGGGCCGATGTAGGACGACTGGTGAGTTTAACCTGCCCTGGGGCGATGTTGGACGACTGGTGAGTTTAACCTGCCCTGGGGCGATGTAGGACGACTGGTGACTTTAACCTGCCCTGGGCCGATGTAGGACGACTGGTGAGTTTAACCTGCCCTGGGGCGATGTTGGACGACTGGTGAGTTTAACCTGCCCTGGGGCGATGTAGGACGACTGGTGAGTTTAACCTGCCCTGGGCCGATGTAGGACGACTGGTGAGTTTAACCTGCCCTGGGCCGATGTAGGACGACTGGTGAGTTTAACCTGCCCTGGGCCGATGTAGGACGACTGGTGAGTTTAACCTGCCCTGGGCCGATGTAGGACGACTGGTGAGTTTAACCTGCCCTGGGCCGATGTAGGACGACTGGTGAGTTTAACCTGCCCTGGGGCGATGTTGGACGACTGGTGAGTTTAACCTGCCCTGGGCCGATGTAGGACGACTGGTGAGTTTAACCTGCCCTGGGCCGATGTAGGACGACTGGTGACTTTAACCTGCCCTGAGGCGATGTTGGACGACTGGTGAGTTTAACCTGCTCTGGGCCGATGTAGGACGACTGGTGACTTTAACCTGCCCTGGGGCGATGTTGGACGACTGGTGAGTTTAACCTGCCCTGGGCCGATGTAGGACAACTGGTGAGTTTAACCTGCCCTGGGGCGATGTAGGACGACTGGTGACTTTAACCTGCCCTGAGGCGATGTTGGACGACTGGTGAGTTTAACCTGCTCTGGGCCGATGTAGGACGACTGGTGACTTTAACCTGCCCTGGGGCGATGTTGGACGACTGGTGAGTTTAACCAGCCCTGGGCCGATGTAGGACAACTGGTGAGTTTAACCTGCCCTGGGGCGATGTAGGACGACCGGTGAGTTTAACCTGCCCTGGGGCGATGTAGGACGACTGGTGAGTTTAACCTGCCCTGGGCCGATGTAGGACGACTGGTGAGTTTAACCTGCCCTGGGGCGATGTAGGACGACTGGTGAGTTTAACCTGCCCTGGGGCGATGTAGGACAACTGGTGAGTTTAACCTGCCCTGGGGCGATGTAGGACAACTGGTGAGTTTAACCTGCCCTGGGGCGATGTAGGACAACTGGTGAGTTTAACCTGTGCTCTCACCATTATATTCGACATGATGAAAGCTGAATCTGCAGCGAGGAGGGCGATGATAATTAATGTGAAGGTGCCAGGCAGGCTGTAACTCTCTCTCTCACACACATACACACGCACACACACACACACACACACACACACACACACACACACACACAGGAAATGGCAGAGTGGTGCTAGCGCTGCAGAGTGAGAGTGACTGAGGCAGATCTGGAAGTGACCGGTTGTAATGAGCCAGCGAGGCAGGGTGAACAGGAACGGGAACAGGAACAGGCCATGCCTGGGTAGGATGGAACAGGAAGAGGAACAGGAAAAGGCCAGGCCTGGGTAGGATGGAACAGGAAGAGGAACAGGAACAGGCCAGGCCTGGGTAGGATGGAACAGGAAGTGGAACAGGAACAGGCCAGGCCTGGGTAGGATGGAACAGGAAGAGGAACAGGAACAGGCCAGGCCTGGGTAGGATGGAACACGAAGAGGAACAGGAACAGGCCAGGCCTGGGTAGGATGAAACAGGAAGAGGAACAGGAACAGGCTAGAATAGGATGGAACAGGAAGAAGAACAGGAACAGACCAGGGCTGGAGAGGATGGAACAGGAATAAGAACAGGAACAGGCCAGGCCTAGGTAGGATGGAACAGGAAGAGGAAGAGGCCAGGCCTGGGTAGGATGGAACAGGAACAGGAACAGGCCAGGCCTGGGTAGGATGGAACAGGAAGAGGAAGAGGAACAGGCTAGAATAGGATGGAACAGGAAGAGGAAGAGGAACAGGAACAGGCTAGAATAGGATGGAACAGGAACAGGCCAGGGCTGGAGAGGATGGAACAGGAAGAGGAACAGGAACAGGAACAGGCTAGAATAGGATGGAACAGGAAGAGGAACAGGCTAGAATAGGATGGAACAGGAAGAAAAAACAGGAACAGGAAAAGGAACAGGCTAGAATAGGATGGAACAGGAAGAAGAACAGGAACAGGCCAGGCCTGGGTAGGATGGAACAGGAAGAGGAACAGGAACAGGCCAGGCCTGGGTAGGATGGAACAGGAAGAGGAACAGGAACAGGCCAGGCCTGGGTAGGATGAAACAGGAAGAGGAACAGGAACAGGCTAGAATAGGATGGAACAGGAAGAAGAACAGGAACAGACCAGGGCTGGAGAGGATGGAACAGGAATAAGAACAGGAACAGGCCAGGCCTAGGTAGGATGGAACAGGAACAGGCTAGAATAGGATGGAACAGGAAAAAGAACAGGAACAGGCCAGGCCTGGGTAGGATGGAACAGGAAGAGGAACAGGTCAGGGTAGGATAGAACAGGAAGAAGAACAGGAACAAGCCTGGACTGCATAGGATGGAATATGAAGAGGAACAGGAACAAAACTCTCCCTAGGACGCTGAGCTCCCCTCTCCCTGGGACACTGAGCTCCCCTCTCCCTGGGACACTGAGCTCCCCTCTCCCTGGGACACTCAGCTCCCCTCTCCCTGGGACACTGAGCTCCCCTCTCCCTGGGACACTGAGCTCCCCTCTCCCTGGCACACTGAGCTCCCCTCTCCTTGGACACTGAGCTCCCCTCTCCCTGGGACACTGAGCTCCCCTCTCCCTGGGACACTGAGTTCCCCTCTCCCTGGGATACTGAGCTCTCCCTGACCCAGTTTAGGCTAGCACTGAGCTGCTCTGGGGGGTGTTCTGGGGTTGTTTGGATGGGTTTACATATGTCCCGTCCAGTGGCATCACAGTGCTGCAGCTAACAGGGGAGGGGGCTAGACACAGCATTCAGCTGGGCCCTGTCCCAACGCAGCAGCCCCTCTCTCTCCCTCTTTTTTTCTCCCTCTCTCTCCACTCATCGACCAGTTGACAATTATAATAATGTGTGTGTGTGTGTGTGTGTGTGTGTGTGTGTGTGTGTGTGTGTGTGTGTGTGTGTGTGTGTGTGTGTGTGTGTGTGTGTGTGTGTGTACAGGATATGGGAAAGGGAATGTATAAAAATTGGTGACAGAGTGAGAGAGAAAGAGAAAGAGAGGGAGAGAGAAAGAAAACGAGAGGGAGAGAGAAAGAAAAAGAGAGGGAGGGAGAAAGAGAGGGAGAGAGAAAGAAAAAGAGGGAGAGAGAAAGAAAACAAGAGGAGAGAGAAAGAGAGGGAGAGAGAAAGAAAACAAGAGGAGAGAGAAAGAGAGGGAGAGAGAAAGAAAACAAGAGGAGAGAGAAAGAGAGGGAGAGAGAAAGAAAACAAGAGGAGAGAGAAAGAAAGAAAAAGAGAGGGAGAGAGAGAAAGAAAAAGAGGGAGAGAGAAAGAAAACAAGAGGAGAGAGAAAGAGAGGGAGAGAGAAAGAAAACAAGAGGAGAGAGAAAGAGAGGGAGAGAGAAAGAGAGGGAGAGAGAAAGAGAGGGAGAGAAAAAGAGAGGGAGAGAGAGAAAGAAAAAGAGAGGGAGAGAAAAAGAGAGGGAGAGAGAAAGAAAGAAAAAGAGAGGGAGAGAGAAAGAGAGGGAGAGAGAAAGAAAACAAGAGGAGAGAGAAAGAGAGGGAGAGAGAAAGAAAGAAAAAGAGAGGGAGAGAGAGAAAGAAAAAGAGGGAGAGAGAAAGAGAGGGAGAGAAAAAGAGAGGGAGAGAGAGAGAAAGAGAGGGAGAGAAAAAGAGAGGGAGAGAGAGAAAGAAAAAGAGAGGGAGAGAGAAAGAGAGGGAGAGAGAAAGAAAGAAAAAGAGAGGGAGAGAGAAAGAAAGAAAAAGAGAGGGAGAGAAAAAGAGAGGGAGAGAGAAAGAAAAAGAGAGGGAGAGAGAAAGAAAAAGAGAGGGAGAGAGAAAGAGAGAGAAAGAAAAAGAGAGGGAGAGAGAAAGAAAAAGAGAGGGAGAGAGAAAGAAAAAGAGAGGGAGAGAAAAAGAAAAAGAGAGGGAGAGAGAAAGAAAAAGAGAGGGAGAGAGAAAGAAAAAGAGAGGGAGAGAGAGAAAGAAAAAGAGAGGGAGAGAGAAAGAGAGAGAAAGAAAAAGAGAGGGAGAGAGAAAAAGAGAGGGAGAGAGAAAAAGAGAGGGAGAGAGAAAAAGAGAGGGAGAGAGAAAAAGAGAGGGAGAGAGAGAAAGAAAAAGAGAGGGAGAGAGAAAGAAAAAGAGAGGGAGAGAGAAAAAGAGAGGGAGAGAGAGAAAGAAAAAGAGAGGGAGAGAGAAAGAAAAAGAG
Source organism: Oncorhynchus clarkii lewisi (assembly GCF_045791955.1). Taxonomy (NCBI): domain Eukaryota; kingdom Metazoa; phylum Chordata; class Actinopteri; order Salmoniformes; family Salmonidae; genus Oncorhynchus; species Oncorhynchus clarkii. Next base: position 67,662,538 of record NC_092150.1, on the reverse strand, counting down.
AGGGAGAGAGAAAGAAAAAGAGAGGGAGAGAGAAAGAAAAAGAGAGGGAGAGAGAAAGAGAGGGAGAGAGAAAGAAAAAGAGAGGGAGAGAGAAAGAAAAAGAGAGGGAGAGAAAAAGAGAGGGAGAGAGAAAGAGAGGGAGAGAGAAAGAAAGAAAAAGAGAGGGAGAGAGAAAGAGAGGGAGAGAGAGAAAGAAAAAGAGAGGGAGAGAGAAAGAAAAAGAGAGGGAGAGAGAAAAAGAGAGGGAGAGAGAGAAAGAAAAAGAGAGGGAGAGAGAAAGAAAAAGAGAGGGAGAGAGAAAGAAAAAGAGAGGGAGAGAGAAAGAAAAAGAGAGGGAGAGAGAAAGAAAAAGAGAGGGAGAGAGAAAGAGAGGGAGAGAGAAAGAAAAAGAGAGGGAGAGAGAAAGAAAAAGAGAGGGAGAGAGAAAGAGAGGGAGAGAGAGAAAGAAAAAGAGAGGGAGAGAGAAAGAAAAAGAGAGGGAGAGAGAAAGAGAGGGAGAGAGAAAGAGAGGGAGAGAGAGAAAGAAAAAGAGAGGGAGAGAGAAAGAAAAAGAGAGGGAGAGAGAAAGAGAGGGAGAGAGAAAGAAAAAGAGAGGGAGAGAGAAAAAGAGAGGGAGAGAGAAAAAGAGAGGGAGAGAGAAAAAGAGAGGGAGAGAGAGAAAGAAAAAGAGAGGGAGAGAGAAAGAAAAAGAGAGGGAGAGAGAAAGAAAAAGAGAGGGAGAGAGAAAAAGAGAGGGAGAGAGAGAAAGAAAAAGAGAGGGAGAGAGAAAGAAAAAGAGAGGGAGAGAGAAAGAGAGGGAGAGAGAAAGAAAAAGAGAGGGAGAGAGAAAGAAAAAGAGAGGGAGAGAAAAAGAGAGGGAGAGAGAAAGAAAAAGAGAGGGAGAGAGAAAGAGAGGGAGAGAGAAAGAGAGGGAGAGAGAAAGAGAGGGAGAGAGAAAGAAAGAAAAAGAGAGGGAGAGAGAAAGAAAAAGAGAGGGAGAGAGAAAGAGAGGGAGAGAGAAAGAGAGGGAGAGAGAAAGAAAAAGAGAGGGAGAGAGAAAGAGAGGGAGAGAGAGAAAGAAAAAGAGAGGGAGAGAGAAAGAGAGGGAGAGAGAAAGAGAGGGAGAGAGAAAGAGAGGGAGAGAGAAAGAAAGAAAAAGAGAGGGAGAGAGAAAGAAAAAGAGAGGGAGAGAGAAAGAGAGGGAGAGAGAGAAAGAAAAAGAGAGGGAGAGAGAAAGAAAAAGAGAGGGAGAGAGAAAGAGAGGGAGAGAGAAAGAAAAAGAGAGGGAGAGAGAAAGAGAGGGAGAGAGAGAAAGAGAGGGAGAGAGAAAGAGAGGGAGAGAGAGAAAGAAAAAGAGAGGGAGAGAGAAAGAAAGAAAAAGAGAGGGAGAGAGAAAGAAAAAGAGAGGGAGAGAGAAAGAAAAAGAGAGGGAGAGAGAAAGAGAGGGAGAGAGAGAAAGAAAAAGAGAGGGAGAGAGAAAGAAAGAAAAAGAGAGGGAGAGAGAAAGAAAAAGAGAGGGAGAGAGAAAGAAAGAAAAAGAGAGGGAGAGAGAAAGAAAAAGAGGGAGAGAGAAAGAAAAAGAGGGAGAGAGAAAGAAAACAAGAGGAGAGAGAAAGAGAGGGAGAGAGAAAGAAAACAAGAGGAGAGAGAAAGAGAGGGAGAGAGAAAGAAAACAAGAGGAGAGAGAAAGAGAGGGAGAGAGAAAGAAAACAAGAGGAGAGAGAAAGAGAGGGAGAGAGAAAGAAAACAAGAGGAGAGAGAAAGAAAGAAAAAGAGAGGGAGAGAGAGAAAGAAAAAGAGGGAGAGAGAAAGAAAACAAGAGGAGAGAGAAAGAGAGGGAGAGAGAAAGAAAACAAGAGGAGAGAGAAAGAGAGGGAGAGAGAAAGAGAGGGAGAGAAAAAGAGAGGGAGAGAGAGAAAGAAAAAGAGAGGGAGAGAAAAAGAGAGGGAGAGAGAAAGAAAGAAAAAGAGAGGGAGAGAGAAAGAGAGGGAGAGAGAAAGAAAACAAGAGGAGAGAGAAAGAGAGGGAGAGAGAAAGAGAGGGAGAGAGAAAGAGAGGGAGAGAGAAAGAAAGAAAAAGAGAGGGAGAGAGAGAAAGAAAAAGAGGGAGAGAGAAAGAGAGGGAGAGAAAAAGAGAGGGAGAGAGAAAGAGAGGGAGAGAAAAAGAGAGGGAGAGAGAGAAAGAAAAAGAGAGGGAGAGAGAAAGAGAGGGAGAGAGAAAGAAAGAAAAAGAGAGGGAGAGAGAAAGAAAGAAAAAGAGAGGGAGAGAAAAAGAGATAGAGAGAAAGAAAAAGAGAGGGAGAGAGAAAGAAAAAGAGAGGGAGAGAGAAAGAGAGAGAAAGAAAAAGAGAGGGAGAGAGAAAGAAAAAGAGAGGGAGAGAGAAAGAAAAAGAGAGGGAGAGAAAAAGAAAAAGAGAGGGAGAGAGAAAGAAAAAGAGAGGGAGAGAGAAAGAAAAAGAGAGGGAGAGAGAGAAAGAAAGAGAGGGAGAGAGAAAGAGAGAGAAAGAAAAAGAGAGGGAGAGAGAAAAAGAGAGGGAGAGAAAAAGAGAGGGAGAGAGAAAGAGAGGGAGAGAGAAAGAGAGGGAGAGAGAGAAAGAAAAAGAGAGGGAGAGAGAAAGAAAAAGAGAGGGAGAGAGAAAAATAGAGGGAGAGAGAGAAAGAAAAAGAGAGCGAGAGAGAAAGAAAAAGAGAGGGAGAGAGAAAGAAAAAGAGAGGGAGAGAGAAAGAAAAAGAGAGGGAGAGAGAAAGAGAGGGAGAGAGAAAGAAAAAGAGAGGGAGAGAGAAAGAAAAAGAGAGGGAGAGAAAAAGAGAGGGAGAGAGAAAGAGAGGGAGAGAGAAAGAAAGAAAAAGAGAGGGAGAGAGAAAGAAAAAGAGAGGGAGAGAGAAAGAGAGGGAGAGAGAGAAAGAAAAAGAGAGGGAGAGAGAAAGAAAAAGAGAGGGAGAGAGAAAAAGAGAGGGAGAGAGAGAAAGAAAAAGAGAGGGAGAGAGAAAGAAAAAGAGAGAGAGAGAGAAAGAAAAAGAGAGGGAGAGAGAAAGAAAAAGAGAGGGAGAGAGAAAGAAAAAGAGAGGGAGAGAGAAAGAGAGGGAGAGAGAAAGAAAAAGAGAGGGAGAGAGAAAGAAAAAGAGAGGGAGAGAGAAAGAGAGGGAGAGAGAGAAAGAAAAAGAGAGGGAGAGAGAAAGAGAGGGAGAGAGAGAAAGAAAAAGAGAGGGAGAGAGAAAGAAAAAGAGAGGGAGAGAGAAAGAGAGGGAGAGAGAAAGAGAGGGAGAGAGAGAAAGAAAAAGAGAGGGAGAGAGAAAGAAAAAGAGAGGGAGAGAGAAAGAGAGGGAGAGAGAAAGAAAAAGAGAGGGAGAGAGAAAAAGAGAGGGAGAGAGAAAAAGAGAGGGAGAGAGAAAAAGAGAGGGAGAGAGAGAAAGAAAAAGAGAGGGAGAGAGAAAGAAAAAGAGAGGGAGAGAGAAAGAAAAAGAGAGGGAGAGAGAAAAAGAGAGGGAGAGAGAGAAAGAAAAAGAGAGGGAGAGAGAAAGAAAAAGAGAGGGAGAGAGAAAGAGAGGGAGAGAGAAAGAAAAAGAGAGGGAGAGAGAAAGAAAAAGAGAGGGAGAGAAAAAGAGAGGGAGAGAGAAAGAAAAAGAGAGGGAGAGAGAAAGAGAGGGAGAGAGAAAGAGAGGGAGAGAGAAAGAGAAGGAGAGAGAAAGAAAGAAAAAGAGAGGGAGAGAGAAAGAAAAAGAGAGGGAGAGAGAAAGAGAGGGAGAGAGAAAGAGAGGGAGAGAGAAAGAAAAAGAGAGGGAGAGAGAAAGAGAGGGAGAGAGAGAAAGAAAAAGAGAGGGAGAGAGAAAGAGAGGGAGAGAGAAAGAGAGGGAGAGAGAAAGAAAGAAAAAGAGAGGGAGAGAGAAAGAAAAAGAGAGGGAGAGAGAAAGAGAGGGAGAGAGAAAGAGAGGGAGAGAGAGAAAGAAAAAGAGAGGGAGAGAGAAAGAAAAAGAGAGGGAGAGAGAAAGAGAGGGAGAGAGACAGAGAAAGAGAGGGAGAGAGAAAGAGAGGGAGAGAGAGAAAGAGAGGGAGAGAGAAAGAGAGGGAGAGAGAGAAAGAAAAAGAGAGGGAGAGAGAAAGAAAGAAAAAGAGAGGGAGAGAGAAAGAAAAAGAGAGGGAGAGAAAGAAAAAGAGAGGGAGAGAGAAAGAGAGGGAGAGAGAGAAAGAAAAAGAGAGGGAGAGAGAAAGAAAGAAAAAGAGAGGGAGAGAGAAAGAAAAAGAGAGGGAGAGAGAAAGAAAGAAAAAGAGAGGGAGAGAGAAAGAAAGAAAAAGAGAGGGAGAGAGAAAGAAAAAGAGAGGGAGAGAGAAAGAGAGGGAGAGAGAGAAAGAAAAAGAGAGGGAGAGAGAAAGAAACAGAGAGGGAGAGAGAAAGAGAGGGAGAGAGAGAAAGAAAAAGAGAGGGAGAGAGAAAGAAAAAGAGAGGGAGAGAGAAAGAGAGGGAGAGAGAAAGAGAGGGAGAGAGAAAGAAAGAAAAAGAGAGGGAGAGAGAAAGAAAAAGAGAGGGAGAGAGAAAGAGAGGGAGAGAGAAAGAAAAAGAGAGGGAGAGAGAAAGAAAAAGAGAGGGAGAGAGAAAGAGAGGGAGAGAGAAAGAAAAAGAGAGGGAGAGAGAAAGAGAGGGAGAGAGAGAAAGAGAGGGAGAGAGAAAGAGAGGGAGAGAGAGAAAGAAAAAGAGAGGGAGAGAGAAAGAAAGAAAAAGAGAGGGAGAGAGAAAGAAAAAGAGAGGGAGAGAAAGAAAAAGAGAGGGAGAGAGAAAGAGAGGGAGAGAGAGAAAGAAAAAGAGAGGGAGAGAGAAAGAAAGAAAAAGAGAGGGAGAGAGAAAGAAAAAGAGAGGGAGAGAGAAAAAGAGAGGGAGAGAGAGAAAGAAAAAGAGAGGGAGAGAGAAAGAAAAAGAGAGGGAGAGAGAAAAAGAGAGGGAGAGAGAGAAAGAAAAAGAGAGGGAGAGAGAAAGAAAAAGAGAGGGAGAGAGAAAGAAAAAGAGAGGGAGAGAGAAAGAAAAAGAGAGGGAGAGAGAAAGAGAGGGAGAGAGAAAGAAAAAGAGAGGGAGAGAGAAAGAAAAAGAGAGGGAGAGAAAAAGAGAGTGAGAGAGAAAGAGAGGGAGAGAGAAAGAAAGAAAAAGAGAGGGAGAGAGAAAGAAAAAGAGAGGGAGAGAGAAAGAGAGGGAGAGAGAGAAAGAAAAAGAGAGGGAGAGAGAAAGAAAAAGAGAGGGAGAGAGAAAGAGAGGGAGAGAGAGAAAGAAAAAGAGAGGGAGAGAGAAAGAAAAAGAGAGAGAGAGAGAAAGAAAAAGAGAGGGAGAGAGAAAGAAAAAGAGAGGGAGAGAGAAAGAAAAAGAGAGGGAGAGAGAAAGAGAGGGAGAGAGAAAGAAAAAGAGAGGGAGAGAGAAAGAAAAAGAGAGGGAGAGAGAAAGAGAGGGAGAGAGAGAAAGAAAAAGAGAGGGAGAGAGAAAGAGAGGGAGAGAGAGAAAGAAAAAGAGAGGGAGAGAGAAAGAAAAAGAGAGGGAGAGAGAAAGAGAGGGAGAGAGAAAGAGAGGGAGAGAGAGAAAGAAAAAGAGAGGGAGAGAGAAAGAAAAAGAGAGGGAGAGAGAAAGAGAGGGAGAGAGAAAGAAAAAGAGAGGGAGAGAGAAAAAGAGAGGGAGAGAGAAAGAGAGGGAGAGAGAAAAAGAGAGGGAGAGAGAGAAAGAAAAAGAGAGGGAGAGAGAACGAAAAAGAGAGGGAGAGAGAAAGAAAAAGAGAGGGAGAGAGAAAAAGAGAGGGAGAGAGAGAAAGAAAAAGAGAGGGAGAGAGAAAGAAAAAGAGAGGGAGAGAGAAAGAGAGGGAGAGAGAAAGAAAAAGAGAGGGAGAGAGAAAGAGATAGAGAGAGACAGAAAAAGAGAGGGAGAGAGAAAGAAAAAGAGAGGGAGAGAGAAAGAGAGGGAGAGAGAAAGAGAGGGAGAGAGAAAGAGAAGGAGAGAGAAAGAAAGAAAAAGAGAGGGAGAGAGAAAGAAAAAGAGAGGGAGAGAGAAAGAGAGGGAGAGAGAAAGAGAGGGAGAGAGAAAGAAAAAGAGAGGGAGAGAGAAAGAGAGGGAGAGAGAGAAAGAAAAAGAGAGGGAGAGAGAAAGAGAGGGAGAGAGAAAGAGAGGGAGAGAGAAAGAAAGAAAAAGAGAGGGAGAGAGACAGAAAAAGAGAGGGAGAGAGAAAGAGAGAGAGAGAGAAAGAGAGGGAGAGAGAGAAAGAAAAAGAGAGGGAGAGAGAAAGAAAAAGAGAGGGAGAGAGAAAGAGAGGGAGAGAGAAAGAAAAAGAGAGGGAGAGAGAAAGAGAGGGAGAGAGAGATAGAGAGGGAGAGAGAAAGAGAGCGAGAGAGAGAAAGAAAAAGAGAGGGAGAGAGAAAGAAAGAAAAAGAGAGGGAGAGAGAAAGAAAAAGAGAGGGAGAGAGAAAGAAAGAAAAAGAGAGGGAGAGAGAAAGAAAGAAAAAGAGAGGGAGAGAGAAAGAAAAAGAGAGGGAGAGAGAAAGAGAGGGAGAGAGAGAAAGAAAAAGAGAGGGAGAGAGAAAGAAAAAGAGAGGGAGAGAGAAAGAGAGGGAGAGAGAGAAAGAAAAAGAGAGGGAGAGAGAAAGAAAAAGAGAGGGAGAGAGAAAGAGAGGGAGAGAGAAAGAGAGGGAGAGAGAAAGAAAGAAAAAGAGAGGGAGAGAGAAAGAAAAAGAGAGGGAGAGAGAAAGAGAGGGAGAGAGAAAGAAAAAGAGAGGGAGAGAGAAAGAAAAAGAGAGGGAGAGAGAAAGAGAGGGAGAGAGAAAGAAAAAGAGAGGGAGAGAGAAAGAGAGGGAGAGAGAGAAAGAGAGGGAGAGAGAAAGAGAGGGAGAGAGAGAAAGAAAAAGAGAGGGAGAGAGAAAGAAAGAAAAAGAGAGGGAGAGAGAAAGAAAAAGAGAGGGAGAGAAAGAAAAAGAGAGGGAGAGAGAAAGAGAGTGAGAGAGAGAAAGAAAAAGAGAGGGAGAGAGAAAGAAAGAAAAAGAGAGGGAGAGAGAAAGAAAAAGAGAGGGAGAGAGAAAGAAAGAAAAAGAGAGGGAGAGAGAAAGAAAGAAAAAGAGAGGGAGAGAGAAAGAAAAAGAGAGGGAGAGAGAAAGAGAGGGAGAGAGAGAAAGAAAAAGAGAGGGAGAGAGAAAGAAAAAGAGAGGGAGAGAGAAAGAGAGGGAGAGAGAGAAAGAAAAAGAGAGGGAGAGAGAAAGAAAAAGAGAGGGAGAGAGAAAGAGAGGGAGAGAGAAAGAGAGGGAGAGAGAAAGAAAGAAAAAGAGAGGGAGAGAGAAAGAAAAAGAGAGGGAGAGAGAAAGAGAGGGAGAGAGAAAGAAAAAGAGAGGGAGAGAGAAAAAGAGAGGGAGAGAGAAAGAAAAAGAGAGGGAGAGAGAAAGAGAGGGAGAGAGAAAGAGAGGGAGAGAGAGAAAGAAAAAGAGAGGGAGAGAGAAAGAAAAAGAGAGGGAGAGAGAAAGAGAGGGAGAGAGAGAAAGAAAAAGAGAGGGAGAGAGAAAGAAAAAGAGAGGGAGAGAGAAAGAAAAAGAGGGAGAGAAAAAGAAAACAAGAGGAGAGAGAAAGAAAGAAAAAGAGAGGGAGAGAGAAAGAAAAAGAGGGAGAGAGAAAGAAAACAAGAGGAGAGAGAAAGAAAGAAAAAGAGAGGGAGAGAGAAAGAAAAAGAGGGAGAGAGAAAGAAAACAAGAGGAGAGAGAAAGAAAGAAAAAGAGAGGGAGAGAGAAAGAAAAAGAGAGGGAGAGAGAAAGAAAAAGAGAGGGAGGGAGAAAGAGAGGGAGAGAGAAAGAGAGGGAGAGAGAAAGAAAAAGAGAGGGAGAGAGAAAGAAAAAGAGAGGGAGAGAGAAAGAAAAAGAGAGGGAGAGAGAAAGAAAAAGAGAGGGAGAGAGAAAGAAAAAGAGAGGGAGAGAGAGAGAAAGAAAAAGAGAGGGAGAGAGAAAGAAAGAAAAAGTGGGGAGAGAGAAAGAAAATGAGAAGGAGAGAGAAAGATAGAAAAAGAGAGGGAGAGAGAAAGAAAGAGAGGGAGACAGAGACCTGCATCAGATCAAAAGTAATTATTCACAACAGGAGGCTGCAGAGTTAATTCAACCAATCAGAGTGCATGTGGGGGATGGGGAGAGAGAGATGGGGAGTAGGGGAGAGAGATAGAAATACATATCTATATATATATATATATATATATAGAGAGAGAGAGAGAAATACATATATATATATATATATATATATATATAGAGAGAGAGAGAGAGAGAGAGAGCGAAATACATATCTATATATATATATATAGAGAGAGAGAGAGAGAGAGAGAGAAATACATTTCTCGATATATATATATATATAGAGAGAGAGAGAAATACATATAGATATGTATATATATATATATATATATATACATATATATATGTATAGAGAGATATATATATATATATAGAGAGAAATACATATAAATATATATATATAGAGAGAGAGACAGAAATACATATATATATATATATAGTGAGAGAGAAATACATATCTATATATATATATATATATATATATATATATAGAGAGAGAGAGAGAGAGAGAGAGAGAAATACATATATATATATATATATATAGAGAGAGAGAGAAATACATATCTATATATATATATATATATATATTATATATATATATATAGAGAGAGAGAGAGAGAGAGATAAATACATATATATACATATAGAGGAATACATTATATATATATATATATATATATATATATATATATATATATATATATATGAGAGAGAGAGAGAGAGAGAGAGAGAGATACATATATACAGTGGGGCAAAAAAGTATTTAGTCAGTCACCAATTGTGCAAGTTCTCCCACTTAAAAAGATGAGAGAGGCCTGTAATTTTCATCATAGGTACACTTCAACTATGACAGACAAAATGAGAAAAAAATCCAGAAAATTACATTGTAGGATTTTTTATGAATTTATTTGCAAATTATGGTGGAAAATAAGTATTTGGTCAATAACAAAAGTTTATCTCAATACTTTGTTATATACCCTTTGTTGGCAATGACAGAGGTCAAACGTTTTCTGTAAGTCTTCACAAGGTTTTCACACACTGTTGCTGGTATTTTGGCCCATTCCTCCATGCAGATCTCCTCTAGAGCAGTGATGTTTTGGGGCTGTTGCTGGGCAACACAGACTTTCAACTCCCTCCAAAGATTTTCTATGGGGTTGAGATCTGGAGACTGGCTAGGCATCTCCAGGACCTTGAAATGCTTCTTACGAAGCCACTCCTTCGTTGCCCGGGCGGTGTGTTTGGGATCATTGTCATGCTGAAAGACCCAGCCACGTTTCATCTTCAATGCCCTTGCTGATGGAAGGAGGTTTTCACTCAAAATCTCACAATACATGGCCCCATTCATTCTTTCCTTTAAGCGGATCAGTCGTCCTGGTCCCTTTGCAGAAAAACAGCCCCAAAGCATGATGTTTCCACCCCCATGCTTCACAGTAAGTATGGTGTTCTTTGGATGCAACTCAGCATTCTTTGTCCTCCAAACACGACGAGTTGAGTTTTTACCAAAAAGTTCAATTTTGGTTTCATCTGACCATATGACATTCTCCCAATCTTCTTCTGGATCATCCAAATGCTCTCTAGCAAACTTCAGACGGGCCTGGACATGTACTGGCTTAAGCAGGAGGACACATCTGGCACTGCAGGATTTGAGTCCCTGGCGGCGTAGTGTGTTACTGATGGTAGGCTTTGTTTCTTTGGTCCCAGCTCTCTGCAGGTCATTCACTGGGATTTTTGCTCACCGTTCTTGTGATCATTTTGACTCCACGGGGTGAGATCTTGCGTGGAGCCCCAGATCGAGGGAGATTATCAGTGGTCTTGTATGTCTTCCATTTCCTAATAATTGCTCCCACAGTTGATTTCTTCAAACCAAGCTGCTTACCTATTGCAGATTCAGTCTTCCCAGCCTGGTGCAGGTCTACAATTTTGTTTCTGGTGTCCTTAGACAGCTCTTTGGTCTTGGCCATAGTGGAGTTTGGCGTGTGACTGTTTGAGGTTGTGGACAGGTGTCTTTTATACTGATAACAAGTTCAAACAGGTGACATTAATACAGGTAACGAGTAGAGGACCGAGGAGCCTCTTAAAGAAGAAGTTACAGGTTTGTGAGAGCCAGAAATCTTGCTTGTTTGTAGGTGACCAAATACTTATTTTCCACCATAATTTGCAAATAAATTCATTCAAAATCCTACAATGTGATTTTCTGGATTTTTTTCTCATTTTGTCTGTCATAGTTGAAGTGTACCTATGATGAAAATTACAGGCCTCTCTCATCTTTTTAAGTGGGAGAACTTACACAATTGGTGGCTGACTAAATACGTTTTTGCCCCACTGTATTTATATATATATATTTATATATATATAGAGAGAGAAATACATATATATATATATATATATATATATATAGAGAGAGAGAAATACATATATATATATATATATATAGAGAGAGAGAGAAATACATATATATATATATATATATAGAGAGAGAGAGAGAGAAATACATATATATATATATATATATATATATATATATATATATATATAGAGAGAGAGAGAGAGAGAGAGAGAGAGAACCCCTGTTTATAGGAATCACTTCAAAGTTACACTTGTTCTAGTTTCTCTTCACACAGCACACTCCAAAAGCACCATCCTATAATTGAAAAGGGTAACGATCATGGGTAAAACTCCCTGACCTCTGTATTCAGAATGTTAACAGTGCAGTCATAGCAGGTTAATGAGGAAGTGGTGATTCCACACCAGGAGCTACATTACAGCTTTAATTTCTAAAATGGCTGGTATTTCACCAGTTCTTTTGTAATGTCTTCACTGCTAGCAAGTCAGGTGATTTGTCTAAGAGGAAGCTCTCTTTGCTTCTGCCCAAGGAATATGTGATTGACTTCCTTCCAAGCACAAACACACACTAGCTTTACCCTTCACTATTAGAAAAAAAGGTGCTATCTAGAACCTAAAAGGATTCTTCGGCTATTCCATAGGAGAACCCTTTGAAGAAACCTTTTTGGTTCAAGAGGGAACCCTTCTGGGTTCCATGAAAGACCCTTTCCACAGAGGGTTCTAGATGGAACCCAAAATGTTCCTATGTGGAATCAAAAAGGGTTCTACCTGGAACCAAAAACGATACTCTTACCCTTTTGGAACCCATTTTTTGACAAATGTATCTACCCCTATAAATTATAATCCACATAATAATTCACATTTCCTGTTGCTGCAGGATTATTTTCCTGCTGTAGAAAACTGGCTCAAATAAAGAGCCGACATCTTGAAAATGAAGTTTTGCTTCCCCCAGAGGTAGAAACACTGGAAAGAAAAACATTTCAGGACTCAGGACACAAGCTATCTTTAATTCTGTCAGTTCTTTGTATTTCTTCAAAAGGATGGTGAGAGGAGAGGAGACTAACATTCTATTTGTCTGTGAAGGCCAAATCCAATACTTTACTTTGTATTATTCTAAACCCGGTGAACCTCCTCCTCAGGGGTGTAAATCCAAATTCAATCAAGGGCAGTGCACCATTATGCTAGATTATCCACACCAGAGAACATGTTGATAATGCTAAAGAGATACGTGTGCTTTCCGAGATGTGCCAACACACAAAGAAAGTGGATATAACCTGTTAAGCATGAACAAATATGCATATTTTGTGACAAAGAACACAACGTTTTTACCAACAGCAACTCTACCCCCTCGTGTAACGCAATAATGCAGTTAAGAGTAACCAAGATATCGTTTCAATGGGGACATTTAGGTTACAGTATATACCATCAAATAATATACCCACAAAACTGTTGCAACCACTTAATCTGACCCCATAGCTCTGGATACTGCACAACACAACAATATACGCCAGAACATGTGATTTAAGAGCCTGGCTTCCAGCAGCACACCACAGAGCAGCAATAATCCAACCCTTCACAGTCAGCAGCAGCAGAACTAACTACAGCAGTAGAGGAGGAGGTCTGGGTCACAAGCCAACAGCCACACATTCAACCAACGCTTTGTGTCGATGCATCAAAGCATCACTCTGTTCTAAGAGGACACAAAACAGAGTAGCGAGGATACACAGGTAGCCATCAACCTTATGTGTAATGGCAATCCATTATGCGATCAAGAGAGGTTACGCAACGAGGGTTACGAAGGGTTAATCAGCCATCATGCCACTCCACCAAGCAACGCCATAGCAATACCTCTACACATGGCAACAGCACAGCATCAGTTGCTATTGGAGCTCTGGAATGAGTGCATGGGCTGAGAAGGGGAGAAAGGTGTGTGTGTGTGTGTGTGTGTGTGTGTGTGTGTGTGTGTGTGTGTGTGTGTGTGTGTGTGTGTGTGTGTGTGTGTGTGTGTGTGTGTGTGAGGATGAGGATGAGGAAGGCTTTTCACATAGGCCTGCCTAATGGCATCTCGGGAACAGTGTGCTAAGCTCACACTGAAACCTGCAGCACTCCCGCCCACTGACAACTAGAGTAGAGTTCAAGTAAGTTATGCAACAGACAGCCCTGCTCAGAACCATCATGAGAGACGAGAGATGATAAAGAGAGAGATAGAGAGAGAGAACGAGAATGAGGGAGAGAGAGAGAGAGAGAGAGAGAGAGAGAGAGAGAGAGAAACAGAGAGAGAGAAACAGAGAGAGAGAGAGAGAAACAGAGAGAGAGAGTCCACTGAGCTATAATGAGAGAGCTAAACAATGTCACAATGTGTTGAGGTGAGAGCCCAGTTCTTTGACAAATGAACCAAGATCATTAGGCAGATGATCCTCTTAATGATAATCATTAAACAAATTATAAGAACCAGGAAATGGTGCTGATTTGCTTCATATGTTCTTTATCCAACCAGATGGTCTCTTGAGAAAATATGCTGCGACAAAAACAATGGAGACCTCCAGATCGGTTTCCTTAGCTGGAACCGTGGTGTAATGGCAGAGGGCCGTGGTGTAATGGCAGAGGGCCGTGGTGTAATGGCAGAGGGCCGTGGTGTAATGGCAGAGGGCCGTGGTGTAATGGCAGAGGGCCGTGGTGTAATGGCAGAGGGCCGTGGTGTAATGGCAGAGGGCCGTGGTGTAATGGCAGAGGGCCGTGGTGTAATGGCAGAGGGCCGAGGTGTAATGGCAGAGGGCCGTGGTGTAATAGCAGAGGGCCGTGGTGTAATGGCAGAGGGCCGTGGTGTAATGGCAGAGGGCCGGGGTGTAATGGCAGAGGGCCGGGGTGTAATGGCAGAGGGCCGTGGTGTAATAGCAGAGGGCCGTGGTGTAATAGCAGAGGGCCGTGGTGTAATGGCAGAGGGCCGTGGTGTAATAGCAGAGGGCCGTGGTGTAATGGCAGAGGGCCGTGGTGTAATAGCAAAGGGCCGTGGTGTAATGGCAGAGGGCCGTGGTGTAATAGCAGAGGGCCGTGGTGTAATGGCAGAGGGCCGAGGTGTAATGGCAGAGGGCCGTGGTGTAATAGCAGAGGGCCGTGGTGTAATGGCAAAGGGCCGTGGTGTAATGGCAGAGGGCCGTGGTGTAATGGCAGAGGGCCGTGGTGTAATGGCAGAGGGCCGTGGTGTAATGGCAGAGGGCCGTGGTGTAATGGCAGAGGGCCGAGGTGTAATGGCAGAGGGCCGTGGTGTAATAGCAAAGGGCCGTGGTGTAATAGCAGTGGGCCGTGGTGTAATGGCAGAGGGCCGTGGTGTAATAGCAGAGGGCCGTGGTGTAATGGCAGAGGGCCGTGGTGTAATGGCAGAGGGCCGTGGTGTAATGGCAGAGGGCCGTGGTGTAATGGCAGAGGGCCGAGGTGTAATGGCAGAGGGCTGTGGTGTAATAGCAGAGGGCCGTGGTGTAATGGCAGAGGGCCGTGGTGTAATGGCAGAGGGCCGTGGTGTAATAGCAGAGGGCCGTGGTGTAATAGCAGAGGGCCGTGGTGTAATGGCAGAGGGCCGTGGTGTAATGGCAGAGGGCCGTGGTGTAATGGCAGAGGGCCGTGGTGTAATGGCAGAGGGCCGTGGTGTAATGGCAGAGGGCCGTGGTGTAATGGCAGAGGGCCGTGGTGTAATGGCAGAGGGCCGTGGTGTAATAGCAGAGGGCCGTGGTGTAATGGCAGAGGGCCGTGGTGTAATGGCAGAGGGCCGTGGTGTAATGGCAGAGGGCCGTGGTGTAATAGCAGAGGGCCGTGGTGTAATAGCAGAGGGTCGAGGTGTAATGGCAGAGGGCCGTGGTGTAATAGCAGAGGGGCGTGGTGTAATAGCAGAGGGGCGTGGTGTAATGGCAGAGGGCCGTGGTGTAATAGCAGAGGGGCGTGGTGTAATGGCAGAGGGCCGTGGTGTAATGGCAGAGGGCCGTGGTGTAATGGCAGAGGGCCGTGGTGTAATGGCAGAGGGCCGTGGTGTAATAGCAGAGGGCCGTGGTGTAATGGCAGAGGGCCGTGGTGTAATGTCAGAGGGCCGAGGTGTAATGGCAGAGGGCCGTGGTGTAATGGCAGAGGGCCGTGGTGTAATGGCAGAGGGCCGAGGTGTAATGGCAGAGGGCCGTGGTGTAATGGCAGAGGGTCAGCTAGTTAATATAGGGCTAATATGAGCAGTGATATCCCCGTCTGTGTAATCCCTCTCAGTAATGAGATGAGCCAGGTCACATAAATATCTCTCACGACCACCGCACGCTAATGAATACAGAGCTGTGGCTTTCTGAATATCTTTCCTCCAATTTGTTTTTAAGAGACTTTTTAAAGACTTTGTAGAATACCATTAGCATTATCATAACATAATGAATCTTATTAATAACCCCCACCTGGTGGGTTTGAGGTTAATGAATGAATCTATAATTTGTTACATATAATCTTTTCATTTAATTAAAGTTGTGTGCCCAGGGCTAACATAATGAATCTTGATTACACTCAACTGTTTTCAAAGCGGGGGAGTCGTCGTTAATGTATTGCCCTCCTACAGTACTTCCACCTCGGTTTCAGAGACATGGACTAGGGCAACCAGGCTCACTAAATTATTAATAGATACACCTTTTTTGCTTGGTGTTTGTATGAGTAGAAACCGAAAGGCCCTTCTTCCAATCCAGTCAGACACAAAATGTAAAGAAACTGGTCCCAGTTGGGTTAGATTCTACATGGGACCATTCTGTCCGTAAATGATTCCTGTAAGCTGGATCGTATTGTTTTGATGATTGCGTTGTACTCTTCAAATTTTGTAATGTTGTATCGATTGCAATTGCCTGCTTCGCCAGGTTTCCCTTGCCAAACAGACCGTGTCTTAATATGCTTTTCATTGGATAAATAAAGGTTCAACTGAATAAAGCAATTCCTGGTTCCTGAGCATCTAAACAACTGGATCTAGCCTGAAAGACAAGACAACCATGACTAACAGACATCTTAAACTGAGTTTATACTCAGTAGATGGCCAACTGTGGTGGAGAGGGATGAACCTCAGGTGAATGACAGGTAATCTACATTCTCTGAGGCGTGAGCGGCAACTATTTTGTCTCCCGAGGTCATCCGTGTCAGTGTAAACAAGGGACATTTGTGGCAAAATCCCCTGCATGTCACCAGAGTCTACGCCAGCATTAGCCAGGATCATTACTCAGCCTGTGACAAATTAAGACAGCTCTCGGTACAACAGAGGCCGATAAGCCTTTAAATTCACTTAACATGCATGCTCAAACATGATAAACTCTGTAATATTTCTCACGGGCAACCCAAGTACTCATTCTCTGTCACTGGAGGCCCTGGGTTGGAGATTTGCGCTGTGTTTGCCGGGAAAGTTAAAGTCAAAAGGCAGAGAGAGAGAGAGAGAGCAAGAGAGAGAGAGAGAGACTCACAGAGACTGCTGGAGTACAGTGACCGGCGGAGATGAGAGGTTTGTGAATAATTCATAGGCAGGCAGAGGTAGCCATGCATGCATGGGTGGATCTGGGTGAAGCCAACCTTGGAGAAAGCTGAGTTCCCTCCTCCACTGCGTCATCTCCCTCCACATCAGTAAGCACTGGAGGCTATAACAGAGCTAAAGTCCAACCATGACCATCAGACACAGTCACTCACAAACCCAGCAACCAGCCCTGCTATCTGGAGACTTCAGATTCTTTGAAAAAGTCAACCATTCTCAAGTTCACTGGACTTCTTAGGTTACTTGTGGCAACACTTTCATAGCAGTCGAGACTTTCGATAGGGCCAGAATCATGTAGGTATTTTTTTAGCGTTAAATAACAAAGTAGTCATAAGTCTGCTAAGCAGGGGGAGTAGCAACTAGCTGGATAGCTAGCCAAGCTAAAAGACAAGGCCCAGTATGTGCTAGTAGTGAACCTCCTTTAAAAGGCTGACTTTGTGTGTCAGGTTACTTGGGTCCATCAGAAAGCCCATCGGGAGCAGAGAGCTTGTGTGCTAATGCATCAGCACTAGGCCTGTGTCTCCCCTCTTCTCCCTCCCCATCCTGTCAGAGCTGGAGACTGAGGCCCTCAGCCCTACAGGAACCTGCACTTCTGATCAGGAGGACAGAACAGCAGCACTCCAACTCTAAACGGCATCTCCTCCAACCTTTATGTACATGTACGGAACCTAAATCTAAAGGACAATGAGGAACTTCTTAATCACCATTGTCTTGATTCTGTGATTCGAGAATTTGGAGAATTGTGATGTATTAATGCTTCATCAGTACAGTTATAGCCTAACCACAGCCTAATCACAGTCTAACCACAGCCTAACCACAGCAGTGAGCTGGGCATTACTTTTCATATCACTGCTGCCTGCTTTCTATTGTCCATAATTTGAATATAAGCTAAATATAAGGACAAGTAATGATTAAATCACTGGAAATATTCCAACACGACAGAGACAAGCAAAATATGATGTTCCCACAACAAACTTTCATAATTATGAGAGCCAGCACAGTACACCTGCTAACTCCACCTGCTATCTGCCGAAAACACATCTGGCAGATTCTAATTTGCCTTGGCAGCGGTTCAATATAAACCTCGAGGCGAACATTTCTTACTTTTCTATTAGCGTTTCCCTACGGTTATTAATCAAGCGCCAGACACGAATCAGAAACCATCATGCACAGCGCTTACCAAGGACGACAGGGGGGACAGGGCACTGCTGTGCCCATGACAGATAACAGGAAGGGAATATCAGCCACACGGTGGAGATGAGAAAAGCCGCAGGTCTGGGGGGATTCGGAGACAGGGAGACCACTCTCTCTGAAGGGGCTGTAGTCAGTGTGAAATTCAGCGGCGAGGACGTTGATGGTGGGAAAGCGGTAGAATGGTAGACACACCGGGTCCTCTGGGGAGAGATGGACGATCCTTAAGGAAACGTTTTAAATCGTCCCTGACAATCCCCAGCCTCTGTACGTTAAGTGCCTTCCTTTTTCATATAGCAGGGAAACACTGCTAGACTCACTTGTGAAGTGCCCCGGGGACAACAACACAGCTGGCAAGGAATAACTTACCACAATGGAAACACCTATGGTTTATTTCTGGTCTAATGGGAGTTTAAGTAGAAATCTATCTGTAGAAAACAGATATAACATATAACTTACCTTACACAGTACCACACTCCCAATGTGAAGCTGAGAATTCATTATTTTGAAAAAACATTATGTAGTAGCAAAACAACACTCAGGCCTGCATAACTTCAGCCATTTTCAACTGAGAGTAGGCAGCTTGAGGCAACTGCACTAGTTCAGTGCCACCCTCACATAAACTACTATAGATCCATTGGCCTCAGATCTCAAATCCAAACGCTGGAAAATCTCAGTCCTTTGAAGGCGAGATATCTTCACATTTTCTTCAGATAGTCCAACTGTGAGACACGATGGAAAACAAAAGCTTGGTCAACGAGCACTTGGCCTGAGTAACCAGTCGCTGTTGCGTTGCTGTAAAGCCCTCTCACAAAGAGGTCAACTTAGTGACAACAGAGGCAGTTAAGTTGATGTCATCAAACTTCGGACACTGGCGGCGTATTGCGGTCAGCAAATTTTTACAATCACAAAACTTTTGAAGGCGAAATCTACTCCGGGTGATGTTCTGATGGAGACTTCAAGTTCGATCAAAGAAAAGGCAAAAAACTTTTTGGGCCACAACAGTTCTGGCAGTCCTTGATGGAGAAAATCCAGGTCCACTTTTGAGATTCCTTTTGTGTTCAAAAACATAGACCGAAAAGAAACGCGGCAGCTTCGTTCAACTTGAAATTACAAAGAAAGATTGAGTTCAAATGATCATGGCCATCTCTTGGCTCAAGTTGCTCCAGTCACGAAAAGAAGCATTGTGAAGTGTTGCTGGATGTTGAAAATCGCTTTTTGGTGACTATGCTTGCGCCCCATTCGCCCTCGGCGTCCTCTAATTTTTCTAAGTAGTTTTCTCGCCTTGTTTTCTTGTTTGGTTTTGGGGGGGGGGGGGGTTGCGTTGAAGCAGAGCTCCTACACCCTGGGTATTTTGGATTTCCTTAACGCAAAGCTGAGCAAACAGACAAAGGGAGCTGCGATAGAACCCTGCCAAGTCTCGTCTGGCTTTTTCTCTTCCTCTCTTCTCCCTCTCTGCTCTCTCTCTCTCTCTCTCTCTCTCTCTCTCTCTCTCTCTCTCTCTCTCTCGGCATGGCAACCTTCCCGAGAAGCCTTGGCAGAGCTCCAGCCTGTCTGCCTGTCTACCCCCCAAACACCCACACACCCCCCTCCGAAATAAAACTGTCGATTTGGGCAAATATGATCAAAACGAATCTTAGATTAATTTTTCAGCAACGCCACTCCCTGGCACTAGACCATTTCCTGCATCCCCCCCTTCCAGATGCACACAATCACACAGTGTGGTACTTGGTATCCTTGCCAAACAATACTTCCCAATGCCTACCCACACACTCCCTTAACCTCCCCACACCCACACAACAGCCCATCCTCCTCTCATTTCTCCATCCCACCCTCACCCAAGCAAGGCACCCAGGGAGTTCCTCCATGTCTCTCTCGAAGACACTTCCCGAAAAAGTCTCTGGGACGTCTTTAAAAGTCCTGAAGCCGCTTCGCTTTTTCAATGCCGGGGTAGTCTATTCATTGTGTGCCAAGGCACAGCACCTCATGTCATTCTGAGGGGGGCACCTCGGTGCCCACATCGCTGGTGCCAACTCACCACTGTCTGTCTCCATGTTCCCACCATCCAGTACCACAAACCCACACCCCCTCACCATCCCGCACCACAGCCTAGCCTGCTGGAAGTAGGGCTGGCAGATGCAGGAGCGGTCCTATAGGGAATACATAGGACAGAGCAGAACAGAGGCTGTTGATTGGCTGTCAATTTCTCTTAAAGGCATTTTGCTACTTTATTCATTCGTGGATTTCCCCGAATGTTTGGGACATTAGATTCAAATGGATTTTAAGCTGTGTAGCTACTAGACTACAAAACATGCAAATGTTTACAAAAGGTAAAATCCTTTGTAAGATCTCCTTATGTCCATTCAGTGACTAGAGGTGATGCAGCATGTTTTTTTTGTGAGGTGGAAGGAAAATATGTATTGCCTTGCAATTTGCAACTATGCAGCTCCTTATTCCTGATGATGAAATAAAACTGACAACACACTATAGAACAGGCAGACTCCATCAGTATCCCTGACTATTCCAGAAGATGGTGGATGGTATGGTGTGGTGCAGTATACACCTTACACAAGATGGTGGATGGTATGGTATGGTGCAGTATACACCTTACACAATCACACTATTTCAAATGACCACATAAATCAGGATTTACCACTATTCTCGTTCAGTGGAACAGTTTAGTGGAACACTACACAGAATTAGAGTCATCTGGGATCGGCACAAAACCAAACAGCCGGTCATATTTCACAGCAACCACTGGGATTTGGATGAATTTCACCATGTCCATAAAATGCGTAACAGATAACATGACTACTCTGTTATCCAGGACATCATAAGCCACTTAGTTCTGACCCTTCATTCCTCTTTCCTCACAGCTCCACCGCCCCATCATGTGTGACCTTCAGCAGGCTAACAGCAACATCAGGATGTCTTGACAGAGAGAGCAGAGCCACGTGCGTTGGTGTGGTGCCTGTCTGTGTTGCAGTGCGTACGTCTCCTGGCAACCTGCCAGCTCTATAGTGCAGTGCTGTTGCCATAGGGAAAGCCTGGGACTGGGGAAGGAGACCAGAGCTGTATGGGGCTGGGGCTGGTAATCAGACCACTGCAGTCCTGCGGGGTGGATCCCTTCGTGCCATTGCACACAGTGCCCATGTGAGCCGCATCTCAAGCAGCCTGCAGCTGCTCCCGCCAGCCAGGCCTTTCACCCTCTCTCTCTTTCTCTCTGCACACACACACAGACACACAAACGTTTTACAAGGGCTCTCTGCTGGATAGCCCGGACAGCCATGTGACTGCGATATGAACGTCTAATTTGGGGCAATTCTGAAGAAAGGTGAAATGCCGTTTACAATATGACGGGTTAACTAGGTATTGTGTTAGACATCCACTCAGGTGGGGCCCGTTTCTAAGAAATCTGCAGGACTCGAGACAAATTACAGTTATCATTTTCCCTTCCTATGTTGACAGGAACCAAGCAACACAAGGTACTGCCATCTTTTTTCTCTCTCCTGCTTTTTTCTTGCGATCAATGTTTGATGTCGTCTGGCTGAAGCTCATGCGACGAGCTCCTAGTTCTCTCTCTCTCTCCTCTCTCTGCCTGCAGTGCATCAGCTACAGTGGCCTAGGCTATATGTTCTCATTCTCAACACTGCAGATAGCACCCCGCTACCCTGCCTGGTACATTTCCATTTTTATGGAACTCAACTTGTGTCAGCCGTTAACCATCAAACTGGAAGTTTTTTCCCTTTTTCCATCTTCTGAGTCAGACAGGAAATACAATTCATCAGAAATCCAAAAGGAGTGTTGGAGTTGGCATTTTTCTTTATAAATGCCTGAAAACAAGTTCTTGTCATTGGGATTCAGTAAATATTCAGTCACTTTGAGGGCAGTGATATGCAATGAAAATCTCCTAGGTATAAGGCCTACATATTTGCAAGATTAATAGTGATATACTGGGGGGGGAAGGGGGGGTTGATTCAAGGTACAATTAAGGCAACCAGCTGTAATAGGACTGTGAGTTTGCTCAACAACATTTTCACACACAAGCTTTTTGTTGTGAGTTTGCTCA
The DNA here is from genome assembly GCF_045791955.1 of Oncorhynchus clarkii lewisi. Classification (NCBI taxonomy): domain Eukaryota; kingdom Metazoa; phylum Chordata; class Actinopteri; order Salmoniformes; family Salmonidae; genus Oncorhynchus; species Oncorhynchus clarkii. The sequence goes on along the minus strand of NC_092150.1, from coordinate 67,641,371 downwards.
AGACATTTTTTGTTGCGCAAACTCACCAGCCTATTGCATCTGGCTGCCTTACAATTGCACGTTGAATCAACTTCTTATTTTTTTGTTACAGTGTATGCATTATCATTTCCCACAATGGTTTCACCTCTTTTAACAAGCTTGTGAACAGGTTGCCTCAGTCAGGTGTGTGTGTGTGTGTGTGTGTGTGTGTGTGTGTGTGTGTGTGTGTGTGTGTGTGTGTGTGTGTGTGTGTGTGTGTGTGTGTGCAGGGAGGAAGAGACATCCACTCTACTATTTCACTTGTTTTCCATGCCAATAAAACTCTTAAATTGTATTGAGAGAGAGACATGACTACATAGTGATACAGTTGATGATAATTGCAGGAAATAGTCCAACTGTAAACTTTGTGATGAACAATGTCTGTGGTTAAATCAGCTCTTCTTGCATCCCTTCGTTGTGGCAAAGATTTATCAGACTATAGCAATATGTTGATTATCTACCCTGATTGTCTAGACACTTTTACACAACATTTAAGACATTTAACAGAAGCTCTTATCCAGAGCGACTCACAATAGTGGGTACAAACACTTTCATACTGGTCCCCCATGGGAATAGCACCCACAACCATACCGTTACAAGCGCCATGCATTACCATCGGAGCTACACGCATTTCAATGGAAAGTATACACCTGGCGCATGTGAAAATATTCAAGTCAAATTAAATGAAATTGTATTTTTCACATGCACCGAATACAACAGGTGTAGCTCCTGTTGCTCTTTACAGTCATAGCACCGCATAAGTGTTGTCGAACTCGCGCAACACATAAGTGCAGTCTTAACAACAAAGGGAATAGGGCTTCTTTGTTGACAGAAATAGAAGCTATTCGCGCTTTGTGTTTTCGTTTCTTTATGCATTATATAGGCCTACGTTTTGGGAAGCTACTCTGTAGCCTAGCTGCTAAAGGCTATGGTTATGTTATATAGCTACCGAGGAAACCATGCCGCACAGACACGGGGGAAGTCGCCCTACCTGATACTTTTAAACTTTCACTTCTCCCGGGGAGAGCGGTCTCTGGAGTCGGCATCTGTGTTTTGGAAGACATATCTCTCGTTCTACTGTGGGTAAAATGACGCCAAATCAAACGGAGTCTAGTCGTTGCGACCATTGAGCTCAGGGTTAGCAGTCCAACACTTCCTGGTGCAGATTCAAAGTAGCCCATATGGCTACATAACAACTTGTGTAATGCGACAGTTTTATAAACGTGTTATACAACTGGCAGAGCGTTTCCGATTACCAAACCCGTACATCATTATTTATTTTATTTAGCTATAGGCCTATGTAGGCCTGTCTAACTCGTTTCAGCAAGTGTAATAATTGACAAGTTGAGTTTACACAAATACTTTATTTTATGAATAGGCTATTATTATAAGGCCTACAAATGGCCCACAAAAAATACCTAATGAAATGTCATTATCAGAATAGAACGTAACTACTTGGTCAAGAGCAGCCTTAAAATGTGTCTCTGCTCATCTGTGGCTCAGCATCGTGTGTAGCAATCATGTTTCAGTCTAGAGCCTACTGAGCCACTGAATTCTTCATGATCATTAGGCTACATTGTAGCAATTACAATAGCATACATTTTAACATTACTAACACAACACATTGTAACCATCTGTTCAGACACAAATCAGGTTCTGGTCGTCTCAGTAAGCTACTTAAAATAACGAAATCCATGACCTGACAAAAAATGTAGCCATCTAAAAAAGATTTCCAGTCCTTTTATTTGAAACGTTCTATGTTTTGAATTAGGCTATGAGTAAATTGTCCATGTGACATTATTATGAAATAAGCATGTTGCCAGAGTTGAACCACTGCAGTCCACAATAGTGTGTTCTATCAGGCATTGGTGAAATTGCCATGCGGGATGCGGGGGCATGTCCCCCCAAATATTCAGAACAGGTCGATTCTTCCCCCACAATCATTTCTTTCAAATAAAATTTTAAAAAATTGGGTTGGGGGCCCGATAGCATATGAACACATCATAAGCAATGATAAAATGTGTAGAATTGCAGGAAATTTGCTTTAACGGTGGACAAAAAATTGTCAACTCCTTTTTTTTCCATTTTTTCAACAGAAATGGGTGTGCCTTTGGTGTGTCTAAGTGTCATTCTGGTCATGTGCGCTGCGACCAACATAGCTAGTTTGTTAGCTAAGCTAGCCACGTGTAGCTAGCCAGTAACTCCTCCAGTATGTGTTGACATCGTTTCACAGGATTTGTTTTCGGACGGAAGCGGTAGAGATCGGTAAGAAATGGCATTTCTGTAGCCAAATATCTTATTCATAAAAAAAAGAATTAATAAATGACCTGGTATGATTGTGCATTGATCAGTTATACAGTTTAAAGGCATTATTTTTTGCGTTTTTGCACCAAGTACATCTTTAAAGTAACGGTCCAGTGTTTCCAGATTTCTATGAAATACGATCTATATTTAATTACAATACGAGTGAAATATTTTTCCTTATCAAAATGTTTCATTAAGTATGTTTTTCTGTGTTGGAATAGATTTTCTGTGTTGGAATTGTGTTGGCGTACACCAACAACAGAACGGTGTGGCCATATAGCAGTCATTAAAAATATTAATGCGAGTAGACCGCTGATTGGCCAGCTCACATCATCCTCTATGAGGAAATAACAAGCACTTTGGCCACAAATACAAGTAGAGGATGAGTCAACAACATTATTTGGGTATGAGTTAACATTCACTTTTTAAAGTGAGATTTTCACTGGACAGTTACTTTAAAAGTGCAAAATCTTCTCTCATCCTCATGGCAAAATATGAAGAATAGCACGAGATGAGCTATAAAACACTTTTTTTCTCTCTCTGCGACATGGCAAAATGTGTAGAATTGCAGGAAATTACCTTTAAAACTGCAGTTTTCTCTCAGACTCATGACTAAATGTATAGAATAGTATTATAAAACTGCTCATTTTTCTCTCTGCCCCATGGCAAAATGGGTTAAAATGCAGGAGGTTAGCTGTATTTTTTTTCTCCCCCCAAAAATATGTTTTAATTTGGGGGTGGGGTGGTTGGTGGGCCATCCATTTATCCTTCCACTTATACTGTGTTTTCAAAATTCCCCACACATAACACTCAAAATACCCCTCTGAAGAGGCATAATAAGTCACGTCAAACTGTGTAAAATTGCAAGAAACACTTTTTAGATTTTTTTACAAATTCTCCAGGGCCCCACGTTTACTGTTCGTCCACCCCGATAGCTACACCACAATTTCGCCCTTGCGTTCAGGGGTTTTATTATTGCATTTTGCATTAGTAAATAGTTTAGAAATAGCATGCATTTAATGATGTAAAAACATAAATAAATAATAAATAAATAAATAAAGAATATAATACATTGGGAAAGCTTGCCTATCTGTTTATTTATCAGGCTATATTTGCTGATAAAAAATAACCTACTGGGCACAGAAGTCAATCCAACGTCTATTCTACATTGGTTCAATGTAATGTCAACCAGTATGTGCCCAGTGGGAAGTCTGTCAAAGTTATTAACAAAGTTACTAAAATTAATATGAAAGAGGGTTACAATTGAGCAGGTTTGAATTAAAAAGGATTTGCCTCTTCATGTGTGGAGAAACTCGAATGTAGCTTTCAGTTCAAGGCCCTTGAACACAGCGCTGTTCGAGGGGCTTTGGGTACCATGCCTGAGCAGGCAACTAACATTGCCACTTAGAGATTTGTGTAAACTCGTTTTCAGCAGACAAATATGCAATAATCTAGAGTTAAAGTAGACAATTGTGAACGAGTTTAGATCATGTATAAACTTCAATTGCATTTTTACTTTATTGTTGGCCTTTTTCAAAAAATGATATTATTTTGCCTACATTTCTCTGCGTAGCACTCACATCTGTATCCATGAAGTGCTTTGAAAGTCTGGTCATGGCTCACATCAACACCATCATCTCAGACACCCTTGACCCACTCCAATGTGCATACTACCCCAACAGATCCACAGGTGACGCAGTCTTTATTGCACTCCACACTGTCCTTTCCCACTTGAACAAAAGGAGCACCTATGTGAGAATGCTGTAGTTGACTACAGCTCAGTGTTCAACACCATAGTGCCCTCGAAGCTTATCACCAAGCTAAGGTCCCTGGGACTGAACACCTTCCTCTGCAACTGGATCCTGGACTTCCTGACGAGCTGCCACCAGGTGGTAAGGGTAAGCAACAACACATCCGCCACGCTGACTCTCAACACTGGCACCCCTCAGGTGTGCGTGCTTAGTCCCCTCTTGTACTCCATGTTCACCCACGACTGTGTGGCCACACATGACTCCCAACACCATCATTAAGTTTGCAGATGACATGACGGTGGTAGGCCTGATCACCGACAATGATGAGACAGCCTATAGGGAGGAGGTCAGAGACTGCCAGGACAACAACCTCTCACTCAATGTCAGTAAGACAAAGGAGCTGATCGTGGACTACAGGAAACAGAGGGCCGAGCGTGCCCCCATTCACATTGACAGGGTTGTAGTGTACCAGGTCGAGAGCTTCAAGTTCCTCGATGTCCACATCACTAAGGATCTATCATGGTCCACACACATCAACACAGTCGTGAAGAGGGCACGACAAAGCCTCTTCCCCCTCAGGAGGCTGAAAATATTTGGCATGGGCCCTCAGATCCTCAGAAAATTCTACAGCTGCACCATCAATTGCATCTTGGCTGACTGCTTCACTGCTTGGTATGGCAACTGCTTGGAATCTGACCGCAAGCCGCTACAGAGGGTAGTGTGTATGGCCCCGTACATCACTAGGTCCGAGCTCCCTGAAATCAATGACCTCTATACCAGGCAGCGTCATAGGAAGGACTCCAGCCAGCCAAGCCACAGACTGTTCTCTCTGCTACCGCACGGCAAGCGGTACCAATGCATCAAGTCTGGAACCAAGTGGACCCTGAACAGCTTCCACGCCCAAGCCACTTCTAAACAAGACTGCTAAATAGCTAATCAAATGGCATCCGGACTACCTGCATTGATCCTTTTTTGTATTAACTCTCTCGCACACACTCACAGACACACACTTTCACACTCACCACACATGTTGCTGCAACTGTCTATTATCTATCCTGTTGCCTAATCACTTTACCCCCTACCTATATGTACAGTACATAGCTACCTCAATTACCTCGTAACCCTGCACATCGACTCGGTACTGGTACTCCCTATATATATTGTCATGTTATTTTCTTCTCCCTATATATAGCCTTGTTATTTTCTACTCCCTTTATATAGCCATGTTATTTGTATTTGTTATTCACTCTGTATTTATTCCTCATGTCATTATTTATATTTTTTATTTAATTTCTTATCTTTAATTCTGCATTGTTGGAAATGGACCCTTAAGTAAGCATTTCACTGTTAGTCTACACCTGTTGTCTACGAATCATCTGGTTGTGCATCAGCAGTTCTTCTCTTGTTATTTCAGTCAGAGACAGTCACTTAATTAGCCTGTGTCATCTAAAAATGTTTTAGATTGGTAAGTTAGTCTAGCTAGCTATTTAAACTTGTAGTAATCATATTAACAACTGCAAACATTTATCTCCAGCCCATGGCAAAATGAGTAGAATTGCAGCAAACTTTCTTTAAAACTGCACAATTATTCTCTACACCAATAGCAAAATGTGTAGAATTGCATGAAATTAACTCTAAAACTTCAAGGTGGGGGAGCCCCCCATCAAAATTGAACTTAGGGCCCCCAAAAGGCTAGGGCCGACTGTGATCGCATGTGTGGGTATGATGAGTTGAGATTTTTTGTGGCAGCCACCCCATCAAAGTTCCCCATCCCTGGCCTAGCTAGGTCTATAGGGCTACATGCTGCCTAAATAATGGGAGACTGGTGTGTTGTTAAATCATAGGCCTAAATGGATATACTCTTAGAAAAAAGGGTTCCAAAAGGGTTCTTTGCGGAGGGGTGGGGTTCTACCAAGAACTGTTTTAATCTGAAGAACCCTTTTTGTAAAACAAGGGTTCTTTGTAAGCCAAAGGATTCTACCTAAAACCTTTAACGTCCTAAGAACTGTTTTTGGAAGAAAGGGTTATTTGATGATTATTTGGAAGACAAGAAGGATTCTGTAAAGAACAATATATAATATTTCCCAGCATGCTCTATTGCATTGAGATTTTCAGAATTGTTTGTTTTACTGTATTATCTGTGTTTTTGCATGTACATTGAGTGGTTGATTTATTTTATGCTACACAAAAATAAATAACATACAATTTTCTAAACTAATCCAATCGGTTAGTAATTGGATTTATTACTCCCATTACTGAAATGGTTGTTTGAGTTTATATGATTGAGGTAGTCTCAGTGTTCTATCTTCCCTACCCTGGCAGTTATTTTAAATGTGGTTTGCAGGTGATTAACAATTCCACTGGTTGTATATCCTAACTCTGGCCAGATTATAATAGGAATTACACATCACTTTGCAAACCAGCAAAATGTGACTTGCAGGTCAGATGTGGCCAGTAAACTAGGAGATTCCTAACAACACTGTGTTAGGGTATGACTAGACCCTAAAATGAAGGCCTTACGATATATGTAATGTATTGTCATAAATCATGTAATTTTAAAGGCTAATAAGGCTGGTAGAACAGTTCATAGATTGTTCTAGGTAGACCCTTTTATTGACGGTTCTAGGAAGAACCTTTAGATTATGAAATGGTTCTAGGCAGAACCCTTTATAGAGGGTTCGAGGTAGAACCAGATACAGGGGGTTATTTGAAAAACCATCTGTAAAGGGTTCTACCCAGCAACAAAAAGGTTCCCGATGGGGACAAACCGAAGAACTCTGTATGGTTCTACTTAGCATCTGTTTTACATGAGAATTATCTCATTATCTCAGAAAAATCACAAATAATAAACAATTGCATTAAAACATACATGTACATGAGTTTTGTCACAAACCAACACATAATTACGTGAAAAATGTTGTTTATGGAAATTACAGTTGGCCATGGCGTGCACAGATGCTTGGGTTTGAGAAAAGGATTGTCTGTAGAGATCGATGTTGACGCTCTAGTCTTTCATTTGTGAAATCAGAAAACCTTTACGGCTGTATATAGGCTTTATAAAACTGAACAGCATTGCGTCACGTCGCGATCACATTGGCATATTTCCACATCGTTGAAAACGTGATGATGATGCATAAAGGATATGGTAAATGCACCTGTCTTGTGTGACCGAAGTCACTGTAGTCTTCAATTCAACACCAATATAATGTACACATTCTGGGTACCCTATTTTCGCCTGCAGGCCTAAACGCCGCTGCTCCGTTTCACTGCGGGACTCGCTGGGTTGTTTGGCCTTTTTGCCCGCATGGAAGGTCTCTAAATCAGATAGGCTTTATCCATTACTCGGTAATATAGGTCAGCATAAAGGGGTGGATTGCAGAGCTTTGTTTACCCTACAGGCCATCTGGAGTTCACTGCGCGTCGAATCTGCTCACGGGAGGCACGCGTCCGGCAGACGACCCTTTGGGTAATAATATTGCAGCGTGAGAGGGGGATAAGGAGACCTCTGGTGACCTCAACCAAATGCAGGCAGATGCACGGGTGTTCACTTTAGAACTGAATAGGTCTGGGTGTATGGTGCAGCTAGACTACAACGTCGCCTTTGTTCTGCAGTGCGCTACCGCCTTAGGCTGAGCCGCTGATGCATTATATTACAGACATTATTGAAAATAGTAGAACATTGATATTTGAATGTGCATTATTCGTAACGCAATTAAGCCTGATCCTTTTCAATGTAGTTCAATGTATCTTATCATTCGGACTAGGCATACATTGTTATTTTTTGAACGAAACAAATATTTTGTCATTTAATTCAACGTTCGAATGAATAACGAAAGAATCACAATAAATCAATGCGCTTCGTATGGGACCGGACAGGACAGGGCGGGTGGGGGGTTGGGGGAGAGAACGAACAGATGACAGGCCATATGGAGACGGACCATTTGGGGTGGGCATATTTTGATTCCCAAAACTTAATGAAGGTTTCTCGCCATGTTAGCAAAATATTTATTTAACATATGATTGGACGAGTATGAAAATACAACGGTATAGGCCTACATGGACACAGGTCTTGAGAAACATAAATAATTCATTATTCGACCAGGCAAACGTGCAATTTGATAATTGTACATTCCGCAAGAGCCGAGATATAGTCGAGAGAGATGGTGACTTCATTCTTCCAGATTTTGTTAAAAAGGACAGACTTTGGCCATATCAGGCTATGCCTACACTTATTCGTGGTTATACCATTAGACCCCTATATATTATGGTATGGCTTACATATATTTCGTACGGTAGACTTTCGTGCTAATTGAAAATGTTACCTATAAAAACGAATTCGAATATCACATTTGTTTTCACACGTCGATGGTAAATTTATTGTCAGCAGAAAAAATGATGTCAATGTCAAATGTAATAATTGTGGCAATTGGGTGTATTTTTCTGCCCAACAACATGTCTATTGTCCTTATGCATATTGCAAGGTGTATAGCTAAACTGGTAATCTCGGTAATGTAAATTACAAGAGTGAGGGAAAAGGGGAGTTGGAGCGTCCCATTTCGAAACCCCTCCGATTTGTTTAGTAAACCGGCAGATGCTACCTCTTCCTCTCTGAATAATTCTCATATGAGAAGTGGATGAACAGCACAAGGGAGAGGAGCAGGGGGACCGCGCTTTAAGCTGTGCACGGCGATGATAAACTGGGTTGCTCTCCTCCTCTCTGTCAGATGGCTCTTTGCATCAGACGCTTTTGCATGACAGTCTCGGCTGGCTCTGCCTCCAGACTGCACCAAAGCTCTCTCCTCTCAGTGTGTCGCTTAGATGTAGCCTATCCTTTTAGCATTTTGCCCATCTTTTGAACAGGTCCGGAGGGTCTTTTAGAGCACAATCAGTGGAATATATGGGTGTTTTCGTCATGGCACCAATTTCCACCTTTTGCAGCGCGCAGACAATACAGCAGAATCGATGTCACAGGACATTTTTGTTCAGCATCATCAGCGGAGGAGATCATCCTTGGTACCCAACCGGATGTACGGACTGTTTTGATGTTGGTTTGGGGGAAATGAGAGTTGATTGTAAAGGCATCTCGGCAAGGCATTTCTGTAAGTTGTTCCGCTGAATTGTTGCAATGTAAAAATATATGTTTTCCTCTGCGTTTTGATACACTATTCTGTTTTTGTAAAGGGCGAACAACTCATTTAAATCCGCATAGACCTTAGGCCTATGTAGGCTAAATATGCATGCTTTTCGTTCTTTTTGTAGCCTAAATAAAGTGCTATTAGGCCTACTAAAAATGGGATTGTTGTTATATAGACTAGCCTATATTCTTTACATTTAGCACCTTCTCCGTTACGTGACAATGTATTCTTGATTATGTCAATATGGCTTCTGTTTATCCCCAAAACCAATGTGTGTGTATGTCAGCTTTGCCAAATTGTATCTCCCACTGTATTTATTCAATATTGAGCGTACCCCCTTATGATGCAGGAGCGTTCAGTCCCTCCACATCCTAACCCAGCCCGCCCGACCCCCACAAAAGGAGGGGATGACTCTCGTTGAGCCCAACAGCCCCCCCCCCCCCCCCCCCCCCTACCTCTGCTGCATTGTGCATGAGCTATCTAGGTCATTAGTATTTTAACGTATGCAAGACTTGACAAAGCTGATGAGAAGCCAGATGGGCCCTCTTCTATTTTTTTTGTGGGAGTTTAGCAACAGGACCGACTGCAGCAAACCAGCAAACCCTGTCTTTTCGCTGCTGTCACTTGGGCCTGACGTTCGTTGCACCATGGATCTCGCCATCTATATCCAAGATAAATAATAAAATAGGCTAGGCCTACATCTCATGCACTCGGGAGGTTACCACTGCCAGGATATTCAGGCTAATGTAATATGACATAACAGTTATTTGTGTGTCTTTTTATCTTATCAGTAGAGTTTAGTCTTATTATTTGTCATGTCCACCCGCATCTTTACCCCCGCAAGGGGTAACAGTAATGCCACAGTGAATGAATGACAAGGGGTAACAGTAATGCCACAGTGAATGACAATGCACGCCCATTACTTTATTGGATAAGACCCTTCGCCAGCTGGTGAAATACTTAGTCGAACATATTGGTGCAAGATCGCTGCTTTCAAGGTTTCCCTCCTCACGCGCACTGAAACTCATCAGGCAGATGTCACTATACAGTAGCTACACTGTTACACTGACACAGAGAAAGACTAAAAGGGCCCGGTCTCTCCTCGTGTTCACAGCGGACCTTGATTTAAATGACCATACAATTAAGGCACGCGGTGAATGCCAAGAGAGAGGGTACATATCATCGAGATGTGCGTTGAGTGTGCGTTAAATGTTTTGTCGTTATAATGGATCGTCAGACAAGCCTCATACTTCCAAAGTTGAAAGTTATTTATTGAAGGTTCTTTCATGTGCGTTGTGTTAGCCATTTTGCAGGAAGCGACTGGAGCGCGACATTCAATTCTCCGCTATAGCCTGCTGTAAAGTCGAGGTGAAATCTCATCCATAGAAGGGAGCACGCTGCGTCTTGCGGATAAGGGTGGAGTAGGAAAATGTAGATCTTTATGGTTTCCTCACTGGGACACGTAGAAGCTATAGAAAGAAGTGACTCTGGATGGTAATAAAACGCAAATTAACATGACACTATTTAGTGGAGGCCTGTGAAATGGATTGCAAAACTTCCTATAATGGAAAGAAAGAAGCATGAATGTGCACAACGTTTTTCGTGATGTATGTTCAACCTGAGATGCGTAAAAGCAAATTCACAGTAGAATTCAGGACATCATCGACAATTCGTGTGGAGGAAATAGTAGTGCGGCCTAGCAGTGCATGTCAAATAGAATAGAGTAGGCATTTGTCTTACATGTTTCAGGTCAGAGTAAGAGGAATTGTGCAGTTATGTGATACGAACGACCTTTTCAGCCATGCAAAACGCAGTGATTAAATTCTCTCATATCAGCAGAGATTCATAAAAGGATTGTGGATTATGTGGATTACGTTTTGCATGCATGCACATTTTGCAATGTTCTGCTATTATGATTATTGTTGTATACCAATCTGTTGGCAATAAAATCTCACAATGCACAAAATAATGTTAAGAATATATTTTGTTAAACCACATAAATTACGCATCAGTTTAGCTTTTTGGGGGTGCGCTATGTTCAGACAATCCACAAATGTGAAACTATAAAATGGTTTGTCAAACTGCAATGCAGAATGCTGACAGTTAACATTTGCATAATGCAACTCATTTTCTATATTTCTGACAACATTCCTGAAATGTTTCTGGTGGTAAAGTGCATTATCACAAACGTAAATAGTGGCATAGCTTGAATTATGTTTAATACATCTGTCATTTATAGTATTCTTCCTTTCGACAGATTCTGAATTAAGAGAAATTCAATGTTGACGCCAGGTATCTTTTTGCAGGCAAATCAAACGAAGGAGCATAACCTACATTTGTAAATTTGCAATTTTTCCATGCAATATGGTGTGAACGTCAGCCCAATTAAGGGTTCCTCTGAAAAGGACTCCAGGAAAACAGGAAAAAATGTATGTTTTTTATACTTTGTTTCGTTTATGTTTTACCTCTAGGCCTTTGTTTTTCTTTAATAAACCCACAAAGAGTGATTACAAGTACAACAATACCGAAGGGTAAAAAGTTCTGATTATTGTAGTTTGAGATAATAACTCCTAGTACTAATACCAATTTCAAAGCAATGAGCGCGCTTGGTTGAAAAAAATATTATTCATGCAGGCTATTCAAATTTAACATATCTATAATATAGCATGAAGACTGTTAACTTGTGTCCATTCTGACGCTTACATTTTAAGTTGTTTTTAGGCTAGTTTATTCGGTTTATTTGCAATAAAAATAAAAACAGGATTTCAGATTTCAGATGCTTATCGTAAGAAAAAACAAAGACTAGGCCTAGGCTGCCATTCTATCATATTTAAAACAGATGAAGAAAATATTGCATCAAATTATGTAAAATGTCCCTATGCCAATTTTATAGTAACATTTTACACAGGCCTGACATGCCTGTATGTATCACATTAGGCCCATTTCATTTTGGGCAAAAAAAGTTATTTCAATGCACTGATTTCTATTAGGCCTAGGCAACTTAAAAACATGTGGATATGTGTTTGGTATATGACACGCTGTATTGACTTTCAATTAAAACATATTGTGACAAAAGGAACGTTATGTATAATTCTAAATACGCAGGCAATATCTGAGACAGTTCAGTCCGTATTCATGCAGCCAATATGAAATTGGGCCTATACGGAATAGTTGAATGTCCCTCAGTTTCTTCAACGCTTTTCTGAATTTTTAGGCCTCAAACACCTAATAGCCCAATTTAGAGCGGACACTGATGGCAAAATTTGGTGAACTAGGCGTTCTTTTTTATTTTTGGAAGTAGCTTAACTGAGGAGGCACTGTGAGAAACACATTTGACGGTGCGTAAAAGTAAACTGTGTATGGTCTTACGCACTGCATTGAGGTAGGATAAGCCTGTATTTAATTCAACCTTTATAGGCGCGGGTTATAGTTTTTTTGTATAGGCTAATCTAATTATAAAATCAGATAATTTGGGACGGAACAGTTATATCATACCATAGGTTTTCTGGAAGAATTTGTATGGATGATAAAATGGTAGGCTGCCTAAACAAATAACCAACATAGAAAGATGCTGAGGAAAAAAACATTGTCACGTATGAAGACAAACATAGGGTGGGTTCCCTGAAAGATTTGGACAAAGACGATATCTCGGTGCTACCTTTCTGAGGAGATACATACACTCAATGCAAGACCTGCCCATCACACAGCGGCTGTGCTGACCTCGGTTCTGTGAATTTATCATTTTCACACAATCACTTGAAATCTCTTAAAATAAAAATGTTCATAAAAATATATTTATATTATGTTTGGAAGAAGTCAATGATCCGTATTTGGATGGGTGCACAAACTAAATTAGCAAAATCAATGGGGCCTAATGGTATAGTCATTTCCCAGGTGGACATACATTTACTTATATTATAAGTCTAATAAAGAAGAAATTGGTTCAGAATATTTTTTTATTTAACTATATTTCCAACATATGAAATACATTCAAAACTGCATATAAACCAACAATACATAAAGCCAATACAGAATTCTAAAGTGCATTATGATAAATTCTCCTATCATTCAGAAACACAGAACAAAGAACACTAATTACAGATAACAGCACTTCTGATTATGAAGATACATCACCTTAAGCGTAAAGGCATCTTTAAAGTCTCTCAACTAAATAGAAACACACACGTTGATTGTAGCCTACCCCATTCCTCCTACACTACCAGGAGCATAAGAGAAAATGGGAATGAAAAACATAGATACACACATCAAAGGTCACAAAGAAGAGAGGAGGACTTTTCTGCTGAATGATATAGACACAGGAACCTGGCACCAGGGGCTAAGTAACCAATTGGAGGCCGGTACGGACTGCGCTGATGTCAGCACTGTAGAAATGAATGAAGCAGTAGCACAGCAGGTAATCTCATATCAGTCTATCGTTATGGAATAATGTGAACTGTTTAACACTAAAACCAAACCAGAGATGGAGATGGAGAGGAGTGAGGATGGATTCAATAATTCAGAGAAGGCGGTGGCCCTGAGCAGATGGTAAGTTACTGTAGTGTTGGGTACGCTGGTGTGTGGTACACTGGGAGGAGATGAAGTCTTCAGCAGCCTGGTCCTGTCAGTGGAAGGAGAAGCCGGAAGCGGGGAGCCCTCCACACCACTGACTCACAAACTTCAGCACATCCTGGCACTCCGGGCTGTGAGTGGTCTGGGAGGAGGACACACACAGACCAGCTAATCACATATCAGATCACACACATACAGGGAACCACAAGGAAGACTATGTGTGTGAGTGTGTGTGTGCGCGCACACAAGTGTGTATTTGTGCCTCTGTGTGCATGCGAGCAGGCATACATGCAAAAAGTGGGTCTTTAAATCTCTGTTTGTGGACATTAGTTAAATGGACTAATCACACCTCCGCAATCCAAATCACACACAGGAAGAATGATGAAACACACTGAAATGGTGTCTGGCCCCTAAGACTCAACTCTACACAGTGTAACATTCTAAACCTGTGTGAGTGCCCGTGATCAAAAATGTGGATTCATAATAAATCAAACCAAGTGTTTCATGCGGTTAAGGGCTGATGGACTAGCAGCTAAATCAGCAGAGGAGGTAACAAGCACAGTTATGTAGACTCCAGAGCTAACATAAAAAAACTCCTTACTTTTGTGGCCATTATGAATTTATTCCAGTCATCCTTGTTTGCTGCCTTGCCAGGTCCTTTGAACTCAATCTTATTCCGCAGGACCGGATAGCCTGGGTTGCATAGAGAGAGAGCTTTCATTATGATTGCATTCATATTAATAGTCAACCAATTAACAGATCTGCCATCGTATGTGGGTCTGTTAACTGCCTCCATGAACACAACACACTCCTCTGGGTGTTGTGGGAGACCAGTCTGTCCCTGTATCTCTGGATAGCACTGCATCTCTGTACTGTAAACTAGCGGTTATACGCCACTGTGTCTTGTCAGTGACACTGCCTTCAGAAAGTATTCATACCCCTTCTCTTATTCCACATTTTGTTATGTTACAGCCTGAATTCAAAATGGATGAAATATTTTTTTCAATACATGTTCTGCTATTTCAATACATGTTAGAATCACTTTTGGCAGCGATTACAGTTGTGAGTCTTTCTGGGTAAGTCTCTAAGAGCTTTGGACACCTGGATTGCACAATATTTGCACATTATTATTGAAAAAAATTCTTCAAGCTCTGTCAAGTTGGTTGTTGATAATTTCTAGACGGCCATTTTCAAGTCTTGCCACAGATTTAAGCCCATTTAAGTCAAAACTGTAACCAGACCACGGAGGAACATTCCATGTCGTCTTGGTAACCAACTCCAGTGTAGATTTGGCCTTGTGTTTTAGGTTATTGTCCTGCTGAAAGGTGAATTTGTCTCTCAGTGTTTGTTGGAATGCAGACTGAACCAGGTTTCCCTCTAGGATTTTGCCTGTGTTTAGCTCTATTACGATTATTTTTATCCTAAAAAAACACCCATGCCGATGACAAGCACACCCATAACATGATGCCGCCACCACAATGCTTGAAAATATGAATAGTGGTACTCAGTGATGTGTTGTGTTGGATTTGCCCCAAACATAACATGTTGTATTCAGGACAAAAAGTTAATTTCTTACCTACATTTTTTGCAGTTTTACTTTAGTGCATTACTGCAAACAGGATGCATGTTTTGGAATATTTGTATTCTGTACAGGCTTCCTTCTTTTCACTCTGTCATTTAGGTTTGGCGCAGGCCTCCTCTGAGCAAGCAGGAGTCAGCACCCTGGACAGCACCTCTGCTCTGCCTACCAGTACAATATACACTCTCACCTCCCATCAACTAGTTAGGTTGAAGAACCACATATGTTGGGGTTCATATGAAACCATGTGAATGCAAGCAAATAACAGTAATAACATGGCAATTATGAAATAATTATCCAAGGTAAAAGACTCTCCAGTAATTGCCCCCTCATACAAACCCACCAAGACTTTTCACGCCCCTGGAGTAGATATGGTACAGTCCCAGACACCAGGGTAATGCAATAGAGACGGGAGAGGGTAAGGTGCTCTGTAGGGGGGGTTCTCCCACCTACCTGTGATGACGCAGGGCAGGGAGCGGATGCCCGTGTTTGCTGCCAGTAAAGAGGCTTCGTAGGTGTCCCTTTCGTCTTTGGGCAGCACCTGCTCCACCCGCTGGTCCATGGACACCGTCAACACCCAGTCACGGATCTCCTCACGCTGGGCATCCTGGGACACGACAACAAGATCAACAACAGCCTCATAATAATACAATCGCAGCCTATTGTCACAGGATAGTCCCAGTACAGCATCATTACACACAGTCATTATATAGTTACATAGCAAAGCCAACAATAACTACACAATGATATAGAGCTATCAAACTAACACAACTAATCAATTTGTGCCTTACAGTGACGTGTAGCTTAGCAGGGAAAGGAACCTCGAAGGGGATGTCAGTGTCTTGGAAATCAGAGTGGTCCAGAGTATCTAAGTTTCCTTCCTCTATCCCCTGGAAACACCACAACACAGACAACAGGCACCAAGACAACATTCACTCACAATCTCTTCTTCAAACAATCTAATTAAAACACAATGGATAAAGCAAAAATGTGATGTGGGATAGTTACTCATACCACTGTTGTTATGATGAAATCTATATTGCTATAGATCATATAAGCTACTTGTGAAGATTTTATGCTCAATTAAATAGTCTGCAGCTCTAGGTAAAGATGAGGTGAAACCCCCTCAGTTAACGCTGAGGTGAAACCCCCTCAGTTAACGCTGAGGTGAAACCCCCTCAGGTAAAGCTGAGGTGAAACCCCCCCAGTTAACGCTGAGGTGAAACCCCCTCAGGTAAAGCTGAGGTGAAACCCCTTCAGGTAAAGCTGAGGTGAAACCCCCTCAGGTAAAGCTGGGTGGAGACTCACATCAGACAGATCCAGGAAGCGGTTGAGGAAAATAAAGGCCATGTTCTCCCAGCCCAAAGCCTGTAGAGAGAATCACATTTATCATCATCAACCTGACATTCACAACTAAATGCCAATAATGAAGATGAAAAAAACAGATTTTACATTTCCACAAATAATTTCATTTTGAACGTGGGACGATAGGCTACTTCACAATGCAGTTTATGCACAAAATTATTCATAACCCCTCCAATGGGTCTACCTGGAGCACAGACAGACTCAGGGGACATTGAGCCGAATATTTCCCATGGGGCTAGCAACACCAACCCCCCCAAGCCCCTCTCTGCTTCCCGTGATTGGCTGAGGCTCATATGAGCAGTTATCTTACCCTGGCAGCCATGCCTGCCTCGTAGAAGGCCTTGTCAGCTGGGATGAGCTCCGTGTGGCGCAGCAGGGAAATGGACAGCTTGGCAGCCACGCTGACCTGGAGGGATGGAGAGGAGAGTGATGGGGGATGTGAGTGTGTACCACAGCTAATACTATACAAAAACAGGCTGAGTAAAATAAAAGATGAGTACAGTATGTATACCAGGTCAACCCCGTTGGCAGCGGATCGTATGGCGTAGTAGTGAGAGATCAGCAGCATCTGCTCAAATTCTTCGTGGGCAGGAGAGTTGGCATCCGAAGACTTGGTCAGGTTCTCACACTGCAAACAGATTAGACAACGAGACCATGAAAAATCGACCCATGCACATCAAATATGGTCATTATACACTGTGACCAGATACTGTCACTATAGTCCCCTGTCTCTCTCTGGTCCTGTACTCACCAGCAGAAGCATGACGTCTCTCAGGTCAGCCCACATGCGGAAGGACTCAGCGCTGTCTCTACCCAGCAGGTTCAGCAGGTCCAGGAACATCCTCTTGTAGATGTTGAAATTCTGTGGGTTGGCTGGGGCTCCGTGCTGGGCGTACAGATTCAGGGCCTTTTCTGCACGGCCCTCTTTGATCAGGTGGGTGGCGTACAGGGCCACATACTTGTGGAGGATTTTGTAACTCTACAAATATTACAGAAATAAAAACAGTAAGGGAATGAAACTGAAGATACAGTGAAAAGGATGAAAGACAATTAAACTAAAAGGAGGAGTGTTGAAGGTAGACACAGTACTTGTTTGGAAGCCGTCTCTATGCACTTCTCCCATTGGCCTCTCTCAGCATACATGTCCAGAGCTGCCATGACATCCACTCCTACCAGCTAAAACCAGAGAAGATCACCATTTAGTGGTTAAGAGTATATACTTATCGAGAAAAACTACTACAGAAGGACATTTGGTAGTTTTATAAGGTAATGAATGTATGAAGCCTTGTAATAGTCTGCTTTCTGAAACTTTGAAACACGTCTCAAAACCAGCCTGATGGTTACAAACACCCACATTATGAAGTCTTGGTGCATTATGTAGACAATACGCACAGTCCCTCGAAATATGCCATTCTCTTTTCAGCAGGCAGACTTCCTTATTCAACTAGAGACATCAGTGCTACTGAGCCACATTGATGTGGCAAAACAAAGAGAACAAGAACTGTGGATCCATTTAGTTATTCAGCTCTGATTTCTGAGTGGATGGAATATAGGCCACCATCTCAATGATCTCCTACCAACAGTAGGGGGGCAGAGCAGGACGAGGCAGGGAGAGTTGAGGAATTAGAGGTGGGCATACGCTGTGGCATGATAGGACGTCTTAACAGTACACCACCGCAAAAATCACAAGCTTATTCCTAAAAAATGGATATTGTAAGTTATACTGTACTTGCTAGGCACAACTGAGAAATCGGCTTATTATTTGCGATACGTATTATCGTTCAATTGTAGCTACTTACCGAATCTGCTTGGCCTTGGTTTTTCAAGTGTTCTTTGTATCGCTGGTCCACATAATCTTCAAACCTACACGAATATATTACGATTAAAAAAGGTATTTAACTTTGAATGTTTTGAGTGTTTCAAGCCTCCAACAGACAGAGCCGTTAGGACAGACACACAATGTAGAAGGAAAGTAAATGATCCTCCGTTATGAAGGATGACTGTTCAGGAGCTGGAGTACACGGAAGCAATGCAACCATGTAATAGTCCCCCAGATAGACAAATCACTACACAAATGCACTGTACTAAAGCAGCATAATGAGACTGGCATCACAGTAATAAGTGGGAGCAAGCAGGGCTGTTGAGACACGGCTAAGTCAAGCATGACAACAGCCGTGTGAATTTCGCAATCACATTGTCTAATCGAATAGGCTTCAACAAAATGTACAATAAATAACTAAACCATTGTAAAGTTAGCTATTGTCATTCAGCCTGGATAAGATCCTAAATGACTATAATGTAACATACAGAATAGATGAAACAGGAATCTCATCCCATTCATTAACTGGAGGTCTGGAGCTACCTCTGTCCGAGGCCTTGTGTTGTTTTCAAGAGGCAGCAACAGCTGACGGGTGCCTGTGAGGCCTCTGTGTGTTTTCTCTTTCTGTAGCCTAATGACAGATGAGGTATTCTAGCCGGCTAGGCTTGTTGTTAGGGGCGACCAGGCAGAGCCGTAGTGGTGGGCCTGGCCGACAGGCTCACCTTGGATCCAGCTCCTTGGCCACTCTCTTGGCTTTGTTCCATTCTTCTCCCTCAATGAATGCATCTATGGCTTCCTTAATGAGGTCCAGGTTGAGGTACAGCTCAGCCGCCTGAGGAAAATAAAACATTTGGAATCTCAAAAGATTTCTTGAAGGACGCCAGAGACGAGGCATAAAACATGGACGCCTTGGTTTGGGGAAGTCTTTTTTTCAATCAACACACTCGCACCAAAACCATCGCTTTCCGTTGGCAGAACGGCCTCCACACACACCTTTAGATTAATAAAAAGCTGTTTCTGAATGTAGTTTTGTCCAATAAATATTTGTATCAGCGACACAGGGGTCCTGTCGACAAAATCATTGGTTGGATACCTGTCTGCTACACTCAATAATAATATACTTTCTAAAAAGCATTTTTTCCAATAAAATTTCACATACCTGTTGACATACAGCAGCCTAAAACCATGCATTTACAAAATAACACTAAATAATCAATATCAAAAGCCTGTTAGTATTGAGGGATC
This sequence comes from Oncorhynchus clarkii lewisi, assembly GCF_045791955.1. Classification (NCBI taxonomy): domain Eukaryota; kingdom Metazoa; phylum Chordata; class Actinopteri; order Salmoniformes; family Salmonidae; genus Oncorhynchus; species Oncorhynchus clarkii. The sequence goes on along the minus strand of NC_092150.1, from coordinate 67,621,586 downwards.
AACAGCAGAAAGTGTGTGGGGACTTACAGCGCTGTACTTCCTGAGCTGGGTGAGGCGAGGGCCCACAGAGTGGATGACATCCACAGCTCTCTCCTGGGTCAAGAACTTGATGGCCAACTCAGCAGCCTATGGGAGGTCACATACACAGGAAACAATGAGGCACTCCACTCTGGGTCACAGAAACACACAGGGAACATCACATGGCACGACAGTCATCCAAGGCCACAGATAGAGGCTTGTGTCATACACCAGTCGGTTTGTAAGGACAGCACGTGTGGGTTAGGTTATAGTGACATTCATTGCCAGTCGTGGAGTTCTTTTGTGCACCTTCATCCAGCACTTCTCCATAAGGGGCCCGTTGGTGGAGTCCTTGACCTTGAGGTAACACTCCACAGCCCGGGCGTACTCCCCAGACAGCTCCCATTCCTTGGCCTGCTCCACCATGCCTTCAACCCCTCTGCACACATACAGAACACACACAGACACAGAACCTTGGCACTATGAATTAACTATAACTGAGCTGCATTGTTAAGCAACCGAGGGACCAGATGGATGTGTAGGGAATAACAGAGCTGGAATGAAAGACTTGGAAGCCCATTCTAAGAACAGAAATAAAACTGTACATGTCTGTTGATGTTAAAGTTAAGGAAGTATTCTAAGACACTACTGTGAAGGCAAATACAAGACATTTTGCCCCCGGGAGCCACATTCGGTCTTCATCGAGGTCCGGATGGCCGCACTGAAAATGTGTTAAGTTTTCTCGCTGTCAAAACGTGCAAAAAATGGTCCTCTATCCATCTTTTTTTAATGCTCCCTGACTGTCTAGTTTTCACTTCAGTGATTTTTAGCGAGCTGGACATTTTTCAGGAAACTGTATGAACGTAGGTCCATTATCATTTATACACCGTTTCGGTTTGGTTTTAGTCATTTTAAAGTATATTGAGTTTGTTTTCACCCCCCTATTGGACCCCCTTGTTGGCCGTCTCTTTGACACCCCTGCTCTACACAGTGCCCTGCACACAGACTTCCCCCATTAAAATCTTAGATCTCTCTTCCACTGCGCTACAAACCCAACCCTTGTGATGTTAAAGACAGAGACAAGAGTCAAAGTGAAAGGCAACATGTGTTAGAGAGTTCTGGCTCTCAACTGAGCATGACTGACAGTACAAGAGGGCCAAATTACTCTCAATTGGGGCCTGAACTGAAGACTGTGCAAAATAAATGTCCTACCTTCCTTTTTCCCCCTGTCCTTTTGACATGCCTTTGATGTTTTCCCACAAGTCATTAAAAGCAGGGAAATGATGGTCGGAGACGGATAGAGGCGCTGCGTGTCTGCACTTTAATTAGCTGCTCATTATGGATTTAATTTAGGATAAAAAGCTGCCATGTTTCAATAACGCACCGACCCAATGTGCATCTAGATTAATAACAGACCACATCACAACAGTGTGTACATAGCCCTTTCTTTCTTCTCCTTCTCGTTTAACATGTAACATTGAGACACATTTTCTCTGCCTCTCCAAGACCACAAACCGAGTTATTAAAACGTTAAAATAACCAGGAACATGTGATGTAAAAAAACACAGGTGTTATTGTGTGTTTTGCTCACCGGGAGCCCTTCTTGGCAGCCTCCTTCTCGTACTCCTCTTGGAGGACGCTCAGTTTGTTGGGGAGGTACTCTTTACAGATCCGCATGGCATCACTCCACATCTCCGCGTCCTGAGACAACAAAAACAACAACACTCAAGTACCCGGGGGGCACCAAACTCTGCGAAGCACATCCAGCAAAACAACCAGTGTGAATTATGGAATGAAAACATTGCGGAGCGCAGTATTCTGTTTAACCTGTAGTGTTCTCTGTAAAGCTACCACCAGATAGCAGAACACAGGAATGGTGAATTGACTTGATTATAAACCCTCTGATTGAAAAAAAAACCTCTAGAGTCGATGTCCGCGCCTCCGCGGAAATTTTATTAACATAACACATTAATTCCCATAAAAATCTGTCAGTGTAAACTAGAGATATTTGTTTAGTTCCATTGGACGCTTCTCAATCCACCGTATCTGCCGATGTTGCACTTCCGCAGCTGTAGTGAAAGGTGACAAAGCTAGAGCGGTGTTTGTCAGACCATCAGACATCACGAAAATCGGTCTTCGCACAAAGTCGTCAGGTTGGCCTACAAACTATTATGACCCCTCTATAGAAAAAAGAAACACCATGGATTTCTCTGTTTTGCTCTACGAGCGTCTTGGGACGTGTCTGAAGTCGGTACAGCCGATCTACCAACTTCTGCCTGTAGCGTCCCAACACTTTGGGCTACACGCTAATATGACCCTCTGTGGAAAGGTGAGACTCTCCCAAACACGTACAGTGCCTTCAAAAAGTACTCAAGAGCCCTGGACTTGTTCCACATTTTGTTACGTTACAGCCTTATTCTAAACGTTATTAAATTAAATAATCAATCTACACACAATACCCCATAATGATAAAGCGAAAAACAGGGTTTTTAGAAGAAAAAAAACGGAAATATTACATTTACATAAGTATTCAGACCCTTTACTCAGTACTTTGTTGAAGCACCTTTGGCAGCGATTACAGCAGTCTTCTTGGCTATGACGCTACAGCTTGGCACACCAGTATTTGGGGAGTTTCTCCCATTCTTCTCTGCAGATCCTCTCAAGTTCAGTTAGAAGGCGTGCGTTGCTGCACAGCTATTTTCAGGTCTCTCCAGAGATGTTTGATTGTGTTCAAGTCCAGGTTCTGGCTGGGCCACTCAAAGACATTCAGAGACTTGTCCCGAAGCCACTAGTGCGTTGAGTTGGCTGTGTGCTTAGGGTCGTTGTCCTGTTGGAAGGTGAACCTTTGCCCCAGTCTGAGGTCTTGATCACTCTGGAGCAGGCTTTCATCAAGGATCTCTCTGTACTTTGCTCCGTTCATCTTTGTCTCAATCCTGAATTGTCTCCCAGTTCCTGCTGCTGAAAAACTGGATGGTGCCAGCCTTCCTCCAGACGTGATGCTCAATCTTGGTTTCATCAGACCAGAGAATCTTATTTATCATGGTTTGAGAGTCTTAAGGTGCCATTTGGCAAACTCCAAGAAGGCTGTCATGTGCCTTTTACTGAGGAGTGGCTTCCGTCTGGCCACTCTACCATAAAGGCCTTGTTGGTGGAGTGCTGCAGAGATGGTTGTCCTTCTGGAAGGTTCTCCCATCTCCACAGAGGATCTCTGGAGCTCTGTCAGAGTGACCATCAGGTTCTTGGTCACCTCCCTGACCAAGGCCCTTCTCTCTCGATTGCTAAGTTTGGCCAGGCGGCCAACTCTAGGAAGAGTCTTGGTGGTTCTCAACTTCTTCCATTTAAGCATGTTGGAGGCCACTGTGTTCTTGGGGACCTTCAATGCTGCAGAAATGTTTTGGTACCCTTCCCCAGATCTGTGCCTCGACACAATCCTGTCTTGGAGCTTTACGGATAATTCCTTCAACCTCATTACTTGTTTTTTGCTCTAACATGCACTGTCAACTGTTGGATCTTATAGACAGGTGTGTGCCTTTCCAAATCATGTCCAATCAATTGAATTTATCACAGGTGGACTCCATGGGTACTGTATGTAAATTGCTGAGGAACTTTTTTTTATTTAATCCATTTTAGAATAAAGCTGTAATGTAACAAAATGTGGAAAAAGTCAAGGGTTCTGAATACTTCCCGAAGGCACTGTACATGTAGGTTGTTTTGCTCTAGGACGCCCACAGGTGTCTGAAGGTCCCCCGGTACCAGTAAAACATTTTTTTTTATGGAAGTCTATATGGAGACTGTTTAGTAGAATGCATAAAAATGCATGTGTCAAGATCAAATATCGTAGTCAGGCAACATATGAGATGTGAGTAGGCAACTTCTCCTTCTGAAGTCAGAGATTTTCGCTCGCTTCAGCTCAAAACCAGCCACCATTGTTTGCAATACATTTTGTGGCGGTTTTTAAGTGGTTACAACAATTCAAGAATCCTGGGAAAATTTTCAGTTGAAACTTGCCGTTCCGTGTTCTAATATGCGTGATCGGAGCACGGTAACGCATATTGAGAAACACCCAGTCTCTTACTTTGTAGTACTTGATGGCCAGCTCTGGCCTCTGAGCCCTGAGGAGGAAGGCCTCAGCCTTCTGGAAGTCCTTCTGTTCGAAGCAGAACTTGGCCTGGCCCACCAGCACATCTGATACACTGTCAGGGTCGTTGGCCTCCGCCACCCTCTGGGCTCCAACCCAGTCCTGGTTATGGACGTACCTGTAAGAGACACACCGGGCTGTGATTTAACCTCCCTCGTGTTGTTACAGGTTCAAGTTCAACGTTTTGTTTATCAGATTGCAGGCAGCAAACACTCTAATTAAAGGGCTCCAACCCCAGTTTATATTAGCCAGACGATATGCCACTAAAAACACTAATGTTGTGATCTTCCAGTAGCCCTGTCATACTGTAGGTCTGTCTACAGTATAGAGTACAGTTCTCTCCCACCCTATACACCCCCACCCCTCTCCAGGAAGCAGACATCAAACAGTCTCGGTGACAGGGCTCCAGTTCCTCTGCTACCTGTGTGAGAGTTGAGCTCCCCTCCAACCAAACCTGTCTGCCTGCACCACCACATCATCTCACACTCACTTAATAGGTGGTCTATAACCAATGTACAGAGAAGTGAGGGGAAGTTCTGAAGGGGAAGAGGCAAGAGCTGTGCTGGCACCAGCGCTCCTTTTGAAGTCGACTCAGGAAGGCTTGAAGCTTTGACTTCTGTAGGGGACACATGCCAACGCCACAAGAGAAAAGCTCCTGATACACTTACATCAACACTGCCTCTTTTGGCTTCCCCGCTTTGATGAACTCCGACTCGGCTTCGGCGAACTTGCCCTTGAAAAATGAAACATCACGGCTCAGTGCTCAGTGGTGGAGGGATTAATAATGCATGCGTGACATTTAATGGCTGGAGAAGGGAGAAACACTGCGCTCAGACCCAAATTTGGGCAGGCAACGGAGTAAATATTTTTGAATCTTTGAGACGATGCAAGCTGCAGAGTAACCTTGAATGACAATGAGTGTGTGACTGGGATTGGGAGGAGGAGTTGGAAGTGGTGTGTGTGTGTGTGTGTGTATATATGTTACCTCATCCTCCAGCATCATGGCGTTTTTCAGGTGGATCTCAGGGATCTTGTTCTTGGTGGAGAGACGAGCCAGCTCAAAGGCAAAGTCAAAGGCGCTGGGAGGAGGACAAGAGAAGGGTCAAAACCAGTTACCTAGTCAAGGTCACAGAGGTACAGCAGCTTCATCAATACTGAGTCCTAGGAACGAATGGGGAAGGTCTTAAACAGCTTATGCCTATAGTATTCAATGCTTCAGACTATGAGTAAAACACCACAATAAAAGCGAAAATAAAGACATTTTCAAATTCTGTGTTGCTGAACATTTCAGGCTATTGCATAGGCTTCATACTGAGTCAATCAGAGAACAAATACATCAGATACTTCCAAGTACCTCCCAGTGATGGACACTTGACTACAGGGACATTCCTAATCACCTCGTAAACATGAAAGCAATATTGAAGAGCATGGGGTTCCAGGCAGTACAGTAAAGTGCAGTCCAGTGCATTGATCTGCTCACCAGTTGTCTGCTGCAAAGTCGATGGCGGTCTCCAACAGACCGAACTTGTTGAGCAGTTTGACGGCAGCCTCCCCTCCCAGACTCTTGGCCCACAGGTAGGCCACCTGCTTGTGGGCACTGGCTCCCCCGTGGCTCTTCGCCACCTGCCACACACGTAGGAGGGGAAGAGGATTAGGAACAACAGATTCATACGCCCGAAGCTCCCACCATCAACCACCTCCCACCATCAACCGCCTCACGTGTCGCTCACTGCACATGCTGAGAGCAGGGAGCGAGCCAAATAGGGGAGAGACAGAGTGAAGGAGAGAGAAACTGTGAGAGAGGAGATCGCTGTAGAGAGAGCAAGATGAATGGCATTTTTGTAGTGAAGCTCTTAATAAATGGATGTGCAACTGAGTGTTAATTAAAGAGGGTGTGTGTTTATACTGAGTGTACAAAACATTAGGAACTTTTAGGAGCTCTTTCGATGACATAGACTGACCAGGTGAAAGCTATGATGCCTTATTGATGTCACCTGTTATATCCACTTCCATCAGTGTAGATGAAGGGGAGGAGACGGGTTAAAGAATGATTTTTAAGCCTTGAGACAATTGAGACATGGATTGTGTATGTGTGCCAATCAGCGTGAATAGGCAAGGCCAAATATTTAAGTGCCATTGAACACAGGTATGGTAGTAGGTGCCAGGCGCACCAGTTTGAGCGTTTCAAGAACTGCAATGCTGCTGGGTTTTTCAAGTTCAACAGTGTCCCATGTGTTTAAAGAGCGGTCCACCACCCAAAGGACATCCAGCCAACTTAACACAACTGTGGGAAGCATTGGAGTCAACATGGGCCAGCATCCCTGTGGAACACTTTCAACACCTTGTAGAGTCCATGCCTCGACGAATTGAGGCTGTTCTGAGGAGAAAAAGGGGTGCAACTCAATTTTAGGAAGGTGTTCCTACGTTTTTGTACACTCAGTGTATGTGCCTCTATTGTATAGTGGAGGGCCAGAAAGGAGGAAGCCGAAGTAGCAGAGTTGCAGCCAGGTGGTGATGTTTTTACAGAGAGTGTTAGGAGGCCTGTAAGCAGTGAGAGGTATTGCAGTGTAACACGTCCATCCTGTGCTGCTGTGTTCGCACAGACCACTGTCCTCGATACGGCATTACAGGCCAAGCCAGGGGCGTCATAATCACACTGTCACACTGTCCTGCTGTTCACAGACACTCACTATCTCAGGGACTCTCAGCGAGAGACGAAAGTCAACTCGTGATGTGGGCTAGAGCCCGACCGATATATCGTTACACACACACACACAAAAAAAAACATATCGGTCAGGCTCTAACGTGGACACGTACCCTGTACGCCTCCTCCCACATGTCGTTGACACGGTACATGTTGACTGCACCCTTCCACTCCTGGCCCTCCATATAGTGGTACTCCGCTTCTGAAAACCTGGACTCTGTCTCCAACTCCTGGAACAAATATTAGACAACGCAGACTCAGTAACCTGACAAACTATTTATCCTGGCTAATCTAAACCACATCGAGTCCCTCTCATAAGATATTTTTCAAATTGATACCAATATGATATTTATGTTTTTTCTTTCGACAGCGCCCCCTATCTCCGACCTTGGCCAGGTGCAGGTGAGTCTCAGACAGCAGGTCTGGGTGATGTTTGGCCACCAGTCGAATCACGTCGTCAAACATCTTGTTCTTCTTATACATGGTGATGGCCAGGTCCGGCTCCTCCACTGTCGCAAACAGCCTGCGAATATTCCAGTCACACACACAGTTGATTGCATTGCTCTGCACTAAAATGGAGTCATTCTTAATCTCTGATTACATTAACCGCAAATTAAGCACGAGCAGAAAATATAACTTCTCATCACAAAATGAAGTTGCCCTTTGCTGATGATGAATTCTGCTCCACATTTGTCACAGTAGAGATCAATAAAATAGACAGGTATTGGGATGACACAGAGTTAGGGGCACGTGGTGACACACTGTCTTTGTGGCAGGCTGGCAGCGGGTGAGGGAGATGACTCTGTCTAATATGGAAAGGCACAGGCTCCTTTAGAGGGCGAGAGGGGTTGTTCAGTTAGGTGTAATGATTATGTTTCAGACACAACGCAGCCAGGGCACCTTATTAAAGTCCAATTTGCTATCAATGCACAGCAATTGAACACTTTTGTTTGTCAATTTGTTGCAGTAGAACCTTGACCTGAACTGCAACAGACAATGTTCTGGATAAAGTGACTGTTAAATCAGGCCCCTGTAGCCCAATGTCAGCAAACTTTGCCCGTGATAAAATCCATCATTAATTTGGCAGCAGGGTTTTGGTCGATACGGGTTGAAAACAGAGGAGGGGTGGGGAGGAAGAGAGAGGGAGTGGGGAGGAAGAGATGAGGTAGAAAGAAAGAGAGAGGTTACCTTTCTGCCTCCTTGTATTTCCCCTCTCCCTCCAGGTCCTGGGCTCGGCTGATGTACAGAGTCGACACGTCCTCTGGGGTCATACATTTCGCTGCCAGCTAGGACACAATGTGTGTGAGTGTGCATGGAGACCGTACCAAGCGTCACTTTAACTCACTGTGATTGTCATTCCAATTCACTGTGCATAACATCCCACTTTAAAAGAACACACAGGCCTGTCACAACTAAACACAGAAAGCACAGAAGTGTATCCTGTTACAATCAACTGCCTGCCATTTTAAGCTGGGCGAGCCAGATGATAAGACGGGACATTGAGGAGGATGCATACCTTATGAGCCTGCTCCCACCTCCCAGCCACCGTGTACATATCGATGGCATCTTTGATGTGGTCTCCCTTCACAAACAGGGGCTCTGCAACCTGGGTTCGCACAGAGAGAGAGAGAGAGAGAGACATACTGTACATTCCTTTCTGTGGATTCCAGCTCTCAAAGTAAGTAATGCATCAATACTTTAATTAATTTATGCAAACATGCAGCACAGAGGCAGCAGGGAGTCAGGTCTGGAATAAGCAGGCATCGCCAGCTGCCACGTTGCAAGGCCCCTGACTCATCAGAACAGACGGAATAAGGCTGCGTTTATCTCCTTCCCTCCCTCCTCTTACCTCGTACTCCTGGATGGAGGCGTAGTACTGGGCTATCTTCAGGTAGTACTTCCCTCCTGACCGGTCTTCCTGTAACTCCAGGATATGGACCGCCTTCTTCCACTGGCGAGCCCCTATGGCAGCCTCGATGGCCTTCGAGGAACAGCTATGATAGTGAGGAGAAGAGGGGGGTAGAGGAGAGGAGAAGAGGGGGGTAGAGGAGAGGAGAAGAGGGGGATAGAGGAGAGGAGAAGAGGGGGGTAGAGGAGAGGAGAAGAGGGGGTAGAGGAGAGGAGAAGAGGGGGTAGAGGAGAGGAGAAGAGGGGGATAGAGGAGAGGAGAAGAAGGGGTAGAGGAGTGGAGAAGAGGGGGATAGAGGAGAGGAGAAGAGGGGGATAGAGGAGAGGAGAAGAGGGGGATAGAGGAGAAGAGAAGAGGGGGTAGAGGAGAGGAGAAGAGGGGGATAGAGGAGAGGAGAAGAGGAGGATAGAGGAGAGGAGAAGAGGGGGGTAGAGGAGAGGAGAAGAGGGGGATAGAGGAGAGGAGAAGAGGGGGTAGAGGAGTGGAGAAGAGGGGGATAGAGGAGAGGAGAAGAAGGGGTAGAGGAGTGGAGAAGAGGGGGGTAGAGGAGAGGAGAAGAGGGGGGTAGAGGAAAGGAGAATAGGGGAGTAGAGGAGAGGGCGAGAGGAGGCGTTTGCACCATCAAAGGACAAAGAACTAATCAAAGAATACAATACAAAGCAACTTTATTCATCCATTTGGAACAACTAATAGGCTATGTCCAGCCCAACCAGGGAGCAATTAAGACTAGAATGGCAATTAAGACTCAATGTTACAATCCTGTCAAACCACTTTTATTGGTTATTTCTTCAGTTGATTCCTGTGTTGATTCCCAGCAGTAAGTGATTAGTAGGGGATGGAGCTTTAGCGAGGCCCATTATGCCAGTCAGTCAGACCACCACAGTATTACCAGAGGGCCAGCCATCCAATGAGCATCCAGTGTGCTATCTAAAGCAGCCTGCCCTCGGGACTGGAGCCCTGCGCTGCCTAATGAACAACACCTCCATTTGATTACACAGGAAATGAATCATTCACTTCACTATAAACAAACCCCTCACACCACCTCCTCCTGCCTCCCAACTCCTTTCATCTCTATCCGTCACTCCATCACTCCCTCTACACCTCTCTTCCTCCCTCCCTCCTTGTAGTATGTGATGGTCAGACAGCAGCGCTGACTCACCCAGCCTCTATATAGTGGTTGATGGCGGCGTCCAGTTGTTTCTGCTGGACCAGGTAATCTCCCCAGGCCTCCTCCAGTTTCACCACGTCAGCCGGGAAGGCAACACGAGCCAGTTCCACAGCTCCGCTCAGGGAAAGACGTCTCAGTTACATTAACGTCAATACAGTTCACAATTTATTCTCCAAACTCATATCCAACTCAGTCAACAACATAATGACTGGGCTATTAATGAAATAACTAATACATACTGTATGAATGGTCTCGTCCTAACCACTACACACTGGCGATATTCATTCTTATATTCACCCTCAGTGCTGTGTCAGGCCTACCTTTCCTGAAGGCGTTACCCTTGCGGTAGCAGTCCAGAGCCCTCTGGTTGTTCCTGATCTTCTCAAACAGATCCCCTGCCTGATCATGGGAGAGAGGAAGTTACTTAGTTCAACTCAACTTCCTCCCTCTCATTAAGTCACTTACAGCGCCTCTGGTCCATAACCAGATGGTTCAAGAGCAGAAAGAGAAAGAAACAGAGAGAGAGCAAGAGAAAAAGAGCAGACCGAGAGAAAAACAGAAGGCCGACTAACATCCTCCCAGACACATCCTTTATTAAAACAGACATACACTTTCCCTGACATCGGTTCTGAGGAGAGGAGTCATCCACCACAGAGACACAGGCAGGAAACAAAGGTTCACGCTGTACACAGAGACACTGAGCTAGAACACATCTGTCTCTCTCTGCACCAACTTCACCTGCCTTACCAGAGACAAACCAACTACACACAAATCTCATTGCGAGACAATCACTCCGAGTCGCTCTGGGCCTCTCCATCAGGAGCGCATGTCGGGATCTAAACAACCTTTCACCTCATTCCATTAAGACTTTTACTCTGTCGCTGGACACGATACTCGTCTTGAAGAAGCCTCGTGTAACGACAGCCGCCGAGTTCGCGGTGTGATTTTGCAGCAGTCATGACACCCACCCTCTCATAGAACTCTCCCTTGATGAGGGCAGCCGCGATCCTGTTGATGACGTCAGAGTTGGTGACCAGCTCCTCGCGGCTCATAGCCAATCGGGCGGCCTTGGCCGGTAGGCCCGCCTTGAGGTAGAGGTTGATGGCGCCCGTGAAGTCCTCCTCCCCCTCCTTGACCTCGCCGGCCTTCTCATCCTGGTTGGTCTCCATCAGCCACTGGTAGTAGCTGTGACGCAGGTTGTCCAGCTCTGGGTGGCCCTGGGAAGACACTCCTTCAATAAGGGCTATGTTGCACAGTTTCATGGGGGAAAATCTCTGTTATTATTATTCATTTTTTTGCAGATAGCTGATAAAATAACAATGCCGTGTGCGGGTAGTACAGTCTCTCAGTGTTCGTTTACCTTGGACTCAGCCACAGCGATGCAGTCGTCCCACATGTGAAGCTCCTGATACATCTCCATCACCTCATCAATGGCATTCTACAGAGCGGTCACACAACACATCGACACACATCCCGGTGAGACTGGGGAGGCTCTTCATGCTTTCCCTACAGACCAAACGCTTCACTGAGTTGTATAGTGTTAGACAGACATTCCAACATTCAAGTTACACCCTCCTACCTGCTCCATATAGTACATCTCAGCCAGTTTGTAGTTCTTGTCCAGCATGGCGAGGCGTGCTTTGACTTGGTAGAACTCGGTACCATCACCACCCTGGAGATTAGACAAGGCAAGTGTCACATAAGACCAACTTCAACATGGATCTGAAAGGCTACAGGGAATGGCATGTCCTTTCTATCAGACTGGGGCAGGCCGCCCTGCATTCAACAATGGTAAACAGGTGCTGGGGGTGCGTGTGTGGGCATGCATGTGTGTGATTAGCATTAATGGAGTTTAATAGCCCAGTGGAGCAGAGTGATGTAATGGATGGATTGACTGGCCTGACCAGTCAGGGAGCAGCTGTGCTGGCAGGGGTGCCAATGTGTCCATGCTCCAGGGGGCAGAGAGACCCACACAGGGGCCCCAACAGACACCCAGGGCTGAGCCCCGTGGCCCCAGATGGGACACCTGGATTGGATTGCCTCCAACCCAGGGCCTGGATGACGATGGACCCAAACTAGAGCCTCCAACACTACTCAGTATATCTACTGGCAGTTATGAAGGGAGGTGTGGACCGGCGATGCATGACAGACCAACACACTACAGTACGTACGTATTCCTTTGAGACTTGGTCAGCGATGTTGTTAGTTTGGTTCAGAAAGCGAGCTTTGGAGACATCCCCCAAGGCAGCGAAGCACCTAAAAAACACACAAGACAACTTAAGGCACACTGAGGGCGCAGCAAAAACAAATGTGTACAGACAAAAAAACTCTTGACATAACCTCTAAAACAAACACCAAGGGCGTTCTATCGACAGCCTTCAGCCATGCTACAGCGCCAGGGGTGAACATTTCAACGGATTTCCAACTTAGGCCGCCTGTATCACCAGCTTTCGGGGAAGTTGCATCACACTAATAAGCTGCGTTCGCAATCAAAAGAGGAGCATCTCTTTTTAGCTACCTACCCTCCTTCATTTACATTCTCCTCTGCAGACAAAACCTTTTTTTTCCCCCCTCTGCATGATTTATGTAAATCAACCCCCATACATCGGGAACGGCCGCTGCGTTACTGATGCCATGCTACAGTCAAATCTAACTTTCAGCCTGCAGAAAAAGCGAGAGACAAAGAAGAAAAAAAAAATCACAAAAGCTTAAGTAAGCACCACCAGAGTAAGTTAAGTGAGTCCTATTGAGAGAGAGATAGCTTTTTCTAGCCAGGGACACATCTTTCAACGTGACACAGAGTACTCTCAGTTCTGGGTGAACTGCTTAGCGCTGTACTATTTCTCCCCCCCCCCCCCCCCCTCCCCCCCAGTCACGTACGCATAGCTCAGATAAAAACACTGAGGAGGGAGGAGGCTTCTCCGGGCTAAACGTCTTCACGGGAGGCGAGTCACTTTTCACAAGTTAAAACGAAGAGAGAGCGAGAGAAAGGATTGTATTAGAAGATAAGCCTAACGGTGCTGTTGTTTAGGTTTTACCGAGCCCCCTTGGGGACACGCACAACGACATGAGTGTATGTTGAGGCATGAGTGACGCAGTATGCGTGTGGTCCCCCGTTGTGCTGACCTCTCTGCGATGTGGAGCTGGCGGGCCTCCAGAGACAGTTTGCTCAGAGTTTTCCACATGGCCTCCGTCTCCGAGGACATCTCCAGAGTCTCCAGGAACGCTGTAGCTCTGAGGGAACACACACACACACACACACACACACACACACACACGTGAGTCACACAGCAGGACCATCCACAGGGACAGCTCACAGCAGGAGAGAGCAACAAAGTGTAACTAGAAAAAACAGATTCAACAGAAAAACAACCCTCTTTTTTGCAGCTATAGGGTGACAGTTTGAAAATTTTTCCGCCTAAGCATTTTTTCGGTCCTCCTAAGTCCAAACAGCGTACAATTGAATTTTCGGGATTTAAAAATGTTTCAGTGTAAACTTAAACAACTAAATATGTACATATACAAAGTATGTAGAAAAGATAATGGACATATATATATATATATATATATATTTGCATAATATAATCTTTGAGAACTAACAATCACCAAAATAAAAGCTACATAGTCAGGGAGAATTTAAGATTCCCAAAACAATGAATATAGCAGTATTCATTTTGTGAGTATGTCTGAGCAAAATAACACAGTATTAGCCATGGCCAAATTAATAGAATTCATTGTATGAAATGTTCTGAAATGCACACATTTCTCTACAGTGTCAAGGTGGCTGAATTTCTACAAGATTCAGCCGCTCAGAAAGGGGTCGACAGCACCCATTGCCACGACCCCACCACCTAAGCCCCTCTTTGAAGAAGAAAAGTGGCAGTTGTCAAAAATAGACTACAAATAGGCTTCAAATAGGCGGCATTGAGTGTGGAATGCAGACCAAAATAGTTGCATTCTAAACCCACATTAATTCCACCCTGGATGTTGCACAATTAGGGATCTTATCAAAAACCAATTCAGCAACTAGAATTGTAATACATTGTAAGCTGCCACTTTTGTGCATTCCGAAAGACCCACTGCATTCTTACAAGGTAGATACTAACCTATAATAGTCGCCATCGTCAATAGCTGTTCCAAACTCGATAAGGCCCTCGTCCAAGGTGTAGGACACAGTGTTGACCCCCTCAGTCACAATCACCTCTGTCTTACCATTGGACCTCTCCAGATCCACCACATCCCCCTGTGGAAAACAGAGAGGCCAAATCAGCCCTATTCTCAGCCCTTATAGTTCTACCTGCTAGGAGATAATTACACTGTGTGCCTTTCACTGCACTCAGAGACTTAATCAAAGGTTCGTCAAGACAGAGGAGGACAATAAGAACACAGGCATTACTAAATGAATGTTTCTGAGCGGATGGGGGGTGAAAAAGAAGAGCGACACACAGTCGGTCACATTGGGTATTAAACTTCAAGGTCTATAAACAGAAAGTAGTCAGCTCAGTAGTTCAGCCACACAGTGACTAACGTTAGCCCTGCCAGTAGCATATGAGCTGGCCGGACCCCCCCCCCCCCCCCTGCGCCTGCCCTCACCCTGAGGGGGAACATGGTGGCTCTCTCTGGGCTGTCGATGTTGTACCACACACACAGGTTGCCTCTGTTCTGGCTCACCACCACGTCACTGCCAGGAACCCACTGCACGTAGGAGCAGAAGCTCAACACTGTGGTCTTAACACTGCTCTCTATGTCATACAGGTGGAGCTGAGGGAGAGAGAGAGAGAGAGAGAGAGAGAGAGAGAGAGAGAGAGAAAAGAGTTAGAGGATTAGGCAGTGATGCAAGGAATCACATGAAGCAAGTCTGTTACTCAAATAAACTCAAATCCGAGCAGTAATGCACCTTTCAAAACCAGAATTTCAGCTCTACTGGGTCCTCGACAACAAATTCTAAACCATAGCGAAACATCTGAGTACAATGAGTCACTTTTCAGTCAAAAGCTCCCAAAGGGATTCCCAATTAAAATGCTTGGCATCCTTTGCCCAGGGCGAGCACATCAAACAGGCATAGCTCTAGGCAGCCCGCTACTTTGAGCTGCTGCTGCTGCCTCACCCGCAGCTTCTTGTCCCTGAAGAGTAGCTTGCGCCCCGTCTCATTGAGCTCCAGCCAGTCAATCTTGGAGTCGTGGTTGATGGTTCCCAGGTTGTATCCGCCGGCCAGATCCACTGTGAGTGGGAGGGAGAGAGATTACCTGAGCTGTGCCTCGAGGTCGTAGCAGCAATCAATGACTGGTGGCATCGAGAGACCGAGAAGGAAAACATTCTCAACTCCAGAGTTTGTACTACTAGGTGGTGTATCGTGTTTAAAGCCACATTATATATCTATATATCTGCTAGAGACAAGAGATAAAACGGTATGTTGTAAGTGAGGGGCCTACAGAACAAAGCCATGATGCAATATGAATATGTCAGTGTTCACAGTAGTATACATCCACTCTGACAAACATCTATGATTCTCTAATGGATCATGTGACAGAGAGGTCTGGCATCGCTTCTCCTTTTATTCTGTAATCAAGCTTCTGAGAAGCTAAAAAAGCATTTTCCAATTTACACTTTCAGAGCGAGGGAGGGAAGGAAAGAGGGAGGGAGGGGAGAAGCGACAAAAAAAAAGAGAAACTGCTCCTGTCATTCAAAGGGGAGAAATAAATTGGATGGAGGTTGTTTCTCATTTTCACCACCTGAACAGAAAAACTGTTCGGCAGCGACAGAAGGACATGCCTGGACTTAATTAGCACAGGAAGTGGACAGGGCTTGGGCAGATGGCGCTCAGCTCAGCCCTGCACTGCGGCGGGGTCTGGGCTTGGGCCGTGCTTTAGACTCTACACCGCCGCCCACCACCCCGCCCACCATGGGGTCAGCGCCTAATTGAAAGGCCCGTTATCTGGAAGCGGCATATGCCTGTTTGTCTCAGCATCATTCTCTACCGGCCCTCACAGGCGCTAGCGTCTTAAGTTGCCCCAGGGGAGAGAGGGGAGGAGTGGGGTCTGAGAGGGATGGGGTGGGCCCGCTAAAATCAAACAGTCGTTTACCTAATCAATACCTAGCAACGTGGGGACCAAGTCGCTCGGAGCAGCGCCTGCCTGCCTTTACATGAATGAGCATCATCCATCACAAAAAGGGCAGGTCAGCGTCTTTGTGTGTTAGACTCTCTTTATCTGCAAATAAGAATGGATGGGAGGGCTGGGCTGGAACTTGGCCTTGGAGTGAAGGTGACTGACACTTTTAGTTAAAATATTTAGCAATTACTTCACACGGTCACTCTGGATGCAAATTCCTTCACTAGATAGTAATAGCCTAGATAAAAACACATGACACAATTTTACATTTCTGGAAAAACTAAAGGCCTGAGAATAAAAGCTGTAGTCAACAAGCACCAGAGTCATGACCTTGGCTTGACCTTGACCAGAAGACAACCCTTCTGCAGCACAGAAGTCATGTCTTCGTGTCCTCGGTTCACCATCTCAAGGAGCAAACACTCTGCATCACACATATTCATGACATGACACACACACTTACCAATGGCAATGGTCTTGATGTCAATCAGGTAAGCTAACTTTTTGTTGCCTTCAACCCCCCTCTGTTTCCTCTCATTGAGACGAACACTAGAGATGCAGACACGGTGTGGGGTAGACATATACGTAAGCAGAGGGGGAATGTTAAAACTGAACATCCAAACATTAGCACAGAAATATCTCCAATCTGACAATCTTGACAGCCTGAATACATTAGGATGGATTTGTAATGACTAACTTTGTGCACTGAAAACGGATTTGACAGCTGCATGCAAAACGCTTACCCTTCTCATGCATTCAAAGTATGCCCGACTGTCATGTACAAACAAAAGCTCAACACTACCACCTAGTGACCATTCTTCACATAAGAGTAGAAGACAAGCAAAAAATGTCTCAGTGACGTTAGAAAATGCAACTGCTTTCTATAATATAATATGCTATAAATATATGCATTACGAGGAGAATGAGTGAAAGCCAACCTGATTAGATGTGGGTTCATGAACTCAGTTCTCACTGATCCCAGGATGTCGTTGCTGCCGTACTCCACCAGCGTCAGCTCCCCAGCGTTGAAAATCATACACACCTGACACAACACATCACAGTCAGCAGCTGGCTCCCTAACATTAGGTGAGAATTCGGAATTCCTATGTTCAAGAAGCAATGACAGGCAGTTAACAGGGACATGACGTGTATTTTATTATTCATAAATTGGGATTGCAGAACCTGAAAACTCCTCACTACAGCACATTAACTGCAGACAAAGCTAAACAGGGACAAAAGAATGGAATCGTACCGTTTCATTTTCAAAGAAGAATCTTTCATTCCCCCCGGAGCCTTGCCATGCAACCTGAAAAAAGAACGGCAGAGGGGTCTTTGTTTACCCGGGGCGAAGTGCGGTGGGCGTCACTTCCTGCTTTACACTACATCACACACACATACATACTGTTATCGCGTATGTCTGTCATTTCCGACAGCAGCACTCCAGCTCCAGTGAAGGCTCTTTGAAAATGCTACGTTAAACAGGGATTAGCACACCGAACCGTGACAGCCCTTGAACTTTTAAAACAAGTCCTTGGAACTTCTAATAGAGCAATTTGTTTCTCACTGTGCCACAGACAATGTGGAAGAATATTCACACAGAGGAGGGGACGGTGGCCCATAAAAAAACATATCTTGCACTCAGTGTCTTGATTCTTCCAACGGCTCACTTCAAATTCGAGTCTGTATACCACACACATGAGCAGGTAGAGTAAGAATTACCTGAACTAGCAGAGTAAAGGATTCGTGAATGGCCAGACCATCATACCTCACTGAGCTTGTTGGAGGCCAGGTCTCCCAGTAGCAGGGTATCAGAAGTGTGGCCCACCAGATAGCGGTCCTTCCCCATGATCTTCACCTCGTCTATCTCATAGCCGTAATGGGACTTCAGCACCACCCGCATCCCTGTAGACAGGTTCTTTACAATCACCTGGAGACACATTGTTCAGTTAGTAAGTCAGAGCCTCAAACCCGCAAGGAAATAAGTCACAAAGAACTGTTGGGAGGGTGGTGTGATGATAAGTGAAGCTCAATACAACCATGTCTCTGAGCCACAACTCAAGGACTCAAGTTGAACATTCCCCGTCAGATGAACTGCAGTGCCCCGCTATCGTTCTGAACTGAAGGAGGTGAATACCACAACGTACCTGACTCAGTCCCACATAAGTAATCTCAAATTTGTTCTTGTAGATGCTCCTCCGTAGGCAGCAGTCAAACTGTTCCACTCCCCCACACAGTGTACCCTGAACACAGGGATTGACAAAAACATGTTTATGAAGCTGTCACAAAAGTTAGAATTGCGAAAAGCTGTGAAAGGCAACGTGTAGTCTACTTTCTACAGTACTGGGAGCTAAATCAAGTATTTAATTACTGTTGCGAACAAGTGTGTTCGTTCATGTATGGTTACTCACTGCACAGAGGCGTGAGCCATCCTTCTTCCAGGCCAAGGCAGTGATGGTGTACAGGTTTGGAATCTCTTTAGGGGATGCTTCGTCCCATGCACCTTTCCGAGGACCCCAGTTGAAGACTCTCAATCTGAAATTATATAATTTGAACAAAACAGTTTATCACTCAGAACTTCCTGCTTCCAAGCAATGTAAGATAAGTTTGTAATATCATGCTTATTACTTGTATACTGATGTATCAAAATGAAGACTGACCGGTCATAGCTGCCGATGACCACAGACTGTCCACTGGGACTGGTGGCAGCCACAGTGAACTCTTTCTCCGAGCGGTCTCGGCTGTAGTCAAAAGTCTGCTGGATGTGACCCTCCCTGCCATAGGCCACTATCTTCTTGTCACATCCAGCCACTATGATGCTATTGGTGCCCCATGCCAAGGCATATGGTGGGCAAGGGTGGGTCAACAATTTGCCCTGTAAAAAGATTGGAGAGACATGCATCAACGCATCTACCTGATAAGATGTTTTTTTTTTTAACAGTGAAATGTGAGAGCAAAAGGTTTGAAGGAGTACTATGAGAAAATTCCCAGGGACACATTGAAATGATTTAATGTCAGTATTGGGTACAGTACCTGAGATTCTCCTGAGCCTTCGTCATCAAAGAAATATCTTACAACAGTCCCGTCTGCATGGCCTGAGAGCATGCCCTTCCCAGAAACACTAGCAGACAGAGAGGAGTACAGCATTAGAGCTACAACATCAGACTATAACTTTGAATGAGAGGGTTTAAAGAAAGGCACATACTTTGATGTCAATGAGACAACATAGGAATCTGTTCCGTAGACCGTAGATGACTTGTTTGTTTTTGTGTTGGCAAGGCGAACCTGGGAGGAAGCAAACAAAACTTATCAAGATCCAACACAATGTTCTGAAAACTCATAGTACTTCCTGTAATTGAAAATACTGGCAGTAAAAAAACATTGATTGTGTAAATGACTTACCTTTCCCTCCGCTAATCCAAAAACGATAGCGTGTTCTGCTGGCCATAGCAAACAAGTCAAAGCACTCTGAAACACAATGAGATTGGTTTTAAATTGACTGTTATTTGTATTTTGGTAAATAACTCAAAAGAGAGCTTGAACATAGTTCTATCTCATCCCAGAAATGTGTGATTACTTACTGTCTGTACAAATTTGTTGCAGATGACCTTTTTCTCACCCCTGTGAGAAATAAAGAAGAAACATCACACTTGAGACAAAGAGATGGTAGAGAGGGCCATCTGTGAATCCAAACCTAGCCTAAATACAAATACCAGAAGCATTCTTACCATTCCTCTCCGATTTTGTAGACATAGATTATGTTATCAGTTTGGGCAATGGCAATTTTTGTGGAGTCAGGAGAAAATGCCATGGCCTTGACAACATAGCTCTTCTTTCCATACTGCAAGAAGATACATATCACAAGAACATTATCACTCTATCGAAAATCCAGATTCAGTTGCAAGCTGTGTGTGAGTGTTTCTGGGAAAAGCTTCCGGTATCAAACTGGTCAGACAAAAAGTTGTGTGTACACTATTGATGAGAGGATTACATGATAGTCAAACTTGACTACTGAGATGCCTACTAACCTTAGAGTCTGCAGGCTTAGTAGAGAACTTATCCCTTTTCTCTCCTTGCTCATCGTACAGTAAGACCACTCTGTCCACAGTGCATACAGCAAATTTGCTATTATTCGGTGCCCATGTCATACAAGTCACTTTTGCAGCTCCCTCCTGTGGGACAACAAATTGGATACCATGTCAGTATAGTTACTTCACACGGGTAACTAGCTGTAGCCTCAGTGAACCTGGCAGTGTTTTTCTTCAATCCTGCCTCTGGACACACACCAAAAAGTCTACACACACACCAAAAAGTCTACACACCCTGACCTCTAGGACCTTCAGTTGAAGAAAAAAATTGACATAAATTAGCTAACGTTAGTAAAAAGTTATCTAGCTAGTTAAGGACACTTGCTGAGGCTTGCTAGATATCTATCAATCAATCAATCAATCAAATGTATTTATCAAGGCCTTTTTACATCAGCAGATGTCACAAAGTGCTATACAGAAACTCAGCCTAAAACCCCAAACAGCAAGCAATGCAGACGCACAAAGACATTGTTCATCTGGATATCGCCACATGAAACCGAATCTCATCGGGATGCAGTTGTATACATTTCACATCTGTATTACTCTGGATTATTGACGCTGGTGAAGAAACCTATGCTGTTCCCTTTTAAGGTGGGAATTGAATAAGTAACTGTGCCTAAGTGATAGTATACTCTGCACCACGTGTGCCATCAGACCATCCGAAAGACATGACCAGGTTGAGAAAAGTGCTGTGAGATGAAGGGACAGATAACAGCAATAGCCTAGGTTGGAGACCTAAAGGGCACTAAGTGTGGAGATTTCTGTTTAGTGTGATGCAGGAAAATAGGAGACTGCTATCCTGTAATACTGACTTTCAATGTGGGGCTGGTGGCAGCAATATATACATTTACGGTGAAGCTGGAGGTAGAAAATTCAGTACATAACACATCGAGGTATACTAGGGCTAGCTAGCAGCAAGCTAACGTCAGTCATCAAAGCATTCAAGTTTGTTAGCTAACGTTAGCTGAGGTGGTTAACGTTACTAGCTACTGTAGTAATAAAATGGCCGAGCTTACTTGGGGCGTTAAAAGCGTCTTCAGATGCTTTAGTTGCATGGTTGAAATCTATACTAATCTATGTAACTGATGTAATGTGTAGTCTTTATAATATAATCCCGAAGTTACTGCTGTTTACGTTAGCTAACGTTAGAATTGGTTATGTTGATAATGGAGGCAGACATTTTTCAAAACATCCGTTCACCCTGGTTACAGTTGTCTGGCACGTATGTGGGCGTGTTACCCAAAAACGTCTGACGACAGCACGCACGAAAGTATGCAGAGCTTGGATATATATATATATATATATATATATATATATATATATATATATATATATATATTTTACATTTTAACTATAAAATATTTGTAAATATAATAACAGCTAGCAAAGCTAGCTTTACATCGAAACGCATCAAATAGAACAGTGCTGTTAAAATGCAAAAGAAACTACATTGGAGATGCCGGGGATTGAACCCGGGGCCTCATACATGCAAAGCATGCGCTCTACCACTGAGCTACATCCCCATTCTAACGCTTAACCTCTGAAAAGCTGATATGATATCGCTATTAGCTGTTCAAGATGGGTGAAAAAGTGAGATCTTACACGATTAAAACACTGCATC
Organism: Oncorhynchus clarkii lewisi; assembly: GCF_045791955.1. Classification (NCBI taxonomy): domain Eukaryota; kingdom Metazoa; phylum Chordata; class Actinopteri; order Salmoniformes; family Salmonidae; genus Oncorhynchus; species Oncorhynchus clarkii. The sequence continues at coordinate 67,599,836 of NC_092150.1, read as the reverse complement.
ATTTTTTAACCCTCCTATTATGTTGCGGGTCAATTTAACCCATTTCCACGTTTTAGTTGTCTAAAATACTAGCTACCCTCTTTTTCTCCATGAAATTAAATGACTTTTCCTCATTTAGGGTCATGAACCTAACTTCAAAATGTGGACACGCTGATGTCTTGTGGAATGTCTGTGTAGATTGTGTACACAAACACAATGTTATGGGTAATTTTGACCCGGAGGCTTTCATGTGTATTTCATGTGTGTTTCATGTATTTGTACAGGTCCAAAATAAACAAGTGTCTTTGATGTATTTGGTTTTGACTGGTTCTGGTTGTAGTTTTATAATTATGTTTGAAACGTCTCTTTCTTCGTGCGGGAGCAGCAGATCTCTGACATAGACACTCAAAAACGAGCTCCAAACAGAAAATGCTTTGTTTGTGAGAAAGGAAAAATGTTTAACAAATAGTTCTTAAATATGTCGTTTATGTCTTCTTTCTGAAAGGTCTGACAAGATAAAATCAAGTTTTGGCTGTTTTTACTTGGTTCTTTGACTGTCTTGAGTATGTTTAAACTGCGGGTCAATCTGACCCATACCATAATGGATATGACATTTTTTTTCCAGCAAATCACAAAGGTTAAGATATGAAATTGAATTACTAGAAAATTACATTTCATGAAGAAAATGTGTCTTCTTGCATGTTTTTAAATATTTATGGTTGTGAAATAAGTTGTGGGGTTAAATACCTTGCTTTGTAAGGTTGGTCTTCTGGTATTTTGTGGTGGTTTGTTTAAGCAATAAGGCAAGGGAGTGTGGTATATTGGCCATATACTATGGCTAAGGAATGTTCTTTTGCGTAGTGCCTGGATACAGCCCTTAGCCGTGGTATATTGGCCATATACCATGGCTAAGGAATGTTCTTTAGCGTAGTGCCTGGATACAGCCCTTAGCCGTGGTATATTGGCCATATACCATGGCTAAGGAATGTTCTTTTGCGTAGTGCCTGGTCACAGCCCTTAGCCGTGGTATATTGTCCATTTACCACAAACCCGAGGTGCCTTATTGCAATTATAAACTGGTCACCAACATAATTAGAACAGTAAAAATAAATGTTTTGTCACACTGTATAAAAAAATTGATCATATTACTCCAGTGCTAGCCTCCCTACACTGGCTTCCTGTCAAAGCAAGGGCTGATTTCAAGGTTTTACTGCTAACCCACAAAGCATTACATGGGCTTGCTCCTACCTATCTCTCTGATTTGGTCCTGCCGTACATACCTACATGTACGCTACAGTCACAAGACGCAGGCCTCCTAATTGTCCCTAGAATTTCTAAGCAAACAGCTGGAGGCAGGGCTTTCTCCTATAGAGCTCCATTTTTATGGAACGGTCTGCCTACCCATGTCAGAGACGCAAACTCGGTCTCAACCTTTAAGTCTTTACTGAAGACTTATCTCTTCAGTGGGTCATATGATTGAGTGTAGTCTGGCCCAGGAGTGGGAAGGTGAACGGAAAGGCTCTGGAGCAACTAACCGCCCTTGCTGTCTCTGCCTGGCCAGTTCCCCTTTTTCCACTGGGATTCTCTGCCTCTAACCCTATTACAGGGGCTGAGTCACTGGCTTTACTGGGGCTCTCTCATGCCGTGCCTGGAAGGGGTGGCGTCACCTGAGTGGGTTGATTCACTGATGTGGTCATCCTGTCTGGGTTGGCGCCCCCCCTTGGGTTGTGCCATGGCGGAGATCTTTGTGGGCTATACTCAGCCTTGTCTCAGGATGGTAAGTTGGTGGTTGAAGATATCCCTCTAGTGGTGTGGGGGCTGTGCTTTGGCAAAGTGGGTGGGGTTATATCCTTCCTGTTTGGCCCTGTCTGGGGGTGTCCTCGGATGGGGCCACAGTGTCTCCTGACCCCTCCTGTCTCAGCCTCCAGTATTTATGCTGCAGTAGTTTATGTGTCGGGGGGCTAGGGTCAGTTTGTTATATCTGGAGTACTTCTCCTGTCCTATTCGGTGTCCTGTGTGAATTTAAGTGTGCTTTCTCTAATTCTCTTTTTCTCTCTTTCTTTCTCTCTCTCGGAGGACCTGAGCCCTAGGACCATGCCCAAGGACTATCTGACATGATGACTCCTTGCTGTCCCCAGTCCACCTGGCCGTGCTGCTGCTCCAGTTTCAACTGTTCTGCCTTATTATTATTTGACCATGCTGGTCATTTATGAGTTTTTCCTAGCCACCGTGCTTCTACACCTGCATTGCTTGCTGTTTGGGGTTTTAGGCTGGGTTTCTGTACAGCACTTTGAGATATCAGCTGATGTACGAAGGGCTATATAAATACATTTGATTTGATTTGATTTCTGTATATAAAATGTAACATTGGGATGCAAACTCAAAATTGAATACATTGTATCTCTATATTTGACATTGAAACAGGTGTCTTCTTTTTGCTAAGCCCATAACATGTGTGTAAGGTGTATACTTTTGTTTCAAAATATATATTTTTAAGACTACCAAGAAACACTGTGTGACCCTGATTTAGCCCAATGCAGTAAAAGGTTAACAAAAACACACAAAATACATGAAACTAAGTATGTCTTTGTACTTGGTACAATTCAAGTCCAAGTAGCAAGCAATAATGTGAGCATGTGGTTCTGGGCAAGTGTAGTCATTGTTTGTGTGTGTATGTACATATAAGTTGTTTGTATATGGAGGGTTTGTCTTACTTAAAAAATATGATTTAAAAACAGGTGCACAAATATCATACACCCCCAAAATGCTAACCTCCCCTTTATTGTAATGGTGAGAGGTTAATATGTCTTGTGCATTCAGGACTATCTGCAATCATGGTGGCATCCACATTAATGTAGAAGTGTTCAGAAACATATTCAATTCTTATTTACAATAAAAGTGACTCCAAAATGACAATACATTATTTACCATTAATTTCTATTGGACACAAAATAATCTGAAACACAACCAAAACAAACAGCAAATGCATCCAACAAGTTTGTCGCTACTTTATGTTAGTTTTAATGCTACATTCATTTTGATTACTGCATTGTTGGGTTTGGAGCTTCCAAGAAAGTTATTTCACAGTACTTGTGCACGTGACATTAAAACTTGAAACTCAAGCTTCACACCACCGGTCCTGGGATTCATGCACGTAATGATGAGTGCCATGTGTGCGTAATGATGAATCCCAGGACCGGTGGTGAGTATTCTGGTGACGTCGTACGCCGGAGGGGAGGAGCAGGAAAGGATATGACAGTACCCCCCCTCTGACGTGCGGCTCCAGCCACAGGACGACGCCGACCAAAGGGACAACCCCGAGGACGAGGAGTGGGTCAGTCCCGGCGGCGAAGGTGGAAATCACGGATGAGGTTGGGTTCCAGAATGTCCTCCACCGGAACCCAACACCGCTCCTCTGGGCCATACCCCTCCCAGTTTCACCAGATACTGGAGCCGACCCCCACGACGTTGGGAGTTCAATAATGATCTGACAGAGTACGCCGGACCTCCCTCAATGTCCAGGGGGGTGGAGGTGTGTCGTTGGGGGACAGTATCAGTGAGGGCACCAGGAACCACTGGCCTGAGAAGGGAGACATGAAAAGAGGGTGAGATACGATAGTGATTGGGTAGTTGTAACCTGTACGTCACCCCATTGACCCTCAGGAGAACATTGAACGGCCCCACAAACCGGGGGCTCAGCTTCTTGCAGGGCAGGCGGGGTGGGATGTTCCTGGTAGAGAGCCAGAAGCGGTCCCCAGGATGGAACACAGGGGTCTTCACTGCAGTGGCAGTATGCCTGTTCCTTCTGACGATGGAAGGAACCACTCATCTACCGCAGGGGCTGAGGTCTGGCCCGGTTTCCACGGGGCCAGGGCCAGCTGGTAACCCAAAACACACTGGAAGGGGTCAACCCAGTGGAGGAGAGACGTAGGGAGTTCTGGGCGTACTCTGCCCAGGGAAGGAATCGTGCCCACTCACCCTGTCGGTCCTGACAGTGACTCCTCAGGAACCTCCCCAGCTCCTGGTTCATCCTCTCCATTTGCCTGTTGGACAGAGGCTAATACCTGGAAGTGAGGCTGACCGTAACCCCAAGCTTCTCCAAAAAGGCCCTCCAAACTTGTGAAGTGAATTGGGGGCCACGGTCGGAGATGATGTCCTCGGGAAAGCCATAATTCCAGAAGACCTGCTGGAAGAGTGCCTCAGCAACCTGGAGAGCAGTGGGGAGACCAGGAAGAGGGATTAATCGACATGACTTTGAAAATCTATCCACTACCACCAGAATGGTGGTGAAACCATCAAGAGGTGGGAAGATCGGTTACAAAGTCAGTGATAGATGTGACCAAGGTCAATGATGTGACCAAGCGGCAGGAGCTTCCCTGCTGAAGCATTCCGGGGGGACTTAGTTTGAGCACATACGGAATAGCAGTTCTATAGGACTCTCAACCGACGTGGCTCCACAGGGGACAGGGAAGCAGGTCTTCCGGGCATTCAGATGACCAGTCTGTGATTTTCATCCTCGACCATGAGATTGTAGGGTTATGGTGTTGGATCCAAGGGAGGCCGAGGATGATTTTGTGAACTGGTGCACTTGAAGAAGGAGATGCTCTCCTGGTGATTGTACTCCATGGTGAAGGTGAGTGGTTGAGTGATGTGTGTGATGGTCCCAGATCTTAATGTCCGACAATCGAGACCTTGAACCGTAAAAGGAGAGGAGAGCAGGTAGATGGTAATGTTGAGGGAGGAGGCAAGGGTCTGATCCATAAAGTTCTCTGCAGCGCCGGAATCCACTAAAGTTGTATACACAGTGCATGAGGGACAGTCAGCCAGAGTGAAGGACACCAAAAATAGTCTAGCATGAAGAGCTGAATCTGGAATACTCACTCCTGATCCAGGGGATGAAACATCACGTGACTGTCCCTCTGCTCTAGTGGATCCCGTATTCTGACATACTTGTGTGGGCAAGGAGGGCTGATCCCGAGTACTCGCAGAAGGAGGGAGAGAAGCCGGCGGATGGCCATCGCAATGAGTGCGTCCCGGGTCAGGTTGTTGTCCCGACAGGCCAGTTCCCTCTGGGCATTCTCACGCAGACCTCTTCGGATTAGTGTGCAAAGCGGATCATTTCATTCACTGGAAGCTGCTACTGTCCGGAAGGTGAGCGCATACTCAACAGCCGTCTGATTCCCCTGCTGTAGCTGAAGCAGACGCTGACCCCCCGCTCTGCCCTCCACGGGATGATCGAAAATGCATTTAAACAGAGCCATGAACCCCTAATAAGAATCTAGCTCCTCCTCTCCTTTCGCCCAGACAGCTGTAGCCCATTCCAATGCCCACCAGGTCAGTAGAGAAATAACCTTTTCTCCCCAATTAAGGTGGCACCAAACAAGAGTTTGGTGGCACCTTAATTGGGGAGAACGATCTTGTGGTAATGGCTGGAGCGGAATGGGTGGAATGGTATCAAATACATAAAACACATGCTTTCCATGTGTTTGATGCCATTCCATTTGCTCCGATCCAGCCATTATTATGAGCCGTCCTCCCCCCAGCAGCCTCCACTGCTGCACTGTAGGCAGCAACGTTTGAACAATCCCCTTGTTTGAATTGGTCTTAAAATCTTCTTCTTCTTCTGTGAATTTTATATGGGGTTGGCGACCAACTTTAAGCTGCATTACCACTACCAACTGGACTGAAGTGTGGACAAAAGACAGTGAAGGTCTAATCCTACCCAATAATCTTGTTTCCCTAAGAAATACTTAATTAAATACTACATCCCCTGAAGATTTCCCCAGCAGTTCACTTAATCCTGGCTCTTAAACCCCATTACTCCTCAAATCTAATAACAATCAGTCCCTTTCCCTCACATATTTCTGGCACTGAAATAGAGGAGCTCTCGAGTGCCGTAGCAGTCTAAGGTACTGCATCTCAGTGCTAGAGGCATTGATACAGACCCTGGTTTGATCTCGGGCTCTATCACAACTGGCGTGATCGGGCGTCCCATAGTGAGGCGCACAATTGGCCCAGCATCGGGCCAGCATCGCCCGGTTAGGGGAGGTTTGGCCTGGTAGGCCTTCATTGTAAATAAGAATTTGTTCTGAACTGACTTACCTAGTTAAATAAATAAAAATAACATGTTCCACTGTCTCCATTTGACAATTATCACACCACCCAGTTGAAAGTTTCTCCATCAATTTCAATGTATTATTGTGCCGTCCATGTCTCAGCCATGTCACTACACTTTTGTCTCTTCCCTTGTCAGTGCACTTGAGGAGATTGCTACCTCCACCTTTTTCTGGAACTTATACAGGTGTCTTCTCTTTCTCTCCATGGTTCTAAAATCCCCTATGGGAAAAAATGAATGATGTGAATACAATGAAAAAAATGCATTGATGTGTAATATTGTTATTGCTGTAACAATAAAATACAAATAAATTAATATATAAATGAAAAATGAATGATGAAATAACGACTGGAACCATTTCCGTGTTTGACCGCTAGGGTTTATGGGTATTATGACGTTTTCACTGTGGGGTTCTATGTAAACACGGTGAGGTCGCTGAAAAGTTCCACACTGTTAGTGCGGCATGCGGACCTAGCGCTCAGTTTTCGGCATACAACATTCCTTCATGTCGTTTTTGACGCGTTATTTTGTTTGCAAATAAACCAACACAATAATTTGTCTTTCTTTTAACTTAGCCATTTTCAAGCAAGATTTTTGCTCGTGCATCCTCATTAGCATCTGGCCAGCGTGTGTTTCACGTGGGCAAGCATTGCGGAACTGAAGCATCGATCCGACAAAAAGCTGATATTGCTTCCCATAATCGAATCGAAGACTGTGTTGATTCTGTACAATTACAGTATTGACAATTTTATTTAAAAAAATGGCAACCCTGATTTTAGAAGATGGGACCACGTTCAAGGGCCGCCTTTTCGGGGCAAATGCGTCAGTGTCTGGTGAAGTTGGTAAGTCGTATTTTATGAGGAGAAAGCTAGTTAGCACATCGCATTGCAACATCTGTCTAATGTAGTTATGTTCTAAGTTATACAGGTATTCTAATGGGTAACGTTAACTACCTATATGTTACCCACAAAGTGGTCTGCATGTAACCCCCAAAGTTGTGCGTGCCCTGTAGTAGTATGACCCATAACCTCTGACCCCTTCATTTATCCTTATTTCGGCTAAGCATTTTAGCTAACCCTGTTCCTAACTATAACCTAATTCTCCTAACCTGCTACCAAAAGTCACTTCTGGTCATCGCTGTATTCCAACTAATCAGAACTCAATTTCAGTCAGTTTGAACAACTTATGAACATGTTTCTCCTGTATTGTCCTTGCTGTTTATTTATTTTGTATTTTTTAACCCATATTTAACTAGGCAAGTCAGTTAACAAATACAATAATGGCATACCCCGGGCCCTATGGGACTCCCAATCACGGCCGGATGTGATACAGCCCGGATTCGAGCCAGGGACTGTAGTCTCTTGCACTGAGATGCAGTGCCTTAGATTGCTGCGCCACTCGGGAGCTCACCGCTGTACCGTGTCCCATACATTGTAATGGAGATGTAGCTAGCATTAATTTAGATTGTAAGGTCTAGTTCTTTCAATCCACGTGTACTAATAAATGGAGCACAGTGCACATTTCCAAAGTTCAAGTTGCATCACCTTTTTCAAAATGTGCCAAATCTGAATTGAATCACTTCTCACTAATTTGCACTTTGCTATGAAAACTGAAAAATTGACCTGATCATTTTTTCCAGTGTTCCAGACAGGCATGGTTGGCTACCCAGAGGCCCTGACTGACCCGTCCTACATGTGTCAGATCCTCACCCTCACCTACCCTCTGCAGGGCAACTATGGTATACCCCAGGATGAGGAGAGCGACTTTGGACTCAGCAAGGTGGGTGGAGTTGGCATGGAGTCAGCGTTTCACAGAAGCGTCCCAACATAAATAATGGGTGGAGAAAAGTATATTGCCCTCGTTGACCCCAAGCACCTGTTTGAATGTAATGTTATATTATTTTTTCCCCTCAGTGGTTTGAGTCTTCTAAGATCCATGCTGCAGCCCTCATCGTTGGAGAGGTCTCCCAGAACCCCAGCCACTGGAGCTCAGCCATGTCTCTGGACCAGTGGCTCAAAGAGCAGGGCATCCCCGGCCTAGAGGGTCAGTAGAGTTATCATTCTAAACATCCTGGTACTGTATCAGATGTTGTCTGAATCTGTGTTTTGATATGTGCTGTCTACAGTAGAGCCTCTACACTAGAGGTTGCAGTTAATGCTCTTGCTGTGACACTGTAGGAGTTGACACCCGTTGTCTCACCAAGAAGATCCGTGAGAAGGGTACAATGCTGGGGAAGCTGGTTGTGGACGGAACACCCGAGGCCAACGTTCCATTTGACAACCCTGACCAGAGGAACCTTGTCAAGGAGGTGTCCATGAAGGTACGGTGTTGCTATGTTTAAGCTTGACCCTGTCATGCTTTTTTAGTGTTACGATCCTGAAACTTCCTCAATCAAATGCCAGTTGTTTTGTGTGGATTGCATAACACTGAATCTGTAGCTTAACACATTGCAAGTCGGTGAAACGCCAAATGTTTTCTCTCACCACAGTGGTTAGGCAGATGCCTAATCCTTCTCAGGATGTAAGTACCTTTTCTGTCTGTGTTGAGCAGGAGCCCCGGGTGTTCAACCCCAGTGGTGCTGTCAGGATCACAGCTGTAGACTGTGGCATTAAGTACAACCAGATCCGTTGCCTGTGTCAGAGAGGGGCCTGTGTCACTGTGGTGCCCTGGGATCACCCACTGGACAGCACAGGTTAGTCACAGCTGGTTACTGCACTGGGTTTCATATACAATTCAGAGATTTCTCCCTGTTCCCTTGTTTTGCCTCTTATCTCTCCCCTGCCTTAATCTTTACCCTGGAGCATCTGACCTGCAAAGTTAGTTCCAGCCATGATGCCATGAAGTTATATTGTATGTGAAATAGTTTGTATTATAACATTTATTTTGGCTATGCTGACAAAGCTGCGGTCCTTTTCAGATTTTGATGGGCTGTTCCTCAGCAACGGCCCTGGGGACCCCCAGTTCTGTACGGAGACCATAGACAACGTGAGGAAGGTGGTGTGTGTGGACAACCCCAAGCCTGTGTTTGGTATCTGCCTGGGCAACCAGCTTCTCTCCCTCGCCATCGGAGCAAAAACCTACAAGATGAAGTTAGTACAGGAACAGGGCACTACAGGGTTGTCCTGACTTGTCACTTTCTCTTTCTCCTCAAGACCACCTCAGGTCTTAAGTTCTGCTTACTGTCTTTGTTTGGTTTCAAAGAGAACAAAGCCAGTGGTGCTGACTGTTTTTGCTATTGTTTGGCCCCCTCCCTCAGATGTCAGTTCTCCCCAGGCCCCTCTTTATTTATCTGGGAGCGTTCTGGTGTGAAATGAGCATTCCTGCTTAGCGTAGCAGTTTGGACATAGCCTAGTGCATTGCTGGGTTGCTGGAAAGGCCTGGTTTGTTTTGGTAAGACTCCTGGGATTGTTATGTTGTTAATGTTCCGTTAGTCTCAAGGCCAGATGAGATGACAGCTTCCTTTTGTCCCTCTGGAATGCCATGCAGTCAGTCAGTGGAAAGCAGAACAGTTTAGAGGATTTAAAGCAAGACCTTTGCACTGTGCAGGTGTCAAGTAAGGATTCTGCAGGAGCACTATGAATCTGCATCTGGAATAGAGCTCAACCATTGAAGAATAGAATTTGACTAAACACTTGTCTGTTTCAGGTATGGGAACCGTGGCCATAATCAGCCCTGTATCCACAAGGGCACAGATCGCTGTTTCATCACATCTCAGAACCATGGCTTTGCTGTGGATCCCCTGACCCTGCCACAGGGCTGGGACGTGCTCTTCACCAACGCCAATGACCAGACCAGTGAGGGCATCGTGCACAACACCAAACACATATTCAGGTACCATCTACCAATGGGAACTCATTTGCTGCTTCCAGCCTTTCAACTTGTTTAAAGGCCCAATGCAGCTGTTTTTTTTTTACATCAAAACATTTCTGGGTAACACTTTAAATGTTTTATTAAAATGTGCAAAAATAGCTTTTGAGACAAACTTTCTCAAGCAAGAATTTTGCTAGGACTGTCTGAGAGGGGAAAACTATCTTGCAGAGGTTTGGAACTCTTTTGTTATTGGTCCATTAACCATTTTACCGCATAGTGACGTCACTGTGGAAAGCCGAAACTCCTGCCAATGCAAACCTCTTGATTAGAAGGTCCTATGTATATTGTATTTTCAACCAGCAACTATCAGGAAATGACACTGATCAAATGTTCTCACACTTTTACAGTGTTTTCATCAGCTGTTATACAAAACACAGCTGTTATACAAAACACAGGAAAACAGAATTGACTGCACTAGGCCTCTAATTGGAAAAGATGGCAGACAACAAAATAACCCTCCAAGATACAGGAAGTTGAAAACCAGATATTGTTTTACCCATGTCATTCCAGTGTCCAGTTCCACCCAGAGCACATGGCAGGCCCCACTGACCTGGTCAGTCTGTTTGATGTGTTTCTGGACACAGTCAGAGACCACAAGGAGGGCAAGAGTGGCAAACCAGGTTAGACATGCGTTCATCTCAACTGTTCTTACATATGTATTCCACCTTTAGGGTATAGTAACACCTCTCCCTTCCTCTAGTGAAGCAGAGACTGACAGAGCACCTGACCTATCCTGGATCTACCAATCCGGAGGAATTTGTTCGGCCACGCAAAGTCCTAATCCTGGGTTCTGGAGGCCTCTCCATCGGACAGGCTGGGGAGTTTGACTATTCTGGCTCTCAGGTGAAACACACTACCAATCCCAGTGACTATCCAACAGCAGGTGTTAGGAGCAGTATCATTTTAGAGTATTTTAACTAATCAGACACTATGTCCAACCCTCCCCCAGGCCATAAAAGCATTGAAGGAGGAGAACATTCAGACTGTGCTCATCAACCCCAACATCGCTACGGTGCAAACCTCCAAGGGTCTGGCTGACAAGGTTTATTTCCTGCCTCTCACCCCGGAGTATGTCACTCAGGTAAGGAAGGCTAATGGAATGGCCACTGCTACATTCGCCATCTTCCAGTCACTGATTTCTGATCAGTGCTCAACAAGCAAAGCATGTTTATTACATCTCTCAGGTACTCAGAACTGATAGAAGATCAGTAAGGAGCATGGTTGACCTACGGTTGATATTCATTCAATGAGTGAGAACTGACCCTCTGCCCTATTTCGCCTGTCCAGGTGATAAAGAATGAGCGTCCAGACGGGGTCCTCCTGACCTTCGGGGGGCAGACTGCTCTTAACTGCGGGGTGCAGCTGACCAAGAGGGGAGTGCTGAAGAAGTATGCAGTGCGTGTGCTGGGGACGCCGGTGGCTTCCATCGAGATGACTGAGGACAGGAAGATCTTTGTGGAGAAGATGGAGGAGATCAATGAACACGTGGCGCCCAGCGAGGCCGCTGTGTCTGTGGAGCAGGTAAGGAGAAGGGCTTGGGACAAATGTCACGCACACTCTCCTTCTCACACACACATTGGCCCTTACTGATTGTCACTTGTACGTTGATTGGAATCAGCCTGTTAATCTGTTTGACTGTTGTGGGCTTTTGCTTTTTGATGTGTATTTTGATGTGTTCTGGTCTTTTCTGTGTGTCCTAGGCGGTGGCGGCTGCAGAGCGTATTGGCTACCCTGTCCTGGTGCGCTCGGCCTTTGCCCTGGGCGGACTGGGCTCTGGCTTTGCCAATAACCGGGAGGAGTTGACCTCTCTGGTGACATCTGCCTTCGCCCACACTTCCCAGGTCCTAGTGGACAAGTCCCTGAAGGGCTGGAAAGAGATTGAGTATGAGGTGGTCAGAGACGCCTACGACAACTGTATCACCGTAAGTAGAGGGACATCACTATGCATATATTTGTTACTATGTAAGTACTATGTACAGGTAACTGCCAAAATAAAGGAAACATCAAGTGGTTTAATAGCCAGAACGGCTTCAATAGGCCTTTGCATAGATTCTGGAACTCTATTGGAGGGATGCGACACCATTCTCCCACAAGAAATTCCATAATCTCGTGTTTTGTTGATGGATGTGGAAAACGCTGTCTCAGGCGCCAATCCAGAATCTCCCGTAAGTGTTCAATTGGGTTGAGATATAGTGACTGAAACAGACATGGCATATGGTTTACATCGTTTTCATGCTCAACAAACCATTCAGTGACCACCCATTCCCTGTGGATGGGGGCAATGTCATCCTATCGGGGCATAGCCATGGTAGCCAATATAATGGCCTGTCCAGCATTTTTATACATGAACCTTAGCATGATGGGATCTTAATTGCATCAACTTTTAATATACTTTGTATCCCTCATTCAAGTGTTTCTGTTATTTTGGCAGTTACCTGTATATTTGTTACTATGTGTTTTTATTTTCAATTTTATTATGCATTTGACTGTTATGGCTAATCTTTAGAGTTTATACGTCCTTATTTGTTTAAACGTGAATCTTCCTTTATCAAGCATGTTAAAGTGTTTTTCTATCCTGTAGGTATGTAACATGGAGAACATTGACCCTCTGGGTATCCACACTGGGGAGTCCATCGTGGTGGCGCCCAGTCAGACGCTCAACGACTATGAGTACAACATGTTGAGGAACACCGCCATCAAGGTCATCAGACACCTAGGCATCATTGGAGAGTGTAACATCCAGTACGCCCTCAACCCTGAGTCTGAGCAGGTAATGGTCCATACTGACTTTGTGATCGTTTATACTAGTGTTAACCCTCCGAAACATCAGTGTTTCCCATAAATTGTGTCCACTGCAAAGACAATGTATATTTCGGGATGGTTAAATGTTTTCAATGTGAACTTAAACGACTAAAACCAGATATAAAGTATGTAGAAAAGGTGATGGAGCTATATATTTTTTAAACAAGATCATCTTTGATTACCTAAATAAAAGATGGACAGTCAGGGAGAATCTAAAATATCATGGCGTGGGCCCCCATTTGATTTTTGTTATAATTGAGTCACTCCGATAGCATACGAACACAGCATAAGCATGGCAAAATGTGTAGAATTGCAGGAAACTTGCTTTAAAGCAGTACAATTTTATATTTTCCACGTGACAATGTTTAGAATTACAGGAAATTAGATTTAAAACACCAACATATTGTCTCTGCAGCCAAGAGGAGGGCCTTTAAAACCGCGCCTTTGCCTACGCCCACTGCCCCCCCCATCCTAACTTTGTCACGGCTGAAAAAATATTGTGGGGGAAACCTGAACGTGTTCTGATATTTTAAAATGTTTCTACTGAATAGCAATCTAAATCAGTGTTTTTGTGCTGCAGTACTACATCATTGAGGTGAATGCCCGTCTGTCTCGGAGCTCAGCTCTGGCCAGTAAAGCTACAGGATATCCCCTGGCCTACGTGGCTGCCAAGCTGGGATTGGGCATCCCGCTACCTGTCCTCAAGTGAGTTTATTCACGTTTTGTGGCCTGATGTTGTGGCCAGAATTGCATTTTGGCATTGATCTACTAATACCATGGTTCTAACAGGTAATGTTTGTTATTGTACAGGAACTCTGTGACCAACCAGACCACAGCTAACTTTGAGCCCAGTCTGGACTACTGTGTGGTGAAGGTCCCTCGCTGGGATCTCAGCAAGTTCCTGCGCGTCAGCACCAAGATAGGTAGCTCCATGAAGAGCGTTGGTAAGAGGACAAGCACTTTTTTTATTGATGATCTAATTTGGGAGCAACAGAGTGCCTTATCTGCCTGCTATCTGTAGGGGCAGATGATTCTACCACCACTCGGGTTGCATTGCAAGTTCACACAAAGGAGTTGGTTGATAGTTGGTTAACACAGTTTTTGTCTGTGACCTTTTGTAGGAGAGGTGATGGCCATCGGCCGCAGCTTTGAGGAAGCCTTCCAGAAGGCTCTACGGATGGTGGATGAGAACTGTGTGGGCTTTGACCACACCATCAAACCAGTGTCTGACGAGGTAAGCTCACTCACCTTTTATTACCTGTCTTATTCCTCTTGGCTGCATTTTATGTGAACAGTTCTGACATGCCTCTGTCCTGTGGTCTTACAGGAGCTGCAGACCCCGACAGACAAACGTATCTTTGTTCTGGCGGCTGCTCTCAGGGCGGGCTATACAGTGGACCGCCTTTACGACCTGACCAAGATCGACCGCTGGTTCCTCCACAAAATGAAGAACATCACGGACCATGAGAAGGTGCTGGAGTCGTACAACCAGGACGAGAGCGCCATGCCTCTGGAGGTGATGAGGAAAGCCAAGCAGCTGGGCTTCTCCGACAAACAGATCGCCTTGGCTGTGCAGAGGTACAGTACTGTGATACTCCTGAGAATGGTAGCCCGTTGTTCACGTTTCAAAACATCATTAAAAGTTGAGGCGGGTACATGAAAAACATACAAAATAAATGAGAGATTCTTCATTGATACGATGACGAGTCGGAATGGGACACATTCTGTCTGGGTTATGTTTTGTGTGTCTGGGCTCAGTTCCTCAGAGCAGTGAGAGGGGGGGAAAAAGACTTGGTTTGAAATGTCTGTTTTTAAAATGAACTTGTCTGAACTCTGACCATTAAACCTATGTCTCTCTCCAGTACGGAGCTGGCGGTGAGGAAGATGCGTAGAGATTGGAGCATCCTGCCTGTGGTAAAGCAGATCGACACTGTGGCGGCAGAGTGGCCCGCCTACACCAACTACCTGTACCTGACCTATAACGGTATGGAAAACGACCTGGGCTTTGGAGATCCCCATGTCATAGTAATTGGCTCTGGGGTTTACCGCATCGGCAGCAGTGTGGAGTTTGACTGGTGCGCTGTGGGCTGCATTATGGAACTCAGGAAGGTAAGTCGATTTCTGCTTTGTGCAGAACAGCTCTCATTTATTAGAAGAATGTTGAACAAAAGCTGATATTGTCATGATTTGCTGTGTTTTGATGCTGTTTAGATGGGCTATAAAACCATCATGGTGAACTATAACCCAGAGACTGTCAGCACAGACTACGACATGTGTGACCGTCTCTACTTCGATGAGATCTCCTTTGAGGTAAGAATGCTCGACTGATGGCATGATCCCAACTCACTATCTTTCAAACATTTTAGTTTGTCGTTTTTCATTGTACAATAATCAACATTCAAACTTACTTGATCTAATGCTTTTATCACCTGAGCAAAGGGCCTCAACACCTCGCCATCAAACCCTGTTTCATGCATGGTATGTTGCCATGACCATAAAGCTCCATTATCTCCTCCAGGTTGTGATGGACATCTATGAGATGGAGAACCCAGAGGGAGTGATTCTGTCCATGGGGGGCCAGCTTCCCAACAACATCGCCATGTCCCTCCACAGGCAGCAGTGTCGTATATTGGGCACCTCCCCGGAGTTCATCGACTCTGCTGAGAACAGGTTCAAGTTCTCCCGCATGCTGGACACCATTGGCATCAGCCAGCCCCTGTGGAAGGAACTCACTGAGATTGAGGTCAGCACAGAACAGGGCTTCTAATCCATTCGTTTTGAATTTCAAACCAGTAATGAAGAGGTTATAGGTCTTGGTTGCAGATGAGTCAATCTCAAATTGGATAGAAATTGTGGCACACACTATCCCATAACAGAAAAGTATAAATGTTTGCAAATGTATTGAAAATTAAATACAGAAATATCTAATTTACATAAGTATTCACACCCCTGAGTCAATACATGTTAGAATCAAATTTGGCAGCGGTTACAGCTGTGTGTCTTTTAAAAGCTTTGCACACCTGGATTGTACAGTATTTGCACATTATTAGCTCTAACAAGCTGGTTGTTGGTCATTGCTGGACAGCCATTTTCAAGCCCTGCCATAGACTGCCAATTTTCTTTTTTAGTATTTTTATTTTTTTAGATTTTTATTTTTTTTTAGATTTTTTTTTTAACTAGGCCACTCAGGAACATTCAATGTCGTCTTGGTAAGCAAGTCCAGTGTATATTTGGTCTTGTGTTTTAGGCTATTGTCCTCCTGAAAGTTGAATTGGTCTCCCAGTGTCTGTTGGAAAGCAGACAGGACCTGATTTTCTTCTACGATTTTGCCTGTGCTTGGCTTTATTGTATATTTAGTAAAAACATATGTTTTATTTTATCCTACAAAACTCCCTAGTCCTTGCTGATGACAAGCATACCCATAACATGATGCAGCCACCATCATGCTTGAAAATATGAAGAGTGGTACTCCGTAATGTGTTGTTGGATTAGCCCCGAACATAATGCTTCGTTTTCAGAATGGAGGTTTTTTTTCTTGACACACTTTTTGCAGTTTTACTTCAGTGCCTTAATGTAAGCAGGATACATGTTTTGGAATATATAAAAAAAAAATCTGTATATGCTTTCTTTTCACTCTGCCATTTAGGTTAGTATTGTAGAGGAACTACAGTGTTGTTGATCCATCGGTAGAAGAAAACTATCACAGCCATTAACCTGTGTAACTGTTTTAAAGTCACCATTGGTCTCAATTTGAAATCCCTGAGCGGTTTCCTTCCTCTCCGGCAACTATCTTTATAGTGACTGGGTGTATTGATACACCATCCAAAGTGTAATAACTTAACTGTGCTCAAAGGGATATTCAGAGTCTCTGTTTTTTTTCTGCCAATAGATGCCCTTTGCGAGACATTGGAAAACCTCCCTGGTCTTTGTGGTTGAATCTGTCTTTGTTTGAAATTCACTGCTCGACTGGGGGACCTTTACAGATAATTGTATGTGTGGGGTACAGAGATGGGGTAGTCATTTAAAAATCATGTTAAACACTTATTGCATGCAGAGTGAGTCCATGCAACATATTATGTGACTTGTTAAGCAATAGTTTTTTTCTCCTGAACTTATTTAGGCTTGCCATGACAAAGGGGTCGAGTACTGATTGCCTCGAGACGTTTCAGATTCCACTTTGACATTATGTGTGTGTGTGTGTGTAGGCCAGTGACACACAAGCTACATTTAATTCATTTTAAATTTGGGCTGTAACACAACAAAATGTGGAAAAAGTCCAGGGGTGTGAATACTTTCTGAAGGCAAAGGATATTATATTGTATCCTCCCCAGTCAGCCATGAAGTTCTGTGAGACTGCGGGCTACCCCTGCCTGGTGCGTCCCTCCTACGTGCTGAGTGGAGCGGCCATGAACGTGGCGTACACAGACAGCGACCTGGAGAAGTACCTTAGCAGCGCTGTGGCCGTGTCCAAGGAATACCCCGTGGTCATCTCAAAGTTCATCCAGGAGGCCAAGGTACGATTTGGGAAATTCTTTACTACTTAGCTTGAAATGCCTTACTGCTTTGTTATTTAAAGGGATAATTCACTTTATTTTCAATTTGCAAAGAAAGGTGAACAATCCCCTTTAAAAAAAAAAATCTATGATAGCTCCTTTAGTCAACTATAGTCTGGACCTGACTGGCGTCTCTCTTTGTTCCAGGAGATAGACGTGGACGCGGTGGCGTGCGATGGCGTAGTGATGGCCATCGCCGTGTCGGAGCATGTGGAGAACGCCGGGGTGCACTCTGGGGACGCCACCCTGGTCACGCCCCCCCAGGACATCAACCAGAAGACCATGGAGCGTATCAAGATGATCGTCCATGCCATCGGACAGGAACTGCAGGTCACCGGGCCCTTTAACCTGCAGCTCATCGCTAAGGTAAAGTCTAAAGGACATTTTTTGTTTTTGGAGTTTCAAATCAGCGGTTGACAACCAATAGCATGCCAAACAGAATGTCACCCACAACCATACAAGTGTGTTTCTGTTCCCTGTGGGATTTCCAATGGCTGTCCGGTTGCCTTTAATTGCAAACAAATGTGTTTTCTGGACAGGATGACCAGCTGAAGGTGATCGAGTGCAACGTCCGTGTCTCCCGCTCCTTCCCGTTCGTCTCAAAGACTCTGGGAGTGGATCTGGTCGCCCTGGCAACTCGCGTCATCATGGGAGAGAAGATGGAGCCCGTGGGCCTGATGAAAGGAGTGGGCATCGTGGGCGTCAAGGTAACCCAACTGAGGAGTCCACAACTGTAAAATAATCCAGTTGAATTATTGTTTCACCGATCATACACCAACTTGGATATGTTGTCTCTTAGGTCCCCCAGTTCTCGTTCTCTCGTCTGGCCGGAGCTGATGTGGTGCTGGGGGTAGAGATGACCAGTACTGGGGAGGTGGCCTGCTTTGGAGAGAACAGATACGAGGCCTATCTGAAGGCCATGCTCAGCACAGGCTTCAAGATCCCCAAGAAGAACATTCTGCTCTCCATTGGCAGTTACAAGGTACTGACTATAATACAAAGAGCTAAACGTTTTCATGGAAATTCATTTCAAGAGGCCAGTGGTGCATAAATATTCATTGTATCTTTGCAGAACAAGAGTGAGCTGCTGCCTACTGTTCAGGCGCTGGAGAGTCTGGGCTATGACCTGTATGCCAGTCTGGGGACCGCTGACTTCTACACTGAGCATGGAGTCAAGGTACATCACATCTAGGATGAGTGGGCTCTTCTCAACAGGATCCCAGAATGAGACATTTTCAATTCACAACGTCATTTTTCAATTTGCTTCCTGAATTTGACCGACTTGTTATGTTCGGTCTCTTTCAGGTGATGGCGGTGGACTGGCCATTTGAGGAAGAGGAGAGCGACTGCCCCAACAAGGACAAGCAGAGAAACATCTTGGAATACCTGGAGGACCACCACTTTGACATGGTCATCAACCTCTCCATGAGGAACTCTGGAGGCCGACGCCTCTCCTCCTTCGTCACCAAGGGTTACCGCACCCGCCGCATGGCCATCGACTACTCCGTGCCCCTCATCATTGACATCAAGTGCACCAAGCTGTTTGTCCAGGTAGATTAGTTAGGGGGATGTGATGGGATGTTAGCCACTGCTGATGTTTGACGTAGCTGTGTTGATTCTACATAGATTGTTGACTGTCCTGATTGAAGCATGTGCTCCTGTAATTGTAGGCGCTGCTTCTGGTTGGCGGCTTCCCGCCCGTCAAGACTCACGTGGACTGTATGACGTCACAGAAGTTGATTCGCCTGCCTGGTAAGCAGTAAGGCTTGGGCTCTGCTAAAAAGTCAATTCTGTTCATTTCAAATATAAGCACCTTGTTTTCTTCCTGTATTTGGACAATACATGATAGCTCCTTCAGTCAACCTGTGGAACTGCAGTGTTTCTGAACAGTACTCATCGAGTCCCCTCCCCTTGTCCCCGGTGCCAGGTCTGATAGATGTGCACGTCCACCTGCGGGAGCCGGGTGCCACCCACAAGGAGGATTTCTCCTCGGGCACAGCGGCTGCCCTGGCAGGGGGCGTCACCATGGTGTGTGCCATGCCCAACACGGCACCTGCCATAATCGACCCCAGCTCCTTCGCCATGGTCCAGAAGGTAATGAGAAGATCGTCATTAAGACATTTACCACTGGATATTTTAAACTAGTCTGTTCCAAAACATTAAATTATGCCTTTTTATAAAATGGGTCAAATCAGTACCTGAAGGTTTACTCGTGAGCTGTTCCTCTGTTTTGTCTCTGTCGTCTCAGCTTGCCAAGGCAGGGTGTCGGTGTGACTATGCCCTTTACGTCGGAGCGGCTTCAGACAACTCCACCATCTTGCCCTCCATCGCTAACTCTGCCGCTGGGCTGAAGATGTATCTGAACGACACCTACTCCACTCTGAAGATGGACAACGTCTCAATGTGGATGGAGGTAGGTATCAACTGAATGAGGTCGTTGATAGGTCGTTCACATTGATCTGTTTGAGCTGACCAGTTGCGCTTTCTCTTTGCGTGAACTAGCACTTTGAGAAGTGGCCCAAGCACCTGCCAATTGTGGCACACGCAGAGAAGCAGACTGTGGCAGCCGTCTTGATGGTGGCCCAGCTGTACCAGAGAGCTGTTCATATCTGCCATGTGGCCAAGAAGGAGGAGGTAAGATGGGCGCCTGGAACATCACATACAAATATAGCACTGCTTTGCCTTGATGTGTTGCCCGTTCATTGTCTCCAGGGTGAATGAGGTGTCAATCGAGGCACGCAGAAACCTTGGAAGGAGTCCTCACTGATTGCTTTCATTAAGATGAACTGCAAGAACACACACCTGTAGCTAGAGGGAAAAAATGATCTAACAAATGAGCTTTGTGCCATTTGAAGTGATTCATTTTAAGACCAACACATCAGAACACACATAAGATAAAGAAAGAACCATGTTTTCTGTTCTACTAGTATGTAATGAATTGGCATCTATTCTACCCTTCCCTTCCCTCAGATCCTGATCATCCGCGCAGCCAAGCAGAAGGGCATCCAGGTGACGTGTGAGGTAGCGCCCCACCACCTCTTCCTGTGTGAGGAGAATGTGGTGGGCATTGGGGACGGCCGGGCACAGGTCCGCCCTATGCTGGGCACCCGGGAGGACATGGAGGCCCTCTGGGAACACCTGGACATCATTGACTGCTTCGCAACTGACCACGGTGAGTAGGGCTACACCATAAATCCATTATAGTTTACTCCGTTTGTCATATCTTCCGCCCTGCGCCCTCTATCTACAAACACCAAGCCTCGGCCCCTATTACTCAAGCAGGCAGCATTTTTCCAGAGGCTTTGTTCAACGAACCTTGGTGGAGTTGGTGCCTACTATTAGATTCACTCTAGTCTGCAGGCTGCTCTAGCTAAGCCAATTCATGCAGTCAAAAGATTTTATATAAAAAAAAACAATGCTGCTTTTCACTTTGCCTCTTTATATAAATCCACATGTTTTTGGGGTATTATACTATTAGTTTGTGTAGCTATTTATCTCTCTGCAAAACACTAGTTAGTCTGGGCAAGCTGCTCATGTACCGACGACCACAGGAGGCTGCTGAGGGGAGGACGGCTCATAATAATAATGTCTGGAACGGTATCAAACACATGGAAACCATGTGTTTGTGTTCTATTCCGTTCCAGCTATTAATGAGCCCGTCCTCTCCAATTAAGGGGCTACCTGCCTCCTGCGGTGCCAAAAAGGTTTTTGTTAGCTGCTAATACTAAATGCTAATAAGCTAGCTAAAATGTGCTGTGCTAGGGCAAATCTGTCTAGCAAACTTTATCCCTAATACAGACTGCTAATACAGGCTGCAAGTTCTGAATCAGAGGAATAGAAGAAGCATATTCTAAAATGTTTGTCAATGTAACATCTCTTCAACTGTAATTTGGGTCCCCTGGGAAACACTGACCAACACTCCTACTTGGCTTTAAAAAAAATGTGCTGTCTTGCCAAACAGCACTGTATTCCAAGTTCCTACTTTATTACAACCATATCATTTCTATGATTCCTGATGTTTTTGATCTATAACGCAAGTAAAATATATATACATTTTTTCCATATCGTGAAGCCCTAACGGTGAGGGCTCCGTTAACCCCTACTTGTTTTTTTATCACACAATTACAAGATGAGTGTTGCCATACAAAAGTTCTGATATTTCTGTGTGTTTTGGCTAACAGCCCCCCATTCAGTGGAGGAGAAGAACTCAGAGAAGCCCCCACCAGGTTACCCCGGCCTTGAGACCATGCTGCCCCTTCTCCTCACCGCCGTCAGCGATGGGCGCCTCACCATCGATGATATCATCAAGCGCCTGTACGACAACCCCCGCAAAATTTTCTCCCTTCCCGCACAGGACAACACCTATGTAGAGGTAGCTACAGGCACACACCACAGAGCGTTTTTTAACCATGTAAAATGGGCAGCACGGCAAGGATTTAGATCTTTGGGTTTCCACGTGAAATACAAAGAGGGATTGAAAAGATGATCAATGTTTTGGCTTTTCAAGAACATTGTAGACCTGCTCTCTCCCACCAGGTGGACCTGGAGCAGGAGTGGGTCATCCCCGAACACATGCAGTTCACCAAGTCCAAGTGGACGCCCTTTGAAGGCATGAAGGTGAAAGGCAAGGTCCGCAGAGTGGTGCTCAGAGGAGAGGTGGCCTACATCGACGGACAAGTGCTGGTCCCTCCTGGCTATGGGGAGGATGTGAAGACTTGGCCTGCACCCATCCCCCTCCTCCAGCCCCCTGAGCCAGTGAAAGAAGTCCCAAAGGTACAGTCCTACCCCTTTCAGCTCCGCCCAGTCACGTTAGTGTGCGGATACAGTAATATGTGCTTATGTAGCATACTAGCAAGCATTGTCTGTGGCACTAAGGCTGTTGTGTGTCTTTTGTGTGTGGCAGACCCCAGAGCACCCCCGGCTGACCCCTCCATGTGAGGGCATCCGTACATGCGCCCAGAGTCCTCGCCGTCCCGCCGGGGACGGCCGCTACATGCTCCCGCCACGCGTTCACAGGTCCTCCGACCCAGGCATGCCCCCAGGTACTACAGCCCCAATGTTTTCTCTTGCCTAACTGAGCTCTTGCTTGCGGTGGCAAAGTGCTGTGTGAATGTCCGTTTCAATAAATGCTATATTCACTGTCCATTTACAGGTTTTAGGACGATGCACACAAAATGGCACTTGCATGTCATTGGTAAACCTTTTTAATCTACATCTCTGAACCCACTGATCATGTGATTTTTAAGCGCACCGTACATGAAGCGTTTGAGAAAGCGAAGATCGTATAACGAGTGATTCCACTGTCTCTGCTATAGGCTGCATGGTCATCATGACAGATTGATTGGCTGAGTACATTTGCTGATTAAATGAAATGTCTAAATCAGGGGCTCCACCTATAGCTCACTCTGCTGCAGAAGACCTGGGACTGTGCTTTATCGATGGATACAAGTGTATTGTTGAGAAGGGAATGAAGGAATTAAAAGCCTTTTTGTTTTGGTTGGCCATTTGCTATGTTCTTCACCCATTACTGAGACTGTATGGTCACAGCCCCTATCAATGTCAAATCAACGATAGAAGTTGTTTGATTCTCACATTTATTACGATGAACTGTCTTTGAAATGACGCTCAGTGCCGTATCAATCTGAAACGTATTTATAACCCACTAACGATAGCTTTGAATATGTCAGTACACTGGCTAATTGCTGTGGTATTGGCTAAATACCACAGTTTTGTATCATCTCTCTAACACTTGTGTTCTAACGTTTTGTCATGAAATTCTAAGCAGCTGAAGATTCAAGGGCGAGAGCATTAAGGAGAGCATTTGAAGAAGGTTTCAGAGAAGGTTTGAAGCTTGACGTAGCTCAGCTGTTACGCATAATACATTTCCTAGCTCTGCTACCGTTAAGGCTGTTTGGTGTAATATTCTGGCAGACCATTTCAATGGAGTTATACTGGTAGCTGCTTTGAATAGCTGTATGTCATGGAATACTTGGTTGTAGAGATGCTAGAAAAAGGTAGCAATTCCGTTCCTTCTCATTAGTTGCTGCACTACCCATGTCTCTTTGCTCTGAGCCGACTGCTTTCCTAATGCTTGGATCGCTTTGAAAGAAAACGCGTTGAAATATGGTGTAATAATCCATGCTTTTCGGGTGTTTGTCATGTTTCATCCTCAGGAAATAGAAAAGACTGCAATCCTTTTAAGAGACTTTGCTAAAAGAATTAATATTCACACGTGTTGGATTTTTCCTGTGGTATTTGAAGCGTTTGGTGTTCCTCTGTCCCCAGAGATGGCCCCTGCAGCTGGGGACGGTTACAGCCATCCCCCTCCCCTGGCCAGGATCTTGTCCCCTCGGGCTGAGGCAGCTGCAGGGCAGCCCCTGGTCCACCTCCAGACCTCCCCAGTGCTACACCCCCTAGTGGGACAACACGTCCTCTCTGTCAGGCAGTTCAGCAAGGAACAGGTACTCTACACCAGTGTTTCCCAACCCTGGTCCTCAAGTACTCCCCACAGAACACATTTTTACTGTAACCTGATTCAACTTGTCAACTAATCATCAAGCCCTCAATGAGTTGAAGGAGGGGTTTAAGGGCTACAACAAAAACTACTGTTGGGGGGTACTGGAGGACTAGGGTTGGGAAACGCTGCTCAACTCACATAGCCAGGGACATTATTTACTAAATAACTTTTATATATATATTTATATTAAAAAAATTCTAACTCTTTATTTCAGATCTCTCACATGTTTAACGTGGCCCATACTCTTCGCCTGATGGTTCAGAAAGAGCGAAGCCTGGACATCCTGAAGGTAAGAATTCTTTCCTTTTTTGTTTAAAACTCTGATTCATCTAAAGAACAACCGTGTGAGTATTCTGTGATTTGTCACAGTATAAATTGCAGGAGAGAATATCATTTCAGAGTAGCCGGTCAGGCCGTTCCAATAAGCCCAGTGTTGAGTCACCCAGGGTTTGAGTAATCTACAGGACTTCCGGAGGCAGCATAGTTCTTCATGAGCCATAGTCCTTCAGCTTAAACGTACAGGAGCAGGTGTGTTGTATAAAATAACAACAAAACAACTACCGGAAATGATTACTCACATAGGAGTTGATGACATCACCTGATTCAGAATGGAATACAAGCAACACCTGCCACCTGTGTGCATCTATGCCTAAAGACCTCATAAAACGAGTTTTCTGAATGTCTCAAGGTGTGCCACTGTTAGTAAATCTGAGTTGTAAAAATATATTCTGAAAAAAAAAAAAATATATATATATATATATATATATATATATATAAATAAAATGGCCCTTTTTCGGGACCCTGTCTTTCAAAGATAATTCGTAAAAATCCAAATAACTTCACAGATCTCCATTGTAAAGGGTTTTAACACTGTTTCCCATGCTTGTTCAATGAAGCATAAACAATTAATGAACATGCACCTGTGGAACGGTCGTTAAGACACTAACCGCTTACAGATGGTAGGCAATTAAGGTCACAGTTATGAATACTTAGGACACTAAAGAGGCCTTTCTACTGACTCTGAGAAACACCAAAATAAAGATGCCCAGGGTCCCTGCTCATCTGCGTGAACGTGACTTAGGCATGCTGCAAGGGGGCATGAGGACTGCAGATGTGGCCAGGGCAATAAATTGCAATGTCTGTACTGTGAGACGCCTAAGACAGTGCTACAGGGAGACAGGACGGACAGCTGATTGTCCTTGCAGTGGCAGACCACGTGTAACAACACCTGCACAGGATCAGTACATCCGAACATCACAGGTACAGGATGGCAACAACAACTGCCCGAGTTACACAAGGAATGCACAATCCCTCCATCAGTGCTGAGACTGTCCGCAGTAGACTGAGAGAGGCTGGACTGAGGGCTTGTAGGCCTTTTGTAAGGCATCACTGGCAACAACGTCGCCTATGGGCACAAATCCACCGTCGCTGGACCAGACAGGACTGACAAAAAGTGCTCTTCACTGACGAGTCGCAGTTTTGTCTCACCAGGGGTGATGGTCGGATTCGTGTTTAACATCGAAGGAATGAGCGTTACACCGAGGCCTGTACTCTGGAGCGGGATCGATATGGAGATGGAGGGTCCGTCATGGTCTGGTACGGTGTGTCACAGCATCATCGGACTAAGCTTGTTGTCATTGCAGACAATCTCAACGCTGTGCCTTACAGGGAAGACATCCTCCTCCCTCATGTGGTACCCTTCCTTCAGGCTCCCCTTGACATGACCCTCCAGCATGACAATGCCACCAGCAATACTGCTTGTTCTCTGCGTGATTTTCTGCAAGACAGGAATGTCAGTGTTCTGCCATGGCCAGCGAAGAGCCCGGATCTCAATCCCATTGAGCTGGTCAGGACCTGTTGGATCGGAGGGTGAGGGCTTGGGCCATTCCCCCCAGATATGTCCGGGAACTTGCAGATGCCTTGGTGGAGGAGTGGGGTAACATCTAACAGCAAGAACTGGCAAATCAGTTGCAGTCCATGAGGAGGAGATACACTGCAGTACTTAATGCAGCTGGTGGCCACACCAGATACTGACTGTTACTTTTGATTTTGACCCCCCCCCCCCCCCCCTTTGTTCAGGGACACATTACTCTATTTCTGTTAGTCACATGTCTGTGGAACTTGTTCAGTTTATGTCTCAGTTGTTGAATATTGTTATGTTCATACAAATATTTACACATGTAAAGTTTGCTGAAAATAAATGCAGTTGACAGTGAGAGGACGTTTCTTTTTTTTATGAGTTTTTTTTATATATATATATATATAACACAACGTGCAACATTTTCAGATTTTAATGATTTACAGTTCTTTGAAATAAATGAATTAGGCCCTAATCTATGGATTTCACATGGCTGGACAGGGGTGCAGACATGGGTGGGCCTGGGAGGGCATAGGCCCACCCACTGGGGAGCCAGCCAATCAGAATTAGTTTTTCCCCACTAAAGGGCTTTATTACAGACAGAAAATATCCTCAGCAACCCCCACCCTCCTCAGACGATCCCACAGGTGAAGAAGCCGGATTTGGAGGTCTGAGGCTGGCGTGATTACAGCGGTTGTGAGGCCGGTTGGACGTACTGCCAAATTCTCTAAAATGACGTTGGAGATGGATTATAGTAGAGAAATTTACATTAACTTCTCTGGCAACAGCTCTGGTGGAAGTTCCTGCATTCATCATGCCAATTGCACGCTCCCTCAACTTGAGACACGACAAAACTGCACATTTTAAAGTGGCCTTTTATTGTCCCCATTACAAGGTGCACCCGTGTTATGATCATGCTGTTTATTCAGCTTCTTGATATGCCATACCTGTCAGGTGGATGGATTATCTTGGAAAAGGAGAAATTCTAACTAACAGGGATGTAAACAATTTTGTGTGTGACCTTTGAGAGAAATAAGCCTTGTGTGTGTGTATGGAACATTTCTGGGCTTTTTTTGTTTCAGCTCATGAAACATGAGACCAACACTTTGCATGTAATGCTGTGTGCCTTGAAATGCCTGAATGCTGTGCTCAAAGATGGATCTGTTGTACGCCAGTCTGTATTCTTTGTCTTAGACCCCTGTGTGTTACTCTCTCAGGGTAAGGTGATGGCTTCCATGTTCTACGAGGTCAGCACGCGCACCAGTAGTTCGTTTGCGGCGGCAATGCAGCGTCTGGGTGGCTCCGTGGTCCATTTCTGTGAGGCTACCTCCTCGTCGCAGAAGGGCGAGTCTCTGGCGGACTCGGTCCAGACCATGAGCTGCTACGCTGACGTCCTGGTGCTGCGACACCCCACGCCAGGGGCTGTGGAGGTGAGCAGCGGTGTCGATACGCCACGTTACAACTTCACTTGAAAACTTGTCATGTTCATTAAGGCAAGATATTCTGAGAGAACACTTTGAAAAAGAGGTGCTACCACCTAAACACCGACCGCAAACCTTGTTGTACTTGCTCGGCTGTATCCGACTTGTTTATTTCCAATTGTAGTCTGCAGCGAGGCACTGCCGGAAGCCTGTGATCAACGCTGGGGACGGGGTCGGGGAGCACCCCACGCAGGCCCTGCTAGATGTGTTCACCATCAGAGAGGAGCTGGGTACGGTCAACGGCATGACGGTGAGACCTCAACACACCAATCTCCCCTTCAGGGATGGTGGTCATGTCTTCGCAGCAGTACTAGTGATAATACCAATTTAGAAGTGTAAACAGCGCAGTATTTTTTTTATTTTTACGGTAATGCAAACTGAAAACTGTAAGATCTGGAACCTGACTGTGTATGTTGTGATGGCAGCCTGCCTTTTTAAGTTAACATAGCCAATGCCCAATGGCCCTCCAGGCTTCATCCAGGTGTCCTGACTATTGTCTCTCAATGTCTGTCTGTAGATCACCATGGTAGGGGACCTGAAGCATGGCCGCACAGTTCATTCCCTGGCCAGGCTGCTCACCCAGTACAGGATCACTCTGCGCTACGTCGCCCCAAAGAATCTCCACATGCCCTCCGAGATCATTGACTTTGTGGCCTCCAAAGGCATCAAGCAGGTGGGTGGATCACATGTTTTTTAGTGGTAAAGCTGATGGCTCTGTATCTAAATCTCAATGGCACTGCTGCTGGTATGTAGGTGTCCTTCGCATATCGAATGCACTACATAAAGCGCTAGACTACTGTATGTCCTTGTGGGTGCAGGAAGAGTTTGAGAGCATCGAGGAGGCCCTGCCTGACACTGACGTCCTCTACATGACCAGGATTCAGAAGGAGAGGTTTTCCTCAGAGGAAGAGTACAAAGCGGTAAGGATGGGATGGGGTTTCACTAACCTGTGAGGCCTTAGTGTTTGATCAGTGCTAAAATCCCTTTTTTTTTTTTTTCCTCCAGTGCTTCGGTCAGTTCATCCTCAGCCCACACATCATGACTGGAGCGAAGAAGAAGATGGTGGTGATGCATCCTCTACCGAGAGTCAATGAGATCAGGTACGGATGTTCCCCTAGATTACAACAGATCTCTCGTCATTATACTCCCTTTGATTCACTAATGTTCGCAGTCTTATGCGGGATGATTTGGTTTCATGTTGACTTTCTCTCTTGCAGTGCGGAGGTGGACACTGATCCTCGTGCTGCCTACTTCCGGCAGGCTGAGAACGGCATGTACATCCGCATGGCCCTCTTGGCCACTGTGCTGGGCAGATGATCGGTAGATAGTTGGACACACCCCACTGTTGGGATTGCGAGACCGAAATGGACCAAATGTATTAAGGTCTCGGTAAGAGTGAGGGGACACTACTAGTGATCACAATGATGAAACCACTCCAACAGTCTATATACAGTCACATGTTTAGTGTGTACTCCTCTTCAACCCTGGTATTTCTCCCGGAATTAATTAGTATTATCACTTAACAACAATTACTGTTACATGTTACAAATATCGTTATGTAGTTCATAGAATACTTTATTTTTGTATCACCGACTGGAGTCGTCTGTGGTGTTGATTGTGTGTGGGGGGGGGGGGGATACATGCTCCTCATCAAAGGTGGAACCATTGCAGAACATCCTTTTTTAAGCGAGAAATAATTGTTAAAGCAGATTTGTTGGACTCTTTTTAGGTGTTTTATAAATAATAAAATGTGAATGGTTTTGTAGATGGGGTTTATTTAATTAACTACAGGAAATTAAGCTGCTATCATGTAAATGTTTAGTGAATGGTTCTACCCAGCGGTGTATTCATTAGTCGGTTGCTAAACCTGCACATATCGATCAAGATGGCGAAACACAAGTACAGGGGCAAAGTAGAGGAGCAATCACGGATTACAAAAAGAAAGCCAGCCACATTAGCACACATCAACGCCGCCCGACCGGATGAGCTAAACACCTTTTTGTCATACTTCAAGCACAACGACTGAGCTGCCGAGGAGAGCCCCCGAGGATAATGAGGGCTACTTACAGTGCCTTGCGAAAGTATTCGGCCCCCTTGAACTTTGTGACCTTTTGCCACATTTCAGGCTTCAAACATAAAGATATAAAACTGTATTTTTTTGTGAAGAATCAACAACAAGTGGGACACAATCATGAAGTGGAACGACATTTATTGGATATTTCAAACCTTTTTAACAAATCAAAAACTGAAAAATTGGGCGTGCAAAATTATTCAGCCCCTTTACTTTAAGTGCAGCAAACTCTCTCCAGAAGTTCAGTGAGGATCTCTGAATGATCCAATGTTGACCTAAATGACTAATGAGGATAAATACAATCCACCTGTGTGTAATCAAGTCTCCGTATAAATGCACCTGCACTGTGATAGTCTCAGAGGTCCGTTAAAAGCGCAGAGAGCATCATGAAGAACAAGGAACACACCAGGCAGGTCCGAGATACTGTTGTGAAGAAGTTTAAAGCCGGATTTGGATACAAAAAGATTTCCCAAGCTTTAAACATCCCAAGGAGCACTGTGCAAGCGATAATATTGAAATGGAAGGAGTATCAGACCACTGCAAATCTACCAAGACCTGGCCGTCCCTCTAAACTTTCAGCTCATACAAGGAGAAGACTGATCAGAGATGCAGCCAAGAGGCCCATGATCACTCTGGATGAACTGCAGAGATCTACAGCTGAGGTGGGAGACTCTGTCCATAGGACAACAATCAGTCGTATATTGCACAAATCTGGCCTTTATGGAAGAGTGGCAAGAAAGCCATTTCTTAAAGATATCCATACAAAGTGTTGTGTAAAGTTTGCCACAAGCCACCTGGGAGACACACCAAACATGTGGAAGAAGGTGCTCTGGTCAGATGAAACCAAAATTGAACTTTTTGGCAACAATGCAAAACGTTATGTTTGGCGTAAAAGCAACGCAGCTGAACACACCATCCCCACTGTCAAACATGGTGGTGGCAGCATCATGGTTTGGGCCTGCTTTTCTTCAGCAGGGACAGGGAAGATGGTTAAAATTGATGGGAAGATGGATGGAGCCAAATACAGGACCATTCTGGAAGAAAACCTGATGGAGTCTGCAAAAGACCTGAGACTGGGACAGAGATTTGTCTTCCAACAAGACAATGATCCAAAACATAAAGCAAAATCTACAATGGAATGGTTCAAAAATAAACACATCCAGGTGTTAGAATGGCCAAGTCAAAGTCCAGACCTGAATCCAATCGAGAATCTGTGGAAAGAACTGAAAACTGCTGTTCACAAATGCTCTCCATCCAACCTCACTGAGCTCGAGCTGTTTTGCAAGGAGGAATGGGGTAACATTTCAGTCTCTCGATTTTCAAAACTGATAGAGACATACCTCAAGCGATTTACAGTTGTAATCGCAGCAAAAGGTGGTTCTACAAAGTATTAATTTAAGGGGGCTGAATAATTTTGCACGCCCAATTTTTCAGTTTTTGATTTGTTAAAAAAGTTTGAAATATCCAATAAATGTCGTTCCACTTCATGATTGTGTCCCACTTGTTGTTGATTCTTCACAAAAAAATACAGTTTTATATCTTTGTTTGAAGCCTGAAATGTGGCAAAAGGTCGCAAAGTTCAAGGGGGCCGAATACTTTCGCAAGGCACTGTAATTACTGTCTCCACGAAGGACGTAAGAACGTTTTGCCTACCGCCCTGACAGATACACAGATGACGCAATTGCTATTGCACTGCACACTGCCCTCACCCACTTGGACAAAATAAATGCTTATGTGAGGATGCTGTTCATTGACTACAGCTCAGCCTTCAAAACCATAGTGCCTTCTAAGCTCACGGCCCTGGGACTGAAGTCTATGCAATTGGAACCTGGACTTTCTGACGGGCCGCCCCCAGGTGGTGAAGGTAGGCAACATTACCACCTCGACACTGATTCTCAACGTGTGGGACCCCACAAGGGTGCGTCATCAGTCCCCTCCTGTATTCCCTGTATACCCACTACTGCGTGGCCTCACACAGTTCCAACTCCTTCATCAAGTTTGCTGGTGACATGACCGAATACAAACAGTGCAGCTATTCCCTCCGCAAGGCTATCAAACAAGCTAAGCGTCAGTACAGAGACAAAGTAGAATCTCAATTCAACGGCTCAGACACAAGAGGCATGTGGCAGGGTCTACAGTCAATCACGGACTACAGGAAGAAATCCAGCCCAGTCACGGACCAGGATGTCCTGCTCCCAGGCAGACTAAATAACTTTTTTGCCCGCTTTGAGGACAATACAGTGTCACTGACACGGCCTGCAACGAAAACTTGCGGTCTCTCCTTCACTGCAGCCGAGGTGAGTAAGACATTTTAAACGTGTTAACCCTCGCAAGGCTGCAGGCCCAGACGGCATCCCCAGCCGCGCCCTCAGAGCATGCGCAGACCAGCTGGCCGGTGTGTTTACGGACATATTCAATCAATCCCTATACCAGTCTGCTGTTCCCACATGCTTCAAGAGGGCCACCATTGTTCCTGTTCCCAAGAAAGCTAAGGTAACTGAGCTAAACGACTACCGCCCCGTAGCACTCACTTCCGTCATCATGAAGTGCTTTGAGAGACTAGTCAAGGACCATATCACCTCCACCCTACCTGACACCGTAGACCCACTCCAATTTGCTTACCGCCCAAATAGGTCCACAGACGATGCAATCTCAACCACACTGCACACTGCCCTAACCCATCTGGACAAGAGGAATACCTATGTGAGAATGCTGGTCATTGACTACAGCTCGGCATTCAACGCCATAGTACCCTCCAAGCTCGTCATCAAGCTCGAGACCCTGGGTCTCGACCCCGCCCTGTGCAACTGGGTACTGGACTTCCTGACGGGCCGCCCCCAGGTGGTGAGGGTAGGCAACAACATCTCCTCCCCGCTGATCCTCAACACTGGGGCCCCACAAGGGTGCGTTCTGAGCCCTCTCCTGTACTCCCTGTTCACCCACGACTGCGTGGCCACGCACGCCTCCAACTCAATCATCAAGTTTGCGGACGACACAACAGTGGTAGGCTTGATTACCAACAACGACGAGACGGCCTACAGGGAGGAGGTGAGGGCCCTCGGAGTGTGGTGTCAGGAAAATAACCTCACACTCAACGTCAACAAAACTAAGGAGATGATTGTGGACTTCAGGAAACAGCAGAGGGAACACCCCCCTATCCACATCGATGGCACAGTAGTGGAGAGGGTAGCAAGTTTTAAGTTCCTCGGCATACACATCACAGACAAACTGAATTGGTCCACTCACACAGACAGCATTGTGAAGAAGGCGTAGCAGCGCCTCTTCAACCTCAGGAGGCTGAAGAAATTCGGCTTGTCACCAAAAGCACTCACAAACTTCTACAGATGCACAATCGAGAGCATCCTGGCGGGCTGTATCACCGCCTGGTACGGCAACTGCTCTGCCCTCAACCGTAAGGCTCTCCAGAGGGTAGTGAGGTCTGCACAACGCATCACCGGGGGCAAACTACCTGCCCTCCAGGACACCTACACCACCCGATGTCACAGGAAGGCCATAAAGATCATCAAGGACATCAACCACCCGAGCCACTGCCTGTTCACCCCGCTATCATCCAGAAGGCGAGGTCAGTACAGGTGCATCAAAGCTGGGACCGAGAGACTGAAAAACAGCTTCTATCTCAAGGCCATCAGACTGTTAAACAGCCACCACTAACATTGAGTGGCTGCTGCCAACACACTGACACTGACTCAACTCCAGCCGCTTTAATAATTGGAATTGATGGGAAATGATGTAAATATATCACTAGCCACTTTAAACAATGCTACCTTATATAATGTTACTTACCCTACATTATTCATCTCATACGCATACGTATATACTGTACTCTATATCATCGACTGTATCCTTATGTAATACATGTATCACTAGCCACTTTAACTATGCCACTTTGTTTACATACTCATCTCATATGTATATACTGTACTCGATACCATCTACTGTATCTTGCCTATGCTGCTCTGTACCATCACTCATTCATATATCCTTATGTACATATTCTTTATCCCCTCACACTGTGTACAAGACAGTAGTTTTGGAATTGTTAGTTAGATTACTTGTTGGTTATTACTGCATTGTCGGAACTAGAAGCACAAGCATTTCGCTACACTCGCATTAACATCTGCTAACCATGTGTATGTGACAAATAAAATTTGATTTGATTTGACACGAGAGTAGTAGGCCTTGATTACCAACAACGACAAGACACCTACAGGGAGGAGGTAGGCACTGATGGCGTGGTGCCAGGTAAAACAACCTCCAACTCAACCTCCACCAGGACACCTACAACACAAGGTGTCTCAGGAAGGCCAAGAAGGTCACCAGGGACCCCAGCTACCCGAGCAAGGGCTTGTTATCTCAGTTTCCATTACTCCTATACTACCTGCGTTGGAGCATCATAGCAACAACTGCAAGACTGGCCAATAACCCCCAGACCATCAGGCTGTGGAAGAGCCACCACTAGTCAACTACCTTGTCCCCCTCCTGTTCTCTGCGGACATTACCTCCCCCTCAACTAACTTTTTAGCCTGCCCCCACCCCAATGGACATTTTATCATGGCTGCAGTTTGGTATGCATAAAAAATCTATTGATGTGCACCTGAGCAAGGCACTCTCTGGATGACAGCATCTGCTGAATGTCTAAAATGTAAAATGTAGGTTCCTAGTTTCAGACAAAATATTTTCAAGTGTATACAACTAATGAATACACCTCAGTTGTCTTCAAACACTAGGTGGCAATGCAAGCAAGGAGGTGGGCAGAGCCAAGTACGAGCTGTGATCCTATTGGCGTGTTCTGGCACATATTTGCATATTTCTGTTACATACAAACCTTTTGACCCAAGAAGGCCTGTGGTGTTGTTGGTATCCTAAATGAAATGTATAAAATATACAGACCACAAATTACAATTGGCTATACTTAAACTCTTTAACATCATACTCAGCTTTGGCATCTTCCCCAATATTTGGAACCAAGGACTGATAAACCCAATCCACAAAAGTGAAGACTAGTTTTACCCCAATGACTACTGTGGGATATGTGTCAAAAGCGAACTTGGGAAAATCATCCCCATTAACAGCACACTAGTGCATTTCCACAGGGAAAACGATGTACTAAGCAAATATTAAATTGGCTTTTTACCAAATTACCGTACAACAGACCATGTATTCATCCTTCACACCCTAATTGATAAACAAACTAACCAAACTAAGGCAAAATCTAAAACAACATAATATATTTTAAAATGTACACCAACAAGTATGCGGTTAAAATTGGCAAGATCCACAGGGCTATGGGGTGAGACGGATGCAGCTTGAGCATATCAACGTATTGGCGAGGGCACTAGAACAGTCTGCAGAACCCGACCCTCACCCAACTAGAATCTGAAGTCAAGTGTCTGTTTGCTGATTATCTGGCGCTCCTGTCAACCAACCAAGGAGGGCTTACAGCACCATTTAGAACTTCTGCACAGATTCAGTCATACCTTGGCCCTGACAGTAAATCTCAGTAAGACAAAAATAATGGTGTTTTGCCAGGACCAGTTGCCAGGACCACAAATACAAATTCCTCCTAGACACTGTTGCCCTAGAGCACATAAAAAACTATGCATACCTGTGGCGCTGATGTTTAGGCCGAGGTAACTTCCACAAGGCTGTGAATGATCTGAGAGACCAGGCAAGAAGGGTCTTGTACACCATCAAAAGAAACATCAAATTCGACAAATTAGGATTTGGCAACACAAAAAATACTTGAATCTGTTATAAAACCCATTGCCCTTTTATGGTTGTGAGGGACAAAATGGGACAAACACCCAATTGAGACTGCACGCACAATTCTGCAAAAACATCCTGTGTGTACAACGTAAAACTCCAAATAATGCATGAAGAGCAGATTTAGGACGATACCCGCTAATTTTCAAAATCCAGAAAAGAGCTGTTAAATTCTACAACCACCTAAAAGTAAGCGATTCCCAGACCTTCCATAACAAACCATCAACTACAGAGCGGTTAACCTAGAGAAGAGTCCCCTAAGCAAGCGGGTCCTGGGGCTCTGTTCACAATCACAAACAGCCCCAGGACAGAAACACATTTAGACCCAACCAGATCATGAGAAAACAAAAAGATAGTTGACACATTGCTCTGTTTTTTTGTTAATTCTTTCCAAACTGGAAAGCTATTTGGCCCTAAACAGAGAGTACACAGTGGCAGAATACCTGACCACTGTGACTGACCCAAACCTAAGGAAAGCTTTGACGATGTACAGACTGTGAGCATAGCCTTACAATAGAGTCCGCTGTAGGCAGACCTGGCTCTCGAGAATACAGGCTATGTGCACACTGCCCACACATTAAGGTGGAAACTGAGCTGTACTTCCTAACCTTCTGCAAAATATGTATGACCATATTAGAGAGACATATTTCCCTCAGATTACACAGACCCACAAAGAATTTGAAAACGAATCCAATTTGGATTAATTCCCATATCTATTAGGTTAAATACCATAGTGTGCCATCACAGCAGAAATATTTGTGATCTGTTACCACAAGAAAAGGGTAACCAGTGAAGAACACAATTTATTTATTTGAACATTGTTACAACACTGTCCATAGCCATAATATGACATTTTAAATGCCTCCATTCCTTTGAAACATTTGAGTATAATGTTTACTGTTAATTTCGGATTTATTTCAGCTGCTTTGGCAGTGTAAACATGTTTCCTATGCCAATAAATATATTTGAATTGAATTGATGCCTATTCTTAAGTGGCTTCTGCAATAACTCAATTTTCCCTTGCAGTATTTTGTAACTTCTCAAACAGTAAAGTCTACAAAATTGTACACTGTTCGTAAAATATTATAGTTTTGGGAAAATAACTGTATTTGCAGAATGTCGACACAAATCTATCTCACTCCATTTTATTCTTCTCCCAGCCACTGGGCTTCCTCTCATCACCATATTTGGTGGTGAGTAGAAACCCCAACCGGATGCTTCAGATTTATATATCCGGTAAACATCTGGCTCATTGTTCTATGACTGTAGCAATTTTTTTTATATATAACTAAACCAAGATGGACAACAGCCCGTCATTTCAAATGGGAACAAACAAGCCAAAGTGGACAGAACAAGCAAGGAGGTGTACAGAGCCAAGCACGAGCTAGCGATATCCTATTGGCGCGTTCTAGCATTCAATTGCATATTTCTGTTGTGCGCGTGTCCAATAACTAAATTCGCCTTTGCACTCCTAAACAACGCACTTTTTAAAAACTTTGGCAAAGGGTAAAGTCTACAAAACTTAGTCCACTCTGTTCGGAACATATTGTAGTTTTGGGAACAGAAAACTGTATTGAGATCAAATGTTCTATCGATGAGTAAATTAGCATAACGTCTGCCAATATCTATCGTTCAAACTGGGCTTCTTCTCACTGCCATATTTGGTAGTGAGTGGAACCGCCAACCGGATGCTTCACATTTATGCAACCAGTGAAATATCTGTCTTATTCTATCTGTGACTAGTGTGGTAGTGGTGGTCCAATTATAAGACCATTCCAGAAACCTGACTTAACTAATCATAGTTAGTTGTAACAATTTTATAGTTTTCATAGACATATTTACAGTAGTTAGAAAAACCAAGATGCATTTTCTTTGAATTTAAACATTAATTACAAATAATTCGTGTAACGACATGACGACGCTGTCCCCTGCTTCTGAGAAGAGGGAATCAACCAATCAGACCTCGCTTGTCTGTATGGCTAACAGTACTGAAACGATAGTCTATAGCTGCTAGCATTTTTAGGAGGGGCAGAGACATTCTGAGCCATTATCTGGCATTCTTGAAATACAAAGTGGATGCCTCTATGATCCAGCTACAGCGAAATATACCTCTCCGTACAAGGTAAGATGCGCCGTAAAGTCACCCTGACCTGAGCCACGGGAAAGGATTTCGAGCTACGCTAGCCGGTTTTGGCTAAATGGAGAACTAGCCGCTAGCTAGTGTGTCGCGAGCGGTCTCTTCAAAGATGGTTTCCTACTAACGTTACTATGGGTCTCGGTTTAGTCTCTGGGTGCTTAGTGGGTGACAGTCCATACTCCACACCTAGAAGACCATGGGCATGGTGGAAATCAAAGCAACGTATTCTGGCATGGGGTTGAACAGTGTTGGATTGGTTAAATATAATTTATTTTAACGTTTGAACGTTCGCTAGCTAATTCTGACATCCAGTAGCTATCATCGTAGCGAGCTTGTTAACGTTAGCTGCTAAATTACAGCGAAGCAGCCCTTCGGCTTTTGCAGTTGAAACACATTTAGAAGTATCGGTTGATGTCCATCCACCTGTTTCGCATTACTAACCAACACAGTAGACCACGTCAAGCATGAATCTGATCATATTAGTTAGCTAGCTAATAGCTAATCACTCCCCAAACGTTATTGACAACATTGATTGACAGAACGCCTACTAACGTGATCCATGTGCGAGGAAAATAGAAATGTCATTACTAGTTCATTAGCTAGCTAAATAACGTTAGATGGCTTACTACATCTGCAGTACTAACGTTAGATCATTCAATAACAAAGAATGGGGTAAAGACAGGATGTAAAAATTGTTTGTAATTCTCCATGTGGAGATTAGCAGGGGATTATGGTTGTGCAAGGACACAGCAGTGGTTACACGTTTTCACTGAGTCTGTATCCACTAAATCAGATTTCACAGTCAAATTCCACAGCCACAAAATCTAAATTGGCTACAAACATTTGCTTGTTGGTCTTAATTTATATGGGCAATCCTTAGGTGCTACATCCATTTTTGGACATATATATATATATATTTTTTTAAAAAAAAGGCAATTATTCGTTATATTATTCAGGAATCAATGGGTACATATGTCATACCTGCATACGTCCAAAAATGGATGTAGCATCTAAGGATCACCCATATAAATTAAGAGCTATTGTGTGTGACAGATGGCTAGATATATCTATCTCAGCAAAAAAAGAAAATATCCCTTCAGACGGTAGGCAATTAAGGTCACAGTTATGAAAATGTAGGACACTAAAGAGGCTTTTCTACTGACTCTGAAAAACATCAAAAGAATGTGCACAGGGTCCCTGCTCATCTGCTTGAACGTGCCTTAAGCATGCTGCAAGGAGTCATGAGGACTGCAGACGTGGCTGGGGCAATAAATTATAATGTCTGTACTGTGAGACGCCTAAGTCAGTGCTACAGGGAGACAGGATGTACAGCTGATCGTCCTCGCAGTGGCAGACCATGTGTAACAACACCTGCACAGGATCGGTACATCCAAACATCACACCTGCGGGACAGGTACAGGATGGCAACAACAACTGCCCGAGTTACACCAGGAACACACAATCCCTCCATCAGTGCTCAGTCTGTCCGCAATAGGCTGAGAGGTGCTTGACTGAGGGCTTGTAGGCCTGTTGTAAGGCCTACAAGCCCACGGTCGCTGGACCAGACAGGACTGACAAAAAGTGCTCTTCACTGACGAGTCACGGGTTTGTCTCACCAGGAGTGATGGTCGGATTCGCGTTTATCGTCGAAGGAATGAGTGTAACACCGAGGCCTGTACTCTAGAGCGGGATCGAGGTGGAGGGTCCGTCATGGTCTGGGGCAGTGTGTCACAGCATCATCGGACTGAGCTTGTCATTGCCGGCAATCTCAACGCTGTGCGTTACAGGGAAGACATCCTCCTCCCTCATGTGGTACCCTTCCTGCAGGCTCATCCTGACATGACCTTGCAGCATGACAATGCCACCAGCCATACTGCTCGTTCTGTGTGTTATTTTCTGCAAGACAGGAATGTCAAGTTAATTGACACGAGAAAATAGCAACTCTACAAATCGCAATGCCTACAATGAATAGCTAAATTACGTCTGAATGCTTCCCAGCCCATACAGTTTGGTAGAGTTTGTGCATATATTATGACATTTTGTGACGTTGTCGTTTGTTTTGGACTTCGATGAGGGTTTTCTCGGCTGTTCGGTCACGTAATTTTTTTCTGGAGGCAAGCCGAAGTTCAGAGGTGAAGTCTATGCCTCTTTGTCTGTAATTGGTCAACATTAGGGATTCTTCAATAAATTATTTGTCATTCAACTAGAGACAACTCGTTTTCATGAATGTTTTTTCATTGAAAAATACTGCACCAAATATCTTAATTAGATGTAAAATTGCGCTACTAAGATCTCTTCGGCAAAAACGTCAAAATGAATTACCGATTTCTTGTTCTTTTAATTCTGACTTTTTTGAGGAAGTGTATACTGGCTATGGCGTCATTAAATGGACAAACAGTACTGTTCCCGCTATGTTCTCGTTTTAAAAGGAAAGGTCTTGAAGTGAGTGCGAGCACACTCGTTCTGCCAGCCGAGTTTGACTAGGTACCAGCTGAACTGAATGCATGGGTCCGCAGAGCTCCTCATCCTCTCCACTCTATGCTTTTACTAACTGCAAGACATAATTAAGATTGAGGAATCCATTCAATCTCTTATCTGTAGCTAGTAATGTTACAGCTACGGGTTTATGTCGTGTGAGCTAGCTTTTGCATAATGCTGCTGATGATCACACCCTTACAGGCAGCCCTCACTGCCATGTTTCCTAGCAACGTGTAGCTGCTGTGTTTCCACAATCTTCTGTCACAGAAAATATATCTCAAACTGTTTTCTTTTATTGCCCTTTTGTCAGCAGATCTATCTATTAGTGAAACAAATTTGTGTCTGTAGTAGCATATGGTATGACAATGATATTATTCAATGCATTTGGAAAGTATTCAGACCCCTTGACTTTTTCCACATTTTGTTACGTTGCAGCCTTATTCTAAAATGGATTAAATAAAATAAAAATCCTTGTCAATCTACACACAATACTCCATAATGTCAAAGCGAAACAAGTAAAGAAATGAAATGCCTTATTTACGTAAGTTTTCAGACCCTTTGAGCTCAGGTGCATCCTGTTTCCATTGATCAGCATTGAAGGTCGCCAAGAGCACAGTGGCCTCCATTCTTAAATGTAAGAAGTTTGGAACCACCAAGACTCTTCCGAGAGCTGACCGCCCAGCCAAACTGAGCAATCTGGGGTGAAGGGCCATGGTCAGGAAGGTGACCAAGAACCAAATGGTCACTCTGATAGAGTTCCTCTGTGGAGATAGGCGAACCTTCCAGGAGGACAACCATCTCTGCAGATCTCCACCAATCAGGCCTTTTTGGTAGAGTCGCTAGACGGAAGCCATCCTCAGTAAAAGGCAAATGACAGCTGGCTTGGAGTTGTCCAAAAGGCACCTAAATGACTCTCAGATCATGAGAAACAAGATTCTCTGGTCTGATGAAACCAAGATTGACTCTTTGACCTGAATGCCAAGCGTCACTTCTGGAGGAAACCTGGCACCATCCTTATGGTGAAGCGTGGTGGTGGTGGTGGTGGTGGCAGCATCATGCTGTGGGGTTGTTTTTCAGCGGCAGGGACTGGGAGACTAGCCAGGATCAAAGGAAAGATGATTGGAGCAAGGTAGAGAGAGATCCTTGATGAGAACCTGCTCAGGACCACAGAATGTAGCTTAAGAAACAAGGTTTATGGAATTAATAACTTGCTAGTAACAGATGACATTCATATTTTGAATAGATACAGTGGTAGCAATACAAGGTTATAACATTTACAGAAAAGACAGAAGTGCCAGTTGTGGTGGTATTGCTGTTTATATTCAGAAAGACATTCCTGTAAAGCTTAGAGGATCTCATGTTAAATACTGTTGACGTAATATGGCTACAGGTTCATCTGCCTCACCTAAAGCCCATTCTTGTGGGAAGCTGCTATAGACCACCATGTGCTAACAGTCAGAATCTGGATAACGTGTGAAATGCTTGATATTGTATGGGATACCAAGAGAGGTATATTTTTCTGGTTGATTTAAATACTGACTGGCTTTCGTCAAGGAAACGCTTCTAATTGTAACCAGTGCCTGCAACCTGGTTCAGGTTATCAGTCAACCTACCAGGGTAGTTACAAACAGCTCAGGAATGAAATTATCAACATGTATTGATCACATCTTTACTATTGCTGAAGAAATTAGCTTGAAAGCAGTATCCAAATCCATCGGATGTAGGAAAACCAAAGTTCCAAAGGCTGGGCCTAATATAGTGTAGAGTCGTGGCCAAAAGTTTTGAGAATGACACACATTAATTTTCACACAGTCTGCTGCCTCAGTTTGTATGATGGCAATTTGCATATACTCCAGAATGTTATGAAGAGTGATCAGATGAATCCACTGCATTTCAGCCCTTCCACAAAAGAACCAGCTGACATGTCAGTGATTCTCTCGTTAACACATGTGTGAGTGTTGACAAGGTTGGCGATCACTCTGTCATGCTGATTGAGTTTGAATAACAGACTGGAAGCTTCAAAAGGAGGGTGGTGCTTGGAATCATTGTTCTTCCTCTGTCAACCATGGTTATCTGGAAGGAAACACGTGCCGTTATCATTGCTTTGCACAAAAAGGGCTTCACAGGCAAGGATATTGCTGCCAGGAAGAT
The DNA here is from genome assembly GCF_045791955.1 of Oncorhynchus clarkii lewisi. Taxonomy (NCBI): domain Eukaryota; kingdom Metazoa; phylum Chordata; class Actinopteri; order Salmoniformes; family Salmonidae; genus Oncorhynchus; species Oncorhynchus clarkii. Next base: position 67,558,040 of record NC_092150.1, on the reverse strand, counting down.
TGCACCTAAATCAACTATTTATCGGATCATCAAGAACTTCAAGGAGAGCGGTTCAATTGTTGTGAAGAAGGCTTCAGGGCACCCAAGAAAGTCCAGCAAGCGTCAGGACCGTCTCCTAAAGTTGATTCAGCTGCAGGATTGGGGCACCTCCAGTGCAGAGCTTGCTCAGGAATGGCAGCAGGCAGGTGTGAGTGCATTTGCACGCACAGTGAGGCGAAGATATTTTGTCACGAAAAGATGCTCGACTATGCATATAATTGACAGCTTTGGAAAGAAAACACACTGACGTTTCAAAATCTGCAAAGATATTGTCTGTGAGTGCCCCAGAACTGATGCTACAGGCGAAACCAAGATGAAACTTCAAACAGGAAATGAGCAAAATTTCTGAGGCGCTGTTTTCCATTGTCTCCTTATATGGCTGTGAATGCGACAGGAATAAGCTTAGACCTTCTGCCGTTTCGCCAAGGTGTCGGCAGCATTGTGACATTTGTAGGCATATCATTGGAAGATTGACCATAAGAGACTACATTTGCCAGGTGTCCGCCTGGTGTCCTGCGTCGAAATTGGTGCGCAAACGCCAGGTGCAACTATTTTTCTATTTGATAGAGAGAAGTGACCAGGCTTCCACGAACGATATCATTGAAGAGATATGTGAAAAACACCTTGAGGATTGATTCTAAACAACGTTTGCCATGTTTCAATCGATATTATGGAGTTAATTTGGAAAAAAGTTAGGCGTTTTGATGACTGAATTTTCGTTTTTTTTTGGGTAGCCAAATTTGATGTACAAAACGGAGCGATTTCTAATACACAAATAATCTTTTTGGAAAAACTGAACATTTGCTATCTGAGAGTCTCCTCATTGAAAACATCCGAAGTTCTTCAAAGGTAAATGATTTTATTTGAAGGCTTTTCTTGTTTTTGTGAAAATGTTGCACGCTGGATGCTAGGCTACTAAATGGCATGTTAGCTATCAATACTGTTACACAAATGCTTGTTTTGCTATGGTTGAAAAGCATATTTTGAAAATCTGAGATGACAGTGTTGTTAACAAAAGGCTAAGCTTCAGAGCTAGCATATTTATTTCATTTCATTTGCGATTTTCATGAATAGTTAACGTTGCGTTATGCTAATGAGCTTGCGGGGATAAATACACTCCTGGATACAGGATTTTTTGGTAGCCAAACGTGATGTACAAAACGGAGCGATTTCTAATACACAAAGAATCTTTTTGGGAAAAACTGAACATTTGCTATCTAACAGTGTCCTCATTGAAAACATCTGAAGTTCTTCAAAGGTAAATTATTTTATTTGAAGGCTTTTCTTGTTTTTGTGAAAATGTTGCACGCTGAATGCTATGCTAAATGCTACGCTAAATGCTACGCTAGGTATCAATACTCTTACACAAATGCTTGTTTTGCTATGGTTCAAAATAATATTTTGAAAATCTGAGATGACAGTGTTGTTAACAAAAGGCTAAGCTTGAGAGCTAGCATATTTCATTTAATTTGCGATTTTCATGAATAGTTAACGTTGCGTTATGGTAATGAGCTTAGGGCCTATAAATAGGATCCCGGATCCGGGTTTGCTCGTCGCAACTGGTTAAGAACACATTCTTATTTTCAATGACGGTCTAGGAACGTTGGGTTAACTGCCTTGTTCAGGGGCAGAATGACAGATTTTCACCTTGTCAGCTCGAAGAATCAATCTTGCAACCTTACAGTTAACTAGTCCAACGCTCTAACCATTGCCTGCCTGTTACGCGAATGCAGTAGAAGCCAAGGTAAGTTGCTAGCTAGCATTAAACTTAACTTATAAAAAACAATCAATCATAATCACTAGTTATAACTACTAATCCGGGATAGCAGGCAATATTAACCAGGTGAAATTGTCATTTCTCTTGCGTTCATTGCACGCAGAGTCAGGGTATATGCAACAGTTTGGGCAGCCTGGCTGCAGCAGCAGGCTCGTAATCATTCATTCAAACAGCACTTTCGTGCGTTTTGCTAGCAGCTCTTTGCAAGCACAGCGCTGTTTATGACTTCAAGCCTATCAGCCTAAAGGCTGGTGTAACCGATGTGAAATGGCTAGCTAGTTAGCTGGGTGTGCGCTAATAGCGTTTCAAACGTAACTCGCTCTGAGACTTGGAGTAGTTATTCCCCTTGCTCTGCAAGGGCCGTGGCTTTTGTGGAGCGATGGATAACGATGCTTCTGGCTGTTGTTGTGTTCCTGGTTCAAGCCCAGGTAGGGGCGAGGAGAGGGACGGAAGCTATACTGTTACACTGGCAATACTATAGTGCCTATAAGAAATCCAATCGTCAAAGGTATATGAAATACAAATTGTATAGAGGGAAATAGTCCTATAAATACTATATTAACTACAACCTAAAACCTCTTACCTTGGAATATTGAAGTCTCGTGTTAAAAGGAACCACCAACTTTCATATGTTCTCATGTTCTGAGCAAGGAACTTAAATGTTAGCTTTCTTACATGGCACATATTGCACTTTTACTTTCTTCTCCAACACTTTGTTTTTGCATTATTTAAACCAAATTGCACATGTTTCATTATTTATTTGAGTCTAAATTGATTTTATTGATGTATTATATTTAGTTAAAATAAGTGTTAATTCAGTATTGTTGTAATTGTCATTATAAATTCATTTTAAAAATCGGCCGTTTTAATCGGAATCGGCATTGGAAAATCATAATCGGCCGACCTCTAGTACCAACACATCCTCCGGGAGTAACTTCTCCCAACCATCCATGAACAGTTTGGTGACGAACAATGTCTTTTCCAGCATAATGGAGCACCTTGCCATAAGGCAAAAGTGATAACAAAGTGGCTCGGGGAACAAAACATAGATATTTTGGGTCCATGGCCAGGATATTCTCCAGACTTAATCCCATTGAGAACTTGTGGTCAATCCCCAAGAGTCGGGCGGACAAACAAAAACCCAGAAATTCTGACAAACTCCAAGCATTGATTATGCAAGAATGGGCTGCCATCAGTGGCCCAGAAGTTAATTGACAGCATGCCAGGGCGGATTGCAGAGGTCTTGAAAAAGAAGGGTCAACACTGCAAATATTGACTCTTTGCATCAACTTCATGTTTCAACTTCAATGCTTGTAATTATACTTCAGTATTCCATAGTAACATCTGACAAAAATATCTAAAGACACTGAAACAGCAAACTTTGTGGAAATTAATATTTGTGTCATTCTGAACTTTTGGCCACAACTGTATGAGGTCATACAAGAAGTTTTGTAGTGATTCCTATGTTGTTGATGTAAATAATATTTGTTGGTCTATGGTGTGTAATTAGGAGCAAACGGATGCAGATGCTGCACTTGACACATTTATCAAAGTGCTTATCCCAGTTACTAATAAGCATGCACCCATCAAGAAAATGACAAACTGTTAAATCCCTGTGGGTTGATAAGGAATTGAAAAGAGGGAATAGGCAAAAGGTATGGAAAATAAGTCTGGCTGCACAATCGATTGGCAAATGTACTGAACATTGAGAAATCATGTGACGAAACTAAATAATAAGAAACTACACTGAAACAGCACCTCAATGACATTTTGGTAAAAAATGCAAACTCCGCTCCATCATTCATTGAATGATGGGTCATTCATCACAAAACCCACTGATAATGCCAACTACTTTAAATGTAAAAAAATAATTGACAAGATCAGAAAGCTTGATATGCCAGAAATAAACACTGACAGTATACATCCAAGTGTATCTGACCAAATTTATGAAAGACCAGCATTGTAATTTTGAGTTCAGTAAAGTGAGTGTGGAAGAGGTGAAAAAATTGTCTAACAATGACAAGCCATCGGGGTCTGACAACTTTATGGAAAATTACTGAGGATAATAGCGGACGATATTGCCACTCCTATTTGCAATATATTCAAGGCTACTAGAAAGTGTGTGCCCTCGGGCTTTCATAAAAATAGTAAAGCCCCCTTTACCGGCTCAAATAGCCGACCAATCAGCCTGTTACCAACCCTTAGTAAAGTTTTGGATTTTTGGGGGGACCAGATACAATGCTATTTTACAGTTCACAAAATGACAACAGACTTTCAGCATGTTTATAGGGAAAGACATTCAACAAGCACAGCACTTGCACAAATTACTGATGATTGGCTGAGAGACATTGATGATAAAAAGGGGGTGGTCTGTTTAGTTAGACTTCAGTGCAGCTTTTTACATTATCGATCACGATCTGCTGCTGGAAAAACGTATGTGTTATGGCTTTACATCCCCTGCTATACTGTGGATAAAGTGTTACCTGTCTAACAGAACACATAGTGAGTTACTTAATGGAAGCCTCCAACATAATCCAGGTAGTATCAGGAGTACCCCATTGCAGCTGTCTAGGGCCCTTACTTTTTACATTGTTTAACTAACGACATGCCACTGGCTTTGAGTGAAGCCAGTGTGTCTGTATGCGGATGACTATACACGTCTGCTACTACAGCGACTGAAACACAGTGGCAAGGAATAAGTTAATCCTAAATATTTCAAATACAAAAAAAGCATTGTATTTGGGACAAATCATTCACTAAACCCTAAACCTCAACTAAATATTTTAATATGTGTAAATTGATTAAATTGAGACTGTATGGTCAAAACATATTGATACAACAGTAGCTCAGACGAGAAGTCTGTCCATAATAAAGAGCTGCTCTGCATTCTTAACAGCACCATCAACAAGGCAGGTCCTAATACCCAACCTATAGACAGAAACTAAAACAGGAACCGCACGTGCTCATGTCTGTTCAATGCTGGTCCGACCAATCTGATTCCAGGCTTCAAGATTGCTTTGATCACGTGGACTAGGACATGTTCCAGATAGCATATGACAACAACATTGATGTATACGCTGATTTGGTGAGCGAGTTTATTAGCAAGTGCGTCAGTGACGTTGTACCCACAGTGACAATTAAAACCTTCCCCAACCAGAGACTGTGGATTGATGGCAGCATTCGCGCTAAACTGAAAGCGTCCGGAAACATGACCGACTGTGACTGACTGTAGATGATAATACAAGTTATAAACATGGAATTACAGATATACCTCTCCTTAATGCAACCGCTGTGTCAGATTTTAAAAAAACTTTACGGGAAAAGAAACACATGCAATAATCTGAGACGGCGCTCAGAACAATAGAATAATAGCCTCCATGTTGGAGTCAACAGAAACCAGAAAATACATGATAAATGTTTCCTTACCTTTGAACTTCATCAGAATGCAGTCCTAGGAATCCCAGGTCCACAATAAATGCTTGATTTGTTCAATAATGTCTGTTATTTATGTCCAATTAGCTACTTTTGTTAGCACGTTTGGTAAACAATTCCAAAGTCACAAAGCGCGTCCACTATAACGTGACGAAATGTCCAAAAGATCTGTAACAGTCAGTAGAAACATGTCAAACGATGTACTGAATCAATGTATGTCATGTTGTTTACATACATCTTGAATAACGTTCCAACCGGAGAATTAGAATGATTTCAAATGAGTGGTGGAACGCAGGTCTTTCCCTTGTGAACACGCATAGTGAAAGCATGGTCAACTTGTGGCAGTGGTGACTATTTCCTGTCTCATTCGACCCCCCTTCACATTAGAGGCATCAGACAAAGTTCTATTGACTGTTGACATCTAGTGGAAGGCGTAGGAAGTGAAAACTCATCCATCTCTCGCTGTAATTTCAATGAGAGCTAGGTTGAAAATCTGCCACCCCCAGAAAAAATCCAAACAGGAAGTGGAATTTCTCAGGTGTTTGCCTGCAATATGAGTTCTGTTATACTCACAGACATAATTCAAACAGTTTTAGAAACTTCAGAGTGTTTTCTATCTAATACTAATAATAATAGGCATATATTAGCAACTGAGACTGAGGAGCTGGCTGTTTACAAACACCTTTTCATCCAAGCTACTCAGAAACTGCCCCTGCAGCCATAAAAAGTTAACTATAATAAACACACAGAAATACGAGCCTTAGGTCAAATCCGGAAACTATCACCTCAAACAAAATGTTTATTCCCGTTCCATATTTTAACTAACGGGTGGCATCCATGAGTAAATATTCCTGTTACATTGCACAACCTTCAATGTTATGTCATAATTACGTAAAATTCTGGCAAATTAGTTTGCAAAGAGCCAGGCGGCCCAAACTGTTGCATATACCCTGACTCTGCGTGCAATGAACGCAAGAGGTGACACAATTTCACCTGGTTAATATTGCCTGCTAACCTGGATTTCTTTTAGCTAAATATGCAGGTTTAAAAATATATACTTGTGTATTGATTTTAATAAGTCTACCCCTTCCTTTTTCGAACATTCTGTTAAAAATCGCGCAACTTTTCAGCGTCCTGCTACTCATGCCAGGAATATAGTATATGCATATGATTAGTATGTGTGGATAGAAAACACTCTGAAGTTTCTAAAACTGGTTAAATCACGGCTGTGACTATAACAGATCGTGTGTTTCATTGAAAAACGCAAGAAAAACTGCTCTCTGAAAGCTAAAAATAATTTCCATAAGTCACTTTCATGGGTTGTTAAAAGGGCACAAAATGTATTATCGACCTGCATGCAATTCATACAGATTCCACACGATGTCGCCATTGTCGTCATTTTCAATTGAGTTTTTTCTAGGAAAATCCAACTAACAGGATTCCGTTTCTTCCGGTCTCCACCAGGATGTTTTGAAATTGCACATTGGCAGCCATTGATTTGCAGACGAAGAGCTATTGAATATACATCGCCCTGTAATCATTTTGATAGATTATAAACGTTTACTAATACCTAAAGTTGGATTACAAAAGTATTTCGAAGTGTTTTGTGAAAGTTTATCGTCGACTTTTTTAATTTTAAAAAATGATGCAGCGTTTAAAAACAATGTTTTTTTCTGAATGACACAGCTTCCATAGAAAGCTATTTTGGGTATATATGGACCGATTTAAACGAAAAAAAGACCCAATAGTGATGTTTATGGGGCATATAGGAGTGCCAAGAAAGAAGCTCGTCAAAGGTAATGAATGTTTTATATTTTATTTCTGCGTTTTGTGTAGCGCCGGATAAGCAAAGTCTTTGTTTACGTCGCATTCAGGCATTTTGGGGTGTTGCATGCTATCAGATAATAGCTTCTCATGCTTTCGCCGAAAAGCATTTTAAAAATCTGACTTGTTGGCTAGGTTCACAACGAGTGTAGCTTTAATTCAATACCCTGCATGTGAATTTTGATAAAGGTTTGAGTTTTAACGAGTACATTTAGCATTTAGCGTAGCGCATTTGCATTTCCAGGTGTCTACTTGAGACATCTGCGTCTCAAGTAGGAGCAAGAAGTTAAGAAAGGCATTGATATTTATGGTTAAGTACATATTGGAGTAACGACAGTCGTTGATTGATTGTTTTTTATAAGATAAGTTTAATGCTAGCTAGCAACTTACCTTGGCTTACTGCATTCGTGTAACAGTGGTGGTGCAATGTAATCAGGTGGTTAGAGCATTGGACTAGTTAACTGTAAGTTTGCAAGATTGGGCTGACAAGGGAAGAGCTGACAAGGGAAGAATCTGAGCTGACAAGGGAAGAATCTGTCGTTCCTAAGCCGTCATTGAACGACTGACTTGCCTAGTTAAATAAAGGTGTAAAAAAAAAATCTGCACCCCAAAATACCGATTTCCGATTGTTATGAAAACAACTTGAAATCGGCCCGAATTAATCGGCCATTCCGATTAATCGGTCGGCCTCTAGCCCTAACCCATCTGGACAAGAGGAATACCTATGTAAGAATGCTGTTCATCGATTACAGCTCAGCATTTAACACCCTAGTACCCTCAACTCGTCATTAAGAGACCCTGGGTCTCGACCCCACCCTGTGCAACTGGGTCCTGGACTTTGTGACGGGCCGCCCCCAGGTGGTGAGGGTAGGAAACATCTCCATCCCGCTGATTCTCAACACTGGAGCCCCACAAGGGTGCGTTCTCTGCCCTCTCCTGTACTCCCTGTTCACCCATGACTGCGTGGCCATGCACGCCTCCAACTCAATGATCAAGTTTGCAGACGACACTACAGTGGTAGGCTTGATTACCATCAACGACGAGACAGCCTACAGGGAGGAGGTGAGGGCCCTCTGAGTTTGGTGTCAGGAAAATAACCTCGCACTCAACGTCAGCAAAACAAAGGAGATGATCGTGGACTTCAGGAAACAGCAGAGGGAGCACCCCCTATCCACATCGACGGGACAGTAGTGGAGAAGGTGGAAAGTTAGAGCGCCTCTTCAACCGCAGGAGGCTGAAGAAATTTGGCTTGTCACCAAGAACACTCAAACTTTTACAGATGCACAATCGAGAGCATCCTGTTGGGCTCTATCACCGCCTGGTATGGCAACTGCTCCGCCCACAACCGTAAGGCTCTCCAGAGGTTAGTAAGGTCTGCACAACGCATCACCGGACAAACTACCTGCCCTCCAGGACACATGCACCACCCAATGTCACAGGAAGGCCAAAAAGATCAAGGACAACAACCACCCGAGCCACTGCCTGTTCACTCCGCTATCATCCAGAAGGCGAGGTCAGTACAGGTGCATCAAAGCTGGGACCGAGAGACTGGAAAAACAGGTTCTATCTCAAGGCCATCACTGTTAAACAGCCATCACTAACATTGAGTGGCTGCTGCCAACATACTGACTCAAATCTCTAGCCACTTTAATAATTAGACATTGGATGTAATGGATGTAATAAATGTATCACTAGTCACTTTAAACAATGCCACTTTATATAATGTTTACATACCCTACATTACTCATCTCATATATATATACAGTGCCTTGCGAAAGTATTCGGCCCCCTTGAACTTTGCGACCTTTTGCCACATTTCAGGCTTCAAACATAAAGATATAAAACTGTATTTTTTTGTGAAGAATCAACAACAAGTGGGACACAATCATGAAGTGGAACGACATTTATTGGATATTTCAAACTTTTTTAACAAATCAAAAACTGAAAAATTGGGCGTGCAAAATTATTCAGCCCCCTTAAGTTAATACTTTGTAGCGCCACCTTTTGCTGCGATTACAGCTGTAAGTCGCTTGGGGTATGTCTCTATCAGTTTTGCACATCGAGAGACTGACATTTTTTCCCATTCCTTCTTGCAAAACAGCTCAAGCTCAGTGAGGTTGGATGGAGAGCATTTGTGAACAGCAGTTTTCAGTTCTTTCCACAGATTCTCGATTGGATTCAGGTCTGGACTTTGACTTGGCCATTCTAACACCTGGATATGTTTATTTTTGAACCATTCCATTGTAGATTTTGCTTTATGTTTTGGATCATTGTCTTGTTGGAAGACAAATCTCTGTCCCAGTCTCAGGTATTTTGCAGACTCCATCAGGTTTTCTTCCAGAATGGTCCTGTATTTGGCTCCATCCATCTTCCCATCAATTTTAACCATCTTCCCTGTCCCTGCTGAAGAAAAGCAGGCCCAAACCATGATGCTGCCACCACCATGTTTGACAGTGGGGATGGTGTGTTCAGCTGTGTTGCTTTTACGCCAAACATAACGTTTTGCATTGTTGCCAAAAAGTTCAATTTTGGTTTCATCTGACCAGAGCACCTTCTTCCACATGTTTGGTGTGTCTCCCAGGTGGCTTGTGGCAAACTTTAAACGACACTTTTTATGGATATCTTTAAGAAATGGCTTTCTTCTTGCCACTCTTCCAAAAAGGCCAGATTTGTGCAATATACGATTGTTGTCCTATGGACAGAGTCTCCCACCTCAGCTGTAGATCTCTGCAGTTCATCCAGAGTGATCATGGGCCTCTTGGCTGCATCTCTGATCAGTCTTCTCCTTGTATGAGCTGAAAGATTAGAGGGACGGCCAGGTCTTGGTAGATTTGCAGTGGCCTGATACTCCTTCCATTTCAATATTATCGCTTGCACAGTGCTCCTTGGGATGTTTAAAGCTTGAGAAATCTTTTTGTATCCAAATCCGGCTTTAAACTTCTTCACAACAGTATCTCGGACCTGCCTGGTGTGTTCCTTGTTCTTCATGATGCTCTCTGCGCTTTTAACGGACCTCTGAGACTATCACAGTGCAGGTGCATTTATACGGAGACTTGATTACACACAGGTGGATTGTATTTATCATCATTAGTCATTTAGGTCAACATTGGATCATTCAGAGATCCTCACTGAACTTCTGGAGAGAGTTTGCTGCACTGAAAGTAAAGGGGCTGAATAATTTTGCACGCCCAATTTTTCAGTTTTTGATTCGTTAAAAACGTTTGAAATATCAAATAAATGTCGTTCCACTTCATGATTGTGTCCCACTTGTTGATTCTTCACAAAAAAATACAGTTTTATATCTTTATGTTTGAAGCTTGAAATGTGGCAAAAGGTCGCAAAGTTCAAGGGGGCCGAATACTTTCGCAATCTGCATCTTGCCTATGTTGCTTGGCCATCGCTCATCCATATATTTATATGTACATATTCTTATTCATTTCTTTACACGTGTGTGTATAAGGTAGTTGTGAAATTGTTAGATTACTTGTTAGATATTACTGCACGGTCGGAACTAGAAGCACAAGCATTTCGCTACACTCGCATTAACATCTGCTAATGATGTGTATGTGATCAATAAAATATGTTTTGAAGACTCGAGGCTGTAATCGCTGCCAAAGGCGCTTCAACAAAGTAAAGGGTCTGAATACTTATGTTAATGTTTATTTCCATTTTTTTTATTTGCAAAAATGTCTAAACCTGTTTTTGCTTTGTCATCATGGGGTATTGTTTGTAGGTGGATTATAAAAAAATTAAAAATCAATTTTAGAATAAGCCAGTAACATAACAAAATGTGGAAAAAGCCAAGGGGTCTGAATACTTTCCGAATGCACTGTATGTTGGTATAGGTCAGTGTTGATGCTTAATGTAGATATTTTACCCTTATGACATCAATATCCCTATTTGCCCAGCTGTAGTGGCTGCAAAGGTTGAGGTCAAAGGTGAGCTGTCATAGCAAAATCATGGTGTGTTATTTCACATATTAGTCATTGATTGTCAATATCTTTTTATTAACTGTTTGTAGCACCTGGCAGTTTAGGTTAAAAATGGTTAGGCTTAGTTTCTACTCTGTTGGTTATGAGCAGGGGTGTAGATCAGATGTTGCTATGCCATAACTGTCTGTCCTGCTAGCTAGGCCTACTTGTCGTCTTGCTCATTCAGTTGTCCTTACGCCACACGCATGCCTAACACAGGGTAGCCTAGTGGTTAGAGCGCTGGACTAGTAACTGAAAGGTTGCAAGTTCATATCCCCGAGCTGACAAGGTACAAATCTGTCGTTCTGCCCTTGAACAGGCAGTTAACCCACTAGGCCGTCATTGAAAATAAGAATTTGTTCTTAACTGACTTGCCTAGTTAAATAAAGGTAAAATAAAAAATAAATGCAAATTGTAGCAATGTTCTAGGCCTCTACTTGTATTTTGTTTAATACCTCAATCAGGTTGCTGCCAATAAAGTTTATGGTGGCAAATAAAAGCAGATACGATCCTTTTCCGTTGACAATGTAATGAAGTAGGCTGGACATTTTTCTTCTGAAGTAGCTGTCATCCCTGAGATCCCTGAGATGACAGCTACTTCAGAATAAAAGTACTTTGAGGCAACATCCGTCTCAAATCATTTGCGAATGGCAGCCAAAAATAGCCTTTCTGTGAGAAACAAGAGGATTGCAAAGAAATACAAAATACTTAATTTAGCCCAGTACTGACAAAAGGCATTTTTGGCTGTCACATAGTGTTAGTGTCTGTGCTGAAAATTTGGTTGATCTTTCCATCTCTGACAGACTGTTTGAACACTGAACAAAAACGTAAACATGTAAAGTTTGGTTTCATGAGCTGAAAGAAAAGATCCCAGAAGTTTTCCCTAAGCACAAAAAGCTTATTTCTGACAGGTGTGGCAAATCAAGAAGTTGATTAAACAGCATGATCATTACACAGCTGGGTACAATACAAGGCGACACTAAAATGTATAGTTTTGTCACACAACACAATGCCACAGATGTCTCAAGTTGTGAGGGCGCGTGCAATTGGCATGCTTACTGTAGGAGTGTCCACCAGAGCTCTTGCCAGAGAACTGAATGTTATTTGCTCTACCATTTATCATGCTGAAATAAGTGGAGTATTTTTCTCTACGGTCACTTAGTAGCCTAGGCCTACTTCTGCCCAAAATACTTGTCTTTTAATCAATCTATGTGATTTTGTTTCACTGAATCTCCATCTGTAGGCTATATTTGATTAGTTATGATGCTGGGCAAATAAGTTGGTGGTGTAGCTCATCAATTCGTTTGCACATCTATCACTGATTTAGAAACATTTAACATGCAATGTAAATCAAGTGTAGGCCTATTATTGAGCTCGCGTATAGGAAACTTCAAAAGCCCGCGGAGGTTGTGAAATATGAACACGAGACGCGAATGCTTTTTAAAATATATGTTGCTATTATTTTCTATGGGTCTCATGATGAAGATACTCTACTCCTGCTTCTTAACGAAGCAGAGTTACGGTAGGAAAAGAGTTGAGACGTGGATCAAAAAAGCATGGGCTTGCCTTGGGCTCTGTTTCAAAATATCACTTTTTTTGGTTGGCATAAAGGAAGTTGTGGGAAAAATATTATTTTTGATCATTTGTATATATTCTTAGCCTACTACAAAATGTGTATTGTATGTGATCAGGGTAGCCTAAGCGTGTCTTGTCTTTTTCATGGACAAATTAACTTTATTTCATGTGCATGGTGCAGCCATATAAACTTACACACTATTCCTATACATATTCTTATTTCCAGTACAGTTAAATTAAATCTTTAGAAAGAGGTGGTGTGGTACAATTTTGTATGTTTTTATTTTTTTTAAAGCTAAACTAGCTTTTTGCCTGTTTGTAAATGGTACAACATGAGAAAACGGGAGCAGGAGAGTCCAGCTGTGTATTGACGAGTCGTGTTTTATATTGAAAGTCATTATTTATTTTGCTTCAATGGAGTGATCAGAGGGGCGTGCTACTGTAGTTTTCCTTCACAGAAAATACATTAGTGCAACACATTCAGTAGAAAATAACTTAATTTTCATCAGATGACAACAGAAGTGCAACGCTATTTGGCTGGCAGCCACAAGTAAATGAGCTTACACTGCAAATGTAACACTGTGCGCTGAGAGTCGGGAAGCAAGTTCAGGGAGTGAGTGCTTTAATACAATAAACGGAACATAATACTAACACTAACAGCACACAGACATGAAACTGGAACAAAGACTCCTGGGGAAGGAACCAAAGGGAGTGACATATATAGGGAAGGTAATCAGCGAAGTGATGGAGTCCAGGTGCGCATAACGATAGTGACAGGTGTGCGCCATAACGAGCAGCCTGGTGACCCAGAGGCCGGAGAGGGAGCACACGTGACAGCAAAAAGGATGCGTTGCCAATGTATTTCTAATGTTTGCCATAAAAGGAATGTAGCCAGCTACATTTTTATTAAAGTTAATTGTGCATTTTTACCAGAGAAGAGTAGCTCCACATCAGTCAGAGCGCTGTCTGCTGATAGAATGCCAATTGGTGAATCTCATCTGAGTGTAGAAGGCCGAGCAGAAAGGCAGAGCAGAAATTACAGTAAGAAGCATTTTAAATCTGTGTTTACAAAATGCAGACATATTTATTACGCATTCTTATTTTCTGTGTGAAAAACACAGAATTCTGTGTTAACACGAACCCTAAGTGTAATTTGCTAGTTATCTGAGTGGCTGAATTAATAAGGCGACGGGGCATCGTATAGTGTTTGCATTTTTGTTTTCTTAAAAAAATATATAAAAAATTGGTGGTACCTTTACCCCTTTTTCTCCCTAATTTCGTGATCTTCAATTGGTAGTGGTACAAGGAAATCCCGGCCTGCCAAACCCTCCCCTAACCTGGACGACGCTGGGCCAATTGTGTGCCGACTCATGGATCTCCCGATCACGGCCGGCTGTGAAACAGGCTGGGATCAAACTCAGGGCTTTAGTGACGCCTCAAGCACTGCGATGCAGTAGACCGCTGTGCCACAGAGAGGGCCGTGTTTGCTTTCTGCCGTGTTTGAGAAGTCAACGCCCTTTGGATGAGTTATCTGTACAGCTGCCACTGCTATCTGGATTTTCTTGCGTTTCCCCCCCCCCCCCCCCCCCCCCCCCCCCCCCCTCTCCCTATTCTCCAAGCAGAGCAGGCAGCCCGTTGCTGTCGCGACTCCAGATTCCACACAGACACAGCGTGTACACTTGCTGCACCAGAGATGGTACTGTTCTTCCTTCAGACAAGTATGCGTCAAAGCCTTGTTCATTTGCACAATGTCTCTAGTTCACAGTCTAAACTCACCAAAAATAACATTTGGTAGCTCCTACCTATCTGTAACTTATGAGCTGGATTGCCTGTCTTTGCAATAATTGTTTTACCGTTTGTACTTGTTAGCATATTTAGCTTAGCAGTCTCCATGGAAATTGACTATTACTTGTGCTAATTATGTCAGCATTCTGGTAATAGATGCCGATTGGGCTTTTTTTTTTGTCGCCCACTTGTGTATTCGCCCACTTGTGTATTTAACCTGTAATACCGCAAATCCTGAGATGAGAGAAGGATGGTATGAAAATCTGGGTACCGCCCAACCCTACTGCAATGCACAGGAGACCATTAGCTTAGGCCTCCAGTGTTTGCCCCATATGCATTTCAATCGTAGACGTCACTGTAGATGTAAAGATGTATCCCCCAGGGAGACCCATTCACCACCAAGCAGGAAGCCCCCTGCTAAGTCTGCCACTGCTCTTGGAAAAAAAATCCTGGAGGAAACACTGGGCTTCAGTAGGTCCTATTTGACATGATGGATGCCTCATATGCAGAGTCCCTTTACCCCCTTTACTCAAGTAATTGTGAAGCCCCCTTTCTCTACAGAAATGGATAGACTGTTCACAAGTAATTGTGAAGCCCCCTTTCTCTACAGAAATGGATAGACTGTTCACAAGTAATTGTGAAGCCCCCTTTCTCTACAGAAATGGATAGACTGTTCACAAGTAATTGTGAAGCCCCCTTTCTCTACAGAAATGGATAGACTGTTCACAAGTAATTTTATTTGAACTGATTAGAGTTGAGGCTGGACCTGAGCCAGTGGAACATTGGAGCTGGGGCTTTAGTGAATGGCCTACAGACAGGCCAGATAGCAGAGGTAATTCATGGAAACAAGCTTTACTGGTTAAATGTCTCTGCTTGTCCAAGCTTTGGAAGTGTGGTTGTTGTTAAGCAGTTGGAAACCCTTGACTTGGCTACTCACCAGTTCCAATGTAGAACAAAGGTGATTACAAACAGACTGCTTTTTCAGTGTTGGGGCACCACCAGCTTTAAGGGAATCAATGGGGTAAGCTTAGTTTACTGCTAGTCTGATTTTGCTTGTAGCCTTGTGCCACCATTTACTGTTTCCCCTCACAACAACCTATAGAAAAAGGTTCCCCCCCAGCCCAAACCACCTCCTAAGCCTCTCCCTGCTTGTCTCTGGGCTGTGCTGGCTGTTCAGGGGAAGTCTCTCCAGGCCACAGCCAGTCTAAGTTTTCCCCATGTTGATCTGTGTGAGATCAGCAATATGTAATCGTCTTTAGCTCAAGCCTCCCATGGCATTAGTAGTCACCGTGTGTGTGGCTGAATGTGGTGTGTGTGTGCCCCAGCAGGGCTAATGTCCTGCTCAGCAGAATGTGGTGTTGAGTTTCACTGCTGCCTTCTGTTAGGCTTTGTTTTAATCAAATGGATTTCAGATAGAGGCTCTACAGTTTATGTATTTCATTATTCATGTTTGCCATGCTTCTGCACTTTACTACTCAGTCTTGGAGCTTAATCCCAAATGAATCTGTGCTGGTCTACTTGTCAATAGTGTATTGTGGTTGTAAATGATCTGTAGGGGTTTTGTGTAGGCCCAACCTTTACATACAGTGCATTCGTTACAGCCTTCTAAAATGGATTACATTACATTTTTTTCCCTCATCAATCTACACACAATACTCCATAATGACTAAGTGAAAACAGGTTAAGACATTTTTGCAAATGTATTAAAAATAAAAAAAATAAACATCCCTTTATTTATGAAAGTATTCCGACGCTATGGGGCATCCTGTTTCCATTGATAATCTTTGCGATGTTTCTACATCTTGATTAAAATCCACCTGAGGTAATTTCAATTGATCGGACATGATTTGGAAAGGCAGACACCTGTCTATATAATGTCCCACAGTTGACTGAATGTCAGAGCAAAAACCAAGCCATGAGGTCGAAGAAATTGTTCGTAGAGCTCCGAGACAGGATTGTGTCGAGGCACAGATCTGGGGAAGGGTACAAAAACATTTCTGCAGCACTAAAGGTCCCCAAGAACACTGGCCTACATCAATATTAAATGGAATACGTTTGGAACCACCAAGACTCTTCCTAAAGCTTCAGACCCCTTGACTTTTTCCATGTTTTGTTACGTTAGACTTATTCTAAAAATGATTTTTTTCCCTCAACAATCTACACAAAGTACCTCATAATGACAAATGTTTGCAAAGTTTCTCCCATTCTTCTCTGCAGATCCTCTCAAGCTCTGTCAGGTTGGATGGGGAGCATCGCGGCACAGGTCTCCAGAGATGTTTGATCGGGTTCAAGTCCGGGCTCTGGGTGGGCCACTCAAGGACATTCAAAGACTTGTCCCGAAGCCACTCCTGCGTTGTCTTGGCTGTGTACTTAGGCTCATTGTCCTGTTGGAAGGTGAACCTTCGCCCCAGTCTGAGGTCCTGGTTTTCATCAAGGATCTCTCTACTTTGCTCTGTTCATCTTTCCCTCGAGCCTGACTAGTCTTCCAGTCCCTGCTGCTGAAAAACATCCCCACAGCATGCTGCCACCACCATGCTTCACCATAGGGATGGTGCCAGACATGACACTTGGCATTCAGGCCAAAGAGTTCAATATTGGTTTCATCAGACCAGAGAATCTTGTTTCTCATGGTCTGAGAGTCCTTTAGGTGCCTTTTGGCAATCTCCAAGCGGGCTGTCATGTGCCTTTTACTGAGGAGTGGCTTACATCTAGCCGATCTACCATAAGGCCTGATTGGTGGAGTGCTGCAGAGATGGGAGAACCTTCCAGAAGTACAACCATCTCCACAGAGGAACTCTGGAGCTCTGTCAGGAGGACCATCAGGTTCTTGGTCACCTCCTTGACCAAGGCCCATCTCCCCTGATTGCTCAGTTTGGCCGGGCGGCCAGTTCTAGGAAGAGTCTTGGTGGTTCCAAACTTCTTCCATTTAACAACGATGGAGGCCACTGTGTTCTTGGGGACCTTCAATGCTGCAAAAAATGTTTGGTACCCTTCCCCAGATGTGTGCCTTGACACAATCCTGTCTCGTAGCTCTACGTACAATTCCTCATGGCTTGACTTCATGGCTTGGTTTTTGCTCATACACTGTCAACTGTGGGACCTTATATAGACAGGTGTGTGCCTTTCCAAATCATGTCCAATCAATTGAATTTTCCACAGGTGGGACTCCAAGTTGTAGAAACATCTCAAGGATGATCAATGGAAACAGGATGCACCTGAGCTCAATTTCAAGTCTCATAGCAAAGGGATACTTATGTAATAAAACACTTTTTTACCTGTGTTTGCTTTGTCAATGGGGTATTGTGTGTGTGATTTAAAAAATATATATATTTTTAGAACAAGGCTGTAATACTGGGACTGCTTGACACACACATCTGTCGACCAACAGACTATCGACCAGTTGACTATTTGGAATCAGCCCTTATACACACGTAGTTTCTTGTTTTGAAAAACAATGAAGATTTAAGAACAGGTCTTTTAAATACTTCAGGGTGTATGTCTGTTGCTGCAATGACAACATACTCAGTGCCACACCTCCTGTGTGTGTGACTCAGTGCTAACCTCCTGTGTGACTGTGTGTGTATCTTGCCAGACTTCAGCCATGGCCACGGCAGGCGCAGGACCAGGCGCAGGACCAGGCACAGCAGAGCCAAATCGGCCAGGCCCCCAGAGGAAGATGTCCACCACAGGGGAAAGCCTGTACAAGGTGCTAGGCCTAGAGAAAGGAGCTTCCGCTGATGACATCAAGAGAGCTTACAGGTAACATGCTCTCGTGGTGTGACTACCATTTAATGTGATGACTGTTGTTTGATCAAATTAACTATGTTTAATTATTATGTGATTAAATTAATCATATAACAATGAACTCATTAGCAGTCTTGGGGCACCACGGGAAAGTTATTTAACGAGTTGCTATCTCCCGACTTAAACTCTAAATGTATAAATATATCTTACCTCAATAACAGTCAATTATGAATTATTATTACCTCATATCAGTCTTATTCTGAACGTCATCGACCGTACAGAAATACTAATAATCGCACAGAAATACACACAGTATAGATTATATTGATTACTAACATAATGCAATGTAAAGTCCCAAGTTGACTAACTAAGCATGACGGGGTGGGCGGCTGCTACTGCTGCCATCTTTGATTCTCACCCAGGAGTGAGAGTCATGACAGTCCCCCTCTGGTCGTTTTAATCTTGTAATTATCTTGCAAGTTGCACACCACCATAAAAATGACCACGGGATGTCCTGGTTGTGGATCCAGGACATCCCGTGGGGGGGGGGACAATACTCAGGCTGTCTCTGGTTGTTATAGCCACATAACTGGTAAGCCTGTTTCTCCATTTCCCAATGAATTGGTCCATCAGACACAAAATAATGGACTTCTAATGAGTTATAAGCTCTCTATAGGATTCAGAGTTTCATATAATTCATATGTGACGGCGTGGACTAAGATGAATGAATTCATCCATCTGTCCATCCATCCATTTACAGGAAATTAGCATTGAAGTACCACCCAGACAAGAACCCAGACAACCCGGAGGCTGCAGATAAGTTTAAAGAGATCAACAACGCCAACTCCATCCTGAACGATGACGGCAAGAGGAGGATCTACGAAGAGTACGGCTCCATGGGTCTCTACGTGTCCGAGCAGTTTGGAGAGGAGAGCGTCAAATACTACTTCCTCATGTCCAAGTGGTGGTTTAAGGTGAGAGAGAATACCTCATAACCCCTGTAAAAACACCTTTTAGTCTAACAGGGTAATAGATTGAATACTCAGGTGACCTTGACCCTCTGGACAGGTTATCCTGGGTGTAGTCAGGACTGCAGTAGCCTCTGACAGTGGGGTGATTAACCCATCCTGAGTCCCAGCCTACTGTCTCTGTCTGTGATGACGCACTGACTGGATTGCTTTTACAACCATGTCACTCACACACTGTATTAGACATTACTATGTCTACTCCATTCATTAGACACCCTTCTATCTGGTGGTGGGAGTGCATTGACAGTCTATTAATTGTGTGGAAGTGTATTATTGCTTTGAAAGGTGTCATCGTTACCTCCCTCTGAACCTGTCAGTGTACTGTGTTTTTCTGTTTGTCAGTTAGACCGCTGGCGTCAGGTGCAAAGCGGTCTTTATTTAGAACGGTGTTGTGTGTAGTTGTGCTCAGTCACTCTGAGATGTGAGGCCTTTGATGCTGAGTAGAGTACAGTAAGTAGAGTGGTTGAGATGCAGAGGGGACGATCCAGTGACTGTCTCACAAACCTCACTCTGCTTTTATCTACAAAGAAAAATACAAAGCACAGGAAATTACAGGGAGAAACCAAACCGCCACACGTATTTATACCCTAGAAAGCACAGTGCAATAGGATTATTAAGCGCACCACACATATTACATTGGATATGTAGCATTGAAAAGCAGAGAGCTCTGAGGGCAAAGCCACTGTCTGAGCCAGGAGGTCTCTGCTGCTAGCATCCACTAGCTTCTCTCACTGGGCCACCCTGTAGATCTGAGGCCAGATATGTAGAGGTTCTCATGGGAGCAGGATGACGGCGGGTGGCTGTCCTGACTGACTGCTGTGTGTTCTGTCCTTGTGCTGCAGACCATGGCTGTGTGCTGCACTGTCTTCTCCTGCTGCTGTTGCTGCTGCTGTTGCTGTTTCTGCTGCGGGAAGTGCAAGCCGCCGGAGGAGGATGATCACTACCAGTATGTGGACCCAGAGGACCTGGAGGCCCAGATCAAAGCAGAGACGGACGGAGGTGAGAGCACGCTGGGAAGGGGGTGGGGTTGTGTATGAGAGTGGAGGGGGGATTTTGGTTTGATGGTGGGTAGTCTATGGGAGAATGTTTGGGGCACCAGTAGGTGGGCTGGGGACTGAGAGCGTGGTGCTACACATGCATGTATATTATAGACTCTCTGCTATAGTTGGACTAGAGGTCATGGGGAAGGTAGCCGATTAAATGCAGTATGCCCCTCGGTCCCTGTCCTTCTCCTGAGTCCTTGGCCCCTCCACTGTACCTCAGCGGCAGGCAGCCTCGCAGATGTCAGTTTTTCAGCCTGAATTAACGCTGTCACTTCCTTTCAGAGCATAGGAGCCGGAGAGAAGCCGATTAGAGGGAGGAGAGGCGGGGAAACCGCAGAGCACAGATGGGGCTAGAGCTGCCAAACAGAGATGGGGGGGGGGGGTGAGGAGAGAAGCGTCGGTGTCTAGCTCTGCTAGGCAGAACTCCCGGTCTACAGCACCTGATCCTGCTCTGGAGGTTGAGGCTGAAGGCTAGCCCATAGATTACCTTAATGAAGCAGAACAGCTAAAAGTGCATGTATTTATAGCTCACACACACTGAATGAGAGACTGCTGGCTCATATCACAGAGGATATGTGCTTTGTATCACAATCCTCCTATACCACAAAGCGAACAAATCGCTAATGAAATGTTGTTTGGTATTTCTGCAGGTCAGCTTTCTGTTTGAAAGCTATGGATGTAGTGTACAATAACGTAAACATTAACCGTTAGAAATGTCAAGTGTTACTTTTCTTCCAACATTTCAAATTCAACAAGAAGCTTTGTTTTACCCTCTACCATCCAGGTCAGAACAGGGACAGGGGCTGGGACAGAAGTGGATTAATAGCACATCCTCAGATCTGACAGGACTGTATTGTCTGCCTCTGCCTCCTGTGTCGTGTCCTTGACTGGTTGGTCTGAGGACATGACTCGGCTCCTTGACTCATGTTGCCTGTTAACACGGCAGCAGGAGAGCTCAGATCACTCAATAGCAGACAGTCCCAACGACTATACTTCTAAATGCCTTGTCAGAGTGATCAGCGACCACGGTGACCCTATAGTCATGACCCTAAGCCCAAATTGCTGTCGCACTTTCAGTATAAGAAGTTATGAAATGATAATGCATTGTAATTTACTATTTGTTTCAGAGATATTTGAATGTTTAGGCGAATACCTAGGTGACATGAATAACCTAACAAAAAACAGGAACTGTGCTTCATTTACAGTACCTGAAAACTAACCAGGACATGAGAAGCTAACAACCCCAGGGCGGTATGGGGATAACACATCAGTATACTCTGGCCCAATGAGCAAGACAGGTTAATCTCGTTCTGACAGAGTGGTGTTTTTGTACGTTTGTGTTTTGATCTACCAGGTGACACGGTAATCATTGTCCAGCCCATACCTGTAGCCGTACCTATAGCTGTATCGAGCCCTGTGGCTGAGAGCATCAGCCTAGGCCCTGCCATCAGCCTAGGCCCTGCCAGTCCAGTAGGTGACAACCCGACCAGTCCAGTGGCTGCTGAGAACCCAGGCGAAACGCTGCCGGAGTCTAAATGACTCGTAAGCCCCCCCCACCTCCGTCTGCCTGATGTACTGGCTGTACTCATCCCATCTGCATGGTGTTGTCCATCCGTTACGCCCCAGACCAACCCGTTTCACCGTACTGTATTAGTTCGTAGTGACACATGTTCTGCTGTTTGGTAGTTCGACTGGCTCACTAACCATCTATTCTGTTTGCCTGTCAGTGCTGCATGATGTCATGGCTGTTACTTCAAAATATTTTCAGCACGGCCACATGAGCTTACCTTGTACATAATGTCTCTGCAACCTTTTCATAACAATCATTTCAGTGAATTGATTGCTAAGTATTTTGATTGTGTTTGGTCCATCATGAATGTATCTGCAGTAACTATTTGCTGCCTTGGTTATAAAGTGGATGTCATCTCTTTATTAATTAGGCCTAATAAATGGTAATTAGATAAAGCCTAATCTCTGCCCAGTATCCCATTACCTTAACAGCAAGAACACAGTGGCACTTAGGGCTGGATTCAATCCGGAAGATCCGCGTTAAAATGTAAAGGTAATTTGTGATTGATTTAGACATTTTAACGTGAATGCAGTCTCTGCGGGAACATTGCCTATAAATTTAAACTGAGCTATATGGCATTTTCCGCGAGGAGACTGCGTTCACGTTAAATGCTGCATATGTCGGCTCAATCGGAAATTACCTTCAATTCCACCATACGGATTGAATCCAGCCCTTAGGCAACACAGGGCCCCACAGCAGCCAAGTATTCACTCAACCCACAACACATTAGCTGCCTCCAATAAACAGTAGCAGTCTATTTATATGAAACATCAATGAAATGTCAGGCTGGTTAGTTGAAAACCTAGCCTGTGGGTATGTGCAGGACAGAGAGCCATGTTTTAAAAGCACAGTCCCTTTTTGTCATGAGCTAACACAACCCTGGGATCCCCCTGGGGCCTGACGTAGAGGTAGCTGACCGCTTGGCTGAGCCAGTCCACTGTGGGTTCAGCAGCTAAAGTGTTGGCACAGTATTCAGACCGTACCATAGAACTATAATGAGTCATTCTATTTCTCTGATTCATGCTCTCCCTTCATAGTGGTGGTGATAGACTAACCGTGGTGGTGAATGACTAACCGTGGTGGTGGTTGTGAATGACTAACCGTGGTGGTGGTGGTGATGGACAGACTGTGGTGGTGATGGACAGACTGTGGTGGTGATGGACAGACTGTGGTGGTGATGGATTAGCCGTGGTGATGGACTGACCGTGGTGATGGTGATGGACTGACCGTGGTGATGGTGATGGACTGACCGTGGTGATGGTGATGGACTGACCGTGGTGATGGTGATGGACTGACCGTGGTGATGGACTGACCGTGGTGATGGTGATGGACTGACCGTGGTGATGGACTGGCCGTGGTGATGGACTGGCCGTGGTGATGGACTGGCCGTGGTAATGGACTGACCCTGGTGGTGGAGGAGGTGATGGACTAACCCTGGTGATGGTGATGGACTAACCCTGGTGGTGATGATGGACTAACCCTGGTGGTGATGATGGACTAACCCTGGTGGTGATGATGGACTAACCCTGGTGGTGATGATGGACTAACCCTGGTGGTGGTGGTGGTGATGATGGACTAACCCTGGTGGTGATGATGGACTGGCCGTGGTGATGGACTGGCCGTGGTAATGGACTGACCCTGGTGGTGGAGGAGGTGATGGACTAACCCTGGTGATGGTGATGGACTAACCCTGGTGGTGATGATGGACTAACCCTGGTGGTGATGATGGACTAACCCTGGTGGTGATGATGGACTAACCCTGGTGGTGATGATGGACTAACCCTGGTGGTGGTGGTGGTGATGATGGACTAACCCTGGTGGTGATGATGGACTAACCCTGGTGGTGATGATGGACTAACCCTGGTGGTGATGATGGACTAACCCTGGTGGTGATGATGGACTAACCCTGGTGGTGATGATGGACTAACCCTGGTGGTGATGATGGACTAACCCTGGTGGTGATGATGGACTAACCCTGGTGATGATGATGGACTAACCCTGGTGGTGATGATGGACTAACCCTGGTGGTGGAGTGGTTTTTCACTTGTCACTGAAGCAGGGTTGAAACTCTAACCTCACAAGACATGCCTTCATTAACCTACAGGCTGTAGGCTAACTCCCATGGAATTACAGAACATTCTAGTATGTTAGTCAGGTGCCTACCACTTTAGGTTAAGAATATTAGTAGTGTTTCCATGAAAGACGGGGGTTTAGAGTTCCTAGATAGTCTGGAATATACCATGATACCCACTGGGTACTATTAATTTGAAAGTTTGTTCATGGGGTTCCACTGTCACCTGTGGAACTACCACTTCCTAGGTACAGGTGTGTGTCCAGTGCACTGTTGAGACCAATGCCCCATAGACCTAGACGGACCACCGCTGTCCTGTCACATCCATCCATATGTTTTTGTCATCTCACCTCACACCTACTTCCTCAGCACCGTCCTCTCTGTTAGTGGTCTGTTTGTTCAACACCATGACACCTGTTGACGTGTCAGTCTGGTTCTCTCTTTAACTATACCAGAGCGATAGCTTGAAGCTTTGAGAGACAATGGCTATATAATGATGTTGGGATAGTAGTGAATCAGTACTATCATCGCATTATACTGTCATCTGATATAGTACGGGTAGTAGTCTACCACTAATAGTAGAAGTACTTTCAAAGCAGTGCTCTGTGCTCTCCCTCTATGCTGCATTTTGGATGGTGTCCTCTATAAGGACAGTGACAGTGTGGATGAGCCTCGCCAGGGGAGGGCAGGTAGGTTCCTGATACACACTTGGTTATGTTCAGTAGGGTGCACCGTAGCAAAATGTTTTGCAACGGAAAGCACTCTCAGGTAACACTTCCTTGTTTCAAAACTTTTTCCACCTACTGAACATGACCTTTGTGGAGTTTGAACACTTCAGGGCAGGTTAAACAAGGGCCCAACTTGAGGTCATGCCTTCTACTAATAATACATTCCCTTTTCAGTTGTATCTGAGATAAAACAGGCTATTACTTGTGAACTTTTTAGTTAACATTTTCACTCAGCAAGTAGCCTAAATCATGACAAACTAGTACAAGATACAATTGTGTAAGACGGTGCATTAACAAAACAATAATCATAAAACATGACTTGCTGGATTTTGACCTCTGTATTTTCAGAAGATGTCACTTTTTTGATAACAGGATTTATTGCTGCAAAGCTAGATGAGGATTGGAAGCTTCCAGTCAACAGGGTTTACAGAGCTGTAGAGACAGCTAGTAAACACTCTGTGTACCTGGCAGCCAAGGCCTTGCCCTTGTAGCCTCAGCCTAGCTGCTTTATCGTTTAAAGTTTTACTGTAGTCACAGACCTTTGGCTTGTACAGTCTGCATGAACCACAAAACCTGTACTCATATTCCTGTTTGATTTCTCATTGGCATCATGTCATTAGCCTAAATCTACAGAACCCTGATATGTAATTTGGTGTTTACAAAGTCATTGTCATTTGAAAGTCATTGTGATCATTGTTACCTGTCTGTACATGCCTGTTGGTTATTCATTTGACTTCAGAATTTGACCTTTTTAGTATTATACAAACAATAGAGAATTATTTGACAGGATATGTAGCATAGTCCTTTACTCACTCCATTAGTATAGAGTGGGGCATATAGCTAACATACAGCGCTTTCAGAAAGTATTCACACCACTCACATTTTGTGTTTTAGGCTGAATTTAGAATACATTACGTTTAGATTTGTTTTGTCACTGGCAATAGACAATATCAAAGTGGAATTATGTTTATTGGAATTTTTACAAATTCATTAAAAATAAAAATCGGAAATGTCTTAAGTATTCAACCCCTTTATGGCAAGCCTAAATAAGTTCAGGAGTATAAATTTGCTTAACAATTCACATAATACGTTGCATGGACTGTGTGTGCAATAATAGTTTTAAACATGATTTTTGAATGACTACATCATCTACATACCCCACACATAAAATTATCTGTAAGGTCCCTCAGTCGAGCAGTGAATTTCAAACACAGATTCAACGACAAAGACCAGGGATGTTTTCCAATGCCTCGCAAAGAAGGGCACCTATTGGTACATGGGTAAAAATAAAGATACACTACGAAGATACAGGCGTCCTTCCTAACTTAGTTTCTGGAGAGGAAGGAAACCGCTTAGAGATTTCACCATGAGGCCAATGGTGACTTTATATCAGTTAGTTTAATGGCTGTGATTAGAAAAAAATAATGAATGGAATGGAGTTAAGCACAGGAAAAATCCTAGAAAACCTGGTTGTCTGCTTTCGACCAGACACTGGGAGATGAATTCATTCATGAATTCAATTCAAAATAATCATGGGCAAATGTTTCACAATCCAGTAGTGGAAAGCTCTTAAAGACTAGCCAGAAAGACTCACATCTGTAACCCTGCCAAAGGTGCTTCTACAAAGTATTGACTCAGGGGTGTGAATACTTCTGTAAATGAGAGATTTCTCTATTTGATTTTCAATAAATTTGCCAAGATGTCTAAACATGTTTTCATTATGGGGTATTGTGTGTAGATGGGTGAGGGGGGAAAAAACAATCTAATCCATTTTGAAATCAGGCTGTAAAATAACAATGCGGAGTAAGTCATGCGATATGAATACTTTCTGAAGGCACTGTGTCAACTGTCCTTTTCTCTATTGAGGGTAATTTTTTTTCTAGTGAATCTGACCCAGTCCCTTGTCTTCCTGCAGGTCCGCGTGCCCCTATCGTGATCCAGCCGCATTCCATCACCGTTGAGGTTCCAGAGACCTCCCAGCCTGCAGCCAGCCAGCCCACCTCCAAGCCCCAGCAGTGACCCTCCCCTCCCAGCCCTGTGTACCCGCTGGAGCCCTCCCCTTAGGTGGGCACGGCCCCCCGAGGGCCCCACCCTGGAGCCCCCAGCAGCCAGCCAGGCCAGCCGTCACCACAGCCAGGACTCACCAGTGCCAGTCAACCAGCCAGCCAGTCAACCCCCCATACTGTGGCAAAGGTCCAACCAAATGGACATGAGCGGCACGCTGCCAAGAGACCAGGACTTTTTATGACTTGATATATATATATATGTCTATCTACCAAACTGAGGATTAGAACAAACTCCTATCACTCCATTTTATCCCTCTGTTTCAATCCTCCCTCGTCTATCCCCCCTCCCCTGCTCTATTTCTCCCTCTTGGACTCTCGTCTCTGTCAGAGCTCTGGGATTGGAGACTCTTCAAGTTCAGTCTGAGTTTTGGGATTTAAATAGCCTGACTCAAACCTTCCACCTCCCGGAGACTAAAGCATGGATCAGAGGATGTGCATGTGTTAAGTTTGATCTGCATGCCCCTACTGTACAACACTGGCACATACATACCCCTCTACTACAGCCACCACCACCATCTTACCCCTGTCAGTGATACCCCCAGCTCCAGCCAGGTGCACTTACAGAATGCTGCACAACCAAGGGTCTCCACCTCCACCTGAATGAGACCCAGAAGTGGGGCCGACATTCGAGAACAGTGAAAATGTCCTGTGGAAAACTTCTGCATTTCTAACAGAAAAATGTGCTGACTGCTTTATTTAATTGCTAATTGATGTCACAATTATGTTAGTTAGACCAAAGCCAAACTACATGCCACTAACTCCATGCGTTCAGTAGCCACCAGTTTCTCCTCATGCCACTAGAGCCAACCTGAGAGGATTGCGCCATTGAGGTGTATGCATTTGGGTCTACTATGCACTTTTGAAACCTGTGAATTGGGTAAACGGTCATTTCTGATGGACTGTCAGCTATCTTATGGGTCCAGCCAACCAGCACTGCTTACTGAAACAGCCAGTAGACTTCTCTCTGTATTTGATGGAACTGACAGATGGAAACAGCTAGCTGACTGCAACCCAACTACTTATCAAACGTCTCCCATCTCAAAGGGTGGTTTTGCTTTACGTTCTCATAGTCTGATGTTGTAACATGGAGATACAGGTGGTATGTACTGTAGGGATCTGTGTTTGACCCAGCTACTAAGTGCACTCTATGCCACATTCTAAAGTGACAATTATGTTCTCTGTACTGCCTACAGAGAGATCCCATCACCAATGATTTTGAGACTTTTCAGATGTTGATTTGACTTTGAAGAAATGGTGTTTTCGATGGAGTTTTGGTGGACTGGGGCATGTTGAGTATTTTATGGGCTAAAGATGCACATGTCTACTATTTACAACTAGGCATTAGTCCTCCTGTTCACTCCTTTCTACAGTACGGTCTCTGTGATGAGATGATGCAATGTCACACAGCAGGGTTAGGGTCTGTACAGATCACACAACCAGCCATTTGTACTTCAGTACAGCTCTCTTTATGATCCTGGGGGTGCAGAGTCGGCGCTTTCTCAAATGTACTGTAATCAGAATAGTGAAAAAGTGACGCAAATGGGTGCCACATTGTTATTGCGAATCAGTCAGTCCCAGTGGTGGGTGGGGGTGTGTGTGTAGAGCATTGTACAAAGTCTTTTGGTTTGTTAATCTAGTGCTGTGGTCAGTCAGTCATCCCCTCCCAGTTTCTTTGTGGTTTGTCATTTGAAAAGGGCATTCTGTGTTTCCTAAAGAGGGACTGGTACATGGTGTTAACCACCTTGTGTATTGGCTGAAGAACAACCCTAAAGTTAGACTAAACTAAAATCATGTCATCAAATGATGTCAAGCGTTTTGTAGCTTTGGATGTTTTTTCTCCTGAGTTTTCATAGAAATGATTTATCAGTAGCTTCAATTTCTTACTGGAATTTATGGCACTTTTTCTCCCCTTCATTTCACTAAGTTAATAGCCAAAACCCTCCTGATGCTTTTTTTTTCAGTCTGTTGGTTATGCTTTTTTGAAAACCATAGTAAATCGGATGCATTTCAACATAACAGTGCAGTATCTATCCCCAGGGTTCAGAGAGGAGAAATACCTTTTATTTATTCTGGTGATCCTTATCTGCTGTAAATAATAATCACTATGTGTGTCACATGCAAATAACATTGTAATAAGGTTGTTTTGAGAATCTTTGTTGAATGGAAAATGTTTTAAGAATCAACCCCATATACATAGTGTACATTGTCTATTTTTTATTTATGTCAAACCGAAAGAGCTGTTTTTAAAAAAAACAAGTAAAAATAACAAGTTGACAGTTGGGAAGAGAGGACCCTCGACTAGCCAACATGGTCCTCCCAAGGGGCTGGGCAACTGGTTGACACAGGTAGGCAGGCTGTCCTAACTGGCTAGGCCACCATGGTGCTGGTCTACAGTAGCAGA
Organism: Oncorhynchus clarkii lewisi; assembly: GCF_045791955.1. Lineage (NCBI taxonomy): Eukaryota > Metazoa > Chordata > Actinopteri > Salmoniformes > Salmonidae > Oncorhynchus > Oncorhynchus clarkii. Next base: position 67,528,986 of record NC_092150.1, on the reverse strand, counting down.
CAGACAGGCAGTGTGTATCGGTCTGCCTTGAGTGTAGGGGGCAATGATGTCTCCATCTCATCTCTCTTCTAGGACACAGGGTAATGTATGAGGACTCTGCCACTGAAATGATTGATTGTAGTTTTGTTGATGTTTTCATTGTCATTCATTCATCATGTCTCATGGACAAAAATGATCTGTAAATGTGTATTTATATAATGAAATTAAAAGAAGGGGGATTTGTACAATGTATTCTGTGTGTGTCATTGTGGACTCTTAATCCTTGGTATTTTATTAGGATCCCCATTAGCTGTTGCGAAAGCAGCAGCTACTCTTCCTGGAGTGTTTTTATTTATATATACACACATATTACCAGTCAAAAGTTTGGACACCTACTCAAGGGTTTTATATCATTTTACTATTTTCTACATTGTAGAATAATAGTGAAGACACAAACTATGAAATAACACATGGTATCATGTAGTAACCCAAAAAGTGTTCATCAAAATATATTTGAGATTCTTCAAAGTAGCCACCCTTTGCCTTGATGACAGCTTTGCACACTCTTGGCATTCTCTCAACCTGCTTCACCTGGAATGATTTTCCAAAAGTTGAAGGAGTTCTCACATGCTGAGCACTTGTTGAATGCTTTTCCTTCATTCTGCGGTCCAACTCATCCCAAACCATCTCAATTGGGTAGAGTTTGGGTGATATTGGAGGACAGGTCCTCTGATGCAGCACTCCATCACTCCTTCTTGGTCAAATAGCCCTTACACAGCCTGGAGGTGGGTTGGGTCATTGTCCTGTTGAAAAACAAACGATAGTTCCACTAAGCACAAACCAGATGGTATGGCGTATTGCTGCAGAATGCCGTGGTAGCCATGCTGGTTAAGTGTGCCTTGAATTCTAAATAAATCACTGACAGTGTCACCAGCAAAGCACCATCACACCACCCCTCCATGCTTCACGGTGGGAACCACACATGAGACCTACTCTGCGTCTCACAAAGACACAGTGATTGGAACCAAAAATCTCAAATTTAGACTCATCAGACATATTTCCACCGGTCTAATGTCGAACGCTCAAGTTTCTTGGCCCAAGCAAGTCTCTTATTATTGGTGTCCTTTATTTTTTTTAAACATTTAACTAGGCAAGTCAGTTAAGAACACATTGTTATTTAGAAAGACAGTCTACCAGGGAACAGGGGGTTAACAGCCTTGTTCAGGAGCAGAACAACAGATTAGCTCAGGGATTTGATTAAGCAACCTTTCGGTTACTGGCCCAACGCTCTAACCACTAGGCTACAGTTTAGTAGTGGTTTCTTTGCAGCAATTCAACCATTAAGGCCTGATTCACGCAGTCTCCTCTGAACAGTTGATGTTGAGATGTCTGTTACTTTGTTTATTTGGGCTGCAATCTGAGGTGCAGTTAACACTAATGAACTTATCCTCTGCAGCAGAGGTAACTCTGGGTCTTCCTTTCCTGTGGCGGTCCTCATGAAAGCCAGTTTCATCATAGCGCTTGATGGATTTTGCGACTGCACTTGAAGAAATGTTCAAACTCTTGACATTTTTCGACTGACCATGCCTTAAAGTAATAATGGACTGTTTCTCTTTGCTTATTTAAGCTGTTCTTCACATAATATGGACTTGGTCTTTTACCAAATACCCTACTTTGTCACAACACAACTGATTGGCCCAAACGCATTAAGAAGGAAAGAAATTCCACAAATTAACTTTCAACAAGGCACACTTGTTAATTGAAATGCAATCCAGGTGACTACCTCATGAAGCTGGTTGAGAGAATGCCAAAGTGTGCAAAGCTGTCATCAAGACAAAGGGTGGCTACTTTGAAGAATCTAAAATATATTTTTGATTTGTTTAACACTTTTTGGGTTACTACATGATTCCATGTGTGTTATTTCATAGTTTTGATGTCTTCAATATTATTCTATAATGTAGGAAATAGTAAAAATAAAGAAAAACCCTTGAATCACACACAGAATGAGCAGTATGGCTGGAGGGTCACGTCAGGATGAGCCTGCAGAAAGGGTACCACAATAGGGAGGAGGATGTCTTCCCTGTAACACACAGTGTTGAGATTGCCTGCAATGACAACAAGCTCAGTCTGATGATGCTGTGACACACCGCCCCAGACCATGACGGACCCTCCACCTCCAAATCGATCCCGCTCCAGAGTACAGACCTCGGTGTAACGCTCATTCCTTCAACGATAAATGCAAATCTGACCATCACCCTCGGTGAGACAAAACCGTGACTCGTCAGTGAAGAGCACTTTTTGCCAGTCCTGTCTGGTCCAGTGACGGTGGGTTAGTGCCCATTGGCGACATTGTTGCCAGTGATGTCTGGTGAGGACCTGCCTTACAACAGGCCTACAGGCCCTCAGTCCAGCCTCTCTCAGCGGACAGACTGAGCACTGATGGAGGGATTGTGCGTTCCTGGTGTAACTCGGGCTGTTGTTGTTGTCATCCTGTACCTGTCCCGCAGGTGTGATGTTCAGATGTATCGATCCTCTGCAGGTATTGTTACACATGGTCTGCCACTGCGAGGACAATCAGCTGTCCATCCTGTCTCCCTGTAGCACTGTCTTAGGCGTCTCACAGTACGGACATGGCAATTTATTGCCCTGTCCACATCTGCAGTCCTCATGCCTCCTTGCAGCATGCCTAAGGCACATTCACGCAGATGAGCAGGGACCCTGGGCATCTTTCTTTTGGTGTCTTTCAGAGTCAGTAGAAAGGCCTCTTTAGTGTCCTACGTTTTAATAACTGTAACCTTAATTAATTGCCTACCATCTGTAAGCGGTTAGTGTCTTAACGACCGTACCACAGGTGCATGTTCATTAATTGTTTATGCTTCATTGAACAAGCATGGGAAACAGTGTTAAAACCCTTTACAATGAAGATCTGTGAAGTTATTTGGATTTTTACGAATTATCTTTGAAAGACAGGGTCCTGGAAAAGGGCCGTTTCTTTTTTTGCTGAGTTTATATAAGGAATGGCTCTCCATGAACCAAACAAAGTATGTCTGTTCACAGAAGAATGCTATCTTTTCGTTCTGTTCTCTCAGACTAACAGAACACTGCAATCATTGGTGAACATAAAATTGGACCAAATACCAGGAATAGCAACGTTTTCTGCTGTTACAATATTTGAAGACGTTATCCAAGAGTCTGCCAACATTTCACGATGACAACAAAGCATCAAGCTAAATTGTTGCCACTAGCCACATTAGTGAAACTAGCTACATATTTAGAGGGTGCCTGCCCGTAGGCTACTCCAGTAAAAGAAAGGCAACAGGGAGCTAGAGTAAAGTACAGTAGGGTGTGTGTTTGGCTTACTTTGCACAAAGCCTCCATGTCCTATAAAAGTCCCCTTAAGCTTATTAGCAGCTTAGCATTACCTCAGCAATTACCTCATCTGTTTAGTAACCAGGAAGTGGAGGGTTAAGGGTCATGGGCCACTTGTCAGAGGTTGTGTTGCAGATAAAGTATTTCCGGGTCAGTTAATCAGCTGAGGCATTTTCTTATAGGCTCACATTCCAGCTTGGATCTTTTGAATAGTTTGGATATTTTATCCGTCACTGATAATTCTGCTTAAAGTCCCATGTTTCCTGAGCTAAAAGAAAAGATCCCAGAAATGTTCCATACGCACAAAATAGTAATTTCTCTCAAATTTTGTGCACACATTTCTTCACATGCCTGTTAGTGAGCAATTCTCCTTTGCCAAGATAATCCATTCAAGAAGTTGATGATAATTACACCTTGTGCTGGGGACAATAATAGGCCACTCTAAAATGTGCAGTTTTGTCACACAACACAATCCCACAGATGTCTCAAATTTTGAGGGAGCGTGCAATTGGCATGCTGAATGCAGGAATCGCCACCAGAGCGGTTGCCAGAGAATGTAATGTTTCTCTACCATAGGCCGCCTCCAACATTGTTTTAGAGAATTTGGCAATACGTTCAACCAGCCTCATAACAGCAGACCATATGTAACCACGCCAGCCCAGGACCTCCACATCTGGCTTCGTCACCTGCAGGATGGTCTGAGACCAGCTACCCGAGCAGCTGATGAAACTGTGGGCTTGCACAACTGAAGAATTTCTGCACAAACTGTCAGAAACCGTCTCGGGGACATTCATCTGCGAGGTCGTCGTCCTCACCAGGTTCTTGACCTGATTTCAGTTCGGCGTCATATCTGATGTCAGTGGGCAAATGCTCACCTTCGATGGCTGCTGGCACGCTGAAGAATTGTGCTCTTCATGGATGAATCCTGGTTTCAACCGTACCGGGCAGATGGCAGACAGCGTGTATGGCGTCGTGTGAGTGAGCGGTTTTCTGATGTCATCATTGTGAAGAGTGCTCCATGGTGGCGTTGGGGTTATGGTATGGGCAGGCATAATCTATGCACAACGAACACAACTGCGTTTTATCATTGCCAATTTGCACAGTGATACCGTGACAAGATTCTGAGGCCCATTGTCATGCCATTCATCCACCGCCATCACCTCATGTTTCAGCATGATATGTCGCAAATATCTGTACACAATTCCTGGAAGCTGAAAATGTCCCATTTGTTGCATACTCACCAGACATGTCACCCATTGAGCATGTTTGGGATGCTCTGGATCGACTTGTACAACAGCGTGTTCCAGTTCACGCCAATATCCAGCAGCTTCACATAGCCATTGAAGAGGAGTGGGACAGCATTCCACAGGCCACAATCAACAGCCTGATCAACTCTATGTGAAGGAGATGTGTTGCGCCGCATGAGGCAAATGGTGGTCACACCAGATACTGACTGGTTCTGATCCACGCCCCTACCTTTTATTTAAGGTATCAGTGACCAACAGATGCATATCTGTATCCCCAGTCATGTAAAAATCCATAGATTAGGGCCTAATTAATGTATTTGAATTGACTGATTCCTTATGTGAACTGTAACTCAGTAAAATGTTAGAAATTGATGCGTTCTGCGTTTATATTTTGGTTCAGTGTATTATTCATAGAAGACACATTGAAAGTTGAAACGTTGAAGTAGAAAATATTCAGATGAGCATTATATGAGCCTGCTTTTCCCCGAAAGTATCAACTGATAACACACTGGTAGGCAACCATATAATTGCTGCCCACTGCTCAAGTAATGGTTTTGGGTAACTGACGAGTAGCACAACAACATGTACTGTGGAGTGGAGTCATTTGTTTGTTGTGATGCCAACAGCAGTGAGTGACTGCCTCCAGTCTGGCCTGAGTTCAGCAGGCTTTAGATTGATGCTGTGTTACTGACATGGTGTTAAAATGTTTAGTGCCTCATGCCATCGGCACCAGCTATCTCTCTTAGGCCCAGTGACTCAGGGGCCTCCAATACACCCCGACCCCACTGAATATTCCAGTGTGTGCCCGCAAGGGCCTTCCTGTCTGTTACCCTATCAGCTTACTGCAGATATAAAAATGGACAGAGGAATTTCTCCTTCCTCTCTTCTACCACGCCGATGGTTTGGGTTTTGGATCTGGGTTAGGAATCCCAGTGGTCCAGAGTGGCATGCAGTTCGACAGTAACCCCACTCAGTACAAACAAAGGCTAAAGATATCTCTCTGGCAAGGAGGGTCTCTAAGCTGGAGGAGAGACAGGCAGCAAGATCGAGGGATAGAGTGATAGAGAGGATCGAGAGTAGAGGCACAGGAAGATCCCCAGTTCTTTCTTCTTGAGAGCTTCACAGAGTCAGAGCTTCAGAAGGACTCAGAGCTTCACACAGTCCAGTGTTTGGGATGAACTTTGCGCTGGGCTAAACCTGTGCAGCTGGGGGAGTCAAGCACCATGGATAACCTGGAGAAGCAGCTCATCTGTCCCGTCTGCCTGGAGATGTTCACCAAGCCTGGGGTTATATTGCCCTGCCAACACAACCTCTGCAGGAAATGTGCCAACGACGTCTTCCAGGTAAGGTTTTTTTTGCTGTGCTGAAGCCATGTGTGGTCCATTAGTGGTCTATTAGTGGTCCAGCAGTGGTCCAGCAGTGGTACAGCAGTGGTCTGTGATTTTGGAGCCATGATTCCACGGTTTCTAGGTCCTGAGCAGAGTACTTTTGAGTAGTGGTGTTTAGCTTTGACTGCCCATGACACCCATAGTTACTTGTGAAAGGAAAAAATACACAGTGAGGTGTTCTGGCTCTAAGAGGGATCACAGTGTTAGAGCAGGACATTATCTATATTTATCATGGCATAAAACAGACCTTGGAGTGCCATTCTTTGTTACAATCATATCAGTTACTCTCAAAGACCATAAAGGGGGACTCATACACTACACTGAGTGTACAAAACATTAGGAACACCTTCCGAATATTGAGTTTCATACCCTTTTGCCCTCAATTCGTCAGGGCATGGACTCTACAAGGTGTTGAAAATGTTCCACAGGGATGCTGGCCCATGTTGGCTCCAATGCTTCCCACAGTTGTGTCAAGTTCAATGGATGTACTTTGGGTAGTGGACCATTCTTGATACACACAGGAAACTGTTGAGCACAAAAACCACAACAGCGTTGTAGTCCTTGACACACTCAAACCGGTGCGCCTGGCACCTACTACCATATCCCGTTCAAAAGCACTTAAATATTTTGTCTTGCCTATTCACCCTCTGAATGGCACAAATACACAATCCATGTCTCAATTGTCTCAAGGCTTAGAAATGGAAGTGGACTTAACAAGTGCCATCAATAAGGCATTCTAGCTTTCACCTGGATTCATCTGGTCAGTCTATGTCATGGAAAGAGCAGGTGGTCCTAACGTTTTGTACACTCAGTGTATATCCAAAACAGACATTACTGCAATAGTATGTTCAGATTCCCACTCCCTCACCGGTTTGAGTCTGTCAAGAACTGCAAAGCTGCTGGGTTTTTCACGCTCAACAGTTTCCCGTGTGTATCAAGAATGGTCCACCGCCCAAAGGACGTCCAGCCAACTTGATACAACTGTGGGAAGCAATGGAGTCAACATCGGTCAGCAGCCCTGTGGAACGCTTTCAACGCCTTGTAGAGTCCATGCCCCGATTAATTGAGGCTCCTCTGAGGGCAAAAGGGGTGCAACTCAATATTAGGAAGGTGCACCTATCTTTTTTTTACACTCAGTGTATATCTTTGGTCCTGTTGACTGTTCGAACTGAAGGAGCCATTCAGATATGAGAGACTCCAACAGCTGCCTCAGTCCTGGGGGACAGGATGCAACAAGGTCTGCCTCTCAGGCCGAGGCCATTAATGGAAAGCAGAGGAGGCCTGGTGGGAGGAGCTATAGGAGGACAGGCTCATTGTAATGGCTGGAAAGGAATAAATGGAACGATATCACAACAAACATATGGAAACCACATATTTGACTCTGTTCCACTGATTCCATTCCAGCCATTACAATGAGCACGTCCTACTATAGCTCCTCCCACCAGCCTCCTCTGGTGAAAAGTGGTCTACTTGTCACAGACCAAGACAGGACAAACAAGAAGAGTCCAGCAGGTCAGAGGTGTGTGTGTGTGTGTGTGTGTGTGTGTGTGTGTGTGTGTGTGTGTGTGTGTGTGTGTGTGTGTGTGTGTGTGTGTGTGTGTGTGTGTGTGTGTGTGTGTGTGTGTGTGTGTGTGTGTGTGTGTGTGTGTGTGTGTGCGTGCGTGAGGGGTACGTGACTGCCTTCTGCAAGCATCCACCTGAACCAGAATGCTCACCAAATGTCAACATCATACATACAACCACACTTCTGCTGACCTCCGTTGACTTGGCATGTCAACAGTAGCCATGTCAACAGTAGCCATGTCAACAGTAGCCATGTCAACAGTAGCCATGAGCACAAGGTGTGTGTTACGTGAACTCCGCCATGAAATATTGTTTCCAAAATATTCACCGTTCATGCAACAGACCTAGGCATCTGTTTTCATTCTAATGGTGTCACTAGAGCTTCTGTGTGTGTTCATAAGCTGCGTCACGTCAACATACCAGGAATATGGAAAGCTCAGTCCCTGGCAGTGTCCTCCATGTTGGTGTTATAACAAGCACACTTTATCCCTGCCTCGATGGAGTGGTAAACATGAAAACCATGTGTCCTCTTGTGGCATTGACACAGCTACAGACGTGTGTATCTGGGGCTTAAGTACCATAGATTTTATATTTGGGAAATGTTGCAATTACTGTAGGTGCATTGTATTACCATTCTAGGGTTAGGGTTAGTGTTAGCACTTATATCCTACTTTCTGTCCTAATCCTACCACTCTTTTGGTGCTGGATTCGGCTCAGTCTGGCTTTCTCTTTGACCCAAGGCTCAATTTAGCCACTGATGTGGTTCGCAAGAGGGAGTGAGAATCTGAACCCCCCCCCCCCCCCCCCCCCCCCCCCCGTATTTCAAGACACATTTGCAACTTATTGTGCCTTCAAACACATAAAAAAGTCATTAGGTTACATTTAAAAAAAAGAAGCAAAAATGTATACACTTTAATGCCGTAAAACATACTATAGCCTAACATTTCCAGGTGATTGGGTGATCTCAAGTGCTGGGGGTGAGGTAAAGAATCTGGAGAGGTTCGAAATAGTATACCATCGGGCAGTAATGTGTGTTTACCAGTAGAGAGCAGTACTGTAATATGTTACTACTGGGTGTTGTAAAAGCGCATTACGGCCATATTTAAAAGCCGTTGGTCCTTTTGGCTGTAAACAAACTATGTTGTTTATTACATCATATATATTCCATCGCTGAACGTTATAGTACGTGGCATATTTTTTGTTCAACGACAGAAATAGGACCCATCTCTGAGAACACATTCTCACTTTGTATACATGGCCACTGGGTGGCAGTCTTTTCCAATATTTTGTTTAATTTAGAACGCTGTACATTATCACAGCTTTTTCATACCTTGTCACTTGACACGATAAATATAAAAGATAATACAATTACATCAAGGAAAGTACTTTAGGTCTGTAGCACAGATTTGAGCAATATGAACAATCTATCTAGTTACACTCCAAATTATATTCCACAATGACTTTTATCGACTTTGTAAATTGGCTTGCAGTTATTTGATGTTATAACACCTTAACCCAGCAGAGCAAGGGAGAGAAATGAAACATTACCAAAGCTAGTGTATCATCAGCTGTTCCAGTGACTGTGAAACAAAGCGTGGGGAGAGTGGACTTCTCCCCTGGAGAATGGTGGTCAATAGCTGTAAATTACATATGAGGTAAACTGCTGGTGAAATCCCCTAACTCCTTGTAAGTGCTGTTCCCATAAGGATATTTCCTCAGTCATGGACAGAAGTGATGAGTCTCATAAGACAGAGGCAGTTTTGTGTGTGTGTGTGTGTGTGTGTGTGTGTGTGTGTGTGTGTGTGTGATTGAGTGTCTCTATAACAGGTCGTTCCTTTACTTCTGTGTCCCTGATGTGTGAGGAGCATGATGAGGAGAAAATCAACATCTACTGCCTGAGCTGTGAGACGCCCACCTGCTCTAGGTGCAGTGTTTGGCCAGCACAATGACTGTGAGGTGGTCCCCTTGCAGAACGTCTACAAGCGACAGAAGGTAAGGAAGCACCCTGAGTCAGGTTGTGATCTCACTCAATATCTCTATAAGCTGTCTGTCTTCCTGTCTGGTAGTCTGTCTGCCCGCCTGTCTGTTAGATCGTCCTTACAATGAAAAGTAATTATCCAATATAACAGTTTACTTACTTTGTCACTCTCTGTTCATCATGTCCCCCAGAGAGAGATTTGAATGTTATTTAAAGTGTAGAGCCAGTGTGTGTATGTGATCTGCCTGTGTGTGTGTAGTTTGTCTTTGAGTGCTGAGTGAAGTGACAGCAGACAGATGTATTGAGTTGGAGCTGCCCTGCGGGGGTTCTCACACTGTGAGGGCCGGGTTTCATCTCACCTCACACGCACACACGCACAGCCTGGTGGCACGACAACAGCTAATGTTGTATATCACACCTCTGAGTCGTGTGCAGCATTCGTGTCTGTCCTTCATGTGGACTCACTCACTGACACACACACACACACACACACACACACACACACACACACACACACACACACAGCGGTGCTCTGGCCTGCTGCCATTAGTCCTTACTTCTAATTTCTACTCCCTCTAACTCATTCACTATAAACTTGTCATCTCACTCCCCTCTCTCTTAAATCTCCTCCCCCTCTGTCCATGCTGTGTACTGTGGGCCCAAGCAGAGAGGGACATGCCTGACCATTAGCTCCCATAGTTCTCTCTCTCTCTCTCTCTCTCTCTCTCTCTCTCTCTCCCTCTCCCTCTCCCTCTCTCCCTCTCCCTCTCCCTCTCTCTCTCTCTCTCTCTCTCTCTCTCTCTGAGTGACTCATCCATCCACAGCAGTGGGACTTGAGTCATTCTCCTCTGAGCTCAAGTCACAGGCTCAGCTCCTCCCTCGCTGCTGGCTGCCCGCTAACTAGCTCTCCTCTCCAGCATCCAGGTGAACAGTGACTAATATCAAAGTGAGAGTCCCACCATACCAGCATGGTGGACACCATATGGTGGGACTCAATTGAAGGTCACTTGTTAAGGATGGACAATGTGTCTGGCTATTAAGTAAAACTGAAGGGGAACGCCACCCACACAAACATGATACATAGGGTTTACATATGTACTGTGTCTACTTACATAAGCTAAAACAGTACGAATGGACCATAGCGACAGACATTATTGAGCAGATGGCATTTTTCTTTGCACAACGTTGCTCACTCACTCTGTAAATCACTCAACATTACAGATGCAGATGAGAAACGTTTGGGATCAACTTCACCTTCACCTGATGTTTTATGCTTTGTTAAAAAACAACACTTTTTCACTCTATCATCACAGTTGTGTGAACTACCACATTAGGTTAGGGTTTCCCATCCCTCTACTCGGGCCCTCCCAGACGTTTCACATTTTAGTTTTAGCCCTAAACTGGCACACCGGATTCAATTAGTCAACTAATCATCAAGCCTATGTGTAATTGAATCCGGTGTGCCAGTTTAGGGCTAAAACTAAAATGTGAAACATCTGGGGGGGGCCGAGGAGAGGGTTGGGAAGCCCTGACTTAATGTGTTAGTACAGGGTTGGAACAAAAGCCTTCTTATCCTGTATTAACCCAGGACCAGGGTTGATGGCCACTGGTGGAGGAGATATGCAGGACCATCCATGTGAGAATGTCACCCACTACAACCACTCACACTTCTCACCTCAAAGTCACAATCACTCACTGTGGGGTCACAACACACATTACTCACATCACTGTGAATAACCTGTTATATTGTAATAACTAGCATGAATAAGTAGTAATACATTATTTATGAACTATTTCTACACTGAACAAAAATATAGCATTGGTCCCATGTTTCATGAGCTGAATTAAAAGATCACAGACATTTTCCATATGCACAAAAAGCTTATTTAATAAGCTTAAAGCTTATTGTTAGTGAGCATTTCTCCTTCGGTAAAATAATCCATTCACCTGACAGGTGTGGCATATCAAGAAGCTGATTAAACGGCATGATCATTACATAGGTACACCTTGTGCTAGGGACAATGAAAGGCCACTCTAAAATGTGCAGTTTTGTCACACAACACAATGCCACAGATGTCTCAAGTTTTGTGGGCGTGTGCAGTTGGCATGCTGACTGCAGGAATGTCCACCAGAGAAATGTTCTGAAACAAAGATGAAAATGTCTTAGTTCTTCCATGGCCTGCATGTCACCATTGAGAATGTTTGGGATGCTCTGGATCGACTTGTATATCAGCGTGTTCCAGTTCCCGCCAATATCCAGACTTGCCTAGTTAAATAAAGGCTCAAATTTAAATATATGTTGTTATTTTTATAAGAAATAACTTTGCACAGCCATTGAAAAGGTGTGGGACAACATTCCACAGGCCACAATCAACAGCCTGATCAACTCCATGTGAAGGAGATGTCGCTCTGCATGAGGCAAATGGTGGTCACACCAGATACTGACTGGTTCTGATCCACGCCCCTACCTTTTATTTAAGGTATCAGTGACCAACAGATGCATATCTGTATTACCAGTCATGTGAAATTCATAGATTAGGGCCTAATGAATTCATTTCAATTGACTGATTTCCTTATATGAACTGTAACTCAGTAAAGTTGTAGAAATTGTTGTACGTTGCGTCTATATTAAGCATTTCTAAAGGCTTATTCATGAAAAGTCATTCTAAAGTGTTCAATGGAGGTCTGTGTGCAAGAGAACAGGCATCATCAGAAGCAGAGTCGGTGTGATAAGTTTAACGGACTGTATGCCATCCTGGAGGGGATGATCAGCCGCCAGCAGGATGACAAGCTGGACTACATTGCCACGGAGACCACCTGGAGTGCGCGGGCAAGCTTGTGGGGACAGCCATCCAGTCTATGGAGGAGCCACAGATGGCCGTGTTCCTACAGGTAGGCACTATGGATGGAACACGAGCCCTGAACCTGGGTGCACGGTCTGGCCTCAGTAACTGGACCTGGGTGCACGGTCTGGCCTCAGTAACTGGACCTGGGTGCACGGTCTGGCCTCAGTAACTGGACCTGGGTGCACGGTCTGGCCTCAGTAACTGTACCTGGGTGCACGGTCTGGCCTCAGTAACTGGACCTGGGTGCACGGTCTGGCCTCAGTAACTGGACCTGGGTGCACGGTCTGGCCTCAGTAACTGAACCTGGGTGCACGGTCTGGCCTCAGTAACTGAACCTGGGTGCACGGTCTGGCCTCAGTAACTGAACCTGGGTGCACGGTCTGGCCTCAGTAACTGGACCTGGGTGCACGGTCTGGCCTCAGTAACTGGACCTGGGTGCACGGTCTGGCCTCAGTAACTGAACCTGGGTGCACGGTCTGGCCTCAGTAACTGAACCTGGGTGTGTACCAGTATGTCGTTGAATGGAATGGAATGATGGTCATTACAGCACAACTACCGGTATATGTTAAGATGTAACTTCTTGAGCAGAAAACGTTCCTGTTTCAGCCCCTCAGAAACTGCACTAGGATCAGAGTTCTTGCAGGTGTTTCACTGTCTTATGATCAGTATCCCTACAGCTAGCATACGTGTATGAGTCAGTGGGCCCTCAACAACTGACTGTAATATGATCAATTGTTTGATCAATGGCTCTGGGTCAGTTGTGAGCTGGCCCCAATCCACATGAGACATGATAAGGCATAAAGTAATAACAGTGACGATGAGTCACAGACACCATAGAGACTGTAGTCCCCCCGCTCTCACCCCTGACCTGAACAAATAACAGTCTACTTCACATCCTGTACATGCTGGGACCAGGCTCAATGATATGCTCAAAGACACAGTAAAGGATCCTTTCATCCTTTAAATCAGGTTTAGAGAAACCTTCACTATCGATGATCAATGGGGTGTCATGCAGTGCTTCGCCATATTGAGCAGGGGAGGAGTGATGAGCAGAAAGCCCAGCAGGGGAGCCTCATCGGCGGGGACACTGCTTTTCAAAGCAGCCCTAGAAACTCTGGTCCTGTGATTCTCTGACAACTCACACTGTAACCATGTGGAGGTGATTGACACCTCTCTCCATCAATACACTAGAAGCATTCTCTGAGTTCCAGTCCCCAGGGGCCAGGCATTGCTCAACTAGTGACAAACCTACACATAGGTCTACACACACACACCTCCCCTGCGGGGGACACCTGCCTCATCCTTTGACCGCTGGCCTACTGGCCATAAATATTGTCCTTGTAATAGAGCCAGGTGGGATGACGTGCCCCTGCTGCAGACCACAGGTAGTTTAAACCCCCGCCAGGCGAGAGATAGATGGTGCCATTTATGCCATTCATCCTACACTCCTTTCCTCCACTCAGGTCCCTTGCTTTATAAAAAGCTACAGTTTGAGTGAAGGCTCGCAATTTAAGTGTCTCTTTATTCAACTCCTTCACCGTCCACGCTTGCAAGCACTTTGTTTTGTCAACCAGTTTAGGGCTCTATTCACTCTGTAAACCTGAGTGATACAGATTCCACGGTAGAAATGTAAAAGTAATTTCCGATTGAGCCGACATTTGCAGCGTTTACTGTGAATGCAGTCTCCGCTATAGCGGAAACGTTGCCTTTAAATGTAAATTACGCTGTAAATCTGAACTTCCGCGATGCGGATTGAATAGGGCCCTAACTGTTAGCGCTAGCGTGAGTGTCAGGACGGTGGCAGGTGCACGTTTTATGAATGACTCAAACTGAGCGAGTGATTCAGAAGATCGAGAGAAGAGGAGGCTATAGAAATTAAATGAATTGTAAATGAATAAAAATTATATAAAACTCAAAAAACTTATTCTAGAGTATATATAGCACTAATTTACCTCAGAAATTGAAGTGCAGGAATTGAAACTAAATGCAATAGCCTATTGATAATTTATTTTCTCCACAGAGCATCAAGGATATATTTAAACAGAAAGTAAAATTCTTCTTTTCATCTGTATAGTGTTCCATTCTGCTTCTTATGGGGTGTTTAGCTGGAAAGTCACAAATTACATTACATTCACTAACACAAGCACTAAAATAAACTAACACACCAATTACAATGACTGTAAACTGAAAGTAACTGCATGGGAGATGTGTGTGGTTGGCAGTAATGTGTGATTGCTGGCTGCTGATAGCTAATGCATTATAATGAAGCTCTCCACTTGTAGAGTTATCGAGCAAACCCACCCAGCCTGCGTCACTACCAGCCACAGGGGGACAGGGGACGCTGCCATCCATCGCTGTCCGTCATCTCATATTTGTTTGTCTCTGAGCTGTGACCTCCCCACTGTGTCCTTGTCAGGATCTCTGCCACTGCCAAGGTGTCCAACATGGAGCGTCCAGAGCCGGGTTATGAGAGCATGGCCCATTTTGTTACCAACACAGAGGATGTCGCAGACATGCTAAGGACCATTGACTTCAACACAAGTAGGGCCTCAGGTAGCTGTACAATACAACCATATATGGAGAGTTTGGCCATTAACGTTTCTCTATATTTGACTCTAGCCCCAGGGAAGTGACGTCAGCTCCAAACATTACCCCTGAAATCGCATGTTCAAGAACAATTCCCTTGTTTTTGTTGGTCTGTCTTAATGTGCTGCGCTGTATGTGGTCTCAGGTTCTCACAGAGAAGACGGTTATGATCTGGATGAGGGGGCCAGAACCTGGCATCACTGCAACGGAGGACGTAGACTATGGGAGATACCAGTAGTTGAAAAGGATCCCTCAGGTTAATATCAAAAGACAAACCAGAATATAGTATGCTGCTCCTCTGATTTATTCCTGTACCCACATTTACAACGATTAGGCTACAAACCCAAAGGCTTTTATATATAGTTTCTTATGACATTAGTAAAAAATATTGCCATAAAGGCTGAAATCAAGTGTTTCATGTCCAGAATATGGATCACTTGTCTTGTTTACCTCACAGCACACTCATTTCAAATGGAAAGACAATGCATAGTCCAGGGAGAGATGGGGGGGGGGGGGGGTTATTTACTGGGCTGTCGTTTATACATGATTATGGGTTCATCCAGAAACTCCCAAGTGAAGAGTTTGATGTAGCCTGTTGATTGGGCTTTACCTTGTTGTACTGACTATGACAATTCTTGTGATTTTGACTTAATATACAGTACTAGCCAAACGTTTGGATACACGTACTCATTCCAGAGTTTTTCTTTATTTAAAAAAAACTATTTTCGACATTGTAGAACAATAGAGAAGACATCAAAACTATGAAATACACAAAAAAGTGTTAAACAAATCAAAGTATGTTTTATATTTGAGACTCTTCAAAGTAGCCACCCTTTGCCTTGATGACAGCTTTGCACACTCTTGGCATTCTCTGAACCAGCTTCATGAGGTAGTCACCTGGAATGCATTTCAATTAACAGGTGTGCCTTGATAAAAGTTCATTTCTGGAATTTCTTTCCTTCTTAATGCGTTTGAGCCAATCAGTTGTAACAAGGTAGAGGTGGTATACAGAAAATAGCCCTATTTGATAAAAAACCAAGTCCATATTATGGCAAGAACAGCTCAAAAAAGCAAAGAGATTCGACAGTCCATCATTACTTTAAGACATGAAGGTCAGTCAATAGGGAACATTTCAAGAACTTTGAAAGTTTCTTTAAGTGCAGTCGCAAAAACCATCAAGCGTTATGATGAAACTGGCTCTCATGAGGACCGCCACAGGAAAGGAAGACCCAGAGTTACCTCTGCTGCAGAGGATAAGTTCATTCGAGTTACCAGCCTCAGAAATAGCAGCCCAAATAAATGCTTCACAGAGTTCAAGTAACAAACACATCTCAACATCAACTTTTCAAAAGAGACTGCGGGAATCAGGCCTTCATGGTCGAATTGCTGCAAAGAAACGACTACTACTAAAGGACACCAATAATAAGAAGAGACTTGCTTGGGCGCCAAGAAACACAAGTAATGGACATTAGACGGTGGAAATCTGTCCTTTGTTCTGATGAGTTCAAATTTGAGATTTTGGGTTCCAACCGCTGTGTCTTTGTGAGACGCAGAGTAGGTGAATGGATGATCTCCGCATGTGTGGTTCCTACCGTGAAGAATGGAGGAGATGGGATGTTGTGGGGGTGCTTTGCTGGTGACACTGTCAGTGATTTATTTAGAATTCAAGGCACACTTAACCAGCATGGCAACTATATAATTCTGCAATTATACGCCATCCCATCTGGTTTGTGCTTAGTGAGACAATAATTTGTTTTTCAACAGGACAATGACGCAACAACACCTCCAGGCTGTGTAGGGCTATTTGACCAAGAAGAGAGTGATGGAGTGCTGCATCAGATAACCTGGCCTCCACAATCACCCAACCTCAACCCATTTGAGGTGGTTTGGGATGAGTTGGATGAGTTGGATCATTACTTATAATACATAGTTAGAAATAACTACTTAACCACCTTGCGTGTGATGGGTGTTTTTAGGTTGTTGTAGATATATGGACCTGACCCTGAGTCCTCACAGGAGCTGACCTTGTCACTGGGGCTGTCGACCTCTCATTGATTGAAGGAAGAGAGAGAAAGAAGTAAGGGAGAGGAAAGTGAGGGGACACACACGAGGGGAGAAAAGGAGGCGGGACAGGGAGTAATTGATCAAGAATTCTGGTGGGATGATGAAGATGTCTGTGTGTGTGTGTGTGGGGGGGGGGGTTCTGACTATGAATGGAGGCAGATCACTGGAGGACGTCAGACATGTATCAGAGTTTGACGCATGCCGTTTTCTGGCAAAAAGCTGTTCCAACATTAACTCTTCACACTACAAGAAGGATAAGACAGAACAGAATGGCCAATTCCATGGTCCGTGACATGTACATGAATCAAATCAAATCAAGCTTTATTTATACAGCACATTTCAGACATGGAATACAACGCAATATGCTTTACAGGAAAAAACAAATAAAAAACAATGAAAATACAAGCTGAAATATTTACTACACAACAAACATAATATAAAAAACTAAAGTATGAAAAACTGAACTACTAGAAAGCACCCTAAGGAAATACAAAGCTAAAAAGATGTTTTAAGATCTCTTTTAAATATGCCCACAGTTTCGGCCCCCCTCAGGTTTTCTGGCAGGCTATTCCAAAGGCTGGGGGCATAATATCTAAAGGCTGTCTCTCCATGCCTATTGGTCCTAGAATAGTTAAAACACCAGTGCCAGAGGACCTGAGGGACCCACTGGGTACATCATTTAAAAGCATGTCTGACGTGTTGGGGTGCACAATCGTGGATAGATTTAAAAACCAATAGCGGGTGTTAAGTGGGGTTTCTCATGGAATCTAAGGGGAAACCATTGTCTTGCTCATATTATGATTTTTGGCCTCCGAGATCTGTAGCAGACATAGCTGAAGACTACACGGGTAAATGTAACATTTCGGAACAGAGCATAAAGCTCAAACATCACACAGTTGAAGGCCTCCCTTGCCACCCACCAGATATACTGTATGTACAAAAACCTGTGTGTAAATATGAAACAACCTTAACTTTGACGAGTTCCACAAGTATGACTAATATTGTAGAGACCGAAGCAGCTGAAAGACTACTCATGAAAGTGTAAGACAAAACTAAATGATCTGACTGTATAGCATATGCACATTTTAGCTTCAGCTTACAAAATTGTATACAAAAAGAAAATCTCATTATGATATCCCTTCTCTCCTTTTTTAGCAAATGCTTGTGTTACCAACCCTGAACTTGAGCTACAGCTGAGGCTTTGATCTCCAGTGGGATTTGAGGTGGTGTTAACCACAGAATTAATCATTGAATGCATCGCTATGGTGTTAACACAGTGAGGAACAAGGCAGTAGGTCCACCACCATACTGACAGCCTGAGTCATAGAAACACCAGGCTTGGGGGGCATTTTGATGAGTTCTCACAAATTCACAGAGACTCTCACCAACCATTACACCATTCTCTAAGCTTCCACATGTTATTCTTTTAAAAAGAAGACGGGCAACTGCTGTAAAGTTACATTTAATGAGAGTTAAAGGCAATAACTGCAATGATTGTTTGGCCATGGAGGTTAGATATTTGGCCATAGGGGTTTTGCAATGAGTGTTTAGCCAGAGTTTAAGTAAATCTGCAAGGAGTTTATTTATATTTCAATAGGCAATAAGATATTCAGCAGCATCTGTTTACAGATGTATGAATAAATTATTTTGGTAGACAAGTCAGCAGAATAGTTTCCTTTATTACATTCACTACTGTACGAGACTATGACAAACTCAATGGACATATTTTCAGAGCTTTTTTTAATTAAAAAATATAAATGACAAAAAAGCTTTTCTTTACTGATAAACCATGTGATCATATGATATGTCCATGATTGGGGCTTTGACAAAACAGCCAACATAAAATTAACCATTAAATGTTTTTCTTAGTTTAAGGTAAGCATGCTAGGTACAGTACAGAGGATAGTGTACTTGCTTGGATGGAAAGATAATAAGGAGAGTGGAAGTGGCGTTAAGTGTAGGATATGTTCACTTTGTCTCAGATTAGATTGGAGATTAGTTGTATCACAGAAACCTACGGGCAATGCCAGACCCCATACCTGAAACAATGTGAAAAGGCTTCTTCTGCTGGCTAGATGGCTGCCTGCCAAGTGAGCTAACAAACCAAGGGCAAATGGATAATCACTATACATTAAACAATTGGCATACAGCAAATACAGTAATGAAATGACAATATTACACGAGTGCTTTACCTGATTTGTTTTAATCTATGCCGGTGATAAGGCCCTAGTTCAATCTTTTTCAGTTGTTGAACAAGAATACATCTCAGGAAAAGGACACAATGCATCTATATTGACTGAGCCTTGTCCCTTAAAGTGAGCAACAAAATGAGTCACACAACTAACCATTGAAAGATCACATATGGGTAGCCAATATCAATTTGCACAGCATTATTTTTCTCCAATGTGTTATAAAAGGCCTATCGCATGTAATGCCGGAAACAATGACTAGCCTACCTGCCTTTGTTATTTACCTAGTACCAACCATTTAGACTACGACTAACAAAACATGTTGCACTTATTCCACATGAGGGCAACTTGTAACTCAATTTGTGTCTGGCAATATTATTGTTGTAGGCCAACTACAATGCTCCGGACATCCAAAGGTGAGAATACACTATAGAGGTGTGAGATCCGGAGTATTCACACTATGCCATATGTTAGGGAATAGTTGTCAAGGCGCCTCACTATGATTCCATTGTAGATGGGGTCTTCTTGGCAGTCAATAATTTATTGCCCGTTGATTTTGAAAGGCTTTTTGGACAGGTGGGGAAGTTATTTTTATGCATCTTATGATGAAGAATGGCAGAGAAACCAACGGTTAAATCAAAATCTAAAATATTTCGTGGGTCTGAGAGTGCCAGGGGCTTTGCTGTTTTCTGTGAGATGTTTTATCTTGATTTTTTCTCACTTGTTGACGACACTTGCTGTATCACTTTCCAACTTCATCCAGATACTTGCGGTTTAACTCCGCTTGCTCCTTCTGGCTCTCGATCCTCGCCATTTCGATCATATTTCTCAGAAGGTGGAAAGTGAGGTCGATGGAGATCGGGGGGTCGTCGTTTCTCTTGGTCAGCTCCACGAACTCTTCCAGGCTGTTGCCCTCCTCAGGCGCGCGCTGCTCCTCCAAGGGCGGCAAACTGCGCGCCAGGTGACCAAGACCCCTCGAGCCCAGGGGCGTCACCTCAAAGGGAAACTGTGGCGGGAGACCTGCCTGCAACCGGGGATTTCTTTGCAAATACCTCAGTATCTTTTCTCCTATAAGGTAGGAAATGGCGTTATCACCAGCCTTCAGCAACACCTCGTCCAGCTGACTCTTGTAGCCGTGGCCGTCGAACATTGCCAGGTCCCGTGGACGACAGACACTGGGGGGGATGTGAGAGCTGAGGAGAACAGTGGCAAGGAGCAGGATCAGGGGAACAGGCTTCATAGTGCTGGACAGACGGACAAAACGGTGCCCTGTTACGGAGAGAGGTGTACAAATGTTGGCAAAAAGCACTGGAACTCAAAGTAGACTCAAACTTTAAATTGCACGTATTTAACAATTGTGTTCAAAGCAAAAACAAATAGGCTATCACATTTTTTTTTACAAAAATTAGCCTAAAGGCAATCGTAACATAAACAGTAATAAACAACAAACGTAACAAAATAATATGTTTCTCTTTACATTATAAACATATGCATGTGAGTAGGCTATTTATAGGCGTGGTTAATTGTCACACAATGGATACATACATCGTTGAGTGACTGAAACAAGCATGCACATGCTTCTTCAGCTTTGTAAAGAAGTAAAATAAACATACATTGTTTTTATGATACAAAAATGACCAACGAATTGCTGTGTGTACTTGATATTCTCAATTCAGCACCAGAACTCTCAGCACCTCAAACTAAAAAGGTGAAACAAAAGAAAGCTAAATAAACCACTTACCGGTACTTTGTCTCCTTAATGCTGAAAAAGTTACACACCGGCTAGAAAAGTGTCAATTGAGACCCCGGTCCGAAAAGTCCCGCTAAATGTCGATTGGAGAATAACGCCTCTTTCTCAAGGGTTATATATACATCCAACATCGTTCCATTGACGTCAGTGCAAGTGCATAAACTGCTTGTAAATGAGGCGACTCCGTTTGAAGTAAAGGCAAGTGTTTTGAGGGACAGCTTATTATGCTGCAAGCCAAGGTCTGCTCAATAACATTTCAAATGTTTCCATTTGAGTCATTTAGCAGACGCTCTTATCCTGAGCGTCTAACAGCAGTGAGCGCAAACATTAGAATATTTTTTTTCAGGACAGTTTGTCGATCTGATATTCTATTTTTCCATACAATTCTTAAGTTAGCCTACCTCAACCTGTCACATTATCCCTAATTAAGTCCGCAAGGCAAAACCAGTTCTTGTTTCACACGGTGTTGGTACGCCTCCAGTGAAACTAAAATAACAGAACGCACCGCAAAAAAACAACACATTTACTTATTAAAAACAACCAATTGTGGAAGTTATAACAAAGTGATTCGTCAAAGTATAAAGCTGCTCCATGTACCATGAATCTGGACTCTGAATAAACTAGTCTAGAAATGATGAACTGTTGTCGTGATGTCTTTATGCATGGTTTAACATCTAAGCGAGGCAGAGCAGAAGTGCACAGCAGGGAAACGTGCTGAGGGCGCAGAGAGAACTGTCCATGGTACTGAAAAGGTTTATGCCCGTGATGCAAGTTCATTCTAAATGAAAACTACACAAAATAGAGGAATATTTCTTATTTAGCTGATACAATCCGAGAGCTGTACAGGCTTCACTTAATATGACTGTAGGCCTATTAATGCAGTGAAAACGAATTTAAAGCCACATTTAGTTCGTTATAGAAAAGATTCATCTTTTCCGAAATAGCCAGACTAATGGATTTGTCTGTTTGGTCCCCCAACTATTTTTCTAACACACTTTTTTTTCGCTTGGAGAAGTGTGGCATATTCAACAATGGTAAAAAGTTGGGGTCAAAGCCACTCATCATGTCACCTTTTAAACAGAAGTTAAATAAATAATTAGATATTAAAGAACAGGCAGATATGGCTTTATAATTACAATTCCTTGTACATTTTAAAAGTAGTGTATACAATTTAAGCTTAATACAACATTTTAACATTGTATGTTTAATACTGCTGGTAATGTCATACATTGAAATGAGAACACAGAAATCAAGTGAGCTACTGTTTAACAGCAGAGTAAGTCACTGAACAAAAATATAAATGCAACAATTTTGAAGATTTTACTGAGTTACAGTTCATATAACGAAATCAGTCAATTGAAATAAATTCAATAGGTCCTATTCTATGGATTTCACGACTGGGACTAAAGATATGCATCTGTTGGTCACAGATACCTTAAAAAACAAGGTAGGGGCGTGCATCAGAAAACCAGTCAGTATCTGGTGTGACCACCATTTATTTGCCTCGTGGATTTGCATATCGGCCTGTTGATTGTGGCCTGTGGAATGTTGTGCCACTCCTCTTTAATGGCTGTGCGAAGTTCCTGGATATTGGCGGGAACTGGAAACATACACGCCAATCCAGAGCATCCCAAACATGCTCAATGGGTGACATGTCTGGTGAGGAAGAAGGCCATGGAAGAACTGGGACATTACCAGCTTCCAGGAATTGTGTACAGATCCTTGTAAAATGGGGCTGTGCATTATCATGCTGAAACATGAGGTGATGGGTCGGATGAATGACAACAATGGGCCTCAGGAACTCGTCACAGTATCTCTGTCCATTTAAATTCCCATCGATAAAATGCAATTGTGTTCTTTGTCCATAGCTTATGAATACCCATACCAGAACCCCACCGCCACCATGGGGCACTCGGTTCACAATGTTGACACCAGAAATCAGCTCGACCACATAACGCTGTGGTCTGCGGTTGTGAGGCAGGTTGAACGTACTGCCAAATTCTCTAAAACAACGTTGGAGTATGGTAGAGAAATGTACATTCAATTATCTGGCAACAGCTCTGGTGGACATCCCTGTAGTCAGCATGCCATTGCACGCTCCCTCAAACCTCGAGACATCTGTAGCATTGTGTTGTGTGACAAAACTGCACATTTTAGAGTGGTCTTGCACCTGTGTAATGATCATGCTGTTTATTCAGCTTATTGATATGCCACACCTGTCAGGTGAATGGATTATCTCGGCAAAGGAGAAATAACAGAGATGTAAACTAATCTGTGCACAAAAATATTTGAGAGAAATAAACTTTTTGTGCATATGGAAAATATCTGGGATCTTTTATTTCAGCTCATGAAACATGGGACCAACACTTTACATATTGCGTTTATATTTTTGTTCAGTATATATGTCAACTACAGTCTGCCTGACTATAAACTTTTTATAGCATTAATAGTAACTTTATATACGCTACCGATCAAGGTTTAGAACAAGGGTTTTTCTTTATTTTACTATTTTCTATACTGTAGAATAATAGTGAAAACATCAAAACTATGAAATAACACATATGAAGTAACCAAAAAAAGTGTTAAACAAATCAGAATTCATTTTATATTTGAGATTCTTCAAATACCCACCCTTTGCCATGATGACAGCTTTGCACACTCTTGGCATTCTCTCAACCAGCTTCACCTGGAATGCTTTTCCAACAGTCTTGAAGGAGTTCCTACATATGCTGAGCACTTGTTGGCTGCTTTTCCTTCACTTTGCGGTCCGACTCATCACAAACCATCTCAATTTGGTTGAGGTTGGGGGATTGTGGAGGCCAGCTCATCTGATGCAGCACTCCATCGCTCTCATTCTTGGTAAAAATAGCCCTTACACAGCCTGGAGGTGTGTTGGGTTATTATGCTGTTGATAAACAAATGATAGTCCCACTAAGTGCAAACCAGATGGGATGGTGTATCGCTGCTGAATGCTGTGGTAGCCATGCTGGTCAAGTGTGCCTTGAATTCTAAATAAATCACAGACTGTGTCACCAGCCAAGCACTCCCACACCATAACACCACCTCCTCCATGCTTTACAGTGGGAAATACACATGCAGAGATCATCCTATCACCCGTTCACCCACACCGCGTCTCATAAAGACACAGCTGTTTGAACCAAAAATCTCAAATTTGGACTCCAGACCAAAGGACACATTTCCACCGGTCTAATGTCCATTGCTCGTGTTTCTTGGTTCAAGCAAGACTCATCTTCTTATTGGTGTCCTTTAGTAGTCATTTCTTTGCAGCAATACGACCATGAAGACCTGATTCACACAGTCTCCTCTGAAAAGTTGATGTTGAGATGTGTCTGTTACTTGAACTTTGTGAAGCATTTATTTGGGCTGCAATTTCTGAGGCTGGTAAATCTAATGAACTTATCTTCTGCAGCAGAGGTAACTCTGGGTCTTCCTTTCTTGCTGCTGTCCTCATGAGAGCCAGTTTCATCATAGCGCTTGATGGTTTTTGCGACTGCACTTGAAGATACTTTCAAAGTTCTTGACATTTTCCGTATTGACTGACCTTCATATCTTAAAGTAATGATGGACTGTCATTTCTCTTTGCTTATTTGAGCTGTTCTTGCCATAATATGGACTTTCTGAATACCCCCCTACCTTGTCAAAACAAGCTCAAACGCATTAAGGAAAAAAATTCCACAAATTAACTTTTAAGAAGGCACACCTGTTAAATGAAATGCACTCCAGGTGACTACCTCATGAAGCTGGTTGAGAGAATGCCAAGAGTGTGCAAAGCTGTCATGACAAAGGGTGGCTATTTAAAGAATCTCAAATATATTTTGATTTGATTTGACACTTTGTTTTTTGTTAAACACTTCTTTGGTTACTACATGATTCCATATGTCATATTTCATATTATTCTACAATGTAGAAAATAGTAAAAATGAAGAAAAACCCTTGAATGAGTAGGTGTGTCCAAACTTTTGACCAGTCTTGTAGATGTGACAAACTTTCACAAAAATCTTTCACTATGCAAAAGTTTGAGTTTCAAGTTTCTTTTTTTTTTATTTTTAAAGTTTGAATATTTCATAGTGTTTGTTAACAATTTTTTTCTTGACCGCTAACTTTAGTGTGCGATTCACAGCTTTCTGGATTCAGTGTATAACACTATTTGCAGGTGTAAAAGTCTCATTGATAGTCCTATATGTGTGAGGTAGGGCGGGTCCTGAAATATCCATCACATCTTATTGGCTTTCCAGGACAAGTAGGAATTCCAGCCGATAGCTACAATCTGGACCACAGCCAATCTGCAAGACAAGAGTTCAATACTGACACATCACAGCTGAATAAATAGATCAATGCCATTGAATAGATCAATATGGAAATAAAATGTATATGGACTACATTGATGTCACTAAACCATCCCAGGTGCTCACCGATGGTGCAGTGGGATAAAATAGAAGTTTGCAATCTGGACTGCAGGCCATAGCTGAAAAAGAACGGAACACATTCAATGAAACATTACAGAGTGGTTCATACCGTAAATAATATTTTAAGCCTTTCACAGGGATAACTTACATAGTAATTTGAGATCAAGGCATCTGTGTAGTCCTGCAGAGAATAAGATAGACACAGAGACCTTTACGTTAGAGCTTAGAATGATTGTGTATTTCTAATAAAAACATCTTCACTGACCCTCACCCGGATGCCTTCTTCCAGTTCACACCTGTGTTGACCTCTAACCCTGACCAGGTAGGTAGGGGCTATCAGTCAAGCTGTGAGGGGTTACAGTATGTGTTGACCCCCATCTGGGCCAGTCACAGTGACAGCTCAACACCATAGTCTCAAGTTAACAACTGTTGGTCAGTGTCTTGCTCCCTCACATCACATGGCATATAAAACAACCAGCCATCTGGAACAGCCAGGACCCTCACTAAGCCTGGCCATTCTCCCTGAAGGTCAATAATGTCTTTATTGGGAAAGACTAGGTGTGTAAAATAATCCAATGTTCCCAGAAATGTTGTCTTTGGCGTAACAGTTCCTAATTACTAGAAAAAAAGGCACCGGCCACCTGGGGTGAAAACACCGCAGTACTACAACATCAGAGACACACGGTGGCGTTACCAAAATCCTTCCCATTTGGAGAGCGGACAGCTTTCATTCTTCTTCTAGGGCTGAAGAGACAACTAACTTCTTTGAGCTCACGAGGCTGCAGTTATGCGTCCATGGAACTGTTTGGCCAGCGCACACCATATGCTCACTTAATTATGACACACTGAGCTCTGAGAATGTAATAAAACCATCAAACTGTCACATAATGAAAACGGTAATAGGTAGATGAGTTGTTAGTACTTGTTTTTGTGTTCCCAGGAGGCAGTGTGCGCTTGACCTTTTTGCTTCAGTGTCAGCATTCAGCAGCGCGGAGCAGAGCGACTGACCGCATGTGTAGAAGAATGGCTGCACTCAAAATGGACATCTCCGACCTTCACGTTTCCAACCCATTCATCGTCTCATAAAGGAGGGAGGTCAGAGCTATGACATACATTTTGATCTAGCTCTACAGGAGCTATAGAGGAGGTAGGTACTGTAGCATCAGACACATCACAGCTGAATGAATATGAATAACCAATAGGTCCCGGGGGAGAGCTTGACCCACACTATAAGATGAGGTGAAGTGAAGTCATAGTTGGGATGGGCTTGTGACGTGATTTGACACCAGAGCGGCTTGCCACTAGCTATTGAAGAGCAGGGCTGAGGACTGAGGAGGATGCTGCATATGGAAGATTCCACGCCAGGAAGGCACCAAAATATTTTTGGTATCTCAGATTGTTCCGGCAATTCTCACATAGAAACTTGATTGGAAGGAAGGATGTTTGTAATTCCACTACCCAAGAATAGTAAAGCCCCCTTTACTGGCTCAAATAGCTGACCAATCAACCTGTTACCAACCCTTAGTAAACTTTTGGAAAAATTGTGTTTGATCAGATGCAATGCTATTTTACTGTAAACAAATTGCCAACAGACTTTCAGCACGCTTATAGGGAAGGACATTCAACAAGCACGGCACTTACATAAATAACTGATGATTGGCTGATAGAAATTGACGATAAAAAGATTGTGGGAGCTGTATTGTTAGACTAATGCAGCTTTGGACATTATCGATCATAGTCAGCTGCTGGAAAAACATATGTGTTATGGCTTTACATCCCCTACTATGTTGTGGATAAATAATCTAACAGAACACAGAGGCCGTTCTTGGAAGCCTCAACAACATAATCCAGGTAGAATCAGAAATTCCCCAGGGCAGCTGTCTAGGGCCCTTACTAATGACATGCCACTGGCTTTGAGTAAATGTATGCAGATGATTCAACACTATACATGTCAGCTATTACATTAAGTGAAATCACTGCAACACTTAAAGATCTGCAGTTAATTTCAGAATCGTGGCAAGGAATAAGTTAGTCCTAAATATTTTTATTACGAAAAGCATTGTATTTGGGACAAATCATTCACTAAACCCTAAACCTAAACTAAATCCTGTAATAAATTATGTGGAAATTGAGGAAGTTGAAGTGACTAAACTGCTTGGTGTAACTCTGGATTGTAAACTGTCATGGTCAAAACATGTTGATACAACAGTAGCTAAGATGGGGAGAAGTCTGTCCATAATAAAGCATTACTCTGCCTTCTTAACGACACTATCATCAAGGCAGGTCCTACAGGCCCTAGTTTTGTTGCACATGGACTAATGTAAATGTACACGGAGAGCTAACGTTAATAAAATACATGTAAATCTCTCCTGGCTCAGAGTGGAGGAGAGATTGACTTCATCACTACTTGTTTTTGTAAGAAGTGTTGACATGTTGAATATGTGTCTGTTTAAACTACTAGCACACAGCTCAGACCCCAATTCACCTCCCATAAGACATGCCACCAGAGGTCTCTTCACAATCCCCAAGTCAAGAACAGACTATAGGAGGCGCACAGTACTACATAGAGCCATGACTACATGGAACTCTATTCCACATCAGGTAACTGATGCAAGCAGTAAAACCAGATTTAAAATCCAGATTAAAAATACACTTTATGGAACATCAGGGACTGTAAAGAGATGCACACAAACAGGAACATGCATACGCACACGCACGCACGCACTCTACACACACGTACATTCTAATATTGTTGTATGGTGGTATCATACATTTTGTATTGTAGATATGGAGTGGTGTAATAATGTTATATGATATACTGTTTTATATTTGTTTTATGTGTGATGTAAGTGCCTTAATGTGTTTGGACCCCAGGAAGGGCTAATGGGGATCCCTAATAAATACAAATACAAAATACATTTTTCCATTCATTGTGTTGGTGGTGCGCATACAATTAATCATAACTTCAACAGTAGCAGAGCACCAACTCTGACAAATTGATGTACTTGAATAGTACAATCAAAAAAGGTACTTTTGAGGTAATCATATTCATATTTTTTATGTTGAATAAATTAATGTGAAACATTTTATTTCAGAATCTAGACATACTCCATATTTTAGAGCACACTATAAGGAGTATAATGACACCAAGATGTTGTCTGTATCATGTACGGTTCACAGATCATAGGGTTTTACAGGAGGCATGTATAGGTCTGAAAAGTGCTTAATATGGACACTTTCATCAAGATTTTCTTAAACAATGGTTTGTGATACAAATGTAAAAAACATGTCAAACACCCTTCCTCCCAATTCAGTTTCTATGCGAGAATTGCCAGAACAATCTGAGACACCCAAAATATTTTCGAGCCTTCCTGGCGTGGAATCACCCATATGTCTGCGAACATTCCCACGTGTCACTAATGTCCATTTTAACTAGTACCGTCTATCAGACTAAGTTCCATCTGGCTTTAGATGGGGAAGGTGTGGTCACATTATTGCCTTTCATCAAACATTTATTTCACATCACAGTCTTGCCTAATGAGCACAATTGCCATTTGTTTTCTGTCTATTCTGACATTTTGGTGACTGCCCTTTCGGCCTCATTTAAACTCAAGAGCCTTTCTTACATAAATATTTGATGGTCCGCCGAGCAAGAAGAACGGTGGATGAAACCCCCCCACACACACACGGAACCTTCTCTAAGACATGAGTCACCAGCGCTATTTCAACCCTCCTTCCCTTCATTCCTTCATGGGAGAAAATAGCTTTAATTATACTGGGGCAGAGATGGAGGTCACTCAGCTTGTTTCCTGGAGAACACAGAAGAGGAGAGGAAAGGAGTTCCTTTCAGTTTGGGAGCTACAGGGGTAGCTACAGGGGTCTGACAGTCCCTGGGCTCCAAGGTCAACGCCACACACCTCTGTCTCAGACCACATGTTGATTTTTTGTGATTACAAAAATCAGCATGTACAGTTGGAGTCGGAAGTTTACATACACTTAGGTTGGAGTCATTAAATCACATTTTTCAACCACTCCACAAATTCCTTGTTAACAAACTATAGTTTTGCCAAGTCGGTTAGGACATCTACTTTGTGAGTGACAAGTAATTTTTCCAACAATTGTTTACAGACAGATTATTTCATTTATAATTCACAGTATCACAATTCCAATGGGTCAGATGTTTACATACACTAAATTGACTGTGCCTTTAAACAGCTTGGAAAATGTCATAAAAATGTCATGACTTTAGAAGCTTCTGATAGGCTAATTGACATCATTTGAGTCAATTGGAGGTGTACCTGTGGATGTATTTCAAGGACTACCTTCAAACTCAGTGCCTCTTTGCTTGACATCATGGGAAAATCAAAAGAAATCAGCCAAGACCTCAGAAAATAAATTGTACACCTCCACAAGTCTGGTTCTTCCTTGGGAGCAATTTCCAAACGGCTGAAGGTACCACGTTCATCTGTACAAACAATAGTACGCAAGTATAAACACCATGGGACCACGCAGCCGTCATACCGCTCAGGAAGGAGACGCGTTCTGTCTCCTAGAGATGAACGTACTTTGGTGCGAAAAGTGCAAATCAATCACAGAACAACAGCAAAGGACTTTGTGAAGATGCTGGATGAAACAGGTACGAAAGTATCTATATCCACAGTAAAACGAGTCCTATATCGACATAACCTGAAAGGCCGCTCAGCAGGGAAGAAGCCACTGCTCCAAAACCGCCATAAAAAAGCCAGACTATGGTTTGCAACTGCACATGGGGACAAATATCTTACTTTTTGGAGAAATGTCCTCTGGTCTGATGAAACAAAAATAGAACTGTTTGGCCATAATGACCATCGTTATGTTTGGAGAAAAAGAGGGAAACTTGCAAGCCGAAGAACACCATCCCAACCGTGAAGCACGGGGGTGGCAGCATCATGTTGTGGGGGTGCTTTGCTGCAGGAGGGACTGGTGCACTTCACAAAATAGATGGCATCATGAGGGAGGAAAATGATCTGGATATATTGAAGGAACATCTCAAGACATCAGTCAGGAAGTTAAAGCTTGGTCGCAAATGGGTCTTCCAAATGGACAATGACCCCAAGCATACTTCCAAAGTTGTGGCAAAATGGCTTAAGGACAACAAAGTCAAGGTATTGGAGTGGCCATCCCAAAGCCCTGACCTCAATCCTATAGACAACTTATGGGCAGAACTGAAAAAGCGTGTGCGAGCAAGGAGGCCTACAAACCTGACTCTGTTACACCAGCTCTGTCAGGAGGA
Source organism: Oncorhynchus clarkii lewisi (assembly GCF_045791955.1). Lineage (NCBI taxonomy): Eukaryota > Metazoa > Chordata > Actinopteri > Salmoniformes > Salmonidae > Oncorhynchus > Oncorhynchus clarkii. The sequence goes on along the minus strand of NC_092150.1, from coordinate 67,498,328 downwards.
ATGGGCCAAAATTTACCAAATTTACTGTGGGAAGCTTGTGGAAGGCTACCCGGAACATTTGATCCAAGTTGAACAATTTAAAGGCAGTGCTACCAAATATTAATTGAGTGTATATAAACTTCTGACCCACTGGGAATGTGATGTAAGAAATAAAAGCTAAAATAAATCACTCTCTACTATTATTCTGACATTTCACTTTCTTAAAATAAAGTGGTGATCCTAACTAACCTAAGACAGGGAATTTTTACTAGGATTAAATGTCAGGAATTGTGAAAAACTGAGTTTAAATGTATTTGGCTAAGGTGTATGTAAACTTCCGACTTCAACTATATATATTTGCAACTCATTCTTAATGTATGTTATTTAATGATCTTATTCTTTGACGTTTAATGTATGTTTGATTGAAATCAGTGGAGAAAAGCCATGATGAGATGAGCCTTACCCTCTTGAGCTTGGCAACGTTCTCCTCCACAGTCAGTCCATTCAAGGTTCCAGAGATCCCCAGGAAGGCACCCAGGAAACACGGTGCAAAGCCCAACTGTTGATACATGACAAGAACAAACACTGTTTTATCGGTCTGTGTACATGTGTGTGTATGTGTGATGTTTTTGTGTGTGTGAATGTACATGTTTATATAAATGTTAATGTGCGTGCAAAACGAGTGGGGAAAAAAGCTCAGTGACTTAATGGAAGCATACCTTTTTCCATGGACACTGTGCATAAAAATAAGGATGCACACTGGCCACTATTAAAAGGTTTCAAAAGAAAATTGGATAATTGCAATGATTATGATGAGTCCAGTTGGGCCCTGAAAGTAGAGGGCCTGTAGGATGTTGTTACCTCTGCAGGGTTCTGCATATAAGCCAATGACGTCATAATACATATTTACGGAAGTGAAAATGGCAATTTTTAAAACACAGAGCCAGGTAGGTTTTTATTGATCTTTTAGCCAACATTTCTCAAACCAAAAGCATAGTCACTGCGGCAATGGTTATACAATGTCTTACTTGTATAACATACATTATATATACAAATATATGTGGACACCCTGTCAAATTAGTGGATTTGGCTAGTTCAGCCACACCCGTTGCTGACAGGTGTATACAATCGTAAAATCGAGCACGCCGCCATGCAATCTCCATAGACAAACATTGGCAGTATAATGGCCTTACTGAAGATCTAGCTCAGTGACTTTCAACGTGGCACTGTCACAGGATGCCAACTTTCCAACAAGTCAGTTTGTCAAATTTCTGCCCTGCTAGAGCTGCCCCGGTCAACTGTAAGTGCTGTTATTGTGAAGTGGAAACGTCTAGGAGCAACAACGGCTCAGCCATGAATTGATAGGCCAAACAAGCTCACAGAACGGGACTGGCAGTGCTGAAGCGCGAAGTGCGTAAAAATCATCTGTCCTCAGTTACAACACGCACTACCGAGTTCCAAATTGCCTCTGGAAACAACATCAGCACAAAAACTGTTTGTCGGGAGCTTAATGAAATGGGTTTCCATGGCCGGCAGCCGCACACAAGCCTTAGATCACCATGCACAATGCCAAGCGTCGGCTGGAGATGTGTAAAGCTCACCCCAATTGGACTCTGGAGCAGTGGGAACGCGTTTTTCTGGAGTGATGAATCACACTTCACCATATGGCAGTTCGACGGATGAATCTTGGTTCGGCGAATGCCAGGAGAACGCTACCTGCCCCAATGCATAGTGGCAAATGTAAAGTTTGGTGGAGGAGGAATAATGGTCTGTGGCTGTTTTTCATGGTTTGGGCTAGACCCAGGGAAATCTTAACGCTACAGCATACAATTACATTCTAGACAATTCTGTGCTTACAACTTTGTAGCAACAGTTGGGGAAGGCCCTTTCCTGTTTCAGAATGACAATGCCCCTGTGCACAAAGCGAGGTCCATACAGAAATGGTTTGTCGAGATCGTTGTGGAAGAACTTGACTGGCCTGCACAGAACCCAGACCTAAACCCCATTCAACACCTTTGGGATGAATTGGAATGCCGACTGCGAGCCAAGCCTAATTGCCCAACATCACTGACCGACCTCACTAAAGCTCTTGTGGCTGAATGGAAGCAAGTCCCTGCAGCAATGTTCCAACATCTAGTGGAAAGCCTTCCTAGAAGAGTGGAGGCTGTTATAGCAGCAAAGGGGAGACTAACTCTATATTAATGCCCATAATTTTGGAATGAGATGTTGGACGAGCAGGTGTCCAGATACTTTTGGTCATGTAGTGTATGTTGTGAGCAACTATGTTGTTAGCAAATTCGAGGACCCTACCTTGCACTGTTGTATAATTAAGAGGGAGAAATGACTTTTCATTTTTTTTGAAGTACTCGTACAACCCTGTTAATTAATGGCATTAAGGTCCTGCCTCTGTCACTTACAGACCAATGTGGGCATCCATAAAAAGCCTCTATGAAAGTTTCATCACACTAACCAACTGGGATGACTGACAAAAAATGTCAGAGGAAAAGAGGAGGATAAGATAGACGTTGACAACTCAGACATATTTGATTGTCAGAGAAATGAACTTGACTGTGACTTGGGGCATGATTTAATTAAGCAATAAGGCACGAGAGGGTGTGGTATATGGCCAATATACTATGGCTAAGGGCCGTTCTTAAGCACAACGCAACGCGGAGAGCCTGGATACAGCCCTTAGCCGTGGTATATTGGCCATATACCACAAACCCCTGAGGTGCCTTATTGCTATTATAAACTGGTTATCAATGTAATTAGAGCAGTAAAAATAAATGTTTTGTGATACCCGTGTTATACAGTCTGACATACCACGGCTGTCAACCAGCCAGTTCCTAATGAGCTTTATACAGACAGGGGCTTCCCTTAACAACTGTACTATTCATACCTTTCTTTCAGATCACTGAGTAAATCATCTAAGTCAGGGAAGACCCTGTTTCTTAACGCCATCCAGCTTTACCGATCAGTGACCGTGATAAATGGAGATGCATCACTAGGACTCCCCCTGTAAAGCTTACCATAATGTCATCGCCTGACTTACGGCAAATAATGAACTTCATCTAGACAAGGACCACCAACATTAAATCCCCAGGTTGTTGATGAGAGAGGTCAAAGGAGAATGGCAGGAAACTTGCAAGCTAACAGGCGGTCCACAAACAGGCAAATAATGGAGCAGTACAACAGTGGTGTGTAGAATGGCATCTCGTCGGTCCTTGTCACGGATGGGCTAGTGCAGCAGATGACCACACCGGGTCCCACTCCTAACACTGGACAATTGAGGAGTGGAAAAACATCACCTGGTCCGACGAATTCCGGTTCCTGTTCCGTCATGCTGACGGCAGAGTCAGGATTTCGCGTAAGCGGCATTAATCCATGGTCCCATCCTGCCTGGTGTTAATGGTAGCAGGCTGGTGGCGGTGGTGTAATAGTGTGAGGAATGTTTTCCTGGCACACGTTAGGTCCCTTGATACTAATTGAGCAATGTTTGAATGCCACACCTTGTAGAATCCGTGCCCCAAAGACGTCAGGCTGTTCTGGAGACAAAGGGGAGTCTGACCTGATACTAGATGGGTGTACCTAACAAACTGGCCACTGACTGTATAGTGACAGGACATATTTTTTGGGGGAGGGGGGGGTCTTTAAGATCACAAATTTGCCCTGGAATCGCTGTTTCGTGTGTGAAAATAGCTGTGCAGTGAAAGGAGAGCGTGGAGAGTGTGCATCCTTCAGAGTGTACACTAATCCCTCCTCCAGGAGAGGGCCGTGCGGTGCTCGCCTCTCATTGTCCTCTCTAATCCTGTGCATTCACAGATCCCAAATCATGTTAGCTGCGTATTATGCAAGCAGGTGTTTGTTCCCCCGCCTGTCAATGCAGGGATTGGTTGACAGACGCTGAAGGGGGCTTCAACCTTTAGGGGAACAGGCAGAAATAGATTCCTCTGATGCATGTCACACCTATTCACTCAGCTCTGGCTGGCACCACAGTGACAGGCATTTTTGATGGCGCCTTAACCTGGGGTCCATTCATATTTGGAATGTTTGTTGATGTAGCCAGCAGCATACCACCCTGCATACCACTGCTGGCTTGCTTCTGAAGCTAAGCAGGGTTGGTTCTGGTCAGTCCCTGGATGAGAGACCAGATGCTGCTGGAAGTGGTGTTGGAGGGCCAGTAGGAGGCACTCTTTCTTCTGGTCTAAAAAATATCCCAATTCCCCAGGGCAGTGATTGGGGACACTGCCCTGTGTAGGGTGCCGTCTTTCGGATGGGACGTTAAACGCGTGTCCTGACTCTCTGCGGTCATTAAAAGATCCCATGGCACTTATCGTAAGAGATGGGGTGTTAACCCCGGTGTCCTGGCTAAATTCCCAATCTGGCCATCAAACCATCACGGTCACCTAATAATCCCCAGTTTACAATTGGCTCATTCATCCCCCTCCTGTCCCCTGTAGCTATTCCCCAGGTCTTTGCTGCAAATGAGAATGTGTTCTCAGTCAACTTACCTGGTAAAATAACGAAAAAAAATAAAAATGAAAGTAAGATTTGTGAGTAGAGGAGTCATATACAAGGGTTAATAACCAGCCCATTAGAGGACAGAGAACTTACCTAAAGCAATATAAACCATGTTAAATTATATATTCATGTAAACTGGCTGTCTTTTTACTTAATTGCAGCCACCCAGATGCCCCTCACCTGATCAACAAGCATTTTCTTCATGGCAGCACTTTTAGTCCCCCCAGTGACCAGCTTGTCCAGAACCTTGTACCAGCTACCTATTGCAGGGCCCTGGGGTTGAAAAAAGAACAATCAGGATACTTCACACAGATTCATCATGAAAAGACTGATGGCGTAACAACAGGAATCAATCATGAAAAATTATTATGCTTTCAGAACATTCCGGAAACAAATATGTTAGACAACAACAGGGTTGGTGTCAATTCAAATTGAAGTCAAAAAGGCACACACACACACACACACACACACACACACACACACACACACACACACACACACACACACACACACACACACACACACACACACACACACACACACACACACACACACACACACACACACACACACACACACACACACACTGTGGTGAGGCACAATAATAGAGTTTCTCAGCTTTCTGTCATGTCAGTCATGTCACCGAGTCTGTGAGAAGGAGTGTTTGAGAGGGAACATCTGTGTGTGGCGTGTCTAGGAACCTTGGTGCTGTGGCCTGGCCTTGGGTGGTCCTTGGGTCAAATCAAATTAAATCAAATTGTATTTGTCACGTGCCGAATACAACAGTGAAATGCTTACTTACAAGCCCTTAACCAACAATGCAGTTTTTAGAAAAATAAGTGTTAAGAAAAAAATAGATCAGTAAAAAATAAAAAATTAAAGTAAGAAATAATTAAAGAGAAGCAGTAAAATAACGGTAGCGAAGCTATATACAGGTAGTACCGGTAGAGTCAATATGTGGGGGCACCGGTTAGTCGAGGTAATTGAGGTAATATCTACACTACCAGTCAAAGGTTTTAGAACACCAACTTCAAGGGTTTTTTCTTTATTTTTACTATTTTCTACATTGTAGAATAACCGTGAAGACATCAAAACTATGAAATAACACATATGGAAACATGTAATAACCAAAAAAGTGTTATATAAAATATATTTTGTTTTGTTTGAGATTCTTCAAAGTAGCCACCCTTTTCCTTGATGACAGCTTAGCACATACCCCAACCATAAGCCATGGATTACAGGCAACGGCCGCACTGAGCTAAAGGCTAGAGCTGCCGCTTTCAAGGAGCGGGACACTAATCTGGATGCTTATAAGAAATACCGCTATAACCTCCCACGAGGCATCAAACAGGCAAAGCATCAATACAGGACTAAGATCAAATCCAACTACGACGGATCTGACGCTCGTCGGATGTGGCAGGGATCGCAAACTATCACAGATTACAAAGGGAAAAATAGCAGGGAGCTTCCCAGGGACCCAAGCTAACCAGAAACGCTAAATGCCTTCTATGCTCGCTTCGAGGCAAGCAACATTGAACCATGCATAAGAGCACCAGCTGTTCCATACGACTGTGATAACGATCTCCGTAGCCGACATGAGTAATACCTTTAAACAGGTTAACATTCACAAAGCTGCAGGCAAGTGTCTTCACTGACATTTTCACCCTCTCCGTGACCCAGTCTGTAATACTTACATTTCAAGTAGACCACCATAGTCCCTGTGCCACAATAGTCCCAAAAACGCCAAGGTAACCTGTAGCCAAGGTAAACTAAATGACTATCGCCCTGTAGCACTCACATCTGTAGCCATGAAATGCTTTGAAAGGCTGGTCATGGCTCACATCAACACTATCATCCCAGACACCCTGGACCCACTCCAATTTGCATACCGCCCCAACAGATCCACAGATGACGCAATTTCTATTGCACTCCACAGAGCCTTCTCCCACCTGGACAAAATGAACACCTATGTGAGAATGCTGTTTATTGACAGCGTTCAACACCATAGTGCCCTCCAAGCTCATCACTAAGCTAAGGTCCCTGGGATTAATCACCTCCCTCTGCAACTGGAGGCTGAACTTCCTGACGGGCCACCCCCAGGTCGTAACACACATCCACCAAGCTGACCATCAACAAAATGGCCACTCAGGGGTGTGTGCTTATTGTCCTCCTGTACTTCCTGCTCGCCCACGACTGCGGCTATGCATGACTCCAACACCATAATTTAGTTTGCTGGCGACACAACGGTGGGAGGCCTGATCACTGACGACGATGAGACCGCCTATAGGAAGAAGGTCTGAGACAACAACCTCTCCCTCAACGTCGGTAAGATAATGGAGTTGATTGTGGACTACAAGAAATGGAGGGCCGAACATGCCCCCATTCACATTGACGGGCTGTAGTGGAGCGGGTCGAGAGTTTCAAGTCTAAGAATCTATAAATGGTCCACACACATCAACACAGTCGTGAAGATGGCAAGGGTCCTCAGATCCTCAAAAAGTTCTACATCTGAACCATTGAGAGCATCTTGACTGGCTGCATCACCGCTTTGTATGGCAACTGCTCGGCATCCGGTTGCAAGGTGCTACAGAGGGTAGTGTAAACAGTACGTCACTGGGGCCAAGCTCCCTGCCATCCAGGACCTCTATACTAGGTGATGTCAGAGGAAGGCCCTAAAAATTGTCAAAGACTCCAGTCACACAAGCGGTACCAATGCCCCAAGTCTGGAATCAACAGGACGCTGAACAGATTCTACCCCCGAGCCATAAGACTATTAAATAGCTAGTTAAATAGTTAGTCCGGGAGGCAATTTGGTTATCTGCATTGACCGTTTTAGCACAAACCTTTTTTGGGACTCATCACATACGCTGCTACTGCTTATTATCTATCTTGTTACCAAGTCTTTATTTCTAGTTATATGTACATATCTACTTCAATTACCTTGTACCCCTACACATTGACTCATTCATTCGGGAAGTATTCAGACCCTTGACTTTTTCCACATTTTGTTAGGTTACAGCCTTATTCTAAAATGTTTTAAATAAAACATTTTCCTCATCAATCTATACACAATACCCCATAATGACAAAGCGAAAACACCTTATTTGTTTTTTATTGTTATTTTTATTTGATGTTTTATTTTTTAATGTAATTTGTACTTGTACCCCGTGGGTATTGAACCCACAACCCTGGCGTTTCAAGTGACATGCTCTACCTACTGAACCACACAGGACCTAGAAAATACCTTATTTACATAAGTATTCAGACCCTTGGTTATGAGACTCAAAATTGAGCTCAGGTGCATCCTGTTTCCATTGATCATCCTAGAGATGTTTCTATAACTTGATCGGAGTCCACCTGTGGTAAATTCAATTGATTGTAAAGGCACACACCTGTCTATATATGGTCCCACAGTTGACAGAGCATGTCAGAGCAAAAAACATGCCATGAGGTCGAAGGAATTGTCCGTAGAGCTCAGAGACAGGATTGTGTTGAGGCACAGATCTGGGGAAGAGTACCAAAACATGTCTGCAGCATTGAAGCTCCCCAAGAACACAGTGGCCTGGAATAAGTTTGGAACCACCAAGACTCTTCCTAGACCTGGCCACCCGGCCAAACTGAGCAATCGAGGGAGAAGGGCCTTGGTCAGGGAGGTGACCAAGAACCCGATGGTCACGCTGACAGAGCTCTAGAGTTCCTCTGTGGAGATAGGAGAACCCTCCAGAAGAATAACCATCTCTGCAGCACTCCAATCAGACCTTTATGGTAGAGTGGCCAGACGGAAGCCACTCAGTAAAAGGCACATGACAGCCCGCTTGGAGTTTTCCAAAAGGCACCTAAAGGACTCTCAGACCATTAGAAACAAGATTCTCTGGTCTTATGAAATCAAGATTGAACTCTATGGCCTGAATGCCAAGCGTCACTTCTGGAGGTAACCTGGCATCATCCGTACGGTGAAGCATGGTGGTGGTGGTGGCAGCATCATGCTGTGGGGATGTTTTTCAGTGGCAGGGACTGGGAGACTAGTCAGGATCGAGGGAAAGATGAACAGAACAAAGTACAGAGAGCTCCTTGATGAAAACCTACTCCAGAGCGCTCAAGACCTCAGACTGGGGCGAAAGTTCACCTTCCAACAGGACAACGACCCTAAGCACACAGCCAAGACAACGCAGGAGTGGCTTCGGGTCAAGTCTCTGAATGTCTTTGAGTGGCCGGACTTGAACCTGATCGAACATCTCTGGCGAGATGTGAAAATAGCTGTGCAGCAACGCTACCCATCCAACCTGACAGAGCTTGAGAGGATCTGCAGAGAAGAATGGGAGAAACTCCCCAAATACTGGTGTGCCAAGCTTGTAGCATCATACCAAAGAAAACTCAAGGCTGTAATCGCTGCCAAAGGTGCTTCAACAAAGTACTGAGTAAAGGGTCTGAATATTTATGTAAATGTTATATTTAAGTTTTTTATTTTGAATGAATTAGCAAAAATATCTAAAAACCTGTTTTTGCTTTGTATTGTGTATAGATTGATGATGAACGGGGGGGGGGCACAATGTAATTCATTTTAGAATAAGGCTGTAACCTAACAATATGTGGAAAAAGTCAAGCGGTCTGAATATTTCTGAATGCAATGTATAGCCAAGACATCATTACTCATTGTGTATTTATTATTACGTGTAATTACTTTTCTATTATTTCTCTATTTTCTTTCTCTCTGCATTGCTGGGAAGGGTCCTTAATTAAGTAAGCATTTCACTGTTAGTCTACACCTGTTGTTTAAGAAACATGTGACAAAGCAAATGTGATTTGATTTGAGCCCACGCTTCCCAGCTGTTCTCTCACTCCTTCAGAGACCTACTCATACCTACTTGTGGTGGCTGCTATTGACGCACAGTCACAGATCTGTTCCCATATAACAGCTGGCCATTGGAGTGTTTGTGACAGCACAATGATCCTCTCCATTTAACATGACCACAAACAAACCTCTCCCGTGTGTGTGAGAGAGAGTGAGCGAGAACAACCCAATATGCATGTGTGTAGTAAAAGTCAAGACTGATACACTGGAACTAACCAGTCCTTTGATGTGAGACAGTGGGTTAAAAGAGAAGAAGAGTGAGGAAGAGGAGGACTCACGACGAAGAAGAATCCGATGCTCATCATCTTGGCCGTCCGTGTCACGTTGTGATTGGCCAGACCCCGCCTCTCAAGCACCTGCTGGGAGATGACATCACCCACCCCCACCAGCGTGCCTGTAGGAGAGAGAGGGGAGAGAAAAGAGGGAGGGAGGTGAGAGGAAGTGAGCGAGAGTGAGTAACAGAGAAGATCATTGGGATGTGGTCATCTGCCGCTCTGTGCCAGCAGCCAGGGGACACGTGCTTAGACAGACACATGCCAACCTGTGATGGTGCCAACGACAGAAAAAGCAGTAGAAGCCCATTCAAAGACATCAGCCCCCATTAACCATTAATACCCTGTACACCTACAGACCTTCACATGGTTCAAAGACAAGCCCCCTGCCTCTCTGCTTTACTGATAACATCAGACGTCACAACTGATGATTATCAAAACATAATGTACCTAAAAAGAATCAACATTGACTCACCACATACTGTTATAATTGTTTTAACGAGTGTACTATAATACATCTCTATGGTTTTGAGACCTAAATATACTGTAGTTACACTGGTGCAGAGGAATTGTTGACTGGGCATTTGTCCTACTCTACACATGTCCACTCCTTACAAAGATTTTTACATTTACATTTTAGTTATTTTGCCTACGCTCTTCTTTATTCTGTATCAGCAAAAAACAACATTTTTACCACACATTTTTACCATATAGCATGCAGGCTTTTAGCATAGTCCCTTTCACAACCTTGATGGCTTACGTTACCCCTACTAGCTAACCACTAACAGCCTTGAAACACATCACTTATTATGAGTTCAGCACATCAGCATTTGTTTACTGTTACACAAAATCAAGATAAACCTTTACCCTCACAGTAGACACTGAAAGTCTATAACCAAACTGGCTAAAACTCTGTTGTTGGCCAATAGTAGGTACAGCTAGCCACATGCTTACCTGAGTGCTACTATTAAGCTAGCAGCAGTAAATCCAGGTAAATGGCTAACACAAACATTGGCTACCATGATATCCTGCAAGTTATAACGGCCAATGAAGATCAGGCAATTCAGCAAAAATATAGACATACCTTGAAATAATGACATTAATCCAATTGGCATTTCACCATTAATTTCCACAAAATGTGCAGTATTCTGTTGATGGAGTTGTTGTAGTTAGCTTGCTTGCTAGCTAGCTAGCTTATTCCCAGCCATTGATCATGACTCTTAGAACCATTACATTACACATAAAAGTAATTGGACGAGGCCTCCCAAGTGACGCAGTGGTCTAAGGCACTGCATCGCAGTGCTTGTGGCATCACCACAGACCCGGGTTCAATCCCAGGCTGTTTCACAGCTGGCCGTGCTCAGGAGACCCATGAGGCGGCGCATAATTGGCCCAGCGTTGTGCGGGTTAGGGGCAGGCCGGCTGGGATATCCTTGTCCCATTGCGCTCTAGCGACTCCTTGTGGAGGGCCCGGGAGCCTGCAAGCTGACTCAGTTGCCAGCTGGATGGTGTTTCCTCTGACACATTGGTGCGGCTGGTTTCCGGGTTAAGTGAGCAGTGTGTCAAGAAGCAGTGCGGCTTGCTTAGCAGGGTTGTGTTTCGGAGGACGCATGGCTCTCGACCTTTGCCTCTCCTGAGTCCATAGGGGAGTTGCAGCGATGGGACAAGACCGTAACTACTGTTTGTTGAGAGCCGTGACTGAACAATAACATGCATCTCTTGCTGTACCGTATCTTAGCTGTTTCAGCCACTGCCTGTCACCAAGGTAGGCTCCACGCTCTTCTCAATTTACATCAACAACATAGCTCAGGCGGTAGGAAGCTCTCTCATCCATTTATATGCAGATGATACAGTCTTATACTCAGCTGGCCCCTGCCTGGATTTTGTGTTAAATGCTCTACAACAAATCTTTCCTAGTGTCCAACAAGCTTTCTCTGCCCGTAACCTTGTTTTGAACACCTCCAAAACCTCTGAGGGTTTAGAGATTACTACCTCTGAGGTACCTCAAACTACCTTTAGAGTTTGAGGTAGTCACCTCATACACGTACTTGGGAGTATGGCTAGACGGTACACTGTCAGCACAGTGTACCACACATATCAAAGCTGCAGGCCAAAGTTAAATCGAGACTTGGTCTCCTCTATCGTAATCATTCCTCGTTCACCCAAGCTGCCAAACTAACCCTGATTTAGATGACCATCCTACCCAAGCTAGATTACGGAGATGTAATTTATAGATCGGCAGGTAAGGGTGCTCTTGAGTAGCTAGATGTTCTTTACCATTCGGCCATCAGATTTGCCACCAATGCTCCTTATAGGACACATCACTGCACTCTATACTCCTCTGTAAACTGGTCATCTCTGTACACTCCCCTCTATCTGAGATATCTACTACAGCCCTCATCCTTCACATACAACACCCATTCTGCCAGTCACATTCTGTTAAAGGTCCTCAAAAGCACACACATCCCTGGGTCGCTACTCTTTCAGTTCACTGCAGATAGCGCCTGGAACGAGCTGCAACAAACACTCAAACTGGATAGTTTTATCTCAATCTCTTAATTCAAAGACTCAATCATGGACACTCTTACTGACAGTTTTGGCTCCTTTGTGTGATGTACTGTTGTCTCTACCTTCTTGCCCTTTGCACTGTTGTCTGTGCCCAATAATGTTTGTCCTATGTTTTGGGCTGCTACCATGTTGTGTTGTTGTTATGTTGTGTTGCTACCATGCTGTGTTGTCATGTGTTGCTGCCTTGCAATGTTGTTGTCTTAGGTCTCTCTTTATATAGCGTTATGTGTTGTCTCTTGCCGTGATGTGTGTTTTGTCCTATATTTATTATTTATTTATTTAACATTTTTAATCCCCCGTCCATGCAGGAGGCCATATGCCTTTTGGTAGGCCGTCATCGTAAATACAAATTTGTTCTTAACTGACTTGCATATTTAAATAAAGGTTAAATAAAATAAAAAATAAATTAAATTAAATCTTTCATATCGGCGAGAAATAATTTTCAAAAAACAAAAGATTAAATTCTATCACACCTTTATATGGTTATGGTTCCCACACAACCATATTTCCAAGTTACAGAGCTTGTTTACAGAAAACAGACAGAAGACAGAGTGGACTACCTGTGCTAATTAGCTATCTGTCTCCGAACACCTGTGTGTAAACGGTAGACTGACGCCACAAACGTGTCGTCACTGGAAAATGCTATCGGTTGCAACTGTGTTAAAACAGGTTAAAACAGTCTATTTCGCATTTGGGAAATTATTTTGATGTGAAATGAATGCAGTTGGATATTTGTTTCTAGAACCTTACCACATTTAGATGGAGTATTTGGCTATTTTGGCTTCCAGACCCAATTCAGCCTTTAAACAGAACATGTAAGGTCATTGGACTAAGGAGTAACATTAGCCTCCTTTAGTACAATATTGGGCAAGCTTATTCCATCCGTAAACACCATGCTAGATCCGTGTGACTGGGCCAGTTCATTTTGCATGGCCCGGTGCACTTAGATAGCTGGCTATCTTCGTGTTTTATAATCTACTAGTGACATAACATGACAACTCTTTGGGCACTTTAGTACCTGCTTATCCGATTCACATCCATCACCGAAGCCGCCAGCCGTGGTGCTGTAAGTAACACCGGCGGCATCAGTGGAATTGGAGCCTACATTGATTGCGGCCAAAGAACCGATTTTTAGCTTCAGCTTCATGTTGAACCCACGCTTCCACTGTTGGTCACCGTTGTAATTGTATAAGTGAGGTCCGCATATGACTGAAGCTCCCCTGACCCAGTCTGCCCGAAAGCGGTAGGACTTCCTTCCCATCTAGCTACTCACATTTCGACCAAACATGTATGCCGGTAAACAGTGCACTGCCACCACCAGTTCTTCTCTTGCGCCAAACCCGCAATGTATTGTTGGTATATGAGTTTTTGATAAATGTCATTCAAATTGTGTAAACAGAAGTGAAATTTTAAGGGGGGATACATTTTTGCAAAAAGAACGTTTAGATGGAATATCATCAATCTACGTTGTTAGATTTGTGGAAATATATTGTGCAACCTTCCCTTTAAGATAGCTAGGTGGGACAACCACATATCAGTAATAGTAAGAACATTTTTCCTCAATAAAGTAGATATCAGCAAAGTCAGTGGGAAACAAAATTGTCAAGTGCGAGTGTTAGTTCATAAAAGGCAAGGGATTGACAATAACTTTTTTAGCCACTTCTATATCAGACAAGCAGGACTGATTTTTTCTACTTGTCCAAAGTACAAGCTCAAGTCGCTCGTCCCCCAAAAATGAAATAATCTGTAACACCATGGGCCAAAACAATGACGTAAAATTGTATTGTATCATGCAAGGAACTACTTATTATCACTGGTACTGACAACGGAAGACTGCTGGTCTCTGATCACAAGTATTATATCTCCTGCCGTTGTGGCCTTGAGCAAGGCACTTAACCCCCCACAAAGTAAAATACTGCACTGATAGGCTACTGTATAAAACAGTAAAAATATACAGTGAGTGCCAAAAGTATTGAGCCAGTGCCACATTTTTGGTTGTTTTGGCTCTGTACTCCAGCACGTTGGATCTGAAATGATACCATGACTATGAGATTAAAATTCAGGCTGTCAACTTTAATTTTAGGGTATTTTCATCCATATCGGGTAAACTCCTTAGAAATTACAGCACATTTTATACATAGTCTCCCCATTTTAGGGGACCAAAAGTATTGGGACAAATTCACTTACATGTGTATTGAAGTAGTCAAAAGTTTAGTATTTGGTCCCATATTCCTAGCATGCAATGACTACTGTACATCAAGCTTGTGACTCTACAAACTTGTTGGATGCATTTGCTGTTTGTTTAGGTTTTGTTTCAGATTATTTTGTGCCCTATACAAATTCATAGTAAATCATGTATTGTGTCATTTTGGAGTTACTTTTATTGTAAATAAGAATATAATATGTTTCTAAACACTTCTACATTCATGTGGATGCTACCATAATTATGGATAATCCTGAATGAATCGTGAACAATGATGAGTGAGAAAGTTAGACGCACAAACATCATACCCCCAAGACATGCTAACCTCTCACCATTATAATAACATGGGAGGTTAGCATTTTTTTAGGTGGTTTGATATTTATGCCTCTAACTTTCTCACGCAACATTATTCACGATTCATGCTATAACTGGGCAAATAACTCACTAACTAGCAATGAATATCAACAATCCGAACACGCAGCTTGCTTTGATCTCAAAAACCTATCTCGCGACTTCATGATTGAAAGACCACTCCTGCCTGTCAATGCAGGCATATAATAATTCTACTGCGATGCGCTCTGCAGAGATTGGGAGGACATTGGGCAATACATCACATCCGGAGGACAGTTTGATCCAATTCTGATCAGAGTAGCCCAATTGTTTGATATTGTGATTTTTGCCTGATTAGGACCACTTAAATCTATAATCTGCTAGTCTGACAATTAGTTGTACTTGCCCTGAAGGGTGTTTAAGATACTCTTTGAAGAGGTAGGGTTTCTGATGTTTTCAGAAGATGGGCAAGTGTAATTTGGATTGTAGTACATTTTTGTAGTACATTTGTGACAATGTGTAGATTCATGTGAACAAGTGTCTTGCGGTCACAATGATATGTCAACAAGATGAGACCACATCTAATAGGCTAATATCATTAGATATAGGCACTAAGTCAATTTAACCAATATAGCCATTAATATACATTTATTTTATACATGCACTGAAATCCAATAAAGACAATTTTCCTACACCTTCACAGCCAAAGAGATGTGCATCTTAAAAATGTATAATTACACAATTTTATGTTTTTTTCTCTCCAAATCCATTGAGGTGATTTAGCAACGGCGGATTATCCTGATTTAGAGTCACATGCAATAAAAGAAAACACTTAAAAAGTTAACTTTTGTCCTCTGGCCTCATCAACAAAGCTCTGGCTGAATGAGTCATCCTAAAACACACTGGTCCTGTAGGTCATTGTCTTTGGAGGGCCTTACTGCCACACATAGGGATTACTGACGCACTGAAGTGTGTCTGTCCCAGTCACAGAGGATAGGTCAGAAGCTCCTTGCTCTGTAAATACTTCTGCACTAAGGGGGGGGGGGGGGGGGGGGGGGCTTGTACGGTGTCATTTTATCAATGAGAGTGAAAAAGAGAGAGAAAGAGAGGAGTCAATGGACACTGGCCTCAGTGACTGATGGAAACGTATGCCATTGCTAGATAGGCCTCAGTGGGACATGATAGTGTCCTGCGTGTGTGTACGGTGCTTAAAGAAAATTATTTTGGGGTATCTCAGATTGTTCAGGCAGTTCTTACATAGGAGGAAGGATGTTTGACACTTTTTACATTTGTATCACAAACCATTTTTTAGAAAATCATGATGAAAGTGGCCATTTTAGGCCCCCCCCTAGACCTATACATGCCTCCTGTAAGACCCTATGATCCGTGAACCGTACATGATACAGATACATTATAATCCTTATGGCAGCGGTTGGCAACAGGCGGGCCGACGAGCAAATTTTGGTTTTGGGTTTTAAAAAATACTGGAAATTACCAGGAATTCAGCAAAAAAAATAAAAAATATTAAGAAAGTCTGTTCCCAAGTATTCCCACAAATAAATAAAACGCCTCAAATACAATCTCTTTTTGGGCTTAGTTGTGGTCAATTTGAAGTTGTGGTCAATATCTCAAAAGTATCTTTTTTGATTTTGTTCATTTTAAGACATTTTGTTTGGAACAATATACTATACACAAAGATTGTTTGATCATCATTATCCCTGTTTTCCTGAACTTCCAATCCCTTTGATGCATTTGAATCACTCCAAAGCATACCTTCTTCAGACTGAAATATGCCATTACCTGATCTTACATATCTTTGTACTATAACTTTTATTGCGATAAATGGCAATG
This sequence comes from Oncorhynchus clarkii lewisi, assembly GCF_045791955.1. Taxonomy (NCBI): domain Eukaryota; kingdom Metazoa; phylum Chordata; class Actinopteri; order Salmoniformes; family Salmonidae; genus Oncorhynchus; species Oncorhynchus clarkii. The sequence continues at coordinate 67,481,752 of NC_092150.1, read as the reverse complement.
AGGTCAGATTCAAAAATGCATCAAATGATTTTTTACATATTTGTTGCTGATACCCCCAAGTGACATAATATAGAGAATCAGAGATTCAAATAGCTTGATAGTCCATGTTAATAGTATCTTAATATCATGCATGAATCCATTTGAGATCATGTAGTAGGCCTATGAATCAATTTTACTTTCTGACCTTCCCAACCCCCATTCTCCGATTGTTATGGTGGCTCGCCCAGTGATTTTGTTTGACAAAAGTGGCTCCTTCAGAAACATTAGTGACTACCACTGACTGACCTATAATGTCAATTTCTATGTATAAATGGGTCATATCATTAAAAGTACCAGAGAGGGCATTCTGGAAATTTGACGTGTTTGAAGAGTAAAAATAAGCTTTCGATACATTAATAATATTCTGAATGTTGAACAAATTAACGTGAAAAATGGTATTTCAGAATCTTGACATTGTCCATATTTGAAAGCACACAATAAGGACTATAATGACACGAAGCTGTTGCCTGTATTATGTACGGTTCACGGATCATAGGAGGCATGTATAGGTCTAAAAGGGCCTAAAATGGCCACTTCCATCATGATATTCTAAACCATGGTTTGCGATACAAATGTAAAAAGCATGTCAAACATCTTCCGCCCAATGAAGTTTTTAAACGAGAATTGCCTGAACAATCTGATACCAAAAATATTTTGGGCCTACACTGGCATGGAATCGCACGTGACCGCGAGACCTCCTGTCAACACACACAGGGAGTGCCAATCAAGAAGACAGAGCCGTCTCCTCCAATCTGTTGGAAATGTCACGGGTCCCATTCCCTTCCGCTGTCCAGAGTCTGGCTGGGCTTGGGGGCATCGATCCCCTCGCCCCCACGCAGGAAGGAAGGAGGGGGGAACAAACATACACATGCATTATTTATACATGCTTAAACAAACAACGGCCTCGCGTGTCTCTGCGGAGATCAGCTCATATGGGAAATCTACAGCAGAGGATGCAAACATTTGATTTAGGAGATGCATTGATGAATATGACTGAGCGAGATTGGTTGATGATAAAAACAAACCCATTGACTACATGTCAGCCTAAAAGTATGGTTTCTTTGCGTGGGGGGGGTCCTAACTAAAGAGTTGCGAAAACGGTGACTCCTAACTTATGATGCAGCATCTAAATTAAGCTAAAAAAAAAGATGACTCCTCTGCACCATGTCTCTGACTAGAAAACTTCTGAGAGGAAAAACATTTCCATCAATACTCTGCACAACAAACAATACAGGCACAGACCAATGTGTTCTAGCCTTTGTTGAAATCACGACAAGAGACAAGCAACACAAATTTGTTCTCTCTGCATAAGCTAAAATTGCCAGTATCTCGTTAGATATGGGCACAAGCCTATTTCAGGCTCAAAACATTCCTCTTTGTGACACTCTCACTGGCAGGTCTGAAGAGTCAGACAAATGCCAGCTCTCACCGAGCAGTTAATGAACAGAGTCATACAGATACAACACATGTGGCGAGAGAGCGGGTTTCATGGAGGTTCATAACAGAGGAAATTGTGGATTCTTGTAAACAACTTTTGGCAGACAGTAGGCCTGCTAGATAAAGGAGTAAACAGTCTGTATGTGTATGTGGTCTGTTTGTGTGTGTGGTGTGTATGCTACTTATCAGGAGGAATAGAGATGAGCAGCCCTGACTGTGGACAATGGGACAGAAAGATAACAGGGGAAAGGGGTGATGAGACACCATGGAGAGGGAGAATTCCCTCCCCTACAGAGAGGGAGAGATGGGAGCGTATTAGACCACTGCCCAGTGCCCACACCTCCAGTCTGTTTCTAGGGAGCGCTGCCTGGGCCATAGCTTACACCTCTAAAATCCAGAACAGCATCCTGTTTAAGATGCAGGATGACCAGGCTAGGCGTTGAGATGCATGACTCGGTGAGGTGTGAGAACCATGGCTGACACAGACAGCCCATCCAGCTACTGACGGCAGAGCTCCAGATTTAGTGTGCTTCTGTTTTTAGCTTGGCCGATGTGAAATGATGATGCTGCGTGGTGCGGCGGGGACTAAGGAGTGAGCAGAGAAAATGACCAGGTTTAAAAACAGTTTGTTCTGGGCAATGTGAGCTTGACTGGCCCCTCAGACCACTCCTCAAACGACACACAAACACTAGAGCACGCACACACATACATACACACACAGGGCCTGGGTCAGATGACCCTCACCTCTCTCGGAGGAAATGAATGGAAGGACAGAGAGATGGAGGAACACAACCTGAGTATCATAACTCAGGATAAGACCCAGATGCAGGCAGCTAGAGTCACAGATGTTTATTGACCCAAACAGGGGGCAGGCAAAAGACAGGTCAAAGGCAGGTAGAGGTCCATAATTCAGGGCAGAGTCAATAAGGTACAGAACGGCAGGCAGGCTCAGGAAAGGCAGAGGTCCGTAAACGGGTCAGAGTCAGGCAGGTACAGAACGGCAGGCTCGGAGTCAGAACAGGCAGAATGGTCAGAACCAGGGAAACAGAACTTGAGAAAGCAGGGAGACAGGAAAACACGCTGGTAAGACCTGACAAGACAAGACGAACTGGCAACAGACAAACAGAAAACACAGGGGATAATGAGGAAGATGGGCGACACCTGGAGGGGGGTGGAGATGAGCACAAAGACAGGTGAAACAGATCAGGGTGTGACACTGAGGGGGACATTGATGGACAGGGGACACACACACTCCCCCCATCAAACCATGGAGAAAACTGAGTGGACCCTATGCTCTCAGATCTGCAGGGAGGAGGTAGTGAAATGTGGATAGATTGTTTTGGAATCAGGCCATGGTGGAGCCCCAGTCTACAAACCTCCAGCTGCATCAGCAAGAGGATGAGGTGTTGTGGTACTCATGTTTGACACACTGAACAGGGAACTTTCACCTGAAGTCAGCTCAGACCTGCCTCTACCTCCCACAGTCAAATATCATGTTTTAAAAAGGACATTGGGCCTTAATAATAATGTAGACAGAGAAGCCCTCTTTATATGATCTGTTTTTCTTAAAATGTCATGGAATAACTAATAAGGCAGTTGGGAAGAGGGTGGAACCTTTTATATGATTTTACTGGAGCATCTACAACTCGACCTTAACATAACACGTGCGCACACACACACACACACACACACACACACACACACACACACACACACACACACAGACACAGACTGGAGTGTGTCCTTCATTGTAAACCTTTATTGTAATAACTGGTCCTTTAAGAACAGAACAGAGCAGCCATAAACCCTTGAGAAACCCGAGGCTTATCAACACTACATGAGCTCATCCTTAAACACAGCCAGACACTACCCTCTTACAGCTACCATTTCTCTTTTGTAAGGTCCTTTGTGAGTGTTCAGTGATAAAACCACAGGACAGGTGCAACAAAAACATCTTTCCTCCCAACTTTAATACCATATCTATCTAGCTGGTAGCCACCATCTGATGCCCACTGAGACATGGTCCCGTAGCTAGTCAAGAGGTGCCAACAAGCTTCCTCTCCCCTCCTTTATTGAGAGTGCTGATGTCAGCACTAGCTAGCTTGGCAGGCTGGCTGCGGCTCTAGGGGCCCGTCCTTGAGGGAGAGCCAGAGCCTATAGAGGCTAATGGGGCTGATGGTGATTGACGTGGCCCAGGCTAAGTGAAGTGATCTGGGGGAGAGTTAGCAGGCGTTCCCCCCCGGGGCCTGATGGTTGTTCCACTGGGGAGGGAGTGGACCCACTGAGCCCTCAGATGCATTTAACTGATGAAGCCAACCCAGCCTGACCCGTCCCCTCCAGGTAGGAGTGCCTCTCAGGATCCACACTCACAACTTGACATTGGGATTCAGCTACTGCTACCGTAGCTCACTGGTGTCCTGAGATCTCCCTTTTTCCTCATTCATTTTGTTGGTTGTTCAATCATTCATCAATTCATTCATCGACTGACTGACTGACTGATGTCAGGTACTGAATTCCATGTATCATACAGGCTATAGGTAGGCAGACCTAGAGCTAAGCTAAACAAGAGGTCAGAAAAGTTTGGATTTGTCTGCTGTCTCTGCCTTTTTAGAGCAGATCTTAATTTGTCTGTGAGGTCTGGTGGTCCCCTCTGTGGGGAGAACACACACACTCGTTATCTCGCTTTATCAGGTGTCCCCTCTAGCTCTTCTGAAGGTCTCCAGTGCACTACAGTAGATACAAACGGCATTTCCACACAGCTACAGTAGCTAAATGTAAAACAGTATACTTTCTCCCTTCTCTCTCTCTCTCTCTCTCTCTCTCTCTCCAGTGAAAACTAAGATGATGAGTCACTCTTCAAGTCAGACATCTTAATTACATAAAATGCTCACTCTGCCTGCAACCCCTTAACCCAGCTGCCTAGGAAGGGCACTAATGCATTCTTATTACAACCAGTCTTCCCTGTACTGGGTATCTCCTTCAAATCTACGTGGACACATTCCAGAAGAATATCAATAATTTATTCAATTGTAATCTCATAACACACCTTTGTTAATAATGGCAAAGAGAGAGGACCACTTTGCCACTGCCAGGCTTCTGGGTAGTTTGACACTGGCACTCCTTATGCAATCAGTGAGGTAATGACTAAGGCAGGGGTGTGGCCCTTCCCTAATTAGCCAATTGTTCCTCCTAGTAAAAAGACAAGTGTTGAGGCATGAGATCAGATTTGGAAAAAAAAGGAGTTAGGCCTACTTACTGTGGAAAACAAAACACTCATAACAGCGTCCAGTTTTCATCATCCCATAAAGGTTGATATGGCAGGCAGTCTCATGTAGCCGTGGCAGCACATTGTCACGTGGTTGTATAAATAGGGATGTTGTTGACGTTTCCACTCTGAATTGTTATCGGTCACACAGACACAGCTTTGCCTCCGAGAGGAGAAACACCAAGGTAACAAATTAGGGAAATATCAAAGCCTTTTTACACTGACAGTGACAATATAGACTTGGGCTACCACTGAAGTAGAAGTTATAGAGGAGCGAGTCAGACAAATATTCCTATCAAATCAGGGTGAAATATCTGAACAAATATTGATTAGATTTAATTGGCTATCAAAACAAGGCTGGCACCTAATCCTGACATACGCATCATCTCAAGGACCTGCAGTATAGGCTAGTGAGGGTAGTGAAAAGACTGTTCTTCACTGCCATCTTGTGTTAACAGAAAAAAAACAGTGTGGGCATGTAAATGTTGGTTAATGAGACACTTCAGCATTATAGGAGGAAAAACACTTATATTCTACAAGAGGACATAATAAAACTATATAGAAGGAGAACATTATGATTTACCTGTCTTCAAGGCAATTTCCACACCTATATAAAAATAAAACCTAATCAAAATATCGATGAAGTCATATTGGCTTGGATCCTCTGATTAGTAGTCACAGTGCTTCCTATGATGTTTGCAACCACAATCTACACTGTCACAGAATCAACAGGAAACATGTCAAATATTTACAGAATACAGACAGGGCTCCATTTTAGGGTACAGCACAAATTGAACAACCCCATTCAGACCACGAGCTCTCATCCAACAACCCCATTCAAACCGGAGCTCTCATCCATAAACCATGGAATAGGGGGATTGCATTTGTACAGACACAATCTGTGAGATGGATTTGACATCAGAGCTGAAAAGTTGAAGCAGCTGAAATCAGGTGAAAGCCTAAGACAACATTTTTTGGGGAAATTGACTATCTTTGGTGGAAATTATGCCGGATGCTTTGCTGTAGAGGCGGACAGTGGACATAGTGTAGTCACTGTAATGTAACCTAGTGTTGTGGGTGTTTTCATACCGGCTGTGATTATCTGGACAGTCCATGGATGCCTGGTCATAAGAGCCTGGTAGGATCTCCACAGGCCCGCCATTCTCCGCTCTATGCTGGAACACAGACGATCTAGTCAGAACCGCTTATAACCAGTCATAACCCATATGCTTGCCATCAACTGATTGTGTGTGGACATTGGTAGTTCAATATAGAACTTTAGATATATGAGACATGACTTTTCATTATGACAATATTCTGACTTTTGAAAACAGCTAATGGTTGGGTGATATCTGTACAGTTTCTTGATATCACGAAGTAGACAACCAAACGTTTCATTACACAGACGAAGTAACTGCGGCCATATGGGAAACGTTGGCTAGCCTACTCTGCAGCTTATGCAATGGAATGTCTGACGCGTGCTGCCACACATAACGTTCTCCACATTACCTGATCACGGGGGAGTCAGCAAAATTGGATTTGGACAACTTTACTACACTATAACTAGTTACTGCTACTGCAGTCATACTTGCCGTACTTAATGTAACCCTGATAGTTAACATATTATTTATTCAACATAGCCCTGTTTCCTAGTCAACCAGACGTAAAGCATCCTAATCCTAGCCTTGCAACCTCATTAGCTAACGTTAGCCGACTTAGCTACTCTCTGGAGTTCTGCCACCGACGTTACTCTGCCACCAATAAGAAACTTGTCATGCAGCTCTAACATTACAGTCAAGTCGGTCATTTCTCCATAATAAAGACGGTACAACTAGACAATGAAAGTGTTACAAAGCGAAAAGATAGAACACAATTGTTACATGCCTTCCTTAATACAGCTCCAACTGAGACACACAACACAGACTACTCTAACCGACGTCACTTCCACAACAGCATCAGATGGATTATGTCACCCTCTGGTGGTGCAAGGCTAACCCTATGACAAGTAACCAACAGAGTGACGAACTTCTGTCCTTGATTTCTATTTTCCAAGCACTCAGTTCTCTCGCTCACGGACAGTTGAACATGAACAGGGTAACACAAAACTAAAACATTCAGTTCGCATTATTTTATTGTTTCTTGGACATGAAATGATAGCATGAAATATTGCAGTGATTTGTGTGTGAAGATTCCTTTTTGATAAGGGAACACACACAACAACAAAAAAGCCCAATCAAGCCTTGTCCTTACATCAGGCTTTTAAAAAAATGTCTAATCAACAAAAGGAACACACAAAAAAAATCTAGATTCATGGAACATTGTTGAGCATATACATGTAACCAAGCTGTGTCAACCACACAAGCAGATATACAGTAGTAAGCAGACACCCATGGACAGTTCAAGCTATACAAAACAAAAATGCAGGTGAGGTAACGAATATAGCTAAAGCTGATGCCCTATAGAGAAGCCTTATTTGACACATGGAGACCCAGCAAAGACAAACACTCTCCCTAAGGGAAATATATGTTTTTATTATATACACACACACACACACACAACTGGACAAATATGTAACACTATGCTTACCATCCAAATGTCTCTTAGCTAACAATATGCATATGCATAGTTTTGGCAAAAAAAAAATGCCTGAGGATATCTTGGGTATCCTCTTTTTTAAGACACTATATTTAAACACTCAAAGCCACGGAATCCTCAAGGTTCTGCCTTGCAATCCTGTAACTATGAAGGACAGAAAACAAAATATGTACATGGTCAAGCTGGTCAGCCTATTAAAACAAGATACAGATGATCCATGATGGTTTCATTTGAGTAGTTTTACAGTCAGAGCCACCTCTCCTGCTGTAAGTTCTTAATTATACTACAACATACATTGTACGGCCTTTGTGAACTAACCAGGGGTATCAATTTGAATGAGAAAACATTAAATACACAAGGAAATAATTTACACAGGAAAAATATTCAAGTATAAATAGTGCTAAGTAGTTCAAATCGGTAACAAAATAATTAAACTGACTATCTGCATTGACCGTTTTTGCACCAACTTTGATTCATCACATTTATTATCTATCTTGTTGCCTAGTCACTTTATTCCTAGTTATATGTACATATCTACCTCAATTGCCTCATACCCCTGCACTTCGACTCGGTACTGGTACCCTGTGTACATAGCCAAGTTATCGTTACTCATTGTGTACTTATTATTACTTTTCTATGATTTTTTCTCTTCATTGTTGGGAAGGGCCCGTAAGTAAGCTGTTAGTCTACACCTGTTGTTTATGAAGCATGCGATAACATTTTATTTATTACCCAGAGAAATGGCTGCAAAGTTTTAAAAAATAATTTTCTGCATCAACCAACCTATAACATATAAGTGAGAGGAAACAGAATAAAATCCTTATAATAAAAACAGCCTCAAGTACTAAATAATGCCAAAGAAAGCCAATCATCTTAAACCATAAAAAAATGTAATTTTTTTGCACGAGACTTTTGTCACAGCTAAGGCAACAGCACACAATCTCCAGAGAGGACAGTCCATAATGTCCATAGATGTATATTAAGTAATACTAAGGCTATGTTGAGCTTAAAGCTACCCATGAGCTATACGACCTTATATTTTCACTACCTACCTGGTCCATTGTACCCTCAGTCTGTAACTTGCTCCTCTCCGTTATAATACAAAGTCTCCCTGTGCATAACAATGGTCATCACCATTATATTCACACATGTTATTCAAGCACAGCTGAGATCTGGCACTAACAGCCACAGACTGTCCTACTCTCATCTTCCCTGATTTCATACTGTGGTGTGATTTGTCATCTTAACTATTTCTATGGGTCAACTCAACAGGAAAACATCAAAAGGACTAGAAAATGGTCATCCTTCAACCCGAAAGAGGCTTTTTATTTCTCTTGATTCTTTCTCCAACTTTACAGGTCCTGCTGCGTCAACAAAAATCAAACAAGCAAAATCACAAATCAAGTATTTTTTTTTATCAGTGGATAGATAGATATGTATGGGCTAATGGGCATCGCTAGCAAAGCTAGGCTAATATCACATTTCCTCCTCAGGAGGGTAGAGTTGGCACAGGGGCAGTGCCCAGGACATCATGAAATAATAAGCAGCAGAGGGGCGCTGACTGAGGGGGAATCTTTAGCTCTTAGGAGCTGATCAGTGGTTGGCTGGCATGGCTAAGTGCATGTGTGATGCCCCCCGCCCCTCCCCCCCCTACTTCCCCCTCAGCAAAACTTCAGCTCAGTAGTCCATCCTCTAATCACTCTCGGTCCAGTCCGAGGGAGTGTCCGTCCCAAAGTAACGGTCCCCGAAATTACCTGGAAGAGAGGAGAAGAGAGAGCCGTCAGTCATATTGTCATTGTGAATACATGAGTTGGACTAGCGTCAGTGAGAATTGTGTGATCAGTGGCAGTGCTGATGGAACATATGGGTTACCCCAGCTATCAACTGGCTCATTCATCCCCCCCTCTCCCCTGTAACTATTCCCCAGGTTGTTGCTGTAAATGAGAATGTGTTCGCTGTCAACTTATGATAAAAAAAGGGTTAAATAAAATTAAAAACCGTCAGTCTGGGGTGATTCATAACAAAGCCCATCCACTTGGGTCTGAATGGCTGTGGCAGCAGCTACAGTGCATTCGGAAACTATTCAGATCTCTTTACTTTTTCCACATTGTTATGTTACAGCCTTATTATACAAATGGATTTAATAAATAAAAATCCTCAGCAATCTACATGTAATACCCCATAATGACAAAGGGAAAACAGCTTTTTAGAAATGTGTACATATTTATTACAAAGAACAGAAATACCTTATTTATATAAGTACTCAGACCCTTTGCTATGACACTCGAAATTGAGCTCAGGTGCATCCTATTTCCATTGATCATCTTTGAGGTGTTTCTACAACTTGATTGGAGTCCGCCTGTGGTAAATTCAATTAATTGGACATGATTTGGAATAGCACACACCTGTCTATATAAGGTCCCACAGTTGACAGTGCATGTCAGAGCAAAAACCAAGCCATGAGGTCGAAGGAATTGTCCGTAGAGCTCTGAGACGGGATTGTGTCGAGGCACAGAATCCGGGAAGGGTGCCAAAACATTTCTGCAGAATTGAAGATCCCCCAGTGGCTGGAATAAGTTCGTAACCACCAAGACTCTTCCTAGAGCTGGCCGCCTGGCCAAATTAAGCAATCGGGGGAGAAGGGCCTTGGTCAAGGAGGTGAACAAGAACCTGATGGTCACTCTGACAGAGCTCTAGAGTTCCTTTGTGGAGATAGAACCTTCCAGGACAACCATCTCTGCAGCACTCCACAAATCATGCTTTTATGGTAGAGTGGCCAGACAAAAGACACTCCTCAGTAAAAGGCACATGGCAGCCCGCTTGGAGGCACCCAAAGATTCTCTGGTCTGATGAAGCCAAGATTGAACTCATTGGCCTTAATGCCAAGCATCACGACTGGAGGAAACCTGGCACCATCCCTACGGTGAAGGGTTGTGGCAGCATCATGCTGTGGGGATGTTTTTCAGTGGCAGGGCCTGGAAGACTGGTCAGGATTGAGGGAAAGATGAATGGAGCAACGTACAGAGAGAGCCTTGATGAAAACCTGCTGCAGCAACGCTCCCCATCCAACTTGACAGAGGATCTGCAGAGAAGACGTAAGGCTGCAATCACTGTCAAAGGTGCTTCAACAAAGTACTGAGTAAAGGGTCTGAATACTTATGTAAATGCGAGCAGTTTATTTTTTATAAATTAGCAAACATTTCTAAACATTTTTTGTTTTGTCATTATAGGGTATTGTGTGTATATTGAAGTGGGAAAAAACTATAATACATTTTAGAATTAGGCTGTAACGTAACAAAATGTGGAAAAAGTCAAGGGGTCTGAATACTTTGCGAAGGCACAATCTGACAACCTGGAAGTTTAACTTGTGACGGTCATATCACTAATGATCATTCACACCACAAACAGCAGACTCACGAGATCTGCATTAGGACACCGCTTTGAAGGGAAACCCACATTAAGTGAGAGTGACTGAGAACAATGTGTGTGAGAGAGCGAGACAGACCGATAGATAGCAGAAGCACCCACCAATGCCAGGGATGATGTGAAACTCGTTGTTGACCTTCTTATCGACGGCGGTGGTGATAATGCGGACCTTAGGGAAGGCGTAGGCCACAGAGTGGACGCCCATCTCAGCCATCAGTAGAGACAACAGGAAGATTTTATCCTCCTGGACATCATGGTCCTACAAAAGGTGACAGACATACGCAAATTGTGGCCTTCAATCACGATTGAAGAAAGAGTGGTGGTTAGAGGGGAGTTTCTGTGACAGTAGCACAATATGTAAGGAGAGCGAGGCAGCCCCTTCCAGACCGGTTGGAATCTCAAGCTCTTCCCATTCCCACTGCTACCTGTCAAAAGGGACTCCTTAGTCTGATAGGTCTTCTGCACTCATCACATACTTCAACCAATGCTTCCAGTAAAAACACACACCCCCGTGACTATCTTTTTAAAGCTACAATCCTTATTCGAAACACTAACAAAGCGGTCACCCCGACCTCTGTTTTGGTAAGAAGCGGAGGGATGGACCTGGAGAAATGTAACCATTCAAATCCAGAGACTGAGCTACAGATGCGAAGACTGACCATCCATGATATAAATTGTAGTTTTAACCATGTTGTGAGGCTATATAGTGTTTGTTTACATTGTTTACAAACATTGGTGTAAAACAGGCTTATATATTTTGGGTTATGATGGGGTACGACAGTTGAACTAAACTCATGAGGCATTTATAAAAGTTAAATTCTTCAAGAATCAATGGGTATGTATAACTACTTTATAAGTCCCAAAATGTATGCAGTAACTAAGGACTCTAGCTTTAAAAGGAGATAGTCATGGAGGCAGTGAAGTTTGCTTTTGGAGGACAAACAAAAACCATAGTGGATGCCGATAATTCTCCCCAGAGGTTTACATTTCACAAGGAGCGAAGGCTAAAAGCACAGGACCTGTACATTTTGACCTCTAGTCTTATCACAATGAGGAAAAAGGACCTCAAACTGTGTTTTATGACGGCAAACAAGCATCCCGATCTCTCCTTAATCGCCTGCTGCTGTAGCCGTCCAGTCTCCACTAGCAGAGCTGCTGCTCTGCCATCTCAACAACCAACAAGGACAACTCTGCCATCTCAACAACCAACAAGGACAACTCTGCCATCTCAACAACCAACAAGGACAACTCTGCCATCTCAACAACCAACAAGGACAACTCTGTCATCTCAACAACCAACAATGACAACTCTGCCATCTCAACAACCAACAAGGACAACTCTGCCATCTCAACAACCAACAAGGACAACTCTGCCATCTCAACAACCAACAAGGACAAGGCCTACTCTGCCGTCTGTCATGTTCAGCCATGTCTCAGGGGTAAACAACATTATCTGGATGCAGAACCATAGATAAACCCCCCAAGCCCGAACGTCTCATCAACATAGGTGTGTGGTGGAGAAGACAAACATGAGAATATTAGACTTCTACTAGAAACTACTATTATATTTTGATTGAACTATAATACCCAACTAATGCTGAATAGACTAGACCAGAGGAGTAGAATGAGGTAGAACTGACCAGCAGCACTCGGACGGCCATGAGAGCAGCAGCCCCAGTGGACACAGTGCTGTCCATCAAGATGACATAGTCCTCACTGATGTCCTTAGGCAGACGCAGGTAGTGGAGCTGGACAGGGGCGATAGGAAATGTTAAATACAATGGGACGTTTTATACAATGGTTTTCATTTGGGCATTTCATGAACTTAAAATGTCACATTTTGAGCATCTGTGGTGAATGAAACCAGTAAAGCTGAAGAAAAAAGGTGCAAAGCTTGAAGGCTACAGCTGGCATAGACATCACACACACAGTATATCTCCCAAGTATGGCTGGTCTGCAATTCTGATGAGGCAGTGAACCTGAGGTCAATGAGGCCAGTGTGTATCAGTTAGCCCAGAGACTGACACCTAGCCTTGAATGAAGTCACTAAGCAAAAAAAGATGACCCCATCCACTCCTTGTTGATGATCTTCGCGTTGAAGAGTTCATGTCTGGGTGTGTATGCAGCCTTACGGATAAGAGGGCCAAACACACACAGAATACTTTTTGAACTACATGACTGGTTTCTGTGTGTTACCTCAGGCTCTCCAGTGTCATGGTTGGTCTGGATGAGGATCTTCCCCAGCCTAATGTCTTTACACACATGCATCAGCGCCTGCTCCATGGTCTCCCCTGCTCTCAGTATGGACACACCTGTGATCTACACACACAAACACACACACACACTTTATACTCCTTCACAGTTTATTTTATAAGTAAACTTCCATTAAGCAACCTGAAGGACCAGCATAGTGAGAGCTCAATGTTACCGAGCCTGATGGTAGGAGATATGACTCTATTACTCTACTGCAGATGTCTAACAACCCTGCTGCCTAACAGAGCTGCTCCCACTGAGAGCCACTCAAACACATCACCATAAAAAGACTGGAATGAACGATCCTCTCAGGCCCATCCACACACTTTATGACTCGAGGGTTTTCACTGTCTAGTAAAACGAATGTTAACAATGCCTATAGTGCTTTATGTATGGTGATGAATAAAAGGACTGGAGAGATAAACTAGTCTAATCACTGTACAATCTTCAGCCAATGGTTACAAGTAGCAATCAGAGTAATTGTGACAATGTAGCTGCAATGTAGTATCGGGGATGACATTGATACTTTATTGCAGTTTAGGGCCCAAAACCCTCTGTGAAAGTGGGGAGGTATCTGCATAGAGCCTTACCCTTTTACCACTGAGTCTCTTCCCTTCATAGATGGAACCTTGGGGAGTCTCCACTTGCACAGGCTAGAGAGGATGAGAGGAAAGGACGAGAGAAGAGACCAGTGTTAGTGTATGATTGTGCACAGGGCATAGAAGGCAATATAATATTGGTCATGCGTCTGCAGGCATGCAGGGCCACTCACCTTGAGGGGCAGAAAGGAGAGAGCATGTTCTATCAGGAGCCTCATTAACCTCTTAGAGTAGAAGATGAACTCATCACGATTTGTGTCCTTATTCCTGCAGGCAGGCAGGCACACACACCAGGGTTAGGGGACAGGGAATGAGCGTGAGGGGTGTGTGTGTGTGTGTATTCATTATAAACTTGTGGCAGTGCAGAGTCAGTGTTGAGAGGGTGAGAAACCGGCCCCCAGCGGTCAACCAGAGCTCTACGGCCTTACCTGATGATGGTGTGCATGCCGCGGACCTGTGGGGTGCTCTCCAAGACGCTGAGGGTCTTGGGTAGGGGCTGTCCCTGGTGGGCCGAGGCCAGAGCAGACCTACACAACAGAGAGACAGTCAGACCACTGTCCCCTGCTGGTGTGACCACAGTACAACAGACAACACTGCCCCCTGCTGGAGGGACCACAGTACAACACAGACGTCACATCAAACCAGTGGGACAAAGGTAAGATACCACTGGGATATTTTACGTTCTTCCTCGTAAACATTTATTGCAGTATGGTGGTCACAGATGCACAGCCAGGCAAAGTTGGGTGGGGGAATAGTGTACAGGTACTGGCAACAGAAATGCTTTAACAGGCTCCTCTCGCACTGTCTGGAGCATATGGTGCTTTACCGGCAGACAATTCAACGTGACATCACTAGGACCATTTCAAATCTAGAAAATAACTATTACGTTGTACTGTTCTAAACAGTGGTTCTGTTGATAAATAGAAATGCCATAAAGCAATTGAGCACGTTGCTATGTGTTCTGCATTGTTGTTGCCAATACTCGAAGCCAAGACAACTCACTCTCTAAATACTGTAGTACTGCACTGAAATTAGCCTTTTGAACGTATATATCTGGTACCAAAATACAGGATAGTTAAGACTGTAGAAATCATAGCGAAAACTGAAAGAATCAGGCAAATTGGTTAAGAGGTAAATGAAAAACAATATCTTGGAAAAATAGCAATGACAGCAAACAAAGGTTGTTAGCTTTTGTCAGGGGGCTATGCTACTAAATCATAAAAGAGGAGCAGATGAGAGGGACGATAAAACTTAAGAGAAGGAGGAAGATGCAGGAGTTTATCCTCACATATCCCAGCGGAGCTTCCTCTGGAGAAGGTGACAAATATTCATTTTGCGAGAACAAGAGTGATGACAAAGAGGAGAGGAAAGAAAGAGGAAAAGAAAGAAAATACATCCCAATTAGACAGCAACAGGACAGAGTAGGGGCCCTACGATATCTGTGGAGGAGAAGCTGAGAGGTGTGACGGCCAGGGGCCAGGCTGAGAGGGGCCCCTGGGGGGGGTCAGCGAGGGGACGGCTTCAAGACCAGACGACATCACCATGGTTATGAGCTCTGACTGGGTGTAGTTAAAAAATAATCATCTTTGCAACGGCCTTAGCGAGAGGTCCTATGATAAACATGTAGGGCTAAACTCAAGGTCATACTCTGTCCTTGGTTAATGTGACGTTAGCGTTCTGATCTTTCGGTAAAAAGGAATTCATGACATCAGCGACTCCCAGCTGTTTTTTTTTTTGTCTTTTTAGGTCTTAACCAGAGCTCAGTGGAACCATAGCGATGTCATCCTTCTGGTGTTAGCGATAGCTTTCATGACTGACGGTGTGGAAGAAAGAGAAAAGGAGCTGCACAGCCTCATTTAGCTTTACACAAAACATTTTCCTGGGCACCTTGATTAGTTGATCATGTCAACATCAGTGGGGGAGGGGGGGGGGGGGGGTGGGAGAAGCCAAAATGGTCAAATAAATAGTAACATGAGTATTCTGTCAGACTGGGCATATCTCCTTTTGTCCTTCCAGCTTCTGCTGAGAGGAAACAGAATGAAAAAGACAGAGGCAGCACGAGACAGAGACCGGTAGAGATATGAGGGGTGTGGCAGTCATACCTCACTGTGATTTCACGCTGAGGCGGTTAGAGTGCATTATTCGGTCAGGGTTTAGCAAGTATTTGATTACAAACACACACAGGGAGGAGAGAAATAAAAACAAAACTCATGAAATGAGACAAGCCATTCCAACCCTCCAAACAAAGCCAAATGTCCCCAGTCCCCACCGCCCTTTTAAATAAACACAAACACCAGGCAATGATATTACATTCCCCTCCATTTTGCCATGAATCAGACAGACAGTGTTCCATCAGATAAGCTCAGTGCCTGAACCGGTACCTCTTTCTCTGTACAGGCTCTACTCCTGCATTAGACCAGGCTAAATTATGGTGATCTAATCTCACAACAAGGCCCAGTGCACAGCATAGGAATTTAATTTGAAATGTGAATTTTACGGGCAATAAAAATAAAATAAAATAAGTCAAGTGTTCTGCTCATTTTCCATATGGAAACCCCATGGAGGTGCATCATATTTGATTTACTCGTTTTATCCATTAGTCTGATAAACAAAGTCGTTCCTACACAGTATCTAGTACATATCAAACAGAATGCCCCAAGGCTACTGGCAAAGTGTGGCATCCTAACCAAACCAGGGGGTTTCCTAACCAGAAGTACTATAGTGGGCCCAGTGGTAGTAGTCTTGCCATATGGAGGGTGCTATGGTTCATTAGGCTACAACAGGCCCTGTCCTCATCAGTCACTCACTCTATGGAGGACGAGCTGCCGCTGTCTCCCCCCACTCGACACCATTCTTTACTTGATCCACACAATGGCCTTTTATTAGAGATCCCTTAATCCACAAATCCTCACACACACACACTATCTGCTTTTACACACGCGGTGGCCTCTCTTGATCTCTCACACACACACACCCCGACGGGTGAGACTCTGAACGAGAATGGTGTACACTTTAGACAGAAGTCACGTGATCACGTGTCACTCCCCACACAACCCTCTCCAAAAGAAATCAAAGTCCAGCGAGTCTGTTAAATAGAGTGTAACTGAGCACCTTTGAGCTGGTCTTTGAAACCTTCCATCTTATCTCTCTCTGTGACAGATGGTTTGTCACATTACAGTGATGATGGATCAGGACACCACAGGGCCACACACACCGAGTGGGAAAAACATTAAGAACACCTGCTCAGACCGACAGACCGACCAGGTCAATCCGGCTGAGCGCTATGATCCCTTATTGATGTCATTTGTTAAACCACTTCAAAATCAGTGTAGATGAAGGGGAGGAGACGGGTTAAAGAATGATTTTTAAGCCATGAGACAATTGATACATGGATTGTGTATTCAGAGGGTGAATGGGCAAGGCAAAATATTTAAGTGCCATTGAGCAGGGTATGGTAGTAGGTGCCAGGCGCACCGGTTTCTGTCAAGAACTGCAACCCTGCTGGGTTTTTACAAGTTCAACAGTGTCCCGTATGTATCAAGAGTGGTCCACCGGCCTCCCGGGTGGCGCAGTGGTTAAGGGCGCTGTACTGCAGCGTCAGCTGTGCCATCAGAGTCCCTGGGTTCGCGCCCAGGCTCTGTCGTAACCGGCCGCGACCGGGAGGTCCGTGGGGCGACGCACAATTGGCCTAGCGTCGTCCGGGTTAGGGAGGGCTTGGTCGGTAGGGATGTCGTTGTCTCATCGCGCACCAGCGACTCCTGCGGCGGGCCGGGTGCAGTGCGCGCTAACCAAGGTCGCCAGGTGCACGGTGTAGCCTCCGACACATTGGTATAACATGTTCTGTTATAATCTCCACCCGGCACAGCCAGAAGAGGACTGGCCATCCCACATATGCTCTCTCTAATTCTCTCTTTCTTTCTCTCTCTCGGAGGACCTGAGCCATAGGACCATGCCCCAGGAATACCTGACATGATGACTCCTTGCTGTCCCCAGTCCACCTGACTGTGCTGCTGCTCCAGTTTCAACTATTCTGCCTTATTATTATTCGACCATGCTGGTCATTTATGAACATTTGAACATCTTGACCATGTTTTGTTATAATCTCCACCCGGCACAGCCAGAAGAGGACTGGCCACCCCACATAGCCTGGTTCCTCTCTAGGTTTCTTCCTAGGTTTTGGCCTTTCTAGGGAGTTTTTCCTAGCCACCGTGCTTCTACACCTGCATTGCTTGCTGTTTGGGGTTTTAGGCTGGGTTTCTGTACAGCACTTTGAGATATCAGCTGATGTACGAAGGGCTATATAAATAAATTTGATTTGATTTTGATTTGATTGGTGCGGCTGGCTTCCGGGTTGGATGCGCGCTGTGTTAAGAAGCAGTGCGGCTGGTTGGGTTGTGTATCGGAGGACGCATGACATTCAACCTTTGTCTCTCCCGAGCCCGTACGGGAGTTGTAGCGATGAGACAGGATAGTAGCTACTACAACAATTGGATACCACGAAATTGGGGAGAAAAAGGGGTAAAAATTCAAAAAAGGACATCCAGCCAACTTGATACAACTGTAGGAAGCATTGGAATCAACATGACGCTTTGGACACCTTGTAGAGTCTATGCCCTGACAAATTGAGAGTGTTCTGAGAGAAGAAAGGAGGTGGGGGGAGGTGCAACTCAATATTTGGAAGGTGTACTTAATGTTTGGTGTACTCAGTGTAGATCATGATTTGTAGGGACTTAAGGGGCCGTCTGACAACAGAAAGTACAGTGTTAACGATGCCAGTTAGGATTTATGGGTCATGCTGTCCTAATAGGACATATAGTCTTGAGAGATCCTATGAGAATGAGACTCGTCGTTGATCATTAATCCAGTACTGACCCACCCATGTTGAGAGATAGGACAGGGTTCAGAGGTCATGGGTTAGGTCAGGAGTTTTTCCTGGTAGGGAAGGTGGTCAGGAAAAACTCCTGGCCCAAATCATGAACCATGGGATAGGGGTCATGCAAAAACTGAGCATGGTGTGAGCCGAAGAGACGACACCATGTACAGAGATAGGTACATGCTTTTAGGTTAGGGTCTATGGGCAGAGATATAGGAGATACAAGCCTATTATTTACACATACCTTTTCAAGCTGACTGTGAACATGCTGCACAATCAGATCCAAGGCAACAAAGTTCTCGCCCCCTAAAATAATCAAACACACACATATCTTTTATAGCAGAATCACTACAGATATCATTTGTAAAAAGTTTTTACTGTTCTGAATTGAATCTAAAGACTCTATACATAGAAGCAGTGTTTCTAACACACTGGTAGTATGCATCTACCTACAAGCCACTCACCCCTGGGGACCACAATATCCGCCACCTGCACAGTGGGTTCGATGTACTGCTCAAAGGACGGCTTGACAAACTTGTTGTACTGTTTGATGACCCCGTTGATGTCCCGGCCGCGGTCCGATATGTCCCTCTTCAGACGCCTGACCAGACGGATGTCCGAGTCGGTGTCCACAAACACCTTCATGTCCAGCAGCTGGGGGAGGAAGATGGACAGAGAGGAAGAGACAAAAGGGGTAAGAGAGGTCATGTACATAACCAATTGCAGAAGTTCTCAACATGACAGATCTTACTTTTAATAGGGCAGTATTTCCCAAAGATCATTTCAAGGACGGGGTGCTGGGTAAATGCACCCACAGCAACATTCAGGGTGGCCCACCTACATGATGGTTCGAGAATCAATGTCCTAGGGTCAAAATAAGTTAAATGGGAATCTGATGGCCTATTGGGTGTTTGAAGCTCTTTTCCTGAACACACATCAGATACAGCTAGCCAGCCAGTCAGGGGAAACAAAAGCCAGAACTCAAAGCTCTAACCTCAGCAAAAACTAAACTGAGGAGGATTAATGGTCAAGCATCACCACTGTATGTGACGGAAACACAAGAATAGGCAACAACTCAAAAACAAGAGCTATTGATGACTATCTGGCCATTGAGTGTTGGGAGCGTAAACTCAGAGAACCAATGAGACTGTCAGTCATTGGGAAAGTAAATCTGCTTCCTGACCAACCGGGCCATCACAGCTGTCACCCTATAGGAGGAGGGGATGAGGAGTGGGGCTCCAGCCGCTCCCCATGATCAGACTCAGCCTTCCCCTCTATCGCTCTCTCTCTTACTGGAACCTCTGTCAGTGTGGGGAAAAACTAGAGCAGGGCAGTTTAGCAACGTTTTACACCACTGCAGCTTAAAGATGGCAGGTCATTGCCGTGCCAGAGAGGACCTGACTCTTGGTGCAGCCAGCACGGTAATGTTTGTTGGAGTCATGACAAAGGGTTGAGAGGGAGCCAATTTATAGGAAAGTAAATAAACCGGTTGATAAGAACATTTAGTACTAAGTGAGCCACAATTACAACAAAAATAATACGACACTTCTATTGAAAGAATGAAATTGAAAGTACATCCAATTACCTGCATTGTTTGTTTGGCTTATCATCCTAGCCCAGCTTAGGCCAGCCTCTCTGTACAATAGCCGAATTGATAAATCACCTTCCTGCAACACAAACTCAAAAAAGTTCTGGGACACTGTAAAGTCCATGGAGTATAAGAACACCTCCTCCCAGCTGCCCACTGCACTGAGGATAGGAAACTCTCAACACCGATAAATCCACTATAATTGAGAATTTCAATAAGCATTTTTCTACAGCTGGCCATTCTTTCCACCTGGCTACCCCTACCCCGGTCAACAGCACTGCACCCCCCACAGCAACTCGCCCAAGCCTTCCCCTTCTCCCAAATCCAGTCAGCTGATGTTCTGAAAGAGCGGCAAAATCTGGACCCCTACAAATCAGACGGGTAAGACAATCTGGACTCTTTCTTTCTAAAACTATCAGCCGAAAATGTTGCAACCCCTATTACTAGCCTGTTCAACCTCTCTTTCGTGTCGTCTGAGATTCCCAAAGATTGGAAAGCAGCCGCGGTCATCCCCCTCTTCAAAGGGGGGGACACTCTAGACCCAAACTGATACAGACCTATATCTATCCTACCCTGCCTTTCTAAGGTGTTCAAAAGCCAAGTCAACAAACAGATTACCGACCATTTCGAATCCCACCGCACCTTCTCCGCTATGCAATCTGGTTTCAGAGCTGGTCATGGGTGCACCTCAGCCACGCTCAAGGTCTTAAACGATATCTTAACCGCCATCGATGAGAAACAATAGTGTGCAGCTGTATTCATCGACCTGGCCAAGGTTTCGCCTCTGTCAATTACCACATCTTCATCGGCAGACTCGATAGACTTGGTTTCTCAAATGATTGCCTCGCCTGGTTCACCAACTACTTCTCTGATAGAGTTCAGTGTGTCAAATCGGAGGGCCTGTTATCCGGGCCTCTGGCAGTCTCTATGGGGGTGCCACAGAGTTCAATTCTTGGGCCGACTCTCTTCTCTGTATACATCAATGATGTCGCTCTTGCTGCTGGTGATTCTCTGTTATGGGATTTTCATGAATAATGACTAAATGATGTATACGTTTAACGTAGAACTATAACTAACAGAATTCTACCCTGTCTTTATATAATGATAAATAATGTTTGTTCATTAGGAAGAGGTTATGTAGCATAGACCTAGGAAGAAAGGAATGTATGCGTGTGTCGAAAGAGAACGAAGAGGCCCATTAACCTATGTTTGAACCGACCCGGCTGTAACTCTGGGGAGATAGGACAGAGAGAGCCCCTCCAGAGCTCTCGTATCTGGGGGAGACTGGAACTGTCAGCTGAATGGTAATAAACTGTGGTGAGACTTCATGAGAAAATCCCATGGTTGGTGTGTATGTATGTAGGTTAAGAGAATAATATAAAAGGAACATCTTTGTATATACAGTGGGGCAAAAAAGTATTTAGTCAGCCACCAATTGTGCAAGTTCTCCCACTTAAAAAGATGACAGGCCTGTAATTTTCATCATAGGTACACTTCAACTACGACAGACAAAACGAGGGGGAAAAAAATCCAGAAAATCACATTGTAGGATTTTTTATGAATTTATTTGCAAATTATGGTGGAAAATAAGTATTTGGTCACCTACAAACAAGCAAGATTTCTGGCTCTCACAAACCTGTAACTTCTTCTTTAAGAGGCTCCTCTGTCCTCCACTCGTTACCTGTATTAATGGCACCTGTTTGAACTTGTTATCAGTATAAAAGACACCTGTCCACAACCTCAAACAGTCACACTCCAAACTCCACTATGGCCAAGACCAAAGAGCTGTCAAAGGACACCAGAAACAGTAGACCTGCACCAGGCTGGGAAGACTGAATCTGCAATAGGTAAACAGCTTGGTTTGAAGAAATCAACTGTGGGAGCAATTATTAGGAAATGGAAGACATACAAGACCACTGATAATCTCCCTCGATCTGGGGCTCCACGCAAGATCTCACCCCGTGGGGTCCAAATGATCACAAGAACGGTGAGCAAAAATCCCAGAACCACACGGCCTAGTGAATGACCTGCAGAGAGCTGGGACCAAAGTAACAAAGCCTACCATCAGTAACACACTACGCCGCCAGGGACTCAAATCCTGCAGTACCAGACGTGTCCCCCTGCTTAAGCCAGTACATGTCCAGGCCCGTCTGAAGTTTGCTAGAGAGCATTTGGATGATCCAGAAGAAGATTGGGAGAATGTCATATGGTCAGATGAAACCAAAATGGGAACTTTTTGGTAAAAACTTAACTCGTCATGTTTGGAGGACAAAGAATGCTGAGTTGCATCCAAAGAACACCATACCTACTGTGAAGCATGGGGGTGGAAACATCATGCTTTGGGGCTGTTTTTCTCAAAGGGACCAGGACGACTGATCCGTGTAAAGGAAAGAATGAATGGGGCCATGTATCGTGAGATTTTGAGTGAAAACCTCCTTCCATCAGCAAGAGCATTGAAGATGAAACGTGGCTGGGTCTTTCAGCATGACAATGATCCCAAACACACCGCCTGGGCAACGAAGGAGTGGCTTCGTAAGAAGCATTTCAAGGTCCTGGAGTGGCCTAGCCAGTCTCCAGATCTCAACCCCATGAAAAATCTTTGGAGGGAGTTGAAAGTCTGTGTTGCCCGGCAACAGCCCCAAAACATTACTGCTCTAGAGGAGATCTGCATGGAGGAATGGGCCAAAATACCAGCAACAGTGTGTGAAAACCTTGTGAAGACTTACAGAAAACGTTTGACCTCTGTCATTGCCAACAAAGGGTATATAACAAAGTATTGAGATAAACCTTTGTAATTGACCAAATACTTATTTTCCACCATAATTTGCAAATAAATTCATTAAAAATCCTACAATGTGATTTACGGGATTTTTTTTCAAATTTTGTCTGTCATAGTTGAAGTGTACCTATGATGAAAATTACAGGCCTCTCATCTTTTTAAGTGGGAGAACTTGCACAATTGGTGGCTTACTAAATACTTTTTTGCCCCACTGTACATGGCAGAGCACTCTAAATAAACATTCATGACTTTGCAGCTGGGCCTCCATCTGATTCATTCCAACCAGTTTCCTACAAATTCTGGGTTTCAGGCCGAGTAATCAATTCAATTGGGTTTATGAACACTGAGAACATAATTCTTGTGACAGTCTCTGATACACCTCTACGCAGACGACACCATTCTGTATACTTCTGGCCCTTCTTTGGACACTGTATTGACTAACCGCTAGACGAGCTTCAATAGCATACAACTCTCCTTCCGTGACCTCCAACTGCTCTTAAATACAAGTAAAACAAAATACATGCTCTTCAACCGATCGCTGCCTGCACCTGCCCGCCCATCCAGCATCACTGCTCTGGACAGTTGTGACTTAGAATATGTGGACAACTACAAATACCTAGGTGTCTGGTTAGACTGTAAACTCTCCTTCCAGACTCACAAACATCTCCAATCCAAAGTTAAATCTAGAATTGGCTTCCTATTTCGCAATAAAGCATCCTTCACTCATGCTGCCAAACATACCCTCGTAAAACTGACCATCCTACCGATCCTCGACTTTGGCGATGTCATTTACAAAATATCCTCCAATACCCTACTCAATACATTGGATGCAGTCTATCACAGTGCTATCCATTTTGTCACCAAAGCCCCATATACTACCCACCACTGCGACCTGTAAGCTCTCGTTGGCTGGCCCTCGCTTCATACTCGTCACCAAACCCACTGGCTCCAGGTCACCTACAAGACCCTGCTAGGTAAAGTCCCCCCTTATCTCAGCTCGCTGGTCACCATAGCAGCAACCACCTGGTGATCCAGCAGGTATATCTCTCTGGCCACCCCCAAAACCAATTCCTCCTTTGGCCGCCTCTCCTTCCAGTTCTCTGTTGACAATGACTGGAACGAACTACAAAAATCTCTGAAACTGGAAACACGCATCTCCCTCACTAGCGTTAAGCACCAGCTGTCAGAGCAGCTCACAGATTACTGCACCTGTACATAGCCCATCTATAATTTAGGCCAAACAACTACTTCTCCCCCTACTGTATTTATTTTGCTCCTTTGCACCCCATTATCTCTACCTTGCACATTCTTCCACTGCAAATCTACCATTCCATTGTTTTACTTGCTATATTGTATTTACTTTGCCACCATGGCCTTTTTTGTTGCTGTTGCCTTTACCTCCCTTTTCTCACTTCATTTGCTCACATTGTATATAGACTTGTTTTTCTACTGTATTATTGACTGTATGTTTGTTTTACTCCATGTGTAACTCTGTGTTGTTGTATATGTCGAACTGCTTTGCTTTATCTTGGCCAGGTCGCAATTGTAAATGAGAACTTGTTCTCAACTTGCCTACCTGGTTAAATAAAGGTGAAATAAAATAAATAAAATAATAAATCACCCGGAACAGAAGTGCTTTCATCACGATTCTTAGTTGCTGATACTATATGCATTGCGATTCGATGTTCCAAACATATTGCTCACCATATGTCTGCTGCAGAGAGACAGAGCCATGAGAAAATGAGTTTGCCAAAAACAAATGGTCTCCCTATGTAAAAAGAAGATGAGAACAAGCTATGAAAGAAAAATACTGGAGTGTTGGTTCAGGTACAGCCAACGCACGCAAAAATAATATTGCGACATTGTCAAAGAGATACATCGGCAAAAATAATATCCTGATGTTTAACTATCGATTTTTTTCCCACCCCATCACTACCAGACACACACCCTCTAGTTCAGGGGTCTCCAACAGGTCCACCTATGAGTTGCCTGCCAAACAATTCAGAAAGTATATGTAATTTTTCCATTGCATGTGTTCAATGGCAAACTGTCATAAACAAATCTCACAAGTATCAGACACCGCAAGCTCCCAGGTACTATGTAATCAACGCAACATAGACATTATACCACCCCTGGTTAGCCACTATTGGCTTAAAATGCCAAACCTAACAATATCTACCAATTAATTTCCAGCAATATTGCCCGTCTCTCTGTGTGGTGCACCCGTTTGTCTATTGCTCCGTGTAGCCCGTTGATATGATAACCGTCTTCTGGGTTGACAGAAATGCTTTCCCCAAATCCTTCATTTAAATGTTAACTGCAAAGTAGGCTTACCTGGCAGAAGTCTATCATGAGTAAGTATACTGTATCATTTGCAACTATTATTTGCTAACTTTTCCATGAAATGAGCAGCAGCAGTACAAAACCATCGCTAGACCGAGATATTAGACACATTCCTTGCGCTGTAGATGTGCAATTAAAAGGTGGAATTACACTCAAATCAATTTGTTTTCCATTTTCCAAATTGTCTTCTGATGGGATTTAACCATTGACATGGACCCAAAACATCTAATGTGGTTGTTTCTTTATGAACAATTGTAATTTTGATAGTGAAAAACTAAAAAGAAATTAAATAATGAAAAATAAAAATGAGAAAATATAATTTGGGAAAATATACAATATATACCCCCCCTTTATTAACCAATATTTTACCAGGTATATTGACACAAAACATAGTATAGATAAAGTAGTGCACGATGGACCTGGGGAAGAGTTGCAGGGAAGAGAAGAATGTGCCTATTTGAAAGCTAGAATATTTTTTTTATAATTGTACTTAGCTACTTAAAAAAATAAAAAAAATAAGCAAAGTCCCACTCATGCTAGAGAAGGTTGGAAACCCCCTGCTCTAGTTATAATGAAGAGGCAAGGAGAGTCCAAGGCATGCCACAAGTCCAGGACAAATGTGATTGGGTCTATCTGGTCACCTCATGGGATCATACTTGTCTAGATAGTTCATGGATTTAGATGAGCCAACATGGTCTTTGTGAAAAGTTGTTTACCTACGTTGTAATAAAGAGGACCAAGATAATCAAAGCTGACAAGGGCTGCCTGAAGAACTGCCATCAATTCTACTACAACAGTACTAGTAGTATTGTTGCTTTGTTCTAAAGGGAAATGATTCATGCATTCTTCTCTGAAGAGAGCTGGGCTTCAGGTTAGTTATGTTTTACTCTAGCCAAGACTGCTGCAGCACTGGGTTCCCAACAACACCCCACCCCCCAGACCCTCCATTTCTATCAGTCATTCTCTAGCCCAGTCACCCATAGCCAGCCCCTGCCTGAAACCTAATCATAGCAGATAGCTGTGAGCAGGGGAAAGTAGAACAGTGAATACAGAGCCATCCAGCAGAGAGAATCCATCTAATTTCCCTGAATCTGCTTCAGGATGGCAGCGGCACTCCATTAATCAGCCTGGCTGGCATCTCTGCAGCATGGCAGAGTAATTCATCAGGTCTGCTAGGCTGGTGGGGTAAGAGGGAGGGAGAAGAGAGGAGCAGGAAAAAAAGAGCAGGGAGCGGGGGATGACTGGAGACCAGAGAGAAGACCAAGTACTGTAGAAAGGAAAAGTGAGCATTTCATCTTCTTACACTCACCTTAAAAGCAGGTTAAAATAACACAGCCTCACCTTCAAAAGCTCCTTGTTGGCAAACGCCAGAATCCCCTCAAATATGACAACATTGGCACCGTAGACAGTTTTCTGAAGAAGAAAAAAAAAACACACCATAAAAAAAAGTTTCTCACCACACAAAGCAGATTATTATGTACAGTGTACATAATTAGACAGACAGACAGCATATGGCAGAATGGGGACTGGGCCTTATGATAGATGTGCCCACCAGGTGTGCCAGGTAAATGCGTGGGCAAATGTCTGGCAGAGGGAGACCGGTGGGTTGACGAGGTGTGAGGGGCACAGCGCCTTGGCAGCACCCGTCTGCTGTCCTGTCAGCACCATATTCACAGCTAAACTCAAATGTTTGTGCGCCGCTCCAAATCCCCCCTCCCATTCCTCCGCCCTATCCCCCTCTGATTAACAGCCCTTTGTGTGCTGTAATTACCACTGCAGCTATCTGATGTGATTTTGTTTTTTGCACCACAGGAAGTAGTCCCCGAGGTGGCAGAGCAGAGCAGGTCCAACTGACTCGTCAAGATCTGATGTTATCAGAATTAAAAATCAAGATGTCCAAAACAAGAGATGGACTGTCAGTGACTCAAAAGGCCCAGATTTAACCGTGTGTGTGTGTGTGTGTGTGTGTCAGATCCCTCAGGTAGTACTGCCTAGTCAGGGAGCTACAGACTGTCACGATCCCATTCCAGGAGTCTGACGAGCTCGGAGCTGCAGTGAATGACCAGGCTACATCTGTATTGATCAGAGAAAGAGGATCTCGTACAGAGAGAGAGGTTTAGTGTTCATGTTTCATTCATTTATCACATTATTACCTCCTGGTGATAGAAAACTGTTTTTTTTGTTACAAGTAATGTTATTGTTTTCCTGGATAGATGTACTTCTTTCAGCCATGAAATTACATTGAGTCTTGAAAGTAAACATTAAAACGCAAAATGCAATTCTCATAACAACATACTCATTGTTGATAGTCAATACATGCAGTGGTTTAAAATTCATACAAGCATTTTCTTTGAGATTACTGCCGAGACACAAAAGACAATCATTGAAAGTGTCTTGACACACCTACTCATTCCAGCATTTCTCTTTATTTGTTTTACTATTTTCTACATTGTTGATGAATAGTGAAGACATCAAAACTATGAAATAACACATATGGAATCATGTAGTAACCAAAAAAAAGGAGTGTTAAACAAATCTAAATATATTTTATATTTGAGATTCTTCAAAGTAGCCACCCTTTGCCTTGATGACAGCTTTGCACTATTGGCATTCTCACAACCAGCTTCATGAGGTAGTCAACTGGAAATGCATTTCAATGAACAGGTGTGCCTTCTTAAAAGTTCATTTGTGGAATGGCTTTCCTTCGTAATGCCATTGAGCCAATCAGTTGTATTGTGACAAGGTAGGGGTGGTATACAGAAGATAGCCCTATGTGGTAAAAGACAAAGTGCATATTATGGCAAGAACAGCTCAAATAAGCAAAGAGAAATTACAGTCCATCATTACTTTACGACATGAAGGTCAGTCAATGCGGAACATTTCAAAAACGTTGAACGTTTCTTCAAGTGCAGTCGTAAAAACCATCAAGCGCTATGATGAAACTGGCTCTCATGAGGAACGCCACGGGAAAGGAAGACCCAGAGTTACTTCTGCTGCAGAGGATAAGTTCATTGGAGTAACCAGCCTCAGAAATTGCAGCCCAAATAAATGCTTCAGAGTTCAAGTAACAGAACTCAGAGGAGACTGCGTGAATCAGGCCTTCATGGTTGAATTGCTGCAAAGAAACCACTAATAAAGGACAGCAATAAGAGACTTGCGTGAGCCAAGAAACACGAGCAATGGACATTAGACCGGTGGAAATCTGTCTTTTGAGTCCAAATGTACGATTTCTGGTTTCAACCACTGTGTCTTTGTGAGACGCAGAGTAGGTGAACAGATGATTTTTGCATGTGTGGTTCCACCATGAAGCACAGAGGAGGAGGTGGGATGGTGCTTTGCTGGTGACACTGTCAGTGATTTATTCTGTAGCAATTCACCTCCAGGCTGTGTAAGGGCTATTTTATCAAGTAGAGTGATGGAATGCTGCATCAGATAACCTGGCCTCCACAATATCCCGACCTCAACCCAATTGAGATGGTTTGAAATGAGCTGGACCGCAGAGTGAGGGAAAAGCAGCCAACAAGTGCTCAGCATATGCAGGGACTCCTTCAAGACTGTTGGAAAAGCATTCCTCATGAAGCTGGTTGAGAGAATGCCAAGAGTGTGCAAAGCTGTGATCAAGGAAAAGGGTGGCTACTTTGAAGAACCAAAAATATATTTTGATTTGTTTAACACTTTTTTTTTACTCCAGCAAGAGCTCAGACTTGAACCTGATCAAACATCTCTGGAGAGTCCTGAAAAAAGCTGAGCAGCAACGCTTCCCATCCAACCGGAGAGTTGGAGAATCTGCAGAGAAGAATGGGAGAATCTCCCCAAATACAGGTGTGCCAAACTTGTAGAGTCATACCCAAGACTCAATTTAGTAATCGCTGCCAAAGGTGCTTCAACAAAGTACTGGGTCTGAAAACTTAAGTAAATGCGATTTCATTTTTTAAAAATTATTAGTAATTCATTTGCAAAAATGTATAACAACCTGTTTTTGCTTTGTCATTATGGGGTATTGTGTTTAGATTGATTAAATTGTTTTTTCCCTCATCAATGTTATAATAACGCTGTAACGTTACGAAATGTGGGAAAAGTCAAGGGGTCTGAATACTTTCCGAAGGCACTGTATTGCCATAGCAATGTCTGAATGTACACAGACAAATAGCAGGATCAACTTGGTGAGATTGTAGACTCCTACATTGATAGTGCAGTTTGTTTAGGCGATTTTACAGCTAGCCAGCTACTTAATATGCTGATATTGACTTTGCCATTATTGTGTGTAGCTACTTTTGCTAGCTACCTAGCCAGCCCAGAGAGAGAGCATTGCATTGTGGGTTTTGTAGTCAACTTGAGTATCAATAGATTTCCAGTGGCGTAAAGTACTTAAGTAAAAATACTTTAAATACTACTTAAGTAGTACTTTAAAGTACTACTTAAGTCGTTTTTGGGGGTATCTGTACTTTACTTTATTACATTCCTAAAGAAAATAATGTACTTTTCACTCCACATTCCCCCCCCGACAAAAAGCACTTGTTACACGTTTTGACAGGAAAATGGTCAAATTCACACACTTATCAAAATAACATCCCTGGTCATCCCTACTGCTTCTGATCTGATGGACTTAAACACAAACGCTTCATTTGTAAATTATGTCGGAGTGTTGGAGTGTGCCGCTGGCAATCCGCCAATAAAATTTATTTTTTTTAATTGTGCCGCCTGGTTTGCTTAATATAAGGAAATTGAACTGATGTATACTTTTACTTTCGATACTTAAGTACATTTTATCAATTCCATTTACTTTTGATACTTAAGTATATTTAAAACCAAACACTTTGACTTTTACTCAAGTAGTACATTATTGGGTGACTCACTTTTACTTGAGTCATATTCTCTTAAGGTATCTTTACTTTTACTCAAGTATGACAATTGACTACTTTTTCCACCAATGTAGACTTCCACAACAATTTTCACGTTGCTAGCAAGGTTGTTATAACAACAAAATGAAATATTTGTTCCCCAAAAAATAGTTCTCACATATTACAGTTATTTAAAACTGTAAATCATAAGAATCATAAGTCATAGACCGTTCTACCTGCTACCGCATGGCAAGTTACCGGAGCGCCAAGTCTAGGTCTAAAAGGCTTCTTAACAGCTTCTACCCCCCAAGCCATAAGATGCGTGAAAAGCTAATCAAATGGCTACCCAGACTATACTGCTGCTACTCTCTGTTTATTAACCATGCATAGTCACTTTACCTCTACCTACATGTTAACTCGACTAACCGGTGCCCCTACACATCGACTCTGTACTGGTACCCCCTGTATATAGCATCACTACTGTTATTTTTTGTTGCTCCTTAATTATTTGTCATTTTATTTACTTTCTCTCTTAAAACTGCATTGTTGGTTAAGGGCTTGTAAGCAAGCATTTCACGGCAAGGTTGTATTCGGCGCATGTGACAAATAACATTTGATTTGAATACGTAGTTTTGGGTGGATTATTGCTTTAAGACAATTTACTGAGTCTGCCTTACCCACTCCTTGCGGCGGCAGTGAGAAGTGAAGTCGTAGACGGGTACTTTAATGCTCTTGCCCTTCTTCAGCTTCCTCAGAACAGTCACCAGCAACTCAAAGTCAAAGGCCTCTGGGTGATCAAAGTTATACTCATTCTTAGCTGCCAGCTCCTGCTCATCTTTGGTCAAAACCTGGTGGGGGGGAAACAAGGTCACAATTCAGGAATTCAATTACACTCTTGCCTGACCTGCATTTGTGTAGATCTGAGAGGATTGGATTGGTTGAAGCAATATGGCAAACATTCCACCTAGCCTATCAAAGGGCAAGATGGAGCTATTTAAATACTCCTACTGTCCATGCCTTTGCGATGTGCACAGGTACCTAGGTGTGGGGGCCTATTTGTGCAACAAAGCACGAGTTGTTAGAGCCATTCCCTTGTCACATAAAAAAAAAAAAACATGGCCCGCTACAGTAAAACATACTTAAAAGCCATCGACTTTTGTTTCCATCACAGCTAGGGACATAATTGACATGAATGATTCCATTAGTTCCCTTATTGGTTAGGGGTTTAAAGCTAAATAAAAGCTCAAATCAGGGTTAATTACTGACCGTTTGGAGGATTGAGGACAGAGCAGGGTACACACAACCACCAG
This sequence comes from Oncorhynchus clarkii lewisi, assembly GCF_045791955.1. NCBI lineage: Eukaryota > Metazoa > Chordata > Actinopteri > Salmoniformes > Salmonidae > Oncorhynchus > Oncorhynchus clarkii. The sequence goes on along the minus strand of NC_092150.1, from coordinate 67,450,404 downwards.
GTTGTTGGTCTGCTTCACTGATCAAGTTAAGCAGAGGCAACTTTCTTTAACAACAGGGAACCAATTCAATCAGTCTATTGGAGCAGCTGCAGTGGTCTCAGAATGCGATTGAGTTGAGTGGTTCTGTCTGGGTAGACTGAGGATGCCTCTAGAGGGTACTGATAGTTCTGTGCTCCCTAGGTGTTGCTGCCTCTATACTAAATCAGAGGGGGAGCCAATAAAGCATTCAGCATGAAGCGGGTCATGAAATTACATTCATTGGCTAGTTTACCTTCAACAGAATGTCTTATAAGTATACCCAGGAGTTATTCCTGAACCTGTGACCTCACCAATGATAAACTCCAGGCCATACTTATAAACATAGCTTATTATGCAAGTTTACCTTATAGAACGAGCCCTATAGTTTACCTTATAGAAAGAGTCCATGGAGAGGAGGACCACCCAGGGAACATCTAGAGCCTCGATGATCTTATTGGCCACCGTGGTTTTTCCAGAAGCACTTCCTCCACAGAGGCCTCCAGGAAGAAACATGAGGGGGTAAGACAGGGCTCCTGACAAACGTACACTAGGAACCCAGAACAACAACCCTGGGAATAAATCCAACAATACCTGCTGTGGTTGTGGAAATCTGGATGCAGTGCTTGTCGTGTCTGCTCCTGCACAGGCAGTGGAACCCCTATCATAATGTACTGAATACATAAACCAGGGAGGTGCACATAACACAGGGTGCAGTTCAAAACTGCGGAGTTAGGCTATAAACTTGCACAGACAAAATATTCAAGATAACAAAATGGAACTGAAAACTGTCTGGATAAGCTGTTTTTCAAAATATTTTACTTTGAATTGAGCTATGTTGACACAACAAATGAAACTCGGCCATCAGACTAACTGACACAGAACATGAAGCAACCCATCCAGCAAATTAAATTAAATCCGTCTGGAATTGTTGCCTAGAGACAATAACAAACAGCTCTGGCTCTGATGATTCAGGGCTCCTTTTTATGTGCTTACCATCTCTCCTCTCCCTTGGACCTCTGAGGCAGGTTGGTTATTCTACATGAGCAGACTTTCTAACCTTCAATCAACCGAAGCAGAGTGCTGGCCAGAGCAGAACAGCAGGATGGCCTTTTTACAGGAATCATCAACCAAAGCACATCCAAGTGTGAAATGTAACCAGTCAAGTCCGGCTCATTGAAAGTAACAGATTGCGTATTAAAGATAGCCTTTGTCTCAGTCAGCAGCACTCAAGCCAATCAGATGTGTTTAAACAAAGTATGGTCCGGCTGGGTAATTCATACACATGGTTCATTTCATTATGGTGTGTAAAGCGTACAGGGGTGCCTTACTGGGATGACCAGAAGGACCCCGGCCAAATGTAGAATATAAGCTACAACCTAAGCTAGCATGGAGGTTGCCCTGAGCACTGATGAGATCCTATTATTTTAGGATTTCTGAAAACCTTTTTCAAAATGTCTCTTCAATTTCCACACTGCCTATCAACTCTCCAGGACAATGTCTGGTGACTGACCATTGCCGTGCATGTCATTTCTGTTCATTAAGTTGAGTTTGAGGTTGCAGGTAATGAGTCATGACAATTAGAGCCCTGCACGGACATGAATTTTCAGCAACTACAGTACAACCCATGCCTACCACTTTCAGGCCCTACCCTACCCAAGCCTGATTTATTCTGTTAAATTTTAGGCCCTAGCCGAAACAACTTTCTCCATTAGTAAAACCATGAACTGCTCCTCTCTGTCTGTCACTTGCTCCACGTGCAGGTAGCTCGATCTTCATGCGCATTGCTAATGGAGGCACTGAGTCTAAGTAACCATAGCAATGGCTCGCTTGGGCTGCTCTGCCAGAGATTTAGAGAAAGAAGATATGAATCCCATTGGGCAATGTATGGAGAAACGTATAACACCACACCCAGCAGACTGTCAACCAATCGTGTTCACGGTGTCATGCTGCGCCATGTGGTTGCTAAGCTAATCGTCACGCAAACCCCTCTCAAAGTTAGGGTATGAGTCAAGAAACCTGCCTACTTTCCTCAAAAGTACGTAATGTCACGATTCGAAAGCTCACAGATAAGTTACTTCTCACACTTCGGAAAAGATTTGAAATGTTGTACTTACTGTTGACAAAATTCATGCTAATGTTGGGTTCTCCTTGTCCCAGAGTCGTCTAGAATGCACCGTGCAGCCCATTGCCGTACCATGGGCAATGTACACAATGGGCGTTGATACGATTTCAGTGGAGTTTCCCCATCTCCTCAAAAGTATCTCTGGCTCATGGCGCAGTGGTCTAAGGCACTGCTATCTGTGCCACTAGAGATCCTGGTTCAAGTCCAGGCTCTGCCTAGAATGCACCGTGCAGCCCAGCGTCGTCCGGGTTAGGGGAGGGTTTGGCCGGCAGGAATGTTGACCCATCGCGCATTAGCGACTTCTGTGGTGGGCCGGGCGCAATGCATGCTGACACGGTCGCCAGGTGTACGATGTTTCCTCTGACACGTCGGTGCGGCTGGCTTCCGGGTTAAGTGGGCATTGTGTCAAGAAGCAGTGCGGCTTGGTTGGGTTGTGTTTTGGAGACACGGCTCTCGGCCTTCACCTCTCCCGAGCCCGTACGGGAGTTGCAGCGATGAGACTACCAATTGGATACCATGAAATTGGGTAAAAAATAAAGAATATATATATATTTTTTTAAGTATCTCTGGCTCTGCTCAACAATCGAAGAGACAAGAGCATTTAGCTGTTAGCTTCTTTTGGTCACTCTAAACTCCGACAAAACTCAAGGAACATTATAATTTGAAAAAAATAATTTATCCTGTCTTATCTTTGACGAGATTGAAGCACTTCTGACACCATGTTATGATCTTAGTCATATAGGACTGTAATGCGCAAATGGCTCAGCTTCAAAATGTTAGTGATCAATTTAGTGATACCCGAGCCCTACCCGTACCCTAGTTATTGTTGAAAAAAAAACAGGCCCTACCCGGCCCTAACTCAAAGTATAATGTTGGGGCCTTCCGGGCTCGGGTAGCCGAGCACTAACAACAATGTCAAATGATAGCTCTCTTACCAATAACGAAAGCCTCTTTGAAGGTGGTCCCAGTGACATTGTACCAGGGGGGCCTTCCTGCAGTGTAGATTGTCCTCTTGTTGGTCCTCAAAAGAGGAGGCTCAGTCTTGCTCTGGCTGGTGGTCCGTTTCCGTGGAGACAGTGAGGGAGTCAGAGGGCAGCGGGGGTGTTTCGGAAGACTGCCCAGAGAATCATCTCCACTGCCACTGGTGAACAACAATAACACAAGGGACAAAAACGTTAGTTCCGCTAAAATTCTGCCTAGTCATTATTTAGCGCTCTTCACTGGATAACCCATAACCCAGATTTTCCATTGAAGAGGATTGTATTATAGCTATTAACTTTGATTAATCTGTGACATGAATCACTTCAAACATCCACTCACAAAAGCCATCATATCTATATATACCATCAGAGATGCCGTTTAAGCTCATAGCTGCCCCATGATTATGATCAGGACAATGATCTGGGCAATTTGATTACAATGTGTCTGTTCTGTGGAGAGAAAAGAGAGGGGGTCCATACACTCGAGGAACCCTCATCAGTAGCGCTCCGCAGTTCTGTACTGTCTGTGTAGGTGAGGGAGAATGGGGGAAAACTTGACCACCCTCTCCAGGAAATCACACAGTTGCTGGGGGGCATGGGGCAGGCACTCGCATGAGTAAGGCTGTCATCATTTGGACAAAGAGTAGAAAATCGAAATGTGTGACAACAGCTGGACTGTATGTCTAAAAGTGATTTCCTTACCTACTTTTCCTCTTCACCTGCACTGATCTGAAAACACAGGACAAGTGAAAAAATGTTGGTAATTCAAATAGGCGAAGGAGAGAAACACACTTTAGACTATTGAAATGAACACCTGGATGTTCATTTTCACTGTTGCTACTCTGTTATAATGCCAACTCGGCATCTGAGATCTGAATCATTGCACCCACATTCACTGCCACGTCTATGTGACTGTGCATTAGCTAACGTTTGCTAATGTAGCATTAATGAAGCGTTATTCTAGCCGGCTGGCTAGCTAATTCATTGAGTACATACACCATAACTAAGCAACATACTTAGCTTGCTTCCATCGTTGTAGCTGAGATATTGAGTATAAGCTACCAGAAATAATTTATTTCAAATAAATATTAGCTTTGCCTGGCTAATGATAGCTGACTGGTTAGCATGCCAACCCACACGGCACACTCTGTATTGCTATGTTTGTTAGCCTGAAACATATAAATTATTTTTACATACCTGTCAGATCTAGACATCGACCGGTCTTCTTCTTTCTCCCCCTCTTCTTTTTGTGGCATCTGGACATCGTTTTGGTTCATTTTCATTGCCATGTTTCCATCTCGTACACACCGGAGACCGCGCGTAAACAAACACCGGATGAAGCGTCCTGACGTCACCTTTTGTGTACACGTGCGTGCGTGGAGTGCGCTCCATCCTCACTTCGCTGTGGTAAAACCAGCTTCCAGTTAGATATTCGCGCATTCAAACCTCAATAGCTTTCAAACCACTTGATTTGTAGTTGTGCATGTCTACTTTGACGATAATAGCATTTTCGAATATGAGAGTAAATAGAGCCAAGACACCTTGTCCGAGAGAGATTTACATGGTTATCAAAACGTCACATCGTGGCAAGCCTACACGAAACACATCCCTCATTTGAAGTTTTTCTAAAATACCCTTTGGAAAAAACTATTGGGACCGTTTCCCTGTTTGACTGCTAGGTTTTATGGGTATAATGACACCTACACTGTGGGGCTCTGTCGTCTGTTTGTGTTGTTGGTCTTGGCTAGTTTAATATTCCTGTTGGTTGTTGCAAACCTGTCGCTCAAATTGCGTGTATACAGTGCAGAAATACTTTTCAAACATAATGGAATACACACGCCAAAATCACCTTTCACGTGCCCAAAGTACTCCCCATCCACTACAACAGGATAGGAAAAGCCTGTCTAAACTGCATTGGTGACGTCGATGCCCAAACTCAGATTTTACAGAGGAGTTCCCGAAATTTAACGAAGACTGGATTACTATCAAGGTAAAGTTAGCCTAGCACAAACGAGCAAATTATCAATTTACAGTTTATCACCATATATGATCACTATTTGAATTGCAGCATGAGTTGAACGTTTCTCAAAATGTTTCACTGGTTCAGTTTGGTTACAACTTTATCACTAGAAAGCAGATCAGCTAAAATTAACGAGGAAAAACATGAAATAATGGCAATAGGTAAAAGAATAACTCATGATCTACAGCAATTCTTTAAGTGGACCACAAACAAATGAAATACTTAGGCAGCTTAATAAGTGACAAACAAAAAAATACAGTTGAAGTCAGAAGTTTACATACACCTTAGCCAAATACATTTCAATTCCACAATTCCTGACGTAATCCTAGTAAAAGCTCCCTGTCTTACTTAGGTCAGTTAGGATCACCACTTTTTTTTAAGAATGTGAAATGTCAGAATAATAGTAGAGAGAATTATTTATTTCAGCTTTTATTTATTTTATCACATTCCCAGTGGGTCAGAAGTTTACATAAACAATTCTACCAAATATTAATTGAGTGTAACTTGGGTCAAACGTTTTGGGGAGCCTTCCACAAGCTTCCCACAATAAGTTGGGTGAATTTTGGCCCATTCTTCCTGACAGAGCTGGTGTAACCAAGTCAGGTTTGTAGGCCTCCTTGCTCGCACACGCTTTTTCAGTTCTGCCCATACATTTTATATAGGAATGAGGTCAGGGGTTTGTGATGGCCACTCCAATACCTGGACTTTGTTGTCCTGAAGCCATTTTGCCACAACTTTGGAAGTATGCTTGGGGTCATTGTCCATTTGAAAGACGCATTTGCGACCAAGCTTTAACTTCCTGACTGATGTCTTGAGATGTTGCTTGAATATATCCAGATCATTTTCCTCCCTCATGATGCCATCTATTTTGTGAAGTGCACCAGTCCCTCCTGCAGCAAAGCACCCCCAAAACATGATGCTGTCACCCCCGTTCTTCACGGTTGGGATGGTGTTCTTCGGCTTGCAAGCTTCCCCCTTTTCCTCCAAACATAACGATGGTCATTATGGCCAAACGGTTCTATTTTTGTTTCATCAGACCAGAGAACATTTCTCCAAAAAGTACGATCTTTGTCCCCATGTGCAGTTGCAAACCGTAGTCTGGCTTTTTTTGGCGGTTTTGTATCAGTGGCTTCTTCCTTGCTGAGTGGCCTTTCAGGTTATGTCGATATAGGACTCGTTTTACTGTGTATATAGATACTTTTGTACCTGTTTCCTCCAGCATCTTCACAAGGTCCTTTGCTGCTGTTCTGTGATTGATTTGCACTTTTTGCACCAAAGTACATTCATCTCTAGGAGACAGAACGCATCTCCTTCCTGAGCGGTATGATGACTAAGTGGTCCCATGGTGTTTATACTTGCGTGCTATTGTTTGTACAGATGAACTTCAGGCATTTGGAAATTACTCCCAAGGATGAACCAGAGTTGTGGAGGTCTACAATTTTTTTCTGAGGTCTTAACTGATTTCTTTTGATTTTCTCATGATGTCAAGCAAAGAGGCAGTGCATTTGAAGGTAGGCCTTGAAATACATCCACAGGTACACCCCCAATTGACTCAAATGATGGCAATTAGCCTATCAGAAGCTTCTAAATCCATTACATCATTTTCTGGAATTTTCCAAGTTGTTTAAAGGCACAGTCAACATAGTGTATTCAACTTCTGACCCACTGGAAATGTGATACAATGAATTATAAGTGAAATAATCAGTCTGTAAACAATTGTTGGAGAACATTACTTGTCATGCACAAAGTAGATGTCCTAACTGACTTGCCAAAACTATAGTTTGTTAACAAGAAATTTGTGGAGTGGTTGAAAAACGAATTTGAATGACTCCAACCTAAGTGTACGTAAACTTTTGAAAAGTTGATTCTTCTTGGCTTGACTATATGTCCTTTCAACTTGCCGGAGACCAGCTGGGGGCGACAACTCTACCATTGCCCCAAGTAGCCTATGGCGATATTTCTTAATTTTTAAAAATCTTTATTTAACTAGACAAGTCAGAACAAATTCTTATTTACAATGACGGCCTACCGAAAGGCTAAAGTCCTTCTGCGGGGATGTGGCCCTGGGATTAATTTATTTTTATTTTTAAATACAATATAAATATAGGACAAAACACACATTGCAACAAGAGAGACACACCACTACATGAAGAGAGACCTAAGACAACAACATGACAACACAACATGGTACAAACATTATTGGGCAAAGTCAACAGCACAAAAGTCAAGAAGGTAGAGACAACAATACAGGCAGCCAAGGCAGCCACAACTGTCAGTAAGAGTGTCCATGATTGAGGGTTTGAATGAAGAGATTGAGATAAAACTGTCCAGCTTGAGTGTTTGTTGCAGCTCGTTCCAGTCGCTAGCTGCAGCGAACTGAAAAGAGGAGCGACCCAGGGATGCGTGTGCTTTGGGGACCTTTAAAACCTCTCTGGGATATCTGGGACGCTAGCGTCCCACCTCAACAACAGCCAGTGAAATTGCAGGGCGCCAAATTCAAACAACAGAAATCTCATAATTAAAATTCCTCAAACATACAAGTATTATACACCATTTTAAAGATAAACTTCTTGTTAATCCATCCACAGTGTCTGATTTCAAAAAGGCTTTACGGCGAAAGCATACATCGCGATTATCTGAGGACAGCGCCTAGTAACAAAAAACATACAGCCATTTTCCAGCCAAAGAGAGGAGTCACAAAAAGCAGAAATATAGATAAAATTAATCACTAACCTTTGATGATCTTCATCAGATGGCACTCATAGAACATCATGTTACATAATACATGTATGTTTTGTTTGATAAAGTTCATATTTATATCCAAAAATCTCAGTTTACATTGGCTCGTTATGTTCAGTAATGTTTTGCCTCGAAAACATCCAGCGAAATTGCAGAGAGCCACATCAATTTACAGAAATACTCATCATAAACTTTGATGAAAGATACAAGTGTTATGCATAGAATTAAAGATAAACTTCTCCTTAATGCAACCGCTGTGTCAGATTTCAAAAAAGCTTTACAGCGAAAGCACACTATGCAATAATCTGAGTACAGCCCTTAGCCACCAAAACAAGCCATACAGATACCCGCCATGTTGTGGAGTCAGTAAAAGTCAGAAATAGCGTTATAAATATTCACTTATCTTTGATTTTCATCGGAATGCACTCCCAGGAATCCCAGTTCCACAATAAATGTTTGTTTTGTTCGATAAAGTTAATCTTTATGTCCAAATACCTCCTTTATAACAAAAATCAAAAAGCAGCTAATTTAAAAACATTGACAGGTCAGGGAATCAGTCTCAAGATCATTCATCAGTGATTTAAAAATACCAATTGGGACAAGTTCTTCCAGTTTAAAAGTATTTTGTAAGGCGTTCCAAGATGATGGCGCAGAGTACATAAAAGCCATTTTACCACATTCAGTTCGGACATTTAGAACAGTTAGCAGGATAAAGTCCAGCGAACGAAGAGAGTAGCCACCACATTTCTGAACAATAAAAATGCCCAAATAAAAAGGTAATAAACCCAAAATGGCTTTGAAAATAAAAGTATACCAGTGCCTGAGCCTACGAGTGACTAGAGAAGGCCAGCCAACCCTGGTATACAAAGTGCAGTGTTACGTAAGGGTTGTGCCATGGTAAAGGGTGTCAATTGATCTCAAACACTGAGCGGAAGCATTCATATATAAAATATCCCCATAGTCTAGTAAAGGCATAAATGTAGCTGATACTAGCCTCCTTCTGGCTTCAAAAGAAAAACAGGCCTTATTCCTAAAATAAAATCCCAATTTCAGCTTCAATTGTTTTGTAAGTTGTTGAATATGCAATTTAAGAGAGGCCGTCATCAATTAAAATTCCAATATATTTAGGAGGTTACAACCTCAATCTCCTTGCCCTGACAGGTAGTAATAGGTGAAAGGTTCAGAGGTCTATTTCTTTCTTTAGAAAACACCAGTAGTTTAGTTTTGTCAGTATTGAAGATAAGCTTCAATTGACACACGGTATGTTGAACAGTATAAAAAGCAGTTTGCAAGTTCTGGAAAGCTTTTGTAAGAGACGAGGCACAACAGTAAATAACAGTATCATCAGCATAAAAATGAAGTTGCGCATTTTGGACATTTTTATCTAAATAATTTATATAAATAGTGAATAAGAGAGGACCAAGTACAGAGCCTTGGGGCACACCATTAAAGACAGACAATTTAACAGACATAAGCCCATCAAATTGAGTGCACTGAGTTCTATCAAACAGATAGTTAGCAAACCATGCAACTGCATGCTCTGAAAGACCTACACTCGACAATCTCTGCCTTAATATAGCATGATCAACTGTATCAAAAGCCTTAAAGAGATCAATAAAAAGTGAGACACAGATCTGTTTTTTTGTCAGGAGCTTCAGTGATATCATTTAAAACCTTCATGGCTGCTGTAATTGTGCTATTCTTCTTCCTGAAGCCAGATTGGTACATTGATAAAATAGAGTTAGTAAAAAAAACTATTTTAGCTGTTCACTCACAAGGGTTCCAAGCATTTTCACCAGGGGTGACAGCTTTGAGGTTGGCCTATAATTATTTAATAGAGTTGGATCTCCCCCTTTTAAAAGTGGTAGGACAAATGCTGGTTTCCAGATTTTCGGAATTTCATTACATTCCAGGGTTAGATTGAACAGATATGTAAGTGGTTCAGCTATGAAATCAGCTGCCAGATTTAAAAAGCAGGGACCCAAAAGATCAGGACCTGCAGGCTTTCTCTGATCTAAGGATTTCATGTACCACCTGCACTGAGAATGGCAAAAAGCTCAAAGTTTGGCCAGCTCTCACTGGTTCATCCACACAGGGTTGTACAGAGACAGAGGACACTGAATCAAACAGCCTACCAGATGATATAAAAGTGCTCATTGAAATAATTCAGCATTTCAGTTTTGTCATATACAGCAACAGAGTCCTGCAAAACACATGACGGTAATTAATTAACATTACTGTTACCAGACATAGACTTAATAGCTTTCCAAACCTTTCTAGGGTCATTCAGGTTATCAGTGGTAACAGACATAAATTATTCAGACTTGGCCTTCCTGAGAAGAAAAGAACACTTGTTTCGTAACTGCCTAAAAATAAGCCAATCAGCATCAGAACATGATTTCCTTGCTTTAGCCCAGGCTAGATTACGGTTGTGAATAATGCAAGACAGCTCAGAAGAAAACCATGGATTATACTGCCCTTTAACGCTGAACCTGCAGAATGGGTCATGTTTGTTTACTATTTGGAAAAAACTATCATGAAAGAATTTCCAGGCAGTTTCCACATCAGGGATAAGCTCAATCTTGCTCCAGTCAAAATAAAACAAATCATGAAAGTAAGCCTGCTCATTAAAACACTTCACATTTCTCTTACGAATAAAACGTGGGTTTGTCTTAGGAACCTTAGTATTTCTAACAGCAACAACAGCACAATGGTCACTTAAATCATTACAAAAAACACCAAACGCAGAATATTTATGTGGAACATTTGTCAATATCAAATCAACCAGGGTAGATTTATCTGGGCATTTAAGATTTGGGCGAGTGGGTGAGTTAATCAACTGGGTAAGATTCATAGAATTACAAAACAGTTTTAAATCATCAGACACCGGCTTTAACCAACACCAGTTGAGATCACCAATCAAGATCATTTCACTGTAAAGAAGTTTAGACATAAGGTGCTTGCTATATGTTTAGACCGTTGCCGCTTGCTATAGACCACCTTCTGCCCCCAGTTGTGCCCTGGACACCATATGTGAATTGATTGCCCCCATCAATCTTCAGAGCTTGTGCTGTTAGGTGACCTAAACTGGGACATGCTTAACACCCCGGCCATCCTACAATCTAAACTTGATGCCCTAAATCTCACACAAATTATCAATGAACCTACCAGGTACAACCCCAAATCTGTAAACACAGGCACCCTCATAGATATCATCCTGACCAACCTGTCCAACCTGTCCTCTGCTGTCTTCAACCAGGATCTCAGCGATCACTGCCTCATTGCCTGCGTCCGTAATGGGTCTGCGGTCAAACGACCACTCCTCATCACTGTCAGTGAGCATGCCTTTCTAATCGACCTGGCCCGGGTATCCTGGAAGGATATTGACCTCATTCTGTCAGTAGAAGATGCCTGGTTATTCTTTAAAAGTGCTTTCCTCACCATATTAAATAAGCATGCCACATTCAGCAAATGTTGAACCAGGAACAGATATAGCCCTTGGTTCACTCGAGACCTGACTGCCCTTAACCAGCACAAAAACATTCTGTGGCGTATTGCATTAGCATCGAATAGCCCCCGCGATATGCAACTTTTCAGGGAAGTAAGGAACCAATACACACAGACAGTTAGGAAAGCAAAGGCTAGCATTCTCAAACAGAAATTTGCATCCTGTAGCACAAACTCAAAAAAGTTCTGGGACACTGTAAAGTCCATGGAGAATAAGAGCACCACCTCCCAGCTGCCCACTGCACTGAGTTTAGGAAACACTCTCACCACCGATAAATCCACGATAATTGAGTCATTTCAATAATCATTTTTCTACGGCTGGCCATGCTTTCCACCTGGCTACCCCTACCCCGGTCAACAGCCCTGCACCCCCCACAGCAACTGGCCCAAGCCTCCCCCATTTCTCCTTCACCCAAATCCAGATAGCTGATGTTCTGAAAGAGCTGCAAAATCTGGACCTCTACAAATCAACCGGGCTAGACAATCTGGACCCTCTCTTTCAAATATTATCTGCCGAAATTGTTGCAACCCCTATTACTAGCCTGTTCAACCTCTCTTTCATATCGTCTGAGATCCCCAAAGATTGGAAAAGCTGCCGCGGTCATCCCCCTGTTCAATGGGGGAGACACACTAAACAAAAAACTGTTACAGACCTATATCTACCCTGCCTTCCTAAGGTCTTCGAAAGCCAAGTTAATAAACAGATCACCGACCATTTCGAATCCCACCGTACCTTCTCCGCTATGCAATCTGGTTTCCGAGCTGGTCATGGGTGCACCTCAGCCATGCTCAAGGTCCTAAACAATATTATAACCGCCATCGATAAGAGACAATAGTGTGCAGCTGTATTCATCGACCTGGCCAAGGCTTTCGACTCTGTCAATCACCACACATCACGTTCTGACCTTAGTTATTTTGTTATGTCTTTGTTTTAGTATGGTCAGGGCGTGAGTTGGGTGGGTTGTCTATGTTCGGTTTTCTATGTTGTGTTTTGAGTTTGGCCTGGTATGGTTCTCAATCAGAGGCAGGTGTCGTTAGTTGTCTCTGATTGAGAATCATACTTAGGTAGCCTTTTCCCACCTGTGTTTCGTGGGTGTTTATTTTCTGTTCTGTGTTTTGTATTTCACCGTTCAGGACTGTTTCGTTCTCCTTGTTTTTGTTTTGTGTTCATATAATAAATACAATATGGACACTTACCACGCTGCGCATTGGTCCTACGATCCTTCTTACTACTCTTCCTCTGAAGAGGAGGATGAGAATCGTTACAACATTCTTATCGGCAGACTTAACAGCCTTGGTTTCTCAAATGACTGCCTCGGCCGGTTCACCAACTACTTCTCAGACAGAGTTCAGTGTGTCAAATCGGAGGGGCCTGTTGTCCGGACCTCTGGCAGTCTCTATCGGGGTGCCACAGGGTTCAATTCTCAGGCCGACTCTTTTCTCTGTATACATCAATGATGTCGCTCTTGCTGCTGGTGATTCTCTGATCCACCTCTAAGCAGACAACACCATTCTGTATACTTCTGGCCCTTCTTTGGACACTGTGTTAACTAACCTCCAGACGAGCTTCAATGCCATACAACTCTCCTTCCGTGGCCTCCAACTGCTCTTAAATGCTAGTAAAACTAAATGCATGCTCTTCAACCAATCGCTGCCCACACCTACCCGCCTGTCCAGCATCACTACTCTGGACGGTTCTGACTTAGAATATGTGGACAACTACAAATGCCTAGGTGTCTGGTTAGACTGTAAACTCTCCTTCCCAACTCACATTAAGCATCTCCAATCCAAAATTAAATCTAGAATCGTCTTCCTATTTCACAACAAAGCATCCTTCACTCATGCTGCCAAACATACCCTCATAAAACTGACTATCCTACCGATCCTTGACTTCGGCGATGTCATTTACAAAATAGCCTCCAACACTCTGCTCAGGAAATTGGATGCAGTCTATCACAGTGCCCTCCGTTGTGTCACCAAAGCCCCATATACTACCCATCACTCCGACCTGTACGCTCTCGTTGGCTGGCCCTCGCTTCAAATTCGTTGCCAAACTCGCTGGTCATCTATAAGTCTTTGCTAGGTAAAGCCCTGCCTTATCTCAGCTCACTGGTCACTATAGCAGCACCCACCTGTAGTACGCACTCCATCAGGTATATTTCACTGGTCACCGCCAAAGCCAATTCCTACTTTGGCCACCTTTCCTTCCAGTTCTCTGCTGCCAATGACTGGAACGAACTGCAAAAATCACTGAAGCTGGAGACTCATATCTCCCTCACTAACTTTTAAGCACCAGCTGAAAGAGCAGATCACAGATCACTGTACCTGTACATAGCCCATCTGTATAATAGCCCATCCAACTACCTCATCCCCATACTATTATTTACTGGATTTATTTTGCTCCTTTGCACCCCAGTATCTCTACTTGCACATTCATTTTCTGCACATCTATCACTCCAGTGTTTAATTGCTATATTGTAATTATTTCACCACTATGGCCTATTTATTGCCTTACCTCCCTTATCCTTCCTCATTTGCACACACTGTATATAGACTTTTTCTATTGTATTACTGACTGTATGTTTGTTTATTCCATGTGTAACTCTGTGTTGTTGTTTGTCGCTTTGCTTTATCTTGGCCAGGTCACAGTTGTAAATGAAAACTGGTTCTCAACGAGCCTACCTGGTTAAAGAAAGGTGAAATAAAAAATATATAAAAAACGTGTATCTCTACCAACTCGGTTTATCCTCACTGCTTGATGTGCGCCAAAGATATAGCGGATATGACCAATGACGTATATAAACCCTGGATTGCTGATGCTATGTATTTGCCATTGAGAGGCTTTGAAGTCCCGGTCCAGCCATATTGGCACTCCCTAGTAGGAGCAATCCTCCATAGGAATTAATTGAATCCTACAGTATTTCAATTAAATGTAATACAAATACAAACATTAGTGCTTTCAACAACAACAAAAATACTTCAATCTCTATGGGACGGTTGTTGCTAACGCGCTGATGTGACTAGAATGACATTGTATACAACAGCCAACTTTCTGGGACATAGACATGTCTTATTTGGGCAAAAGCTTAAATTCCGGTTAATCTAACTGCAGTGTCCAATTTACAGTAGCTATTACAGTGAAAAAAATACCATGCTATTGTTTGAGGAGAGTGCACAACACAACTTTTATTGACAACTGGTTTGATACATTCAGCGCTGAATGACAGCTCTCAGGTCCTGAGCTACAGGCAGTTACATTTGGGTATGTCATTTTAGGCGAAAATTGGAGAGAAAAAAGGGTACGATCCTCGATGGAAAATGTTTTTTATTTTTTATTTGTATGTTTAGCTCACATAATATAATTAAAAACTATGCATTAAGGTGTATGTAATAGAATAAACGTGTCAAAAACGAATGCAGACATTAACAAATGCATTTCTATAGTACCAAGGTGGCTGCGTGGTGGCTTCAATACAGCGCCACTTGTCAGTCATCCAGAGTTTATACACATCATTGGATATGACTCATAATCTTTTTCTGGACACAGCATTAGAAGAAAATGTCGCATGGTTTTACTCTGGTGTGCTCCTGTCACTGGCCTAGTTGCAACTTGAAATTGAATTAGCAAAAAATACGATGTTTTTATCCTTTGAATGTCTTATGCTATTTGCATGTCGTGACAATGTCGTTTAATTTGAAAATCGTTGTTTAATTTGGAAATCGTTGTTGAATAAACTATAGGCTATGGTCAATATCCACGATGTTAATTGAACTTTCAATAATAGGTAGCCTACAGGCTGCACCGCACCGAAGGACCAAATCACAATTCTGAACGTGCTGTTCCTCTCAATTAGCATAGTCTAGCTGCAGAAACATCTTGCACATTTTTTGACGTCGACACGTGCTGTCGATACCTTTATGGGCTTGGCTGTTTCCAGACAGCTGTTACTTGTAGCTGCACCAAAGCAAAGCCTGCACATTCAGAGCCAAGTTTATCATAGCCTATACTACAGCAGTAGAATTGAGAGCAGACTACTTACTAGTCCGTATCGGGTCCCATATTTGCAAACGGTGATACTTATTGCCATTAATCATTTAATTAGTTTTATTAGCACAGTTGGAATGGTTTGGACGAATTTGATCCGTGTCATTTAAGATAAAGTAAGACTGATCTCCCTGAAACTCGTGCGCATCTTCAGATTCTGTTTCATTTGCCAGATACAACCGTGACAAGACACAGCCATGGATACCACTGTGAATTCAGAAATAAATTCAGAGAAGTCTCACCTCGTTAGCGAGAAGAATGGCAAAATGTATTCACTGAAAAGGTAATGCAATTTTTTTCCATGTTTGAGCAGTGATCATTTTATATCAAACTAAATAATCTTCAGTAGATGTTATATCTTATAGGTTTTAGGTTTATTGTAGATGACATGCTGATAGGTTGTGCATTCTATCAGCATTCTTCAGAGGGAGTATTTCATTTTAATTTATAAATACAATTATACAGCCATAATTGTGTAGACCTCTCTATATATATTTTTAAAATGCAGACAAGGGTTTATTAAACTGAGAGCATGTATAGGCTAAGGTGCATGGCAGTTGGTGTAAACTATTTATCTTGCGCTGCTAGTGTAGCTTTTTGTAATTGTTGTAGATCTACATGCAGGCTACCAAAATCAAACCGATAGAATGAAACAATCGGTATTGCAACGAAAATGTATCTTACCATGAAGTAACATGCTGGGCAAAGCTCAAGCAAATAGAAGACATTCACATAGCCTACAATTTCCAAGGACACAGCATAATTGAACTGTATATATCTATAGTAGCCTAACGTTGCTTTATTCACGCCGAGTATTTTATTATGTTGTCCGTGTGTGGAATGTTTTATGGGAATGAACAAATGCATTTCCATGCTTGGCTTCGTTTTGGACAGTAGGCTATTTGACGGATGGCCCGAGGGAAGTTCATTGAGCACTGGCAAAAACTCATCTTTCATTACGAGATCTGATAGGGGGAATGGTGAAACACCCCTGAATAGCTATAGACTATTTTATTGGCTATATTATTCGAATGAAAAAACGCATAGGCATTACAATGTGCTGCCAAAGAGAACATAACATTGATTTAAGAACGTCAAGTTTAAAAAATAAATAAATGTTAATTGTAATACTACTTATCTAATCGTCTTTTCATATTTATTTAATGGGGGGAAAAGTCCGGTTTAGTTAGTTATATTCAACATTTAGGCCTATATTGAAAATAACAAAGCACCATACATTACATTAGCTATTATAATGAGTCACATTTGTTTAATTTCATCTAAAACTACCAGTCTATTCTTTGAGTATATCGTGTTTGATAATCGATTCCCTAAATCAAGGCAAATTAATTGTAAAGGTGAAAACACAAATGAGTGAAGGGTATTCGATTTCGGCATGGACAGGGAAGAAGAACATTTCTTTGACAAATGCTCGTGTTTTGTGGCACTCAAGTTCACTATTTTACGTGAAATTAAAGAATGCACCCCTGTCACAGCAAGTCATATAGAATCCTTGATGTTTTATTGATTTTGGAAATGTATTACAATACAATGAATAATAACATTAGGCGTACGTTATGGAAGTTCATGTGGCAGCCGGCTCATCACAAGGGTCATTAAGGCCTATCCTGGATTGTGCGAGACCTGACTATGTCCAATTAGATGTGTTAAACACTAGCCAAAATAGATATCTTAATCATATCATAAATATCTTAAATGCCCCCGATATTAATATATTTTCCTTGTGTGAATGCTGTGTAGCCTACTTAGTTAAATTGCAGTAAAGAATGGCAATATGCCTGCGCTTAATTAACCCCGTAGATGCACCCATCATGTTCCCGCCTACAGCATTTCATTTCCAATAATGTAAAAATAGCCAATAATAAATAGCCTTATAGGCCTAGGTCGCAGATTTGATATAACCTAATAACGATTTCAATGTCTGCAATTACTTCAAAATACTTGTAATGACCCGAGACCGAAACTATTTGGAAATACGACATTTTAATAACATGAATTTCATTTTAATTGTTTTAATGGTCAAAGTTATTGATTTCGACCCTCCATATGCACCAGCACATGTGCCATTCTGCTCGCTCTTACTAAACAAGTGTCAAAAACTGTGCAGATGATTAGACTAATTGGGTCCTGTTAGGAAAACTACCAGTGAGCGCAGTGTGCATTCAACAATGACAAGAGGACTTTGAAACAATCTTTCTGAGCTTTGATTCAATTATTTGCAAGACAGGAGTACAAATTAAAGTTAGGTTGTTTGTCAACGCAATGCATGCCATGTCTGATGTAATAGCTATGAGAGAGATTGATGATTCAGGAACCAACAACCCCTGGAAAGCATTGCAGCATGAAATGGAGAATGTTTATGGCATGTTTGTTTGAGTGTGCAGACCCTATCATCTCATTCTAGTTATTTGGTGCAGACATTGTGTGGGGGTGGGATGGGTTTGTTGCAGTGTCACCATGACTTCATGCCAGATCAGCAAAGCAGGATGGTCGGTCTACAGCCACAGAGCCACCCATGCATTGGAAATCATCGCTGCATGCTATGCATGTAGTCTATTCTTGAAACCAAGATGACCATTTGGAAGAGGATGGAACTGGAGTCAATCATCTGTTTTTAAATGGACGAATTAACACGATATTCGAATAAATCTAATTAGGAGAGAACAATTTTAGCCTATAAAATGTTGAAAGCAACAGCAGATCCTTGTTGTAGTGAAGGCTATACTGGCTGGGATCCAGCATCAGACTCGGGTTTGTAGGCAGGCTGAACCGGGCAGTATTGTGTCTGAGAAATGGTAGATTATAACTATTTTTGATTAATCACTCTTGAAAAGGGGCCTCGCTAGTCTGTCTAACAGTAATGCTAATGGCCTTATGATGATAGACCTATTTCGAACATCCCTCTCAATAGAAGGCACTAAGGTTACATGAAGCCTATATAGAGGGCTGGGTAGGTTACTTTTGAAATGTAATCCGTTACTAGTTACCTGTCTAAAATTGTAATAGTAACGTTACTTTTCGATTAACTAAACTCAGTAACGTAATCTGATTACTTTCAGTTACTTTTGTATTACTTCACCGTAAAACACAAAAGAAGAAAAAATGATAATTACTAATTTAACAACATTTATTGCACGACACATCACAAAACATTACGACAAAAATGTATTTAAGCCCTGTATACAGTACCTGCCTCTATCATGCGTCCTTCATCCCGATCTGGTCCATTTACACCTACCTATAAGATCTGATCACAGTCAGACCTTTGGCTCCCAAGGCACTGCATCTCAGTGCTAGATGGGTCACTACAGAACCTGGTTCGATTCCAGGCTGAATAGGAGTCCCATAGCGTGGTGCACAATTGGCCCAGTGTCGATCGGGGTAGGGTTTGGCCTGGGTAGACTGTCATTGTAAATAAGAATTTGTTAACTGACTTGTCAGTTAAGAACAAATTCTTATATCTGACATACATACATATATATATATATATATATATATATATATATATATATATATATATATATATATATGTATATATATATATATATATGTATGTCAGATATGAGTTTACATCCCAATATTCATAATCATAACATACATCATAATATACATTATGAAACGTATAACATGAGACCTGAAGAGGGCGATTTGGTCACTTGATTGCAGGATATGGGGTACTCCTATTGTGACCACCACTGTGAACAACACGGCACCATCTGATATATTACACAATTTAATACATCACATTTATTGATTTAATAAAAAATGTATATTCCCTAACCTGACATGTGATGTGCCAAAGCATCTAGTGTCGTTGATCTAGTGGCAACAGCTCTCCAGAATGAACAAAGCAAACATAATTTTGTTAATTATCCAGCTGATTAAACGTTTGCTAACTAATAATCTAAACAAGTAAAAACTGTTTGTCTTATAGTCTGTTGTAAATGTATTTAGTTAATTGTGCTCACATGATCTTAAAGCATTTGGTAGGGTGTCCACCCACTCTACCCAGACTAGTGAAAACCCTCCTTTGGTGATGACATTTCAAATAAAAAGCTTGAAGTACGTTGACATTTCAAAGATATACTCCTGTTTTTGTGAACATTCTTTGAAAAAGAACAGGAACTTCGCATTAATATGAAAACCGTATACTAAAATACTACATGCATTGTGTCACAATCATTATGTATATATCTAATCTCCATAACTTTTTATGAGAAGAAAGATGACGAATTGTAAACCTGTCCGGAGCTTTAATTCTCTCACAGCATCCAGCCTAGATTACGAGATACTATTTTCCTGATTTATGACAAAACATTTTTGTCTGGCCTCCATGGATTTAGTCTCTCTAATTTTGACCAACCTACAAAGGTAAAAACTCAATCCAATTCATATTGAACGGATTATGATAGAGACGTGAGGTTTGGACCATTGGTTGTTTTTAGAGGATTACACAATGAACATATTAACCCATTGGTAAAAAAAAATAATTAAAAGATGCGTTTTTGATGAGACATCCTCTTTTTATTTTTTTATTTCACCTTTATTTAACCAGGTTTATTTGGCTGAATAAATTATAATGAAAGTCAACATAAATATTTTTTCCTTGCTCATAGCCAATTGCCAATTCTGTAATAATGTAATGTTTTTGAAGAATGCTCATACATTTCGGATCATTTCATGCACTGCTGAGTCTCTCCTCAGGCAGGCCCTTTAGTCTGCTTGTCTTGAGCACAGAAACCTGGAGATACATTTGCTCACGTTATTCTACACCAAATACATAATATTTTTATCTTTACTTAAAAAAAACTATTGCATGATGATTTAAAGGAGCAAGAACATTTATTGAATTGAGCCAGGGAACGTTTATGTAGAACTCTATACAGTGTGAAAGTTACTATTTAAGAGGAAGGAGATACCAATGTTGTACAAGACATTGCTTTATAACCCTTGAGGAGTACATTGAACCCACTTGCATTCATTCTAAATCTTTGTTCTAGAATGGTTCCAGATTGGACAAGATGTAAATATTGGTTGTGTATAAGACCATCCATGTTTTAAACAGTAATGAGCCAGTGATGCTGATTTGTCAAATCTTTATTTTCTTTGTAGGACAAAGAGGTTTTGTCAGTGTAGCCTACAGTATGGTGTAATGCCAATAATTACATGATACTGCACTGAATCAGAAGATATCCTGCAAATGGACGAGTTCACATGGCTGTGAAAATGGACAGGTCTCATAGGATTTATCCTAATTTGAAGATGGCAACAAGCTAGATTACGTAAAGCGTTTTATTTATGACCTGGGCAAGGACACAGCAACTGATTGAAATTGGAAAGGTTTAACCTGACATAGATCCCTTCTTTGAGAACTGTTGTATAGAAATCCCCAAAACATATTCATTAAAGACAAGCCCTCCATTTGTTCAATTGAATGCAGTCGATCCTGAGGTTAACCAATCATGTTTGCTCTGCAGTGTTAGGCTATGTGTTGATGTAAAGTGTGTGTATGTGTGTGTTCACAGCGAGGGTTTATGTTATGTTTGTATATATTCTCTCTCTCTCTCTCTCTCTCTCTCTCTCTCTCTCTCTCTCTCTCTCTCTCTCTCTCTCTCTCTCTCTCTCTCTCTCTCTCTCTCTCTCTCTCTCTCTCTCTCTCTCTCTCTCTCTCTCTCTCTCTCTCTCTCTCTCTCTCTCTCTCTGTGTGTGTGTGACAGACGGACATTTTGAATAGCCTCTGCGTTGGGTTAGGATGGGAGGGGGTGTATTTGCTCTCGTCTCCCCATGGTGTGATTAAACAGAAGCAGTTTTCCACTCGGCCGACTCCTTTCAGCCTTCGTGTCCCTGGGCTCTGGACTGATGGAGTCGCGGCCCAAAGCTGGGTTATCTCCTAGAAGCCAAAATTGCGTTTTTTTCCACCTCATTAGTCTCATCATCCTGCTTATCCTCATTACACATGGCGAGGGGGGGGGGGGGCTACCCCTGGTTTAATTTGAATCTGATCTCTTACGGTGACGTGGGAGTGTGCTATTTATGTAATTCTCAGGTGATACAAACACAGTTGGGGAATATCAAACCTATTTCATAAAAAACGTTATGTTGATGAATTTATTCATACTATTTAATCCTTCCACAAGGTACAGTCCCGACACAAATCTAGGGTTGTTACCCAAATCGCCTGGTCGTTCGCTCTATCTGTTCTGACAGAGACAGGACCCATTAGTTCAGTCTTTTTGTTCTGTATCTATGGACGCAACCCAGTCGTTCGTTCTAAATGTTCCATTGCCATACTGGCTGGCAACGTTCTTATCCCTTTCTTGCTAGCCAACCACGGCTAACTTACTGTCATGTCAAAAAGTGCAGCCAAAATAATAGCAAAGTAGCTGCATTTGTTTAAGCTGTTTTCTAGTGACATTTATTTGGATACATTCATAACAATAAGTTAATGAGGTTCGATTTCGCCTGGCATAGAATATGTGCTCACTCACTCATCAGGACACTGTTGTTCAGAGGAGCTAGCCAACAACGCAGCTAACACAATAACTTCAAACTGAAGCTGGAAAGACTGCAAAATAGCTGCACTACGTTGCGTTTGACCTTTTTTCACTTGGCATTTCTTTGTATATATCCATGAAAATGATGACAACTGATTCATGATTTCAACTGTCTGAGAAATGCTGCTTGCTTGTCTGTCTCATCCCAACTCCCAACATGTTCATTACTATGGGACAGCTGGAGATTGTTTCAATATTCAAATTCAATGTTGCAAATGTTGGAGGCAGACAATAAGGTTTATACAAATCTCCACTGTTGAAAACAAAATGTTAGTCTAAAAGAAATGTAAGATAACGTCAGATGCTTTTTATAGTGGAGATGAAGTGTATAAATTGTCTGGCTGGGCTGACGAGACAGTGGATTGCACAGTCAGATGGAGGAGAGTAAATAGACATTTTAACATAATCGATTTAGCCGGTGGTAATTAGTGAAGTAGACACCGGCTGGAAGGTTTTTAACCAATCACCATTCAGGATTAGACCCACCCATTGTATAATACATATATATTAAAAAAAGCCAGTTCCACTGCAAGTCCATTCTATAGCGTATAGTCTACATGTTGTTATGCAGCATCATCTTTTATGAAAATAGGATTCTATGACGGGGCAGTAGACTTACTGTAAGTATGCTATATAAATGCTATAGACAGTGCATTCGGAAAGTATTCAGACACCTCAACTTTTTCCACATTCTGTTATGTTACAGCCATATTCTAAAATGTATTACATTTTTTTTTCATCGTCAATCTACAAACAATACCCCAAAGCGAAAACTGTTTTTTAGACATTTTGCAAATGTGTTACAAATAAAAAACGGAAATAAATTATTTACAAAAGTAATCAGACCCGTTGCTATGAGACTTGAAATTGAGCTCAGGTGCATCCTGTTTCCATTGATCATCCTTGAGATATTTCTACAACTTGATTGGAGTCCACCTGTTGTAAATTCAATTGATTGGACATGATTTGGAAAGGCACACACCTGTCTATATAAGGTCCACAGTTGACAGTGTCTGTCAGAGCAAAAACCAAGCCATGAGGTCGAAGGAACTGTCCATAGAGCTCCGAGACAGGATTGTGTCGAGGCACAGATCTGGGGAAGGGTACCAAAACATTTCTGCAGCATTGAAGGTCCCCAAGAACAATGGCCTACGTCATTCTTAAATGGAAGAAGTTTGGAACCACCGAGACTCTTTCTAGAACTGGCCGCCCGGCCAAACTAAGCAATCGGGGGAGAAGGGCCCTGGTCAGGGAGGTGACCAAGAACCCGATGGTCACTCTGACAGAGCTCCAGAGTTCTTCTGTGGAGATGGGAGAACATTCCAGAAGGACAACCATCTCTGCAGCACTCCACCAATCAGACCTTTATGGTAGAGTGGCCAAATGTAAGCCACTCCTCAGTAAAAGGCACATGACAGCCCACTTGGAGTTTGCCAAACGACACCTAAAGGACTCTCAGACCATGAGAAAAAAGATTCTCTGGTCTGATGAAACCAATATTGAACTCTTTAGCCTGGATGCCAAGCGTCACTTCTGGAGCAAACCTGGCACCATCCGTATGGTGAAGCATGGTGGTGGCAGCATCATGCTGTTGGGATGTTTTTCAGAGGCAGGGACTGGGAGATTAGTCAGGATCGAGGGAAAGATGAACAGAGCAAAGTACAGAAAGAACATTGATGAAAACCTGCTCCAGAGCGCTCAGGACCTCAGACTGGGGCGAAGGTTCACCTTCCAACAGGACAAAGACCCTAAGCACACAGCCAAGACAACACAGGAGTGGCTTCAGGACAAGTCTTTGAATGTTCTTCAGTGGCCCAGCCAGAGCCCGGACTTGAACCCGAACAAACATCTCTGGAGAGACCTGGAAATAGCTGTGCAGCAACTCTCCCTATCCAACCTGACAGAGCTTGAGAGGATCTGCAGAGAAGAATGGGAGAAACTACCCAAATACAGGTGTGCCAAGCTTCTACCGTCATACCCAAGAAGACTTGAGGCTGTAATCGCTGCCAAAGGTGCTTTATCAAAGTACTGAGTAAAGGGTCTGAATACTTATGTAAATGTGATATTATTTTTTTTATTTTCAATTTCTTAAAACCTTTCCTACGAGTATTATTTATTGACTGACCAATGCTTTCCAAATCGCCCAACACTGCTATTTGTAAGGTTCATTTTAAGTGCACGTTGTGATTTTATAAAATCATTCCTGAACCTGTGACCAGAAACAAGCTACATAGGGGCAATACCAGAATAAATGATCTATTGATTCTGTTTCATCGCAACAAAATCTACAGAGCTGAGATTGTTGTATGCCCCATATATATATATATACAGTGCCTTGCGAAAGTATTCGGCCCCCTTGAACTTTGCAACCTTTTGCCACATTTCAGGCTTCAAACATAAAGATATAAAACTGTATTTTTTTGTGAAGAATCAACAACAAGTGGGACACAATCATGAAGTGGAACGACATTTATTGGATATTTCAAACTTTTTTAACAAATCAAAAACTGAAAAATTGGGCGTGCAAAATTATTCATCCCTTTTACTTTCAGTGCAGCAAACTCTCTCCAGAAGTTCAGTGAGGATCTCTGAATGATCCAATGTTGACCTAAATGACTAATGATGATAAATACAATCCACCTGTGTGTAATCAAGTCTCCGTATAAATGCGCCTGCACTGTGATAGTCTCAGAGGTCCGTTAAAAGCGCAGAGAGCATCATGAAGAACAAGGAACACACCAGGCAGGTCCGAGATACTGTTGTGAAGAAGTTTAAAGCCGGATTTGGATACAAAAAGATTTCCCAAGCTTTAAACATCCCAAGGAGCACTGTGCAAGCGATAATATTGAAATGGAAGGAGTATCAGACCACTGCAAATCTACCAAGACCTGGCCGTCCCTCTAAACTTTCAGCTCATACAAGGAGAAGACTGATCAGAGATGCAGCCAAGAGGCCCATGATCACTCTGGATGAACTGCAGAGATCTACAGCTGAGGTGGGAGACTCTGTCCATAGGACAACAATCAGTCGTATATTGCACAAATCTGGCCTTTATGGAAGAGTGGCAAGAAGAAAGCCATTTCTTAAAGATATCCTTAAAAATTGTCATTTAAAGTTTGCCACAAGCCACCTGGGAGACACACCAAACATGTGGAAGAAGGTGCTCTGGTCAGATTAAACCAAAATTGAACTTTTTGGCAACAATGCAAAACAAAATGTTTGGCGTAAAAGCAACACAGCTCATCACCATCCCCACTGTCAAACATGGTGGTGGCAGCATCATGGTTTGGGCCTGCTTTTCTTCAGCAGGGACAGGGAAGATGGTTAAAATTGATGGGAAGATGGATGGAGCCAAATACAGGACCATTCTGGTAGAAAACCTGATGGAGTCTGCAAAAGACCTGAGACTGGGACGGAGATTTGTCTTCCAACAAGACAATGATCCAAAACATAAAGCAAAATCTACAATGGAATGGTTCAAAAATAAACATATCCAGGTGTTAGAATGGCCAAGTCAAAGTCCAGACCTGAATCCAATCGAGAATCTGTGGAAAGAACTGAAAACTGCTGTTCACAAATGCTCTCCATCCAACCTCACTGAGCTCGAGCTGTTTTGCAAGGAGGAATGGGAAAAAATTTCAGTCTCTCGATGTGCAAAACTGATAGAGACATACCCCAAGCGACTTACAGCTGTAATCGCAGCAAAAGGTGGCGCTACAAAGTATTAACTTAAGGGGGCTGAATAATTTTGCACGCCCAATTTTTCAGTTTTGGATTTGTTAAAAAAGTTTGAAATATCCAATAAATGTCGATCCACTTCATGATTGTGTCCCACTTGTTGTTAATTCTTCACAAAAAAATACAGTTTTATATCTTTATGTTTGAAGCCTGAAATGTGGCAAAAGGTCGCAAAGTTCAAGGGGGCCGAATACTTTCACAAGGCACTGTATATAGCATTATGTTGGTGGCAAGAATGTTATATAATAATTTAAATTGAAAAACTCTGTTTTGAATCAAGTGTAGTTTTTTTGTACCAGTTCATAAACCATGTGCCATGCAATTGGTACATCGAAAATCTCCCATTTATTTTGCAACCTGTATGGCACAGCTGTCAACATTTTTGTCCTCAGAGGAAACTGGTATATTTTTCTATTTATTGCAAGTTCCTTTCAGCCAATTTGTATCTTTAATATCTGGCAGGCAAACAAGTTCCCAACCTTTTCCACTTGCCTCCTCTATTTTGTGTTAGTGCTGCAATCAGTTGGTTGTAAATTTGTATTGAGCAGATATTACCATATATTTTCAATAACTGCATATGTGACAACTCCTCCATTTCTATTCATAAAAACATTAAGAAATATAATACCATTTTAAAACATTTTTTCCATAAAGAATGTTTAAAAAAAAAAAAAAATCAGTATATTTGAATTTAACCATAACATTTGTTCTATCTTTTCTGGAGGATAAAACTGAAATTGTAACCAGCTGTGTATGGCTTGTTTAAGAAAGGGCGAAACTTTAAACAAATTTTCAATTAGTCGGAAATGAGAAGTTGTAATCTGTATAAAGGCAATTTTTGAACCTTTATTTAACTAGGCAAGTCAGTTAAGAACAAATTCTTATTTACAATGACGGCCTAGGAACAGTGGGTTAACTGCCTTGTTCAGGGACAGAACGATCGATTTTTACCTTGTCAGCTCAGGGAGTCGATCTAGCAACCTTTCAGTTACTGGCCCAATGCTCTAACCACTAGGCTAACACTAGGCAACCTACTGGAGAACCAGTTTGGGTTTAAGTATAACTTATGAGTGAAGCTTTTAGTGAAAGTTTTAAAGCTTTAATAGTTAATAATTTTAGCCCCTGAAATTCCTATTCATTATATAAATAGGCACGTTTAATTTTGCCTGGCTTAGCATTCCAAATAAAATTATATATTTTTTGCTCATATGATTTAAAAACGAGTTATCTGGAGTAGGCAGTGCCATTAGTAAGTAAGTAGACTGTGATAGGACCAAAGAGTTAATCAATGTGATTTTTCCATAAATAGACAAGTATTTCCCTCTCCGTGGTTGCAGAATCACATCTATTTTTGCTAACTTTCTATGGAAATTAATTGTGTTAAGTTCATTTAGATTTTTTGAGATGTGAATACCAAGTATGTCTACTTCCTCATCCGCCCATTTTATTGGTAAACTACAAGGTACTGTAAACACTGTATTTTTTTAGCGATCCAATACATACTATAGTACACATGTCATAATTAGATTTTAATCCAGAGAGGCTAGAAAAGTGATCAAGATATTCGATGAGACTGTGCATGGTTCCAGATTGCGGATTTAAGAAAAAACTAGAGTCATCAGCATACATTGACACTTTTATTTTTGTCCCCTGGATTTCTAACCCCTTGATCTTCTTGTTGGATCTAATTTTAATAGCTAACATTTCAATGGCCATAATAAATAGGTGTGGAGACAATGGACAGCCTTGTTTTACTCATCTTAAAAGCTCAATAGTTTCTGAGAAGTAACCACTATTTACTATTTTACATCTGGGGTTGCTGTACATAACTTTAACCCATTGTATAAGAGATTCACCAAAATATTAAGTAATCCAGGCATTTATAAATAAATTCTAGTCGAACTTTATCAAATGCCTTTTCAAAATCTGCTATGAAGACTAGACCTGGTATCTTCGATGTTTCATAATGTTAAATTGTTTCAAGTAATTGTCGTATATTATCTCCAATCCATGTTAAAAAAATGGTCTGATCAGGAAGAACAATATCTGGTAAAACCTTTTTTATTCTATGTGCTATGTGATGTGAAAATCCTGGCGAAATACAACATTGAAGTGTTAGAGGCCTCCATTTTTTTAAATGGACTGGATATTTATACTTACCACCTGGGTCCTGTTTTAGTTGTAATGAAATCAGACCTTCCTGTTGAGTACCTGAGTCTACCAGTTGTATAATAGTAATTAAAACATGCTAATAATGTATCTTTGAGTACATAAAAAAGGTCTGATATACCTCTACTGGTATACCATTAAGCCCTGGTGTTTCTGCAGACTGAAAAGATTTTATTGCCTCAAAAAGTCCCTCTTCTGTAAGTTGGCCTTCACACAGGTCTTTCTGTAAATGTGTTAATTTTACATTATTATTATTATTAGGAAAGAAATCCTTACAATTAACATAATTCTGTGGAAATGGAGGAGACTGAGAAAAAAAAACACATGCTTAAAATATTTTGCTTCCTCTTTCAAAATATAATTTGGTGATAACTCCATTTGTAATGAGGTTCTGTAAATTATTTTTGGTAGAATTTCTATGTTGAAGATTCAAGAAACATTTTGTGCATTTTTCACAATTTTCCATCCAATTCGTTTTATTTTTGTAAAACATTACACTTAATCGTCCTTGAATAAGTAACTCCATTTCTTTTTGTTTTTCCTCTAACCTATTTTGTGCTTCTATAGTACAGTTTCCATTACCATCTACCTGCGCTGTTACTTCCTCTATTTCCTTTATTAGTCTAATCTCTTTTGACCTAAACTGCTTTAGTTTTAATGATGAGCATTGTATTGAATGGTCTCTAAAAGTACATTTGAAAGTGTCCCATACAATAAGGGGATCTGCTGTACCTATGTTGTACAAAAAAAGTAAATGATGAATTATTTTATCTTAGTTAAGAACAAATTATCATCCAATAGGTTTAGATAAAATTTCCTATATCCCCATCCACGTGGAAATTCTGTAAGAGTTATATGGAGGCCAATTAGATGGTGGTCCGATCGCATTCAGTCTCCTATTAATACTTTTATACTTTTGATGCCAGCAAGAACGAGACTTGGAAGTAATCAAGACGGCTAGCTTGGTTAAGCCTCCTCTATGTAGATCTCACTAGGTCAGGGTTTTTCAACCTCCATATATACACTAGTTCTAATGTATTCATAATCTTTGATCTTTTTCAGTTCCTTTCCAGACTCCAAAGAAGACTATCCCAACTTCCCGTTTGAAAACGGAGATGCGACTGGTGCCACCAAGCTGAAGAAGCAGCCTGTTGGTGCCCATTGCCATGGTAACAAAGCAGTGAGTGAGGAGAACCATGACAAGCTTCTGGCTAAGAAGAAGCTGTACGTCGCCTCCATTGTGTGCCTCATCTTCATGATTGGAGAGGTCATAGGTAAGGCTGGAAGATAGCATTTTAGACTGATTAATACTATTTCATACCTAGGGCCAGGAGCTTTTCCTGACCATGTGACGTGGCCACCAACTATAAATTGTAAAAATGTATATACAAATATTGAAAGCATTTAATGAGAACTTAGAGGTGTGCAACATGAAAATATTGTCTCATTTACATTGTGCAATTTATTGACAACCCCTAACTAACCCTGGAGATAGGAAATCCAAAGCCAAACCAATTTTACCACAGTCACCAGCCAGTTAATTTACGAACACACAAGAGACACCAACATCAAGCCACACCCTGAAACCAACTCACGTTTGAATTCAGACATGGTCGCTAGCATTTCTTAATGAAATAAATGTAAAATTAGGCCAAATCAGGAAGTTCAGCCGCCCTCTAAGTGAAATTCAATTTAGCTGTCATTGTAATCAAAATTATAATAGTTTAGTTGTTCAAAAACACAGTCTGTATTTTCCTTTCATGAGACCTAGTCATCATCAATAGCATCTAAAACATGGACCTGATGTGCGCCTGCCTCTGAGACATCTCCATTGTGTCAATGTGTCTATAGGTGGCTACCTGGCCCACAGTTTGGCTATCATGACAGATGCAGCTCACCTCCTGACTGACTTTGGCAGCATGATGGTCAGTCTCTTCTCCCTGTGGATCTCCTCCAGACCGCCCACCAAAACCATGACCTTTGGGTGGCACCGCTCAGGTTAGGCCCATGACATATCACCTTAAAACATCTGTGAATGTACTTTCTCTTTTACCATTTAAACTCCAGATTACATGGCGAATGTTGTAATAGCTGAATGATAATAGCCACGGTCACAATGCTCTAAAATGACCTTTCCAGGGGTCATTGGATGTGTGATACTGATCGTCACTGTCTCCAACCCCCACAGAGATCCTAGGAGCCCTGGTGTCAGTGATGTCCATCTGGATAGTGACTGGGGTGCTGGTGTACCTGGCCATCGAGAGGATAGTCAGGAACGACTATGAGATCAACAGTCAAGCGATGCTCATCACCTCCGGCTGTGCCGTCATAGTAAACATCATGTGAGGGGTTCATTATCACGGCTTGATCTGTAAAAACTACACAAAGTGATGCAAATAACAGCTGGAGTCAGACATATATTCCATTCAACTATGCTGTCTTTTCCCCCCAAAGCATATGAATTTAAGAAAAACTAAGAGGAGGAATTTTAGACTATTGACATGTAGCATTCTCTATTCCCTCTGTCCTGTAGCATGGCGTACATCCTCCACCACTCTACCACCTTCCACGCCCAAGGCTCAGGCTACCAGCAGATAGACGAGAACGGGCAGAGCCCTGTGGGTCACAGCCACTCCCATATGAGTCACGGCCACTCCCATGTGGGTCACGGCCACTCCCATGCTCTTCTGGGTCATGGCCATGGCAACACCAGTGTGAGAGCAGCCTTCATTCACGTGTTGGGAGACCTCCTACAGAGTGTTGGGGTCCTAGTGGCTGCCATCGTCATCTTCTTCAGGGTCAGCAACAAATACTAGTGTTTACATACATCTTACAGTACAAATGACATTATGGCATATTGTTATACTGTATTTATTTACAGTGCAACAAGTGTATCCCTTATATATTTATATTTACAGTCTCAATAGGAAGGGGTTTAACTCATCTCATCACCCTGCTGGGTAAGACAGAATTGGCTGGGTATATATTGCTCTTCTGTTAAAAACCTTCCCTGTGATCTGACTGGCCTAATGTGTTATGACATCAGTAGAGCAGCACCCCATCACCACCTGATACCACTCCCCTCTGCTCTCCTCATACTCTCTCCTGTGGACCTTCTGTTGCAGCCTGAATACAAAGTAGCAGATCCCATTTGTACCTTCCTCTTCTCCGTGTTTGTCCTGGGGACCACGATCACCATCCTCAGGGATGTCTTCAGGGTACTCATGGAAGGTAAACTCAACTCAACAGCCTTTTCTGTTTCTCTTGCACTGACCTGAGTCCAGGTGAATTCAAACAATAAAATGTTTATCCAGACATTTTCCTCAGTTTGTAAAAATAATTTATTTAAGGAGAAATACATCAGTAGAACATGGCCGTGAGTTCCATGAAGTGAATGAACTATGGATGCAATACTCATCTGTCCTCAAATCTTTTACAGGGGCTCCTAGGGGAATAGAGTTTGACTCCGTGAAGGAGGTGTTGCTGTCTCTGAAGATGGTAAAGTCTATGCACAACCTGCGCGTGTGGGCCCTGACAGCAGGACAGACCCTGGTCTCTGTCCACGTAGCCATCGGTCAGAAACCAACTTTACTCAATCTGGCACATCCATTTAGATTGTGCAGATACAGTCTAGCATGTTCATTCACACACACTGCCAATTGTGGCCAAAATAAAAAAATATCATACATAACTTCACAGTTAGACATTACGGTATGGGACGGCAGGTAGCCTAGTGGTTAGAGCGTTGGGCCAGTAACTGAAAGGTTGCTGGATCGAATCTCTGAGCTGGCAAGGTAAAAAAAAATCTGTCGTTTTGCCCCGGAACAAGGCAGTTAACTGTAAATTGTAAATAAGAATTTGTTCTTCACTGACTTGCCTAGTTAAATAAAGGTTAAATAAAATAGATGATTGTTGACATCTGTTATGGTCATTGTTGTTTTCCAGAGAAGAATGCTGATCCCCAGAGTGTCCTTAAGGAGGCTACAGAGATCCTCCAAACCAAGTTTGGTTTCTATAGCACCACCATCCAGGTGGAGTTGTACTCTGACGACATGGCCTACTGCACACACTGCCAGGACCCTATGGGCTAAGACACACGGTCACCATGGGGACAGGAGAGTTTGAAAGGGAGTGGGCCGGGTTTGGCTTCTCTAAAACGTTGCCAGTCAATATAAAGAACATACAGCACACATACGCAAGCATCATTGAGGACGTAAGCTAGGAATGGAAACACTGTGGAAAAGCCTCACCATGAAACCAAGAAACATTTTTGATCCATCGTCAGCTTTACAGGACCCAAACAAATGTACGACTGTACCGTGTGTATATTCACCATATCATGCCAAAGATTCCCACATAAACACCATTCATTCAGGAGATATTGATACTTAAAAAAATAGTTTCCATGCCCTAAGAGGGCTGCCAATTATCATAAGAAAACTATCACAAGAAACTGCATTTTAGGGAGACAGACAGACATGAAAATACAATGGTACATGTATCAGGACATGTTTTTAGTACTGTATGCAACCACTTCACCAGTTGGTGCTGATGTACTGCAATGTTCGACAGCCGTTTGGCTTTGTTTGACTTTAACACTCCCTCACTGGCACTGTGCATTAGGGCAGCAGCACCGTGTAATGGCTTGTCTGGGAGTTCTTTGGCGTAATACATTGATATTGACGTGAGAACCTTAAAACCAATTCTGTCTTACCCAGCCTTTTATATGTGCTTCAGCGAGGGTGTCTGCCAAATGGAAGCATTGTATTGTTCACAACTGAAAAGAGTTCGGGTACAAATAATGGATTATGTCAGTGTGAGAAAGCATCCTACAAGCTCACTCATCTCACTCAGAAGAGGAAGCCTCAAGACAGGCCAATTTACAAAAGGAGTTGGTCGATTAATTTTAGCATTGTGGGCTGTATTAATCTATGCCCCATGATATGCCCTAAGCGGAGCTGGCAAATAGACTGGCTAAGACTCAGACAGTTCTCTGTCCCTAATTTGAAACTCACTGACGATAGGCTATAGTGGAACGTGTTGTTAAATTTTGCTTTGAGTCATAGCCCCAGGATGGACGTTTTCTTGCACTGTTATGGGTTTTCAGAAGAGAGAGGTCAGATAAATGAACCCCATCTCTATACTCTCACCTATCCACACTCTCCAAAAGCACATCCATACACCCTCCTCACCCACTCCCACGCTGTCATAGGCCTACATGCCGTGGAGCTTTGCACAGGGTTTCTGTTTGTCGTACCAGTAGTTTGTTAGTTCCATCCAGTGCCTCCACATTGCCTCCAAACAACCTTCCTAAATTCTGGGGAGGCTCAGTCGGTCAGCTTTCTACTCCATAACTGTCCCCTAACACCACACACATGCTCACACACCTGTCAGCTTCATCAAAAGAAATGCACCAATAAATGTAGTGGAAAATCTCCTCAAATGTATAGTGAGTGATAAGTGTATTGTACAAAAAAAGTCTGTGTGAGATGCTGACACAATGAAATATAAAAGGAACTCGCCCTGCTTGTCGTACTTTGATGCCTACAGTGAAGTCTCAATGTTGTAATCTGCACAGAAAATGAGCAGAAATTGACACATTCTTTATCAAACACTTGCATGAGTGTTGTTTATAATTCAGATGACATAATAAGGATATCTTCATATGCTGCCAATACAAATATTTGAGACGAACTCTACTTCTTAATGTCACCAAAATCCTCATTTAAACAAATCTATATTTTGATCACTTTTGATAACTTTGGAAAGTATATATTAAATGTAAATATATTGTCATTTGTAAACCATACGGAAATTGAACAAAGAAAGATCCCACTGTAAGGACTTAAAATAACAGGAATGTTACAACCAATGTATTACAGGCAAGAGTCTACTCAAATTTTTGTTCACCAGCTAAGTGTAATGTTTCAGAGTGCTGTCTTGTACTGTATGAAAATTGTAAATATGCCAAATATCAGTATTTCCTGTAGATTTTGTGTAAACGTGTAAATACATTTGATTTATTGTATAAAATAAGTAAAGTGTGTAAATGTTTGATATTTAATTTCTACGTATGGTACGTTTTTTGTAAAACTGAAATAAAAGTATGCAGATAACTGGTGGATTATTGAATTATTTTCAGAGGTCTAAACTTGTACAAAATTTCAAGGCTTTGCATTGAAATCTCGCTTTACCAATAATACTCAATTCTCAGTGATTCCGGATAATGCAGAGACACTCTCATGGGCTGTTAATCTCCAGTCCCAATCAGAGACAACTAATTACATCTGCAGTAGTGCACAAGGCGGCAGCAGGAAATATGGCACAACAGATTATCACAAAGCTTTGTCGTTCTAGGGCACATCCATTTGACTGCAAAAATGATCAGCAACCACAAAAAACAGATAAAGCCAAGTAATGTTGGTGCAAAGTATTCGGAAAGTATTCAGACACCTTCACATCTTCACATTTTGTTACGTTACATACAGCCTTATTCTAAAATGGATTCAATTGTTTTTTCCCCCCTCATACACACAAAGTGTAAAAAAATACAAAATGATCACATTTACATAAGTATTCAGACCCTTTACTCGGTACTTTGATGAAGCCCCTTTGGCAGCGATTACAGCCTCGAGTCTTCTTGGGTATGACGCTACAAACTTGGCAATCCTGTATTTGGGGAGTTTCTCCCATTCTTCTCTGCAGATCCTCTCAAGCGCTGTCAGTTTGGATGGGGAACTATTTTCAGGTCTTTCCAGAGATGCTTGATCGGGTTCAAGTCCGGGCTCTGGCTGGGCCACCCAAGGACATTCAGAGACTTGGATGGTGCCAGGTAGGGATGGTGCCAGGTTTCCTCTAGGCGTGATGCTTGGCTTTCAGGCCAAAGAGATCAATCTTGGTTTCATCAGACCAGATAATCTTGTTTCATGGTTTGAGAGTCCTTTAGGTGCCATTTGGCAAACAAGCGGGCTGTCATGTGCCTTTTACTGAGGAGTGGCTTCCGTCTGGCCACTCTACCAAAAACGGCCTGATTGGTGGAGTGCTGCAGAGATGGTTGTCCTTCTGAAAGGTTCTCCCATTTCCAGAGGATATCTGGAGCTCTGCAGAGTGACCATCGGGTTCTTGGTCACCTCCCTGACCAAGGACCTTCTCCTCGATTGCTCAGTTTGGCCGGGCGGCCAGCACTAGGAAGAATCTTGGAGGTTCCAAAATTCTTTCACAGTGGAGGCCACTGTGTTCTTGGGGACCTTCAATGCTGCAGAAATGTTTTGGTATCCTTCCCCAGCTCTGTGCCGCGACACAATCCTGTCTTGGAGCTCTACGGACAATTCCTTCGACCTCATGGCTTGGTTTTTGCTCTGACATGCACTGCCAAATGTGAGACCTTGAAAAGGCACACACCTGTCTATTTATGGCCAATCAAGTTCTAGAAACATCTCAAGGATGATCAATGGAAACAGGATGCACCGGAGCTCAATTTCGAGTTTCATAGCAAAAGGGTCTGAATACTTATATAAATAAGGTATGTTTTTATTTGTAATACATTTGCAAAAATGTCAAAAGAGTAGTTTTTGCTTTGTCATTAAGGAGTATTGTGTGTAGATTGATGAGGAAAAAAACAATTCAATCCTTTTTAGAATAAGGCTGTAACATAACAAAATGTGGAAAAAGTCAAGGGGTCTGAATACCTTCCGAATGTGCTGTATATAAAGCAGGCAGACAGGCATCCAGTTACTGTCCGCGTGAATGTTAAAATGGCCAAAATGAGGGACCTAAGAGACTTTGAGCGTGGTATGATCGTTGGTGCCAGATCCAGTATCTTTAAAACGTCCGCCTTCCTGGGCTTCACACACAACAGTGTCTAGGGTTTACTGAGAATGGTGCAAAAAAAAAAAAAAATACATTGTATCAGTGGCAGTCCTGTGGGCGAAAACGGAGAATGGCAAGACTCATGCAAGCTAAAAGGCGGGCCACAAACAGACAAATAACGACACAGTACAACAGGGGTGTGCAGAATGGCATTTCAGAACGCACAACTCGCCAATCCTTGTGACAGATGGTCTATTGCAACAGATGACCACACGGAATTACACTCCAATCAGATAAAAACAAGAAGTGGCTCCAGTGGGCATGCGATCACCAACACTGAACAATTGAGGACTGGAAAAACACTGTCTGGTCCGACAAATCCCAGGATTTGGCGTAAGCAGCATGAGTCCATGGAACCATCCTGCCTGGTACAGGTTGGTGGCGGTGGTATAATGTTGTGGGGAATGTTTTTTCTGGCACACGTTAGGTCCCTTGATACCAATCGAGCAAAACAAACTTTTCTCTCACCTTGTAGAATCCATGCCTCGGAGGATTCAGGCTGTTTTGGAGGCAAAGGGGAGTTCGAGCCGGTACTAGATGGATGTACCTAAAAAACTGACTGGTGAGTGTATCTAAGAATAACCATACAAAATGTGGTGAATGCAGATGATTCTGAAGCTGAAAAAAATGAGTTGGCGTGTGGGAAGTGACTTTCAGGAAATGGCAATTAAAGACAGAATTTAGACCACCAAATGCCAATTTATACCCAATCACCATCTCTCCAAAGAAAGTTACTAAATATAGTTCAGTTTGTAGCTTCATGAAATGGGTTTTTCAATTGTAATTCATGTAGTGACTTTGAAATCATTGATGCAGGTCCACTTTAAAAGTGGTCAAATTCATCAACATTTTCACAACACTAGTATGGTAAACTAAAGAACATTGAGTCTCCATTCTATCCGCTGAGAACAGATCAATGCTTCACCGCTGATATGCTGCAGTCGATAAGGCAGTACTGCTAATAGTCTTTTACTGCTGCTGCCTTCTTACCGCCGGGTCCCATCCTCCCTGGACTATTTTCCGCCATCATCAGCTCTTAAATAAGGTATAAGTCACATAGAATGGAGCCTCTATCACACAGGGATGGATCACTGCAGCGATAACCCACGATTAGTTACACATATCAGGCTTTTATCACAGTAACCAAGTCCCCGCTTAACAGACTTTCAGTACATTTACTAACTACAGGAGGCCTTGAGACTTGGGGAAAAAAAACGGGGAATATGAGATTTAGAAAAGACTGAAATTATAATTTTAATAAACAGACATTGACAGACAAAATACTTAGAGACTCATTGGCTCAGAGACAAATACATCTAAAACATGGTTTATACCTGATATACAGAAGTCATGGACCTGAAAGTGTGTGATAGAAAAGGAACAGCGGCAAGAAAGGCAGAATATAATCAGAATGAATGAACAGAAAAACCCTAAAGTGCTATAGCTTTGCAATGACGCCAAGTCTGGGTTCTATAAGAACCCTTCAAGTCAGTCCTCAGTTCACAATGTATTCACACCAACAACAACAAAAATGTTTATATAAAAATAATAGTAAAACATTTACAAGTTCTAGCAAAATAGCATGAATTTTTTCCGTCTTGAAATAAGTTAAATATAAAAACATTGTGGTCTTGCAGAAGATAAAAACACAGTGGGCTTACTGTCCAAACAAAGCAGCCAATCACATTCATTGGGAGCTGGATCCTACCATGAGATCCACTCCTGTAACTCAAACTTCCATGAAAATCTCATTTTGACATGGATGTTCTATGGGTGGATCCAAAGTTAGAACGAAGCCCTAATTTGAGTCTTTAGGAAGTTGGGAGTGGTGTACACTGCAGTACACTGAGGGAGCGCTACAGGGAGCAGACCTCCAGGAACCTACACCTACAGCTTTTCTGTGGTGTGTCTGACGGCACTGGCGTCCCCCTGGCGGTCTGTCGTGTCCTGGGGGAACATGGTGCTGAACTGGGCCTGGCTCTCCTGCACCATCTTGTTAATGTGAGAGCTGTTCATGGCCCTGAGGCAGTGGGCTCTTACCAGGCCCGCCTGGCCCCCAGACAACACCCAGCTCTGGGCACACAGGTTGGGGTTGAAACGGACCTACAAAGAAGAGAAGGAGAACAGGGTGGGAACAGTCAGAGAACACAGATGATGGTTTAGGATTATTTACAGATGGCTCAGATGTTTGAAGCATGGTGTTTGAGACACCAGACATGTAGGTTTGATTCCTGCATGTGCAACTAACTGGATACAAATGAACATGTTATGTTTTATGTTCATGTCCTCAACTCAACAGTCACACATCCAAAACTAGAAAAATCCCTCTCCCAATAAAACATACATGACATGTTTAAAGGGAATCGGCAAGGATGAGGGAATAAGGTGAGCCTGTCAACCAATAAATAACAGTGCTTGTACTTGAGACAGTGGAGATTGAGTAAGTCTGCTGTTAAAACAACTGTCCAGTGAAAATCTGTCCAGTGAAAATTGTCATATTGTGTTAACTCATACCCATATTATGTTGTGGACTCATCCTATGCTGTTTTTGTAGCCCAAGCATAAATTGGAGAACACTTAAAAAATTAAAAAACACCTCAAAATTAGGATATCATCCTACTGAGGAGAACGAGCTGGCCAATCAGCGGTATACTCATGAATATTTCTTTATGACCAGTATACGCCCACACCATTCCAACACAGAAAGTACGCTTTTTAACATACTTATTAATCACAATTTTGGGGATGGAAAACTATTTAACTCATAGAGTAATTAAATTATAGGTTATATTTCATAGAAATCAGAGACACTGGACAGCTACTTTAACTCGACCAAATGCTCTCTGAAGCCATGGCTGCCATTACTTACTAAGCAAGTCAGTGAAGAACAAATTCTTATTTTACAATGACGGCCTACCCCGGCCAAACCCTCCCCTAACCCGGACGACGCCCGGGATCGAACCAGGGTCTGTAATGACACCTCTTGCACCGAGATGCAGCGCCTTAGACCGCAGTGCTATTCAGGAGCCCTGTTAAGAGAGGGCTAATGCACTCTGACATCAGCGTTGAGCTCCAATGCAACTCTTTACCCAGCTGATCAATTCCCAATCAGGAGATCTGCTCAATCCACAGCTTAATCCTGCCTGGCCAGCATCATTAGACTAGATAACAACACTACTGATATTTCTATTAGCACTAATCTAGAGTCACTGCCTGGCTCCATGACCAATCCATGGGCTGCTATCACTGTTATAGCATAGTGCCTCAATTGGAAATGTTTGTCAACGAGTCGCTGTGGCCCTCGAAAAGCGATTTCTGTGAATAACCAATAGTTCTAAGTTCAAATAGTTGCCTAAAACTTTTACTTTACTGAACATATGAGAAAGGCACAAGAAAATGCATTTCAAATAAGACTAAAGGCTCAGTGGTACAACAGGCTGGTTTAAGAAGTGACTTTGCCATGATGAATAGTGGCCTCCGGTTCTCCTCCGTGTCACCTGGGAGAATCCCACCCGTTTCCATCACTCCATAGTGAAACGACAGATCATCCCTATGGCACTCTTCTCCTCGCATCCCTCCAATCAAACCCGGGGTGACACATTCCTCATTTTACAGCTCATTACTTTCTGTCTTTATCGCTGCCTGGCCATCAGAGTCTCTCACTCTGTCCCAGCTGGGCCTAATGCAGACTGTGGGGGGGGGGGGGTTCTGATGATAACTTCCGTCAGAAGAGATCACATTCACACAGCTTTCAGCTTGGCTGCTCCAGCAAGTAAAAACATTAACTACGGAAGAGCTGCTGAAGGTGGAATGCAGTCAGAGAATCATGTTTTGTACTCTTAGACATACCTTAGTTAGTGAAGCCAAAGGCATTAGGTCCAGACACGGTCCCCCTTTGGCCTCTGCAACCTGCATGTGCTTCCACGGAGATCGGCTCTGGGCATTCTTAAACGTTCTCTGGAAGAGAAAGAGTTCAATCGTCTGATTACAAGCTAAAACACCACAAAACGGACACACCCAAATACAGAGCTATCAAACAATAGTCACTGTATCACAAATTAAGATGAATTTAGATATGCATTTTTTTTGACCATTTCTTCTATCTCTGTGTTGATGTTTTTTTATGTTCTTTTTATAAGAAACATTAATGTGTTGAAAATCCCAAATTGTTTGCATAGTCACTTACACACAGCTCTGACACACACACACTTACCCCACCAGACATGCCACCAGGGATCTTTTCACAGTCCCCAAATCCAGAACAAAATCAAGAAAGCGTACAGTATTATATAGAGCCCTTATTGCATGGAACTCCCAACTCATATGGCTCAAATGACCAGCAAACCTGGTTTCAAAAAACAGATAAAGCAACACCTCACGGCACAACGCCTCTCCCCTATTGGACCTAGATAGTTTGTGTGTATGCATTGATATGTAGGCTAAGTGTGCCTTTAAAAAAAAATTATGTAGTTCTGTCCTTGTCTATTGATGTTCTGTATTATGTCATTCTGTATTATGTTTCATGTTTTGTGTGGAACCCAGGAAGAGCAGATGCTGCTTTTGCAACAGCCAATGGGGATCCTAATAAAATACCAAATGCTCCTCATCTCCACTGACCTATGCTGTAGCAGTGGCCCATGGTAAAATGCCACAGCCCTCTGAACCCTCAAAGAGTCAACCCTAGCATGTTGTTTCCCACACTGGACAGCCAGGGAGACAGATTGAGGCCAAGAGAGCGCTTCTCTCAGGGGTTGAGTAAGTGGAGCGTTATGTCAAGCAGCAAGAATAAACTCCACTGCCCTGGCCATGACATCCCCCGCCCCTCCCTCCCTAACAAAAGGCCCTAGTCAGGTGACATACGTCAAAGGTAAGTGGGCCGTGGCCCGATGGGTAATGGACGTGCTTAGGCCACGGCGACTCGGGGTGGTGTGTGTGCAGGGCAGTGACAGGGCCGGTGGAGCGGAAGGCAGGGGAACAGATGGAGGAGCCCTAGAGAGGAGCGGTGGCGAGGGAG
Organism: Oncorhynchus clarkii lewisi; assembly: GCF_045791955.1. Classification (NCBI taxonomy): domain Eukaryota; kingdom Metazoa; phylum Chordata; class Actinopteri; order Salmoniformes; family Salmonidae; genus Oncorhynchus; species Oncorhynchus clarkii. Next base: position 67,409,608 of record NC_092150.1, on the reverse strand, counting down.
AGGGGGAAGGAGGGTGCGGTATAAATTAATGAAGGGTGCAACACTTAATCAAGTCCTAACCCAGGAGTCGGCCGTCGCTAAGGGCCACAACTAGGTGCACTTCTGGGTTGTTGTAGAAACCGACGGCACCAGCGTGTGAGCAGGGATGGCGTTTTGCAGATGCGCCCTGGGCCCTTCGGTTCCCCCAGGTGTGTCAGATACAACACATCTAATAAACCTATTGGGTCTAGCAGACCACATGTGCTCTGTGCATAAACACACCGGGCAGGTTTATATCATCAGATGCTCATGGACTGCAGTCTGGTCCTGACACACAAACACACAATCCCCTACAATGCAGAGCTCAGGCAGTCTTGTGCTTAGAGAGATTTAACACACTCAAACAGCCGAATGTGTTTGTGCGTAAACATCTCCTTCCTCTGTATTAACCCTAACCCACCATGTCCATGTCGTGGTAGTGGAGGTAGTACTTCTGGGCTGTCTCTCTGTAGGTCTGAGGTGTATGATGGGATGTTCCGTTACTGGTGGAACCACTTCCTTTCTCTCCAACTCCTCCCTCATTCTCCTCAACTTCTTCTTTCAATTGGACCATTTCGGTTCTGAACACCGGCTGAAAGAATAGAACAAATGTGATTGAAGAGAAAAGATGGACCCATTTCGATTAACATTCATACTGCAGTCTTTAATGTGTAAGTCAATGTCATGAAATATGTGTATAATTAAGTAATAAGGCACCTCGGGGGTTTACGGTATATGGCCAATATTCTACGGCACGACACAACGCGGAATGCCTGATACAGCCCTTAGCCCCCCGAGGTGCCTTAGGTGCTATTATAAACTGGTTACCAACATAATTAGAACAGTAAAAATATATGTTTGGTCATACCTGTGGTATACTGTCTGATATAAAACGGCTTTCAGCCAAATCTGCATTCAGGGCTAGAACCACCCGGTTGGTAATGGCGACTTTAGAAATGCTAATTTTGGAGATATCTGTGTGTGGTGCGAGGCCGGCCTGGACAGGGTACTTACGAATCTGCGATCGATGGATCGTTTGAGGTAGCAGGGGTTGTTGAACAGGTTGGGTATTAGGACCATGATCACGTCTCCCACCGAGTCCGCCGTCACAGCTGTGTTCAGCCAATCAGAGATCGACAGGCTCTGCAGAAATACCAAGATGGACCAATCAACACGAGGAAGGGGGTTGGACCAAGAAATGGTGTGCAGCCCAAAAATCCTCTCAACCCCTCGTCCCTCTACACTAAAACAGATATGAAAGGATTTGAGAGGTATAAGCAGTCTACAGAAGTGAATAGTGGTAGGGACTACAGTGGAATTGGTTTCTGTCCCAGTTTCCCCACCTACCCACATGGTCCCTTTCCGTGGCACCAGAAAGAGTGGCTTGAAGCCCAGATACCCTGAGTCAAAGTAATTGAGTCCATGTTGGCCAAACCTGAAGGAGGACACGAAAAATTAAACAGGTCCCCTGACAAAACAGACCAAAAACAAAGCGCGATACAATAGAACACCCTTCACAAGCACAAGGTATTGATTACACAAGACAGGGGAATGATGGGAATAGGAGACGACAATGGAGAGGTAAGATGTCGATTGAATTGGAAGGAGGAGAGGAGAGAGGGACTCACGTGGCGTAGGTGCTCTCCTGAGAGATGAAGACTCCAGCCCAGTGCAGGGGCCAGGCCGCCTCGGTGGAGAGGAAGCGCTTGAAGGACTGGCAGGGCTCCCAGGTCCTCCTCAGGTCCCACATCTTCACCAGCCTGTCATCACCCGCCGTCACCATGAGGTCTCTAGGAGGAAGGGCAGAGGAGAGGGAGGAGAGAGGAGACGAGATGAGAGGAGGGGATAAGGAGAGGAAAGAACAGCAGGAGGGAGGACAGGGAAGACAGCGGAGCTGATGGAGAGTAGAAAAGGCAGAGAGAAGATGGCAGACAGTCTCACCACAAAAGAGAGGGAAATGGAGGTGGAAGAAACGTGGGAGGGGACAGCTCCAGTCAGCCAGCCCAGTGTCCTGTACAGTAGCTCTTCATTATCCCTCATTAAAACCCAGCCAGCCAGCCAGATAATATGGATGCCTGCAGTCTGTCCCCTACCAAACAACCCAGCGGGGCCCCCCCGAGTGTCTCCATAACGCCAGCCCATAGACTGGAGAATAACCCGCTGCTACGGTGTATCAATGTTGCACGCTAACCCGTGACTCATGATACTGCTGCAGATCTTTACAGCTTTCTAATAAACCTGGTTTAGAAGCCGCTGGTGGTTGTTCAGTATGCAGCCGACTGAGGAGTGAAATAAGAGGAACACCTTGCCGTCATACTCTACTAGGTAGCCAATTTGATTTCTCTGCTCTGTTACACAGGAGATGCATGGCCTGGGAGGCTACGCTTCTTCTACACCTTACTACAGGGCGGTGCTAATGAGAGGGAGGGGTAGGCACTGCCAGTAAACTGAGTGGTATTGTTTGGGACCAGACCAGGGGTAGATCCCATCCCTTTCGTCCATGATAGGTGTGAAACTTCCAGAGGCTGTCTTGTATGGCGGATTTCTGGAGCTCAGTTTGTGTGCTGCCACTGCCTTCATGAGACTATATGACCAGGATCGTAGGCCCCTGGCCAAAAGGACGTACCCTCTAGAGTCTATACCCGACATAGCATCTGGAGTGGGGCAGGATTGACAGCTGTGTGCCCCTCTCCCCTCCCTACCTCCACCCTCACACGTCGATATGTTTACACGAGTCGCGACATCACAGAGCGTAACATCTTCCTTCCCCTCCTCTCTGCCTGCAGATCCACCATTGGTGTACCTCTCCGCTCCCCCTCCATCCTCCAATAATGGGAATGTGTTTTAGCAGAGAGAGTGTTTATTAGAAATCCGGAGAGGTAGCGAGATGCGACGTGAGCTTTACACTTGGCTTCATCCACCACCCACTGTTCCTGCTCTCCCTTCCTCCCTCCCTCCCTGACCCAGCCAGCTAGGAAAACCAACTTTGCTGCTTACCTTCCAGCAGACTCAGACAGCCGCATGGCGCAGCGCGGAGCTCACTGCCAAAAGGTCACTGCTTATTACATCCTACATGCTCAGAATGGTAATGGTGGCTCTGGTCTCTGAGCTTGATGCAGTCTCATACTACGGATTGAAGTCATACTGCATGGTGTTTTTTCCTACAGCTTTGGTGCAGTTGGTCGTGATGCTGAGCTTTCAGAACCTAGTGGTTGGAGACGGGCCCTTGAATCCTCCGCTCTGATCGGCTGCTTACCTGGATGCGTGGCAGAAACTGAGGGCGCGGGTGGCGTTGTCATGGGCGATGAAGCAGTGGTAGGGGTAGAGGGTGAAGGAGCGGTCTGGAGCACGCACCCGCTGCAGAATAGACTTACTGGACAGGTTCCACAGGGCCACCGTACCTGCAGGGGGAAGACAGCAGGACATGGATATGAGTCTGTGGGGTAGAGTCTGTAGGCTCAAGAACAAGGGCAACGGTGACAGTCACACCACAGGACGCCCGTTTCACAGGTGACACCTCATTGGCATCCTGGACTATGATGTGTTGTCGTCATACCATCATAGAAGCCAGCAGCCAGGATATTGTGAGGTTTGACAGGCAGCCAGTCCATGGAGAGAACCTGGTTATTCTTTTCATCGTGGTTGGTCTTGAAGGAGCCCCGCTTCAGAGTGATCACACCCTGTACCTACACACACACACGGACAAATGACAATTAGATTTGTACACACCAGCAGGACAAGCATCTCAAAAGATTTCAAATAAAACATTTTGTGTGTGGACAGTGTTTTCTCTTTCTCATAATTGCTGAGAGTTGAAGATGGGCTAAATTAAAATGCTTTTCTACGAAGAGGTGAGATCAGATATTAGCCTACCTGGCAGATCATCAGTGTTGGGCAGGCTCCACCTATTGGGAAACACATGAATATTATTTATAAACTCATTGATTATTAATGGGAACTCAATACATGAACACAGATTTATTACGGATTGTAATTTAACAAACTGGGCTGTGGAGTGTGAACACACACTTAAATCAACAATCTCATTCACCCTGCGATCAGTGCAGTCAGACAACACAGACAAGGAGCTGAGCAATCACAGTCCCTCTCCAAAGACAGTATGGTGTTAAAAACCGTCAGAATCCCAGGCCATGTCTATCTGCTCTGCGAGATTTATTTTACCTTTATTTAACTAGGCAAGTCAGTTAGGAACAAATTCTTATTTTCAATGACGGCCTAGGAACAGTGGGTTAACTGCCTGCTCAGGAGCAGAACAACAGATTTGTACCTTGTCAGCTCAGGGATATGAACTTGCAACCTTTAAGTTACTAGTCCAATGCTCTAACCACTAGGCTACCCTGCCACCCCAGATGGATGTGTCCCGGGGCCATTCAATCACTGACTGGACATGGCACTGACTGTCCATCTGACTACTGTTTTTCAATAGAAGCAGACACTCAAGAGTCTGAACCTTCTTCTCCTGGCATTACACCAGATCTGACTGGCCACTCTGCTGGCCCAGACACAGAGAACCAGTCTCCTTCCCTGGATGTGTCTGAGATCTGGCTACTGTTAGGATCCTGCGTCTGTCGGTCTATTAGCTCAGCCACTTAAACTAGCCTGATACCGAGGCATTTGTGGCTGAAGATGTATTTATTTATTACAAAAGGCTGTAATAACAACATGGCGTTGGAATATGTACAATACTGGAATGTTCACAACACTTTATATCTAACAGGAGGCATACGGCAAAGGTTGGGTGTCTGACAGAGTAGTGTTAGTCTGTGGAGGATTTCAGGTCCAGCTACCTCTCCTGTGGTCTCATTCCTCTCTAACCCACCTCTTCCACCCCCTACAGGTCGATGGGGGTCGATACAGCATCACGCCTCACTGCCCCCCCCCCACCCAATCTTCGACCCCCTCCACCCAAACACAGAAGCCTCCCTTCCCCATAGGCTGATTGAGGCCTGTGTGAGTGACAGGTTTGGGGGAGAAAGGTGTCGGGTACTAGGCTGAAATTCATGGCTTCCAACACTAACAACTGCGTAGCGATGCATCTTCTTTGTCATTTCAATTATAGATCCTTGTCTGATGGAACGAGCTAGTAAATTATCTTCATTGAGCAAGGAGGAGATAGGCCCTTTTTGTTTTACCCGGCAGGTTTTTTACGGGCACCAAAAGCTATTTGTAATTATCTGCCCCAAACAGTCTCGCAGATAGTGAGCGCACACGCACAAGCATCTGATCCCTTAACCCTGTCACTTCTGAACAGAGACCAGGCTGGCTCACATTAATGCTAAATTACAGCGACGGCATTACAGAATGGGTATTTGATGATCTAATTTGCATTTCATCCAGCCGATGTGGCGCGTTTTCTATCAGTCTGTTAAAAGCCCCCCCCCCCATCTCTCTAGCTCCATGGCTAAATGTAGACAACTCACTACATTACCTCTCCTAGCCTCACACCCGGCCCTCCAGAAAGGCAGCACAAGGTGCCCTAAATGTCACTCGTCACAGGTGTGGCTGTCCCGTCCTGCTGTGACTCTGAGGGTTTCATAGTTCAGTGTAGTGACCCAGCTCTCCCAGACTAGCTCTTGGCAGGACATGAAGAACAACTAGCCAGGGCCCAGCGTTCCCTCTCAACAGTCCAAAAACCGAAATGTAACTTCTCAGGGCACTGACCATAAACTGTAACCTTTCATCCCCCAGCTCGGAAACCTGGGGGATGGGGAGAGGCTGCTGTGGAACTGTGTACAATGGGGCATGACAACAATTAACTGATAGAAAGGGCACTAAAAGAGGAAAAGAACAGTCAGTGATTTTGGGCTCTGAAAAAAAAAAACAATGCTGCATCCACAAACTGCTCAAAAGGAGCACCGTAAAATTTGGCCCCAACCTGATATACTGAAGGGAGCATTCTGACCCCATAGTGAATGACTCCAGCTTTCTGAACTGCCTGTATAGGGCCGACAGACACTTACAAGCTGTGACTCTATAAATATAAAACCTTTGAGGCAGAGTGATAAATTAAGACCGGTGCTATAGAAAGAACAAGGCTAAAAACGCAAGGTCCTGACGCTATACAGGTCCATGAATCAGACCCTCTCTGCAGTGCTGCTCTTATCTCCTGGAGTGAGCCCTGCCCTGCCTGGCTGGCTACCCTGTGTCTGTGTGTCATATATATATATAGGCATATGTGCAGTTATGAGTGTATGAGTGTATCCTGCTGATATGGTTCATTTGGTTTTGCTTTGAAAAACATTCAAGTTAACTTCAAATTGGCACAACTATGAGGGATGCAGCAGGTATTTTCTAGTGTAAATGATGGATGGGCCAGATAAACATCATCAACCTAATGACCATAGTCTTTATCACATCACCCCCAAGGCTGTTGAGCCTCATAGGGGAGGAGACTGTATGGCAGGTAGCCAAGCGGTTAGAGAAGCGAGTCAACAACTGGAGGGTAGCCAGTTCGAATCCCGAGTCACATGGGAAAAGTCTGTTGGGGAGTGAGCTGTCAACCGGATGGTTGCTGCTATCAAATCATGACAGCGCCCAGCATGGCACCTCTCCAAAACAACTTGTATCTGTATGCATATGCATTTGACCAATGTTGTGAGCTTAATCTTAACAGGACAGTGTAGTGCCATCTGTAAGAGATACAGCAAAACACTCAGACATTTACCTCTCCAATGCTACGTCAAGTCACTCCTTACAGTCTATGGTATATAATAAACTGGGTGGCTCGAGCCCTGAATGCTGATTGGCTGACAGCCGTGATATATTAGACTGTATACCACGGGTATGAGAAAACATGTATTTTAACTGCTCTAATTACATTGGTAACCAGTTTATAATAGCAAAAGGTTACTGGTCTAATTACATTGTTAAACCATTTAGAATACAATTAAGGCACCTTATCGGCTTATATATATTTTTTTTAAATTTAACTAGGCAAGTCAGTTAAGAACAAATTCTTATTTACAATGACGGCCTACCAGGGAACAGTTACCTGCCATGTTCAGGGGCAGAACGACAGATTTTTACCTTGTCAACTCGGGGATTCGATCCAGCACCCTTTTGGTTACTGGCCCAATGCTCTAACCACTAGGCTACCTGCTGGTTACTGGCCCAATGCTCTAACCACTAGGCTACCTGCCGCCTCTTATGGCCAATATACCACGGCTAAGGGCTGTATCCAGGCGCTCCGCCTTGCGTTAGCTGTGGTATATTATTGCTTAGTTATACATTGTAACCATATTATACAGCTGATCTATCGGTATCTGTTTTAACTGCCAAGCGCTCACTGTTGCTACACACTACTAAAACGTCTACAGCTCCAGTCACTGAGGTGTAAAAGTCTTCAGAATTAGAATGTTGTGGGTTAAGTCCTTTCATCTTTAAAACCCTGTGAATCCATTATGATGGGAGTGGATATCGATGTCTCATTAAAAGTATGCGCCTCATGATAAACCAGAGAAAGACTGCCTCTCTCATTGAAGCCACGGAAGGTCATGGCAGACCGCAGTACTGCAGGTATTGTTATCAGAAAACAGGATCCCTGTCCTCCCGGGTGGCGCAGTGGTTAAGGGCGCTTGCTGTGCCACCAGAGACTCCGGGTTCGCGCCCAGGCTCTGTCGTAACCGGCCGCGACCGGGAGGTCCGTGGGGCGACGCACAATTGGCCTAGCGTCGTCCGGGTTAGGGAGGGGTTGCTGGTAGGGATATCCTTGGCTCATCGCGCACCAGCGACTCCTGTGGCTGGCCGGCGCAGTGTGCGCTAACCAAGGTTGCCAGGTGCACGGTGTTTCCTCCAACACATTGGTGCGGCTGGCTTCTGGGTTGGATGCGCGCTGTGTTAAGAAGCAGTGCGGCTTGGTTGGGTTGTGTATCGGAGGACGCATGACTTTCGACCTTTGTCTCTCCCGAGCCCGTACAGGAGTTGTAGCATTGAGACAAGATAGTAGCTACTAAACAATTGGATACCACGAAATTGGGGAGAAAAATTCAACAAAAGAAAAAAAAGAAAAGAAAACAGGATCCCCTAGCTTTAGGACACAACATTGGGAGTCTGTGTATTGGTTGGGCATTGTTCTGGTGTTTGGTGACGGAAAATAACCATACCACAATATAGCCGGTTTCACACAAAAAAAACGTTTCCTACAAAGAAAAGCACATGTGTAACTTCTAGGAACGTCAGAATACAACTTTTGTCTGAACCGCAACATATTGCTGCTAAATTAGACAGCTGGCTGCTATTAGAACACGCACTTCAAGCGAGACTTCCTACAACGAAATCTACCACTGTTTACACAGTAGGACTATGGTGTTTAAGCAAATGGGAAAAGTGCCATTTTTATGCTTAATCTTCGTGTAAATAAAACACACTTTTAGAAGACAATCACCTTCAACTCAAGTTACTCAATGAGGGGGCATCCCTGAGCTAGCCTGCCACGTCACTTCCTGGAGTTCAAACTGCCTGGATTTAATTTGGCTTTAATTCGCTATGGAGTCTTCACAATGAATGGTGTCACGTGATCCATGGCTTTGTCCATTCATATATAGGTCACTGTGATAAACGCACTGTAATGCAGAGTTTGATACTGCTATGTCGATGGCACGTTGGAGTGCATTACCTTGTAAACAGATTTGTACACTCCAGTACAATGTGAAAGAAGGGGAAATGGGAGCACTTACTGCCAGACTGTAAGAGAGCTGAATCCGTGAAGGATGACTCCAGGCAAGCAACTCTCTCTTTTTTCTCTCACCCTGTCTGCCCCTATACACCCTACCATCCCCTCCATTCCTTCTATCACCTCCCTCCATCTCTCTCTCGACCTACTGCAGAGATGAATAGAAGGATGAGCACACGCTCACACAAACATACGGAAGCAAAAGGACACACAGTGTTGGTTGTCTGAGGATGCAGTGTTCGTGGTGTGGACAGTCCATGCATCAGCAGAACAATGGGAGAATAATGCAGTGGGGGGGAGGGGGGGGGAGCCCAGCCCCAGCCCCAGCAGAGGGACTATTAACTTGGTCAAAGATCATGTGATCCCAAGGGAGATTTGGAGAGTCAGGAAGAGGGGGACAGAAATGTGTAGGGCCATACAAGGAAAATTAAAACATGCGCTCAGACACGAAAACATATACACACACACACGCACACCTATTACGGAAGATAGATATAGATTTTTATGGTAAATATCCTAAGGCATATGATTTAATAATAACATGATGTTTATGTGCCCTTACATAAAAAAATAACAAAAATGAAGTGAATATGTACTTATGTGACTTGGCAACAAAAAAAAATGGCCACTTCAATGAGCAGCATGAAAACGGATTTTATAAAGACTGTTCTGCAGGACCAAGTTCAGGCTGTTGAATGACAATACTGCTCCCTTCTGGAACAGCACATACAACCACAACACCAGAGTAGGTTCGATTCCGACACGGATTACTGTTATAATATATCTATCACAAATGACTAATATATGTCTTAATTGTCAGTTGCTTTGGTCCTATCGTGTGTTAATGTGGAACTGACAGCGTTTTAGCAACATTAAATCTTCTATTCTATGCCTTTTTAAATATTTTTTACAAGCGATCATTTTCACATTTCATAGAATGTTTGGGAATGACAGAGTAAGTCATTAGTGAAAATTCTATAGCTATATATATATAGTGACTATGGATAGATGATAAACAGCGAGTATCAGCAGTGTGGAAACAAAGGGGGGGGGGTCAATGTAAATACAGTGCCTTGCGAAAGTATTCGGCCCCCGAATGTTCAGGAGTCTTACGGCTTGGGGGTAGAAGCTGTTAAGGAGCATTTTGGACCTCGACTTGGTGCTCCGGTACCGCTTGCCGCGTGGTAGTAGAGAGAGCAGTCTATGACTTGGGTGACTGGAGTCGACAAGTTGACAAATTTTTGGGCCTTCCTCTGACAACGCCTAGTATATACAGTACCAGTCAAAAGTTTGGACACACCTACTCATTCAAGGGTTTTTCATTAGTGTTAAACAAATCAAAATATATTTCATATTTCAGATTCTTCAAAGTAGCCACCCTTTGCCTTGATGACAGCTTTGCTTGCTCCGTGCCAAATCTTTTCAGTCTCCTGAGGGGGAAAAGGTGTTGGCGTGCCCTCTTCATGACTGTCTTGGTATGTTTGGACCATGATAGTTTGTTGGTGATGTGGACATCAAAGAACTTGAAACTCTCAACTCACTCCACTACAGCCCGTAGATGTTAATGGGGGCATGTTCAGCCCTCCTTTTCCTGTAGTCCACAATCAGCTCCTTTGTCTTGTTCACATTGAACGAGAGGTTGTTGTCATGGCACCACACTGCCAGGTCTCTGACCTCCTCCCTATAGGCTGTCTCATCGTTGTCGGTGATCAGGCCTACCACTGTTGTGTCGTCTGCAAACTTAATGATGGTGTTGGAGTCGTGCTTGGCCACGCATTCATGAGTGAATAGGGAGTACAGGAGGGGACTAAACAAGCACCCCTAAGGGGCAAGAATACGCGTGGCAGATGTGTTGTGCCTACCCTCTACACAGACCGGTGCACCATAGCCAATCAGAGCTGCAGTAGGCCTTTATGCCAATAAGCCATTTGCCACAAGGCAGTGTTGCCCAAAATATTTTGTGAGTATTCAGACTCTTCCAGTGACTTTTTTGGTAAACGATTCTAGTGACAAATTCAGCTGCTTACACAGGCCCTACTGTGTGTTTACAGGCAGCAGCAACAGCGCGACTTTAGATCGGTAGAAAGCATTTTCCAAAAGGCACAAAATACACCTGAATGCAAATATATAAATACCACGTTTTGGGAACTTTACAGTCCTATTGATCAAATCAAAGTTTATTTGTCACATGCGCCGAATACAACCTTACAGTAAAATGCTTACTTACAAGATCTAACCAATAGTGAAAAAAAGGTATTAGGTGAACAATAGGTAAGTAAAGAAATAAAACAACAGTAAAAAGACAGGCTATATACAGTAGCGATGCTATAAAAGTAGCAAGACTACATACAGACACCGGTTAGTCAGGCTGATTGAGGTAGTATGTACATGTAGATATGGTTAAAGTGACTATGCTTATATGATGAACAGAGAGTAGCAGTACCGTAAAGAGGGGTTGGCGGGTGGCGGGACACAACGCAGACAACCCGGTTAGCCAATGTGCGGGAGCACTGGTTGGTCGGGCCAATTGAGGTAGTAATGTATGTATGAACGAATAAATGAATGTATAGTTAAAGTGACTGTGCATATATGATAAACAGAGAGTAGCAGCAGCGTAAAATAGGGGTTGGGGGGGGGGGGAGACACACAATGCAAATAGTCCGGGTAGCCATTTGATTACCTGTTCAGGAGTCGTGTGGCTTGGGGGTAAAAACTGTTGAGAAGCCTTTTTGTCCTAGACTTGGCACTCCGGTACCGCTTGCCATGCGGTAGTAGAGAGAACAGTCTATGACTGGGGTGGCTAGGGTATTTGACAATTTTTAGGGCCTTCCTCTGACACCGCCTGGTGTAGAGGTCCTGGATGGCAGGCAGCTTAGCTCCAGTGATGTACTGGGCCGTACGCACTACCCTCTGTAGTGCCTTGCGGTCGAAGGCCAAGCAATTGCTGTACCAGGCAGTGAAGCAACCAGTGTTGGAGCTGTAAAACCTTTTGCGGATCTGAGGACCCATGCCAAATCTTTTTAGTTTCCTGAGGGGGAATAGGCCCTCTTCACGACTGTCTTGGTGTGTTTGGACCATGCTAGTTTGTTGGTGATGTGGACATCAAGGAACTTGAAGCTCTCAACTACAGCCCCGTTGATGAGAATGGGGGCGTACTCGGTCCTCCTTTTCCTGTAGTCCACAATCATCTCCTTAGTCTTGGTTACGTTAAGGGATAGGTTGTTATTCTGGCACCACCCAGCCAGGCCTCTGACCTCCTGCCTATAGGCTGTCTCTTCGTTGTCAGTGATCAGGCCTACCACTGTTGTTTCGTCTGCAAACTTAATGATGGTGTTGGAGTCGTGCCTGGTCATGCAGTCGTGGGTGAACAGGGTGTACAGGAGGGGACTGAGCACGCACCCCTGGGGGGCTCCAGTGTTGAGGATCAGCGTGGCAGATATGTTGCTACCTACCCTCACCACCTGGGGGCGACCCGTCAGGAAGTCCAGGATCCAGTTGCAGAGGGAGGTGTTTAGTCCCAGGATCCGTCTGGCCCTGTAGCCTTGTGTATGTTGACCTGTTTCAAGGTCTTACTCACGTCGGCTACAGAGAGCGTGATCCCACAGTCGTTCGGAACAGCTGATGCTCTCATGCATGCCTCAGTGTTGCTTGCCTCGAAGTGAGCATAGAAGTGATTTAGTTCGTGCTATGCTTCCCTTTGTAGTCTGTAATAGTTTACAAGCCCTGCCACATAAGACAGGCGTCAGAGCCGGTGTAGTATGACTCAATCTTAGCCCTGTATCGACGCTTTGCTTGTTTGATGGTTCGTCGCAGGCATAGACAACCATGAAAAGGTAGGCTCTCTCCCTCAGTTGCCTATGCACAAGATCAACAACTAATGCTAGCCAGAGCGAGATGAGCTAAAATCTAACAAGGGAACAGTAGATGAACCCTCAAACATTTTCAGCTTGTAGTTGGTCGTACAAATTCCACTGATAAACGATGGGGAGTAGTATCCTGCTCGTTCTTCGGCAGCTTGCCTGCCAATGCATGCTTGTCCCAACCCACGTTTTGACAACTGAATGGGAACTTGCCTGCCTGTCCACCCATTTGATCGATGCCAAATAGAATAAACTGGGAATTAGATTTTTTTTGTTAAACTTATAGTATGATTGTCTGTTTGTTTCATATCTGCAATGTAGTTAAAACGCTGTCAGTTCCACTTTAAACGAGCATGCTAACCTTTAGCGGTGTGTTTCCTGCGGGCCATTAGTGTGTCGGGGTGAGGCAGGCTGTAGATAGTGATGTGACCATCTGATGTGGAGGCAGCCAGGAGACCCAGTCTGGGCATATGAGGGGCCTGCCAGAGAGAGAGGAGAGAAGGAAAGAGAGAGACAAAGAGAGAGGGACAGAGGGAGTCGTACATTTTTCTATTTTTTGCGTGTGTTTTATACAGTTCTCTTTTACAGTCATGTGGAGCCATTATGCATTACTGACATTACTGATGTTGATTTAACACATCAGTATTTCTGTGTGCTGCTGTTCCTACCTTCCTGTTAGTGGTGGGCAGCTCCCAGGCTCCTCCTGGACACCACTTCAGGTTCCACACAAAGCCTTTATCCTGGGCAATACCATAGGCCAGCCGTGGAGAGGACTGGGGACTGGGGAGAGATGAGGAGGGTGAGAGTGAAGGGATGGAGCAGAGAGATGTTGGGGGGGATATAGCCCAGAGAAAGGTAGAAAGATCAAGACGATTGTAGCGGTAGATAGAGAAAGACTGATATTACACTGATCCCCATTAGCTGGCCATTGCCATGGTTCCTACCTGGTGTTGTACTGGAGTTGTCCCAGGTCCCAAATCTGGATGAGTCCAGGTTTGGTGTACAACTCGTTCATCCTGTGTTGGTCGTCCAGGTTCCTGTGGCAGTAGATGGCAGCGTACTGGCTGGCAGGGGCGCCATCGGGGGAGGGGCACCAGTCCATGGCCCACACCGGCCCGCCCGTATAGAATAGCATGTCCCAGCGCTCAGGGTGGGGTGGCAGGCACTCAAACCTGGACAATAAACAATAGTAAGATACTTATATATATATATATATATATATATATACACATATCTCAAGGCCTTGATCAAGACCTTGGTGTTGCAAGCACAACTGCAAATTGCGCTACAAAGGATCTACCTCTTCATTCTGTGCAGAGGAGTCTCCTCCCTGATGCCCTCTCTTGAGAAGGTGAAGGCTGTTGACATCATCTCCTGCGGTAGATACTTCTCAGCCTCACTGGGAGGGGAAACGCATACCAAACATTTGATGTATTCCTGGGTTACTCGGTATGTGAGATGCATGTAATATTTTTCCCTGGAAGATCAAGTATAATGTAATAATCAAATTTGTAATGATATTTCTACCTGTCCGACAAGCAATGCCAATCCTTCTCTGAAGGCATCCACTCAGCAAAGACCCATTCGTTACAGTGTTCATCACGGCTGTCAAACACACAGAAAGAGCCAGGACCAAAGACCCAGGAGTGAATAATGTAATGCATTGAGCACCCCCTACTGGCAGTAAGCAATAAAACCTAGTTTTTTTTTTTTATTGCTACATAGAAGACAGGTGAGCAACTTACAAGGTCTTGGTGGTTTTGGTGCACATCCAGATGGGTCCCATCATGTTGTTGGACAGTCCATTGGGGGAATTACCATGGTATCGAACTTGACTTGACTGAGTGACAAAAAAATAGAACATGACAACGGTAACACAAAAGTCTTAATTTAGCTTGTCATTGGTCTCAGCCTGTGGTCGCCTAGTGGGCAAAATCCCTCACAATATCTCTCTGTCTGCTAGTCCATTTATCACAATCTACTGTAAAAAATAAAAATGCCACTCACAAGACCTCTGGAAATGCGTCTGGATCTAAGGTCTTTCAGTGGTGTGTGCCTCTTCTCCAAGTCTAAGTCTTCTTGAGTATCTTCAGCCTCACTTTCCTCCTCGGTGTCTTGATTTTCTGGAACAAAGTCCACATCCTCTGCGGCGTTGTCACTGTCAAAATCAGGGGCCTTCCTCTTCTTGCCCTTGCCTCTGGTTCGTTTCTGGGGCTGGGTTGAGCTGGGGCTGGGGACTGGGCTAGACTCCCAGTCGTTCTTAGTACCATTGTCAGGTTGGTTGTATACCTCCTTGGCCAGGGTATGGAGGTACTGCAATGCACTGAGATGGAACAGAAACATACAACAATGGGTCAATTGAGCATGACCTTTTCCAAACTGAAATTGCCTTTGATATGAAGAGATAAAGTTTGATTTGATGGCCATTTCTGATTGTTTTATAATCATGACAATCAAACGTGGATGAGATATTGAAAAAGCATAGGGAGTCAAAGGTAGCTGTATAAAACACAGGCCAAACAAGAATAATACTACTGCTCATTCACTGAAATCCCCACTAATAGGCATACTGTATAGGATCATCTCGTTACCATCAAAGACTGCTTACTTGCTGTAACAGAATCAAAATGATGGGGGACTAGATGATGTCACATACGCTTTTGCTGCCCTCCGCTTGGGTCTGCCACTAGGGGTGGTTTCAGGCTCCTCTGGGGTCTCCCTCAGTTCCGGGACTGCAGGGGCGGGCGTGGAGTTGACCTGTGGTGTTTCCTTTTGTATCTTCTTGGCAGAGGTCTTCTTGGCAGGGATCTGTTTGATAAGCCCCTTGTCACTGTCTATGCTCGAGACCACTGGCTTTTTCTGTGGTGTCTTTTTGGCAGGTGTCTTTTTGGGGGGTTTCGGTTTTGGGGTCTTTTTATCAGGCTCCTGCTGGTCAGTTTCTGTGTTAGAGACTACGGATATTTTCAGGCCCATCTTTTTCCTTGGCTTTTTTGTTGAGTCAGGACATTGTACTATGCAGAAAAAATGTACCAAAATATAAAATCAGAGCAACAAAAGAGGCAAGTTGGTTTGCGTTATCATCTAGGCATATATTAGGCTACTGCTAGTACACAATATTAATAACCAGTTTATTTAAGTTCAGACACTCACGGTTGGTCGTGTCTGGTTCTCTCTGATATTTCGGATTAGGGACTCTTTTTCTCTGTAGACGATTTCCCGGGGTGGAAGATGGTACAGGAAGCTCTTCTGGAGGCACATCCTGGCCTGGGAAAACATAGGAACATGGTGGGGTCTGTACTCCACTACATGTAGTATGGAACGCAAAATTCCCTAAAAACACACCACTTTGATACAAATATGACAGGAAGTGACTGTTCTTGTAGTAGGTTAGGAGAACTTGCACAGCAGGTTAGGTGAATTATTGTTGCAGGTTAAGAGAATTAGGTCAAGGTTAGTTAAAGGGTTAGTGAAACGTCACTTCTGCTAATAGCTGTATTGAAGTGGCCTGTTTTTAGGGAGTCCTGGGACACTTCACTTTATTAAACAGTGTCACTCTCTCTCTGCTGCTTACCTTGTTCAGATGAAACACCGACAGCCTCCCCATTGGTGTCCTGTGGTTTTTCATGTGGATTGGTCTGCGCCTCTGCCTGAGGTTTTTTGTGTGGATCAGTCTGCTGCTCTGTCTCCTCTCCATGGGGTAAGCCCATGGATTCGCTACCCTGTTTGCCCAACTTCTGGGCAATGGTTGCCATCAACAGCCTAGACAACCTTACTGAGCAACGCTTTTGCGTCACAGGCAGAGTAGATAACTTTACTGAGCACCTCTTTGTCACAGGTAGCCTACACAACCTTACGGAGCACCAATTATCTGTCACAAGAAGCCTTGACAGCCTTACTGAGCACCTCTTCTTTATCACAGAAAGCCTAGACAAGTTTACTGAGCAACTCTTCTTGGTGAGAGGCAGCCTCAACAGCCTAACTGTGCAACTCTCTGTCACAGGCATACGTCCTACAGTATACCTGAGAGAGAGAGAGAGAGAGAGGGAGGGAGAGACTTCACCAGTTGAAACATGGGACAGTAGATACCGTAGTTTATTTGCAAATTTCACAGAATGACTGCAGTGTATATTGCATGATACAATTTCTTGCTAGTTAGCTAAACTGGCTATTGGCTAGTTAATCACACCACTCATATTTGGCAGATGACTCGAGGGCACATGTAGTAGCCAACTAGCCTACCCAAATGTGGGAGAATGGGCCACTGACTGATTTGCATTGACTGGTTGATTGATTCAAACCGATAATCGACTAAAAGTTGTAAAAAAAAACGGACAAATTGTTAGTGATGACAAAGCTAACGTTAGCGAACTAGACTTTTATGGCATAACTAGCTACAGTTGCTACTTACACACTTGCTACAGCAAGTTTATGTAGGAAGTGTCCGGCGTTAGCTAGTTAGCTAGCTAATGTCAATATGCTACACGATAGCTAGCTATGTAGCTACCTACTGTACATAGATTTTCTTGAGACGTCGGTCATAATACCGACTAGGACAGCGTCTGTGGTAAAAATGAGCTAACCGCGCAGACTTGTACAACACAAAAGACATCGGACATTTCTTCCAAGGGTCTATACTATCCCGTGGCTCATGGTTTGTAGACCTCGTTTCCCAGTTGGCCTGACTCGCGCCTCTACTCTAACCCCCGGTTCGAGTCCCCATGTCCGTGCCAATATGGTTAGGTTACGATGGAATACAGATATACGGTGACATAAATTAGAAACTATAGTTACCGATTAAACCTTCTTCAAAGTCCTTATTTCCGCCAACAGCAATAATAACGTACTTCATCTGTAATATTCTCAATCGGTATTCTGTAGAGCGTGGATCTAGCTGGAAGACCGCCTTATTTGTTGTGACGATATTGGCCGGTAGACTGCTGCCCCCTTCTGTTCGAAACTAAATATTGCCTTGGTGCATGGCTGCGGTACACCTTTCCTGCCACAGGTGGGGCCCGAAGTGCCGAAGTGGATACAACCAGAGCGCATTCAACACATGCAGGCATTAGTAGAACACTGTTTACTGTGTAAGGCAAGAAGGGCGAAAATGAGTAGCATTATGTTAATATTTTATTTCACCTGTTGATATAGCGAACACTCCTGGTAGTTAAAAATAGCAGCGAATTAGGCCTACAGTACTTCTAAAAAAAAAGGTATAATGCATTTTGTTTTCTAAAACTTGAAACAATAGATTTTCCATGAATACAAATGTACACAAATGTGGAATTGAAGTGTAATATTTTTCATTTTTTGACAAACAACAGTTGGTTCAAAACAGTGAAGACTGAACACGATATTGGCCGGTAGACTCAAGAAGCAGTCTAATGCCAGACAACAAATTAGGGCACACGTGTCACCCTTCACAAGGTTGGGTTATGGGAATGCCTATCGTTAGACTGAGCACTTAATTTCATTCAATATAAAAGTGCATGCGTAATGCCTCTTGTTTTGGTCACAGGAATCATGGACCTGAGCAGAACCTTTGAACTGAAAGGCATTGGTTGTCTAACTTATCTTAGTCGATTTCAAAAGGCATCAAATAGAGAAAACCTATCGTTAACATCATGTGTTAGGGATCACTTAAAATGTCCAAGGGCCAGTTCATTATTCAATACTAAATAAAATAGATATGAATCTACTCAAAACCTAGCTTGAACAGAAGTGCGTGCACTGACAGAAATATCAACAGAAGAATAAACAAAATACATTCATACATCTGCAGAAACAGTACAGGGCCACACAGGAAGTAAATGAAATGACAACTGCACTTATTTCCATCTGGACTGTGTACATCAACAAACAATTCAGCGTTAAAAAACATCACGGACCACTATAACCGACAACCACTGTCTCTCAAATGTATCCTGTGTTATCATATCACTATCCAATATATAAAATACACACTACATTAACACCACATGCTATTGGTTAAATATGCATTGTAAAGAAGAGGTCTGATAACAAGTAAGGTATAATAAAGGAGTTGTATGAAATAATAGATCCATACACTAGGCACAGTCTGAATCGAGGAGCACAAGCCAACACATAAGCACTTGTCAAAATAGGGGTTAAAAGATTAGTCTAAGTAAGCATGTCAGAAAACAAAGAGTTATCAAACTTATTAAAATAATAAAACACATTAAACGTTGGCTAAGATGACCTCATAGTTACAGTTGAAACACAGACTACACATCCCAGGACCAATGCACTTCTATCTGAATGTTCTGTAACGTTGCACCCTCCTGAACAGACCCCTGATCTGAAGTCAGGTGATTGGACGAACTAGGGGTTGCTTCTGTGTTGCTTGGCGACATCGGGGTGGGTCTCGATGATACTGGGTCTCTGCAGTGCCCATTGGTCAACGTCGTGTCTCTGGCCATCAAGCTCCTCTGTCTCTGAATCGCTGCTGGAGCTGCCGCTGCTGCTACTGCTGGAGTGGTCACTGCCAGTGAAGTCATAGCAGTCCTTCTCCTTCCCTCTCCCCTTCCCCCTCCTCTTTCCCTCTGCTGCCTCAGGGTTGGCCTGCAGGGCTGGCTCGGGCACCGCTGGTGGAGGTCCAATCGGCATGTCCTGCCAGGGCTCCAGGACAGGGGTGAAGACATGGAGGGTCTGGTGCTGGACAATGGGGTCGTCCACGGTGTTGTTCTCCTTGGTCTTGGCCTTCAGAACCTTAAAGTTCTTGGATTTTGAGGTCACCGCAAACCAGTCCTAAGAAAACACAGGACAAAGGAAATTAGTATTGTGTGCCACCAAAAATCACTACAATATATTTTTGCAATACTGTATTCATATGGCAAAAAATTATAAATTCATATGATAGTAGGTCATCAAGGTGGTGAAAAGTCCTAAATTAATTTCTGACCTGGGAGTGGACAGAGTTGATGTGGTACTTCACCCCACTCTCAGAGTTGAACTCTTTCTTACAGATCAGGCATTTATATTTCCCTGCTTCAAAGTCCCCCTGCATCGAGAGAGACAAAATTTGGTCGAATTAGATGCTTAATAATGGGTTACATTTCTACCAAAATTAGGTTTGAATGCTAAAATAAAACATAAGAATTGACTCGGTTTCAGCTGAATAATTTTCACAGTATTCTGGATACGTTGCAGTACTTGGAAGTGAAAGAGAGGGGAGCAGTGTGGGGAAATCTATTCCGTTACCCTTCCGCAGAGCCCAAGGTGAGCCTTCAGTCCAGACACGCTGGTGTACACCGAGCCACAGCCCTGAGGGAAACCAGAAAGCTTCCCAGTCACAATATAAGCAAAGTATAGTACAGAGAGTAAAATCTCTACTATAGGCAATATGGGATGAAAGATCATTTAGAAACGTAAGGTTCGTACCAGGTTTGGGCACTGCACTTTCTTTTGCAGCTTCACTTCATTTTTCCACTTCCGAAGAACCTCCTGACTGAAGGCAGGCAGCCCTGGGCGGGCATATCTCAGCTGTGGAACCCAAGAGAAATAATGGTTCATCTGGAGGTCAATGTTCACACAGGAATAGATACATGAGCACAGCTCTAAGACCATCTTAGTATTGAAGATCCCTCGCCTTCTTATCGTCGGGGACCAGGTCCCCGATGACCTTCCTCTTGGGCCACTCCTTGGCCAGCTCGTCATTAGCAATCTCTTGTAGGTGGAAAACAGCCACCTGGGCTGACATGCGTTTGACCCGGCCGCTGGGTGTCCTCTCAGGGTTGGGCTCTCTCTGGGCCTTCACCTCATCCTCCTCCACATTCTGGGGCACCTGCGGGGGAGAAGGAGACAACTGTCTATCATTTCCCACTCAAGCAAAGTTCAAATAAATTAGACTAAAAAGATCCTCAAAGGAATGGGGTCTTCTGGGAGAATGAGAGGGCGGATATACTGAGAACAATGTGACATTGAAGTTGCAAGGATGTAACTGCTACAGATTGTATGCACAATGGCATGTTGTGTGATGGAATGTCTCCCAGTGAATTGTAACCTTGAAAGACCAACTGTCTTACTAGTGGAGAAGTGTATACTGTAAACACAGTGCAATGGAGACTCACTGGTGCGTGCTCTGACTTGAGGTGGTACTCCAGGCCTGCCTTAGACTTGTAGACCTTGCCACAGTGTTGGCAGTTGAGAAGCAGCTTCTCCAGCTCAGACTCCTCCTTCCCACACTTCTTCATGTGGTACAGGTAACCCATGATGCTGGTGAAACTACCAGTACAGCCCTGTAATGTAACATACAGTCTTTAGAATGGAACAAAATCTTTAGTTCCCCTGCACCAACAATGTAGTCTCAGAAATCCCTGACCCATTAGAAGATTGTGGGAGGCAACCCATCTGCCTAGGAAGACTACCAACAATGGGTTAAGGTGAAATCTGTACTACAATTTCAGATACAGACGCCAGCAAGGAATCATACCTCTTTCGAGCATTTTAATTTGCCCATCCGTTTCAGCACCTTCCTCAGTTTTTCCTTCATGGACTGGTCATCCAGGCCATTTATGTCATCTGGCGAGGGCTGGAAAAACAAGACAGTTAACACCAATGTCAACATGAAACACACCAAAACCAGCTTCAGATGGGAGAATGGCCTTACCAGGTTATTGTGGTCTGCCATGATGTGGTACTTCATTCCAGTGGAAGATTTCAGTTGTTTCCCGCATTGCTGACACGTGAAGGGATTCTACAAAAAACATATTTGTTTAGTTTTTGAAATTCAGTTGAACCAATGTGAGTGCAACATGAGAGGCTGTTATTGTGAGGATGGTGCAGACTGACCACTCGGCAGTTCTCCATATGTTTCTTCAGTCCCTCCACAGTCTTCCTGCTCACACTTTTACACTTGGGGCACGTGACTCGCCCTTTTCCCAGGATCATCAGCTGCCACCTCTCCTCTTGACTTCCTGTTCCACACAGGAAGTAGTTAAAACATTTTTTTTAACATAGGATAAGGAACAATCCCTACTCCATTACTATGCAATTCTCAAAGAAAAACGTATCATGCTAACACGACATTTTTACTAGAGTAATTACAGTGTTATTCCACAAGCATATGATCAACAACTAAAGTGTTGCCAGAGATGATATCTATGGTGACATTGTATTTGCTAATCCTTTGTCCTCTCACCTGGGGGGTAGACAGGAGGTTCTTTCTTGGTTGTGAAGGTGAAGACTTTAGATTTCTCTTCCTCGGACGGCTCTGCTGGGTGACTGTGACTGCTCTGGATAGCTACACCTCCAATAGAGTGACTGCTATGGACATGTCCACCTACAACAGAGTAACTGCTCTGGACAAGTCCACCTCCAATAGGGTAACTGCTCTGGAGATGTCCACATCCAATTGAGTGATTGCACTGGACATGTCCACCTCCAATCGAGTGACCGCTTTGGACATGTCCACCTCCAACCGAGTGATCGCTTTGGACATAGCTATGGACATGTCCACCTCCATGCAAGTGACCGCTGTGGATGTGGCTATGGACATGTCCACCTCCAACCAAGTGACCACTTTGGACATGGCTATGGACATGTCCACCTCCATGTAAGTGACCACTTTGGACATGGCTATGGACATGTCCACCTCCAACCGAGTGACCACTTTGGACATGGCTATGGACATGTCCACCTCCAACCGAGTGACCACTTTGGACATGGCTATGGACATGTCCACCTCCGACTGAGTGACCACTTTGGACATGGCTATGGACATGTCCACCTCCGACTGAGTGACCGCTATGGACATGGCTATGGACATGTCCACCTCCAACAGGAACTGGAACTGCATCAAAGGAAACATTCAGCATGAACTAAAACTTGAATACCTGTATGTAAGAGAAAGAGTCATAAAATAAGAGATTGATGGTTGCAAGATACAATAACTACCTGTGTGTCTCACTTCCGGAGGGAAATTTGTAACAGAAGGTGCTCCGCTGTCCACCTCCACTCTTCGCATTTTCTTCATGGCAAAATCGGAGGGTGGAGGTGGTTCCTGACCCCGGCCCTGGGCCCTGCCTGTGTCTGGAGCTTGGTTGGGCCAACAGTCTTTAGCCACCAGCCTGTGAGGCAGTCTGGCAGAGGGAGGTGGAGGGGGAGGCAGCTCCCCGTTGGCTACAGCCAGGCTGGAAGACACCACGGAGCAGCAGGACGTCTCACTGGTTGAATCCTCCACACCAGAGCCCAGGGAGACATTCTGCAGATCCTCATACCTAGAGGATTGAAAAGGTAGGAGTTGATTTCATTACACTGATGGGTGGGACAATTGACAGAAAAGGACAAAAAAAAAAAAAAAAAGGAAACTCATTTACCTTTTTCTGCCATATGTTCTTTTCATTTTTTGAGTCACCTGGGCATGGGGGTCATCATTCTAGAATATTCAATTAGAGAACTGTAAAGCAGATACCCAGTGTCCTACAGTACCTTACATGGTTGTATTGTGAAAACTGCAATAAGGACCATCGTACTGGAAGTTAATGTAGAAGTGCTTAATGCTCAATCATTTGTCGATCATCATATGATTGTCGTTATTTCAGTTTCATATTGAGGACTGGAATAGTGCACCCATTCTTTGGCCAGAACACCCATAATGACCAAGTAGAACTGAAACAAAATACTGTATTATCCTAGTCAAAAAATCCTACAGGGTTCCAATAAATAAATCCTATTAGAATCCAATAGAAAATACTATCAGATTTTGGAACAAATCCTATAGGATTTCAATAGGACTGGTTCCAAAATCTGATAGGATATTCTATTGGATTCTAATAGGATTTATTTATTGGAACCCTGTATGATTTTTTGACTAGGGTACATTTTTTATTTTATATGATTATTTTTTTTATAGGACATATGCATGTACATATATGGAGACAGATATAGAGAGTGGTAGAGAGTGGTTAAAGACACAGTCGACGGAGGACATAATCCTATAGGAGTTCAATAGAACTGGTTCCAACATCTGATATGATTTTTCTATTAGATTCTAATTGGATCCTTGTATTAGAATTCTATAGGATATAAATGTTTTTGTCTCCTATAGGATTTCTATACATTTTGTAGAAGGAATTGTATAGATATGTACATTACATTCTAAAGGATTATCCTCAAAACTTGGCTATATTTGATTTACACTATAGCTAACTTGGCTGCTTAACATATGGAGCACCAACCCTCCAGCTCATTCATAGCTTGTTCTCCATCTCCTTTTTAAATAGGGAGCCAATTTGTTTTCGGCACTTTTATTTCCATGACTGATCTAAACTCATTTTCTCATGGCTCTGTCTCTCTGCAGCAGACATATGGTGAGCAATATATTTGGGACTATGGAGTCGCAATAAAAGGTACAACCCTGGGAGCGAAGGAGTTGGGGGGGTCCCCTTTAATGTTTGTTTTTCTTTTCATTTCCCAACATAAAAATGTCAAGGGAACATTCTCTGTTTTGTATGCATAGCTGACGATTATATATCAAAGTAAAGAAATGCTCATATATTTGTGCCCCGTGTATAGCGTGGCACTTGCAAAGCCAGGATTGTGGGTTTGATTCCCACGAGGTTCCAGTATGACTACTGTAAGTCACTCTGGATAAGAGCATCTGCTAAATGACTAAAATGTAAATGTTACTGTACCTAAAAATGTATTTTCCTTCTACTTTTTAATTGCATATAAGCAAATGTAAAGATGCTGTGCATTCTAAGGGGGAAACTCCCTAAAATGTTGTGTTATTGTAAAACTGTATATAGCATTGTATGTCATATTGTAATGTCAAATTCAAAGACAGGAAGTTGAATGAATAAGAATCAAATCAGGCCTCCCGGGTGGCGCAGTGGTTAAGGGCGCTGTACTGCAGCGCCAGCTGTGCCATCAGAGTCCCTGGCTCTGTCGTAACCGGCCGCGACCGGGAGGTCCGTG
This sequence comes from Oncorhynchus clarkii lewisi, assembly GCF_045791955.1. Lineage (NCBI taxonomy): Eukaryota > Metazoa > Chordata > Actinopteri > Salmoniformes > Salmonidae > Oncorhynchus > Oncorhynchus clarkii. The sequence continues at coordinate 67,385,104 of NC_092150.1, read as the reverse complement.
GGGCGACGCACAATTGGCCTAGCGTCATCCGAGTTAGGGAGGGCTTGGTCGGTAGGGATGTCCTTGTCTCAAGGACATCCCAACACTCCTGTGGCGGGCCGGGCGCAGTGCGCGCTAACCAAGGTTGCCGGGTGCACGGTGTAGCCTCCGACACATTGGTGCGGCTGGCTTCCGGGTTGGATGCGCGCTGTGTTAAGAAGCAGTGCGGCTGGTTGGGTTGTGTATCGGAGGACGCATGACATCCAACCTTCGTCTCTCCCGAGCCTGTACGGGAGTTGTAGCGATGAGACAAGATAGTAGCTACTACAACAATTGGATACCACGAAATTGGGGAGAAAAAGGGGTAAATTTAAAAAAAAAAAATAAATAAAAGAATCAAATCAAATAACTCAAGTGAGTTATTTAAAAAAAAAAGTGTACTGTACTGGTGGTCTTACTGCAAATGAACACGCAGCCTTGAATCACTCCCATATTGTGGTGGTGAATAAAACCAAAATTAATATAGAACTGCTGTTTCCGATCAACGAAAATGTTGTACTTAATGTAGCATAGTACTGGAACAAATTACATCAAACTATACTTTAATAGGTTCAATTAAGATTTATTTTTAAATAATAGGCTTCTGATTGGGTTGACAAAATCCTACAAGATTCATCAAAAACCTATAGGATCCAATAGGATTGATTTTGTTTTCCAAAAGGGAAAAAGTAGTCCAATTACATTCTGATAGAGGTGACACAAAATCCTATAGAATTGTGAGAATCCTATAGGATTCTGTCGGAAAAATGACTAATCCAAAAGGATTTTTTTGACTAGGGTATTTATTCTTACCTTAGGTGGAGCACCAATCATACTCATCACACTCATATCTGACATCCTCTGGATAGCTGTTGGATGGGCACATTTTCATTAGTTCATCTCTTTTCCGACAAAACACTATAAAAAGAGAGTTTCCGAGACAATATGCATGGAAAACATAAATGGAGACTACACAGGCAATAATAATCTAGATTAAAGACATTGGAAATTGCAACTGGCCAGAGACAGACTTGGACAGAATGTCATTTAGCATGTCATTTAGCATGTCATTTAGCTCTAAAGTTTGCTCAGTAAACTGACAATTTGTCAAACATCTAGTGATAATTTAGTGACATTTACCTGGTAGTGGAACACCACTTTTTTGTTTTGGCTGTGAAGCCTTCCTCTTCCTTGGAACATATGATGGTGACATGCTTCCCTGTGTGTGATGGTGAAGTTGATGATGATGATGGTGATGATGATGATCATCCATAATTGCAGCAGACCTCGCTGATCAGTACTGCAACACATAACACAACACCAGGCCTGAATTATTCAAAGACATATAGTGCATGAAAAATACATAATCCCTATCACATCATTGTCAAAAGGGCTTCAATATTATTTAGTCTGGAGAACATCTTTTCTGGTAGTAGGCCACTGTATTTTGACGTGCACATAGAATAAAAAATGACGTGGCATACCAACCCTTATGGACACAGGATTAGCCCGTGTGTTAATCCAAAGGTAATATGAACTCCTTGATTCTGTTTGATTCAGCTCAGCAGTGCAACATTGTAGCCTACTCGAGCAGTGTAGCAGTAACAGTGTGTGATCGGAGTCCCAGCCACCATCATTGTCCACCACGGATAGCCACACAAAAAAAGGGAAACGCTTGCCTTGCAGCAAATCTACACTCTGGATGCTGATACAATGTAAGCATTATAACCGTGCACTACATGCGCTCAAACAACTTGGCTACAATGGCTAGCTACTGATTTTGTTTGATACACTCACATTGTGAAATGTCTACCCGTACAGTACACTCCCATTAGCAAGGTTAGCTGCCATTCCTCCCTGTTTTAGTCCCCCCCTGTCATTTTCCCCGACAACGACCCGCCTAACAAGTCTTTGCATCGACTCGGTTATTCGAATAGATGGCTATGCTGAAAATTTCAATAGGCTATCTACTTGTGAAAAATATTGACTAGACAAACAGTACAGTATCAATTATCTATATTCCATACCCTACACGAGATTACTTCATTCCCGAAACGCCCTCTTTGCGGAGACAACAAATGAGATTCCCATCTTATTCACCACGACTGGAGCAAAGATTTTTTTATAACTAACCCAAGATAGACAACAGCCTGTCGTTTCCACCGGGAGCAAATTGATCATAGTGGGCAGAACAAGCAATGAGGTGGGCAGTGACAAGCACGAGCTAGCGAGATCCTATTGGCGCGTTTTAGCACGTGTTTGCATATTTCCGTTAGGGAACATTTGCTATTTGAAGTGCGCATGTGCAATACGTTAACTCGCCTTTGCACTCCTAAACAAAGCATTTTTTTTAAACTTTGGCAAAGGGTCGAGTCTACAAAACTTTGTCAATTCTGTTCGTAAGGGATTCTAGTTTTGAAAACAGAAAACTGTATTGAAGAATACTGTATTGAGATCAAATGTTTCATCAATGAGAAAATTAGCTAAATCCATCTCGCTCCATCTTCTACCACTGCCGGCTACTGAGCTTCCTCTTATCACCATATTTGGTGATGAGTGGAAACGCCAACCGGATGCTTCAGCAGTATATATAAAATTAAACATCTGGCTCATTGTTATATCTGTGACTATAGCCTCTGCGGAGTCGGGCCGAGTCCACAACAACCGTATGTTCCGGTTTTCAGGGGAAATGGAAAGAAAGCCTGTGCCGCGACTTCCGGGTTTGGACGTCCAAATTGACCGTCTTCGAGAGGCTCAAAACCCCAATGTATCATGTGTAAATTGTGACTGACTGACTGATCTACAAATAATAAAGAGTTTTTATTTATGATGCAAGGTGATTTGTATATCAGTCAGTCAGCAGTTGCCTGCAGTTTATTTTATTCTCTCGAACACGACCAAGGCAACATCCATCTTAAATCCTCCTCCACATTTACTGGATTGGTTGAACAGCCAGAAGAGAACCTTCCCCAGCATTTTCCCCCTTCTCATCAAGTCCAGTATCTCTAAGACATGGTTCCCCAACTGGCGACCTGCAGGACGAATTTGGCCCAGGGGCAGTGGCGACCTGTCATTCAGGGCAGGTGCAGCAGAGCCCCACATTTTTTGCTTGCCTGTTTTGCATGTTATTTTGGCATTAAATGTGTCACATATCACTTTGCAAACAATGTAAAAATAATATATATATATAACTGAGTTAATAAAGTTGAATACAAACATGGTCTCTTTTTTGTTTTCTTGAGTAAGGGAGCTCCAAAATGCAGGTGTTTCAGCCTAGCTCACCTTTCTGTGGTGGTGGGGCAAGCCAGCAGAGAATACGGAGCGCTGCGCCGTGATCGGCTCAGTGTTCTGTTACTCATGGGGACACTACGTCAATGCCAAGTCTAATGGTAGAGCTCGAAGATTCAAGCCACCTGGATGCTGCCATAGGGTTACATTAGAAGTGCCCATCCAAGAAGGCTCAAGGTCAATGGCCACAGAAAAAATCAAATCACATTATATCTACAGTAGCTTTGATTGGACTGATCATGTCAACATCATACTTTCAAAATCATAGGTAGCAGTCATCATAATGAATAAAGTTGACAATCCTTGTTATATGAAGAGAAATAATGAAGAGAAATTCTAGATAAAACGTATCAGTGCTCATCTGCCAATGGACATAAACATTACAAGTTGGAAATCGCAAATTCAACGATTTGGGCTCCTGAGTGGCGTAGAGGTCTAAGGCACTGCATCTCGGTGCAAGAGGCGACACTATAGTACCTAATTTGAAACCAGGCTGTATCACATCTGGCCATGATTGGGAGTCCCATAGGGCAGTGCACAATTGGCCCAGCGTTGTCTGGGTTTGACCGGAGTAGGCCGTCAATGTAAATAAGAATTTGTTCTGAACTGACTTGCTTAGTTAAATAAAAAAATAAAATATAATTAAAACAATGAGTGGTTTGGAAGGAATCATTGGCTAACTGCAAGCATTGAAGGAAATCATTCAGTGGAGTGGCCGTGCAGTCCCAAGTCTAAGATTAAGGGTCTCTTTTCCTAGTTTAAAATGATAAACATTCAACATTGGCCATGCAGCCAGTGAAGCATGATTTGTGCCGCGCTCAAAACAACTGTTAACTTGGAACGGCAAAAACGGACTTTAGTGAGTTTAAGACATCTGGGAACTCGGGAAAAATAAGTTACAACTCGGAAAATACGTTTTGAACTTTCATCCTACTTGAAATTGTAAATCGGGAACTCAGGCCTCTTTCTAGAGCTACGACCTGAAGATCACTGACGTCATCATGATTCAACCTTTTTTTTCAGAGTGCCCAGTTGTCTTGAATGCACCATAAATAAAAATCCAGAGAATGCCAGACTTTGATGAGAAAGTTTGATGACACAATTTTCCAACGAAGGACCGCCACGCCACCTTCCTGTTAAATTGAGGTGAGTCCAAAAATGTCTTGTATGCTGCTGCATAAGTTATGTAATATGCCAGGGAGATATGTATACTGTAGCTAAGAAAGTAATACTAAGTGTATGTTCTGTAGTAAGCTGTTTGTAGCCCATGTGCCTCACCCTAACAATTTGGTCCATTTTCACCTCTTATTAATTTCACCTACTGTTTATGTAGCCTATAATCAGTTTTTTTTATTTAATTTAATTTCACCTTTATTTAACCAGGAAGGCCAGTTGAGAACACGTTCTCATTTACAACTGCAACCTGGCCAAGATAAAGCAAAGCAATGCAACACAAACAACAATACAGAGTTACATATGGAATAAACAAATGTACAGTCAATAACACAATATAAAAAGTCTATATACAGTGTGTGCAAAAGGCGTAAGGAGGTAAGCAATAAATAGGCCATAGCAGCGTAGTAATTACAAGTTAGCAAATTAACACTGGGGCGATAGATGTGCAGATGATGATGTGCAAGTAGAAATACTGGTGTGCAAAAGAGCAAAAAGTAAATAAAAACAATATGGTGATGAGGTAGGTAGTTGGATGGGCTATTTACAGATGGGCTGTGTACAGCTGCAGCGATCGGTAAACTGCTCAGATAGCTGATGCTTAAAGTTAGTGAGGGAGATATAAGTCTTCAACTTCAGCGATTTTTGCAATTCGTTCCAGTCATTGGCAGCAGAGAACTGGAAGGAAAGGCGGCAAAAGAGGAGTTGGCTTTGGGGATGACCAGTGAGATATACCTTCTGGAGCGCGTGCTACGGATGGGTGTTGTTATGGTGATCAGTGAGCTGAGATAAGGCAGAGCTTTACCTAGCAAAGACTTATAGATGACCTGGAGATAGTGAGTCTGGCGACGAATAAGTAGCGAGGGCCAGCCGACGAGAGCACACAGGTCGCAGTGGTGGGTGGTATATGGGGCGTTGGTGACAAAACGGATGGCACTGTGATATACTGCATCCAGTTTGCTGAGTAGAGTGTTGGAGGCTATTTTGTAAAGGACATAGCCAAAGTCGAGGATCGGTAAGATAGTCAGTTTTACGAGGGTATTTTTGGCAGCATGAGTGAAGGAGGCATTGTTGCGAAATAGGAAGCTGATTCTGGATTTCATTTTGGAACGATGTTTAATATGAGTCTGGAAGGAGAGTTTACAGTCTATCCAAACACCTAGGTATTTGTAGTTGTCCACATATTCTAAGTCAGAACCATCCAGAGTAGTGATGTTAGTTGGGTGGGCGGGTGCGGGCAGCGATCGGTTGAAGAGCATGCATTTAGTTTTACTAGCGTTTAAGAGCAGTTGGAGGCCACAAGAAGGAGGGTTATATGGCATCGAAGCTTGTTTGGAGGTTTTCCAAAATAGGGACAGATGTATACAGAATGGTGTCGTCTGCATAGAGGTGGATCAAGGAATCACCCGCAGCAAGAGCGACATCATTGATGTATAGAGAAAAGAGTCGGTCTGAGAATTGAACCCCGTGGTACCCCTATAGAGACTGCCAGAGGTCCGAACAACAGGCCCCCCGATTTGACACACTAAACTCTATCTGTAAAGTAGTTGGAGAACCAGGCGAGGCAGTCATTTGAGAAACCAAGGCTGTTGAGTCTGCCGACAAGAATACGGTGATAGACAGAGTCGAAAGCCCTGGCCAGGTCGATGAATACAGCTGCACAGTACTGTCTTTTATCGATGGCGGTTATGATATTGTTTAGTACCTTGAGCGTGGCTGAGGTGCACCCGTGACGAGCTCGGAAACCGGATTGCACAGCGGAGAAGGTACGGTGGGATTCAAAATGGTCAGTGATCTGTTTGTTAACTTGGCTTTCGAAGACTTTAGAAAGGCAGGGCAGGATGGATATACGTCTAACAGTTTGGGTCTAGAGTGTCACCCCCTTTGAAGAGGGGGATGACCGCGGTAGCTTTCCAATCTTTAGGAATCTCGGACGATACGAAAGAGAGGTTGAACAGACTGGTAATAGGGGTTGCAACAATGGCGACAGATCATTTTAGAAATAGAGGGTCCAGATTGTCTAGCCCAGCTGATTTGTACGCTCTTTCAGAACATCTGCTATCTGGATTTGGGTGGAGAAGCTGGGGAGGCTTGGGCAAGAAATTGCAGGGCAAGTAGCTACAGGGGGTGCGGAGCTGTTGGCCGAGGTTGGGCTAGCCAGGAGGAAAGCATGGCCAGCCGTAGAAAAATGCTTATTGAAATTCTCGATTATCGTGGATTTATCGGTGGTGACAGTGTTTCCTAGCCTCATTGCAGTGGGCAGCTGGGAGGAGGTGCTCTTATTCTCCATGGACTTTACAGTGTCCCAAAACCTTTTGGAGTTAGAGCTACAAGATGCAAATTTCTGTTTGAAAAAGCTAGCCTTTGCTTTCCTAACTGACTTTGTGTATTGGTTCCTGACTTCCCTGAAAAGTTACATATCGCGTGGACTAATCGATGCTAGTGCAGTCCGCCACAGGATGTTTTTGTGCTGGTCGGGGGCAGTCAGGTCTGAAGTGAATCAAGGGCTCTATCTGTTCTTAGTTCTACATTTTTTGAAAGGGGCATGCTTATTTAAGATGGTGAGGAAATTACTTTTAAAGAACAACCAGGCATCCTCTACTGACGGGATGAGGTCAATATCCTTCCAGGATACCCGGGCCAGGTCGATTAGGAAGGCCTGCTCACAGAAGTGTTTTAGGGAATGTTTGACAGTGATGAGGGGTGGTCATTTGACCGCGGACCCATAGCGACTGCAGGCAATGAGGCAGTGATCACTGAGATCCTGATTGAAAACAGCAGAGGTGAATTTGGAGGGTAGGTTGGTCAGGATAATATCTGTGAGGGTGCCAATGTTTATGGATTTAGGGTTGTACCTGGAGTGTTCCTTGTTAATTTGTGTGAGATTGAGGGAATCTATCTTAGATTGTAGGACTGCCGGGGTGTTATATCCCAGTTTAGTTCACCTAACAGAACAAACTGAAGATAGATGGGGGGCGATCAATTCACATATGGTGTCCAGGGCATAGCTGGGAGCTGAGTGGGGTCTGTAACAGTCGGCAACAGTGAGAGACTTATTTCTGGAGAGATTAATTTTTTAAATTAGAAGCTCTAACTGTTCGGGCATAGACCTGGAAAATATGACAGAACTTTGCAGGCTATCTCTGCATTAGATTGCAACTCCTCCCCCTTTGGCAGTTCTATCTTGACGGAAAATGTTGTAGTCGGGGAGGGAAGTCTCAACATTTTTGTGGCCTTCCAAAGCCAGGATTCAGACACGGCTAGGACATTAGGGTTGGCGGAGTGTGCTAAAGCAGTGAGTAAAACAAACTTCGGGAGGAGGTTTCTGATGTTAACATGAATGATACCAAGGCTTTTACGGTTACAGAAGTCACAAATGAGAGCGCCTTGGGACACACAGGGCCTGGGTTAACCTCTACATCACCTGAGGAACAGAGGAGGAGTAGGATGAGAGTATGGCTAAAGGCTATTAAATCTGGCCGTCTAATGCGTTGGGGACAGAGAATAAAAGGAGCAGATTTCTGGGCATGGTAGATTCATGGCATAATGTACAGACAGAGGTATGGTAGGGTGCGGGTACAGTGGAGATAAACCCATGCATTGAGTGACAATAAGAGAGGTTGCATCTCTGGACGCACTACACTAGTTATGCTGGGTGAGGTCACCACATGTGTGGGAGGTGGGACAAAAGAGGAATCTGAGGCATGTTGAGTGGGACTACGGGCTCCACAGTAAACTAAAACAATAATAACTATCCTAAACAACAGTATGTAAGGCATATTGACATTAGAGACATAACGCAAGGCATAAAGCAATCACAAGTGTTGATTGAGAGAGCTAGCTAAGACAACATCGGGTAAGACAACAACAGCTAATCAGCTAAGACAACAACAACAGGTAAAATGGTGATGAATGGGCAGAGAGGGTCAGTTAACTTCACACAGGGCCTGGGTTCAAGGCTGGGGCCGACAGATAAACAAAATAAACAAAATGGAGTACAGTGATTAATTTACAGTCTAGCAGGCATCAGCTATGTAGCCAAGTGATCATAGGGTCGAGCGAACAGCAATAGATGAAACAGGGAAGCCGCTAGGTAGTCATTACTATGCTAGTAAGCAGGAGAAACGGCGTTCAAGAAAGTTAGCAGGCCGGGGCTAGTAGAAGTGTCTTCACTGAGGTCCGGCAAAGGCCGGTTGAGGGCACAACAGATGGAGTTACGTCGGCAGATCATTCGTGATGGAATCGGTGGGGCTCCGTGTCGAGAAAGGGACCAGGCCAGTTGGCAAAAGAGGTATTGTAGCTGGAGTCATTTTGTTTGCTAGCCGGGAGATGTGCCTGGCTCGAGGCAACTGGTGCTAGCTTTGGGACAAGGGCGTTAGCCACTATAGCCACTCGGTAGTCGCTTGCTAGCTGCAATGATCCGATGCAAAGGTCCAGAGCTTGCGGCAAGAATCTGGTTATGTAGTGGATTCTAGCCGTGTTAGTGAAGAGTCCGGGAGGCATCAGCTGTGTAGCCGAGTGATCATTGGGTCCACTGAGCAGGCCGGGAGATGGGCTTGGCTCAAGGCTAGCTTCGGGGCTGGGCAACTCGGTAGCAGCTAGCTAGCTGCGATGATCCAAAGTAATGGTCCAGGGCTTACGGCAGGTATCCTGTGTTGTAGTGGAGAAAAACCAGGCAAAAATTGGCAGTAGTCTGTGCTAAAGGTAAAGGCCGCTAGCATTGGCTAACAATGACTAAATAGCTGGTATCTAGTTAGCTTCTGATGGCTAGCTTCTGATGTTCTGGCTATAAGGTCTAAAAATATCAGATCCATATCACGTTGGGTGACGGTGGGTGTACATGGGAGAACGACAAACAACGTCTGCACTGCTACGCCATTTTGTATTTTATTTTATTTTGAGAAATGTAATCATCAAATATTGTAAGAGCTTTCATATGCCCCCTTTATTTATTTTACGGTTCTGACTTGGTGTACAGGGAGATCACTGTAAGAACTGCCCCTGTTCTGAATTCTGTCGCTGTACATTTCAAAAGTGCAGAACAAATAGTTATATTGACTACGTCTGTCCTAGCTTGCTCATTAATGTCTTAATCGAAATTACGGATTGCCTCTTATCGTCCCCTTATGCCATAGTTTGTACATCTTAATTGTCAGTAGAAACCACATTTGTTTAAGCAAGTCAGCAATGTCAGCTATGTTTTTTAAAAGGCAGTAAATGAGGCTGAATTAATTGTTTTGCTGCCAGACAAGGCTCCGCTGGTAGCCAGGTGTAGCAATGGTAAGATATTGGGACTGCTGTTGGGACAGTTTTATGTAGGCACCAACAGTTTAAGGGCACCATTTGTCAACATTATAGTGCAATTAATGTATTGTTTAGTGTTGTGTTGTGTAGTGGCTTTGCTGGCATGCATCCCACTTTTCATTTTTTTTTGCTCCACCAAAATTTACATGCTAAAATTGCCGCTGCCCAGGGGTATATACATTTTTTTTGTTGGACATAAAAGACTGTAAAAACACCAGCAAATCAGCTCCCAGTGATTTTAATTTTGGAAAACTGTTCCAAAGTAATCCCAAGCATAATAGAGAGATTTATCCGTAACCAAATGTAGGCAAGGTTTGAAATGATTATGTTTTAGTCAAATATTATATATGTTTGGGCTTCTTATGGTCAATTTGCAGTCTACAAATCATTTGTAATTATGCTACGGCCCCCTGACCATTCGCTTAATAAAAAATTGGCCTGAGTGAGAGTGACTAACAAAGTCAATGGGAGCGCACCCGGTCGGTAATTTGACCATGATTACTACATGTTTAGATAGCTGGCCATTAGACTAACTTACCAATCAAACATTTTTTTAGCTGACATGGGCTAATTGAGTGACTATCAGTGACTGACATAACAAGAGAAAAACTGCTGATGGACAACCACATTTCAAAATTGCACCTTGTGTATTTTACTATTCTATTCAGAAAAGAGTTCCTGACTGGGAAATTCAACCGAGGGCCTTTAAAAAGGGGGCTAGATGCCAATCCCATATATACAGCATATGTTCAATATCTACGGTACGTGTGGCAGGAAATCTAGCAGTTAGAAAGGCGAGTTCGAATCCCAGGTCTGATTGGAAAAAAATCAATCAAACCTGCCTGCCATTGTGCCCTTGAACAAGGCCCTTAACCCCTCCCACAGCAATGTTACCCAGTGTGGCAGCCCCAAGACACCTCTCCAAGAATCTGTGTTCAGGACCAGTCAACATTTTGGACACACCTTTCAAGGGCTTTTCTTTCTTTTTACTATTTGCTACACTGTAGCTATGAACTGTGAAATAACAAATATGGAATCATATAGTAACCAAAAAAAAGTGTTAAACAAATCAAAAAAATATTTTATATTTATATTCTTCAAAGTTGCCACCCTGTGCCTTGATGACAGCTTTGCACACTCTTGGCATTCTCTCAATCAGATTCATAAGGCAGTCACTTGGAATGCATTTCAATTAACAGGTGTACCTTGTTAATAGTTCGTTTGTGGAATTTCTTTCCTTCTGAATGCGTTTTAGCCAGTCAGTTGTGTTGGGTGCAATTGACCAATGAAGTGATTTTAATCTGAATCTACATGCTCTTAAAATTGAAGAAAACTGTTATGGGGGGTCAATGTTGATGCCTCTAAGAAAAACACACTAAACAGAATATGTGTAAGCAGACTTTGACTTCAGTTGCAAAACCACATCCACCCCTTTCTCATTTCAAAAACTATTATGATATTACAAACACATGCTTTTTTACTTACTAAAGTCATCAAAAACCCTCAAAAGTTTACTGTGGTAGAGTGAGCATTTATGGCCTTCTCTCCGCCTCCAGTGCCATTCGAAAGCAAATGGCAGGCTCCTTCTGGATAAGAGTTTGGGTTTGATTTGGCAATGGCTAAAAAGCATAACCTGGTGAAAATAAGTAAGTTGTGGGTGGAAATATGTACACTATATATACAAAAATATGTGGACACCCCTTCAAATTAGTGGATTCGGCTATTTTAGCCACAACCGTTGCTGACAGGTGTATAAAATCGAGCCCCCAGCCATGCAATCTCCATAGACAAACATTGACCTTACTGAAGAGCTCAGTGACTTTCAACATGGCACCGTCATAGGATGCCACCTTTCCAGCAAGTCAGTTTGTCATATTTTTGCACTGCTAGAGGTGCCCTGGTCAACTTTAAGGGCTGTTATTGGAAACGTCTAGGAGCAACAACTGCTAAGCCGCGAAGTGGTAGGCCACACAAACTCACAGAACGGGACTGGCAGTGCTGAAGTGCGTAAAAATAGTTTCTTCTCGCGCCCAGGCTCTGTCGTAACCGGTCGCCCGGGTTAGGGAGGGCTTGGCTGGTAGGGATGTCATTGTCTCTTCGCGCACCAGCGACTCCTGTGGCGGGGCCGGGCGAGGTGCACACTAACCAAGGTTGCCAGGTGCACTGTGTTTCCTCCGACACATTGGTGCGGCTGGCTTCCGGGTTGGATGCGCACTGTGTTAAGAAGCAGTGCGTCTTGGTTGGGTTGTGTATCGGAGGACGCATGACTTTCAACCTTCGTCTCTCCCAAGCCCGTAAGGGAGTTGTAGCGATGTGACAAGATAGTAGCTACTAAAACAGTTCCATACCACGAAATTGGGAAGAAAAAGGGGTAAAAAAAAGGAACATATTAACTCCTAGGTTAGACAAAATACAGAAATAAAATGTTACAGTTCGACATCAGCAAATTCTTTACACGCAAAGTGACTTCAAGTGCTACTTCAGTAAAGGTTTGGTCAGAGGAATACAAAGAGCTGTAATGGGTTCAGGGTTGTTTATATGAGTGACAGGTGTAGTGGACTACTAGCTGAACCAGCAAGGATGATGAGGAAAACTATGGCCTTTTTGTTTATCAGTGGTGTGAAGAGTAATGGACCCACCAGAAAAGTCATTAAGGCAGGATACCCAGAAGAAACCACAAAGAAACAAAGAATGTGAAATTTCTAATTGTACATCATAGCAGTTATATAGCCCATAGCGTTTCCCCATGCATTCACAGGCAGGTGCTACGACATTGTAGTTCAGCCCCCTCAACCCCTCAGTAAAGTAGCTGAAATATGATTTGTCTCAACTGAACATTTGTGTCAATAACCCAGTTTTTGTTGGGGGTCTTCGCTAGTTGTAATGTGGTTGCAGAAGCATATTTTGGACAGACTTTTGAAAATGGCCATCAAATGATTGGGGAGAATGTAGACCCACCGTCCGATCAGCTGAAGATTGAACTAGGGGTCTGGGGGGGCCCCGGATGTCCCTTGAGGCCCAGCTGGCCCTCGCCACTTCTGGGGGGACCGGAGCAATGTGCAAGAGGACTATTGTTGAGTTACAACTATCAAAAAAAGGTACAACTATCAAGAAAGGTCTGAAAGATGAATATCCAAGGTGAACATTGAATAACAAGGCAAAACCACAAGTTACAGGACTTTACTGCCATTGATATTATAGGCATGATCAAAGAGGGAGAGTGACAGTAACCCCTTTATCAAAAGAGCACCTTCTATCTACAAATATCTATTATTGTGCAGCACTTCCCTTCTTTTTCACACAATAAAATGTCTTGCATAGTTGTTAAGAGTCATTTCGGGGGCTGGGCTGGCTTACAATCTCTATTCAGTCATCTCAAGTAATAATTTAATTGGATATTGGAAAATGTATCAATAACAAGATAGAATGAGACAAAGACAATTAATTTACAACTACTAATTTCAAATTTAAAGTCCACTGCCTTGGCCAGTATGTCTTCCAGCTGTTTGATTCCAAAAGATGACGGTATCTTGATGGTTAACTCATGCCCCAGACATCTAATGATGATGGTCCCGTCCTGAAAAGAACAGTAGGGGAACCAACCCTTGGCACCAGATTCATCTAACATGGAAGAGAGAGATCTTGGCATGGGACGCCTAGTTAGTTGCACATTCAACTGAAATGTGTCTTCTGCATTTAACCCAACCCCTCTGAGTCAGAGAGGTGCGGGAGGCTGCCGTAATCAACGTCCATGTCATCAGCACCCGGGGGTGCAATTATTGGGGGTTAACTGCCTTGCCCAAGGGCAGAACAGCAGATTTTTCTACCTTGCTGGCTTCAGGATTCGAACCGGTGACCTTTCGGTTACTGGGCCAACACTCTTACCCACTAGGCTACCTATCGCCATACATACTGTATAAATCAAACGTTATGTACTACATTACAGGTAACACTAAACAACAAATGTACATTTAGTCTGTAATCTATTGATTGTGCATACATTTCTCTGCTGTTTGCTATTGTGAGAAAGGAAAACACTTTAAACATATCAAATTGAGAATTGAAGACATCTTTAACCTCCTGAATTTGATCTGCTCAGCTCCTCCGACCCTCCTCTGGTCCAGTTGTGTTCACACCTATGAACATTTAAAAGAACATGGTGCAGAATGACATGCAACTTAACATCCATTAGAACAAGTATAAGCACCCATATTATTATTGGCATGTATGGAAAATATGCTTAGGAAAACAAGCAACACAGCAACCACATGGTCTTGCCAAGATCTTGTGAAACATGCATTATAATGACTGGCTTGTAATATGCTTTACAATAATACTTTACCTGTCCTCATGACAAACTGTTGCACTCCACTCGTGGCCAGATGCTGCACCTCCTTTTCTTCACCATGTTTCTTCAAGATGTGGACAACAGCCTCCACCCCAGGTCCTCGAAAATGTGACAACTTAATAGGAAATGTATTAAACTACATAAGGAGGAACCAAACGTTATTTATTTTATAAGAAATAGTAAATTGTACACTTTTTATACTGAAAACAAATGACTAACTTCTGTAACACATAATAATTCTGTCTAACTCATCTCTGAACCTTTATTTTACTATTCTCTTCTTTCATCCTTCCTGCCTTACCCCATGGGAATTTGTAAAACTAACACTTTATTTAAGCCCACACTTATCAGGCACTAATCTGTAGCCGTAAGAGCAAGATCACTGGTTCAATCCCCGGCTGCCAGGCAATGGCAGGAGGGTTGCTGAATACATAACAAGGGTCCAATTAACTACCTATGAAACACTTATAAACTCAAAAGTAGTGCCGACTTTATGTAGTCATACTCTTCTTGCCCTAACGCCTTCAGTCATCTGTCCTTTAACCCTTGAATCTCTTAACTCCTCAGCCATCTTCTGGAATCTCCTCCTCGCCATCTCACCTAAACTCCCCCAACTGCCACTGAGGGTTGTCACGTCACCTGAGATGACAATATTGTATACTGATGTCAACCATAAAAGAGGATATTGTCGTGGTGACAAGTGTCGTGAGCTATTGGCTTACTTGATCAATACAGGATCACAATCAAACTGCTCATGCTCACCTGCAAAGCAGTCAATGGACTGGCGCCCACACACCTTACACCTCCTGCACCCCTACATACCGACCTGCTCACTGTACTCCTCTGACACTGGTCTCCTCAGCATCCGTTTCACCAGGCTCCACTCTATGGGAGACAGTGCTTTTAGCCGTGCAAGCCCCCCAAAATAGCACACAACAAGTAATATAAATTGTCAGATACTTTTAAGCGACTTAGAAGATGCCCAGAAGATTCCCATTATTTGCTAAAGTTGGCATGGCTCGAGAGGACAAGAGCAGTGAATGTTCCTTAGACCAGATTTCCAGTAATGGCAGCCTGTAAGTGGAATCGTAAGTATGGCAAAAGTATGATGTCCAGCCAGGAACAGCTCTCGTTCTTCCTGGGCTCGTCTTCCTAAAGCTATGCACTTTGTATGTATTGCTGTTTCTATTCGAGACTGAATGGTAATACCTATATTGTGGTAATAGGATCATTGTATGAGCGCTGAAGATTGTGTGATATTATTGCTGAGCGCTCCAATGGCGATTATTGATTTGTGAATCTCAAATAGTGGCACTGAAAAATATTGGCGCTTCAGAAAATAAATCAGCGGTCTTATTTGCAATCTGTATCAGGCACATCAGATACAACTTTGTGAATTGTTGGCCAGTCAACTCATGTGTGATAATGCTGGGCTGAATAAAAACAAATTGTACTGTTTTCTGGGAAACTAATTAGGAAACATGATATCCCTTTGTGCTTAGATAAGAACTGCTATGCAATTACAGCATTGGTTGTTAGATAACACAACAACTCCAGCGAACATGTTACAGAACAATGTTGATACTGTATTTATTACTGTGTACTAGTTATATAGGTTTGAGGGTAGCTTGATTTACAGTGAGTAGATATACTGTCATTTCTACTGACATAAGGTATTCATCTCACAGCTGCTGAATGATTATGGATTGATAAGTGATTTGTAGTGAACCGCATAGTTTTAAGTAATATATTTCGGAATACTTTTCACTTATGATTCAAACCATGGACCTCATTCCTGTAAATCACAGATGCATTTGAAAAAACCTTCCTCAACAATGAATGCTAATTGTCAGAAGAATCCATATACCTCCTACCCCTGGGCAAGATCATGTGACATCAAAGGTCACTTCCACCGACCGCTATGCTGATGAACCCAGCTCTACCTCTCCACCAAACCTACCACTCCCTCATCAGCTGCCTTCATGACATCCAGAGCTGATTGAGCATGAACATCCTCAAACTCAACAAGACAGAGGTCATGCTCATCGGCTCCAAATGCACTCCCTCCAAACAGCACAACCTCAGCATTATCATAGATGGTTTCCCAGTCCTTCTGTCAAGACAAGTCAAAAGCCTCGGTGTCAACCTGGACAGTTCCCTCTCATTCGACTCCCACATAAAAACCATCACCCGGACAGCATTCTTCTACCTACGGAATATCTCCAGGCTCCGCCCCTTACTGTCACACTCCAGCACCGAAACCCTGATCCATGCCTTCGTCACTTCCAGACTTGACTAATGTAAGACTCATCAGATCCCCACAACTCATCAATAGACTCCAACTGGTCCAGAACCGTGCTGCCAGAATCCTCCCCTGCACCAGATCAACTGAACACATCACACCAATCCTCCTCAATCTACACTGGCTCCCTGTGCAATCCCCTATTAACTTTAAGATACTGCTCCCCACCTAGAAAGCCCTCCACAATTTGGCCCCCACCTACCTCTCTGACCTCTCTGCCTATGCCCCCTCACACTCCCCCTCTCCTGGTCTCCTTATCACCCCTTATTCTGCCTCGTCACCATAGGTGCCCAGGCTTTTAGCTGCTTGGCACACAGGTTCTGGAATGCACTCCCCCCATACATACATCATCTCACTCAAAAACCTGAAAACACACCTCTTCCAGGAAGCCTCAGTTTGGTGGTCCTATCCCCCATTCGGTGTTCCCAGTATGCCTATGATCTATCCTATGTGTCCCCCCAACCCAAACCCGGGTCCGTATCCTATTCCTAACACCCTAAACAAAACCCTTACCCTAAACCGGGTTTGTATCCTCTTTTTATCTGTCCTGTTTTGTCTGGTTCTTTTTATTTGTGATAGTTTAGATTTTTGCACTGTTGATTAATCATTTGATTTTACTTTTAATGTAAGATGTCCTTCAGTGTCCTGAAAAGTGTCAGTTATAATTCAAGCAGGCTTTTATAAGAATCATGCTAAGACGTAATACTACGAAAATAGACTATACTTGCCAATGCCATATTTAAGTTGTTAGAATAACTTTCCTTGCCTGTAAATAGAACACAGTACACTGCCGTTCAAAAGCTCAAAAATCTATTTTCTGCGAAACACAGGAATTTCAACTAAAACCTCATGCGAAATACACTGCTCAAAAAGATAAAGGGAACACTAAAATAACACATCCTAGATCTGAATGAATGAAATATTATTATTAAATACTTTTTTCTTTACATAGTTGAATGTGCTGACAACAAAATAACACAAAAATGATCAATGTAAATAAAATTTATCAACCCATGGAGGTCTGGATTTGGAGTCACACTCAAAATTAAAGTGGAAAACCACACTACAGGCTGATCCAACTTTGATGTAATGTCCTTGAAACAAGTCAAAATGAGGCTCAGTAGTGTGTGTGGCCTCCACGTGCCTGTATGACCTCCCTACAACGTCTGGGCATGCTCCTGATGAGGTGGCGGATGGTCTCCTGAGGGACTTCCTCCCAGACCTGAACTAAAGCATCCGCCAACTCCTTGACAGTCTGTGGTGCAACGTGGCGTTGGTGGATGGAGCGAGACATGATGTCCCAGATGTGCTCAATTGGATTCAGGTCTGGGGAACGGGCGGTCCATAGCATCAATGCCTTCCTCTTGCAGGAACTGCTGACACACTCCAGCCACATGATGTCTAGCATTGTCTTGCATTAGGAGGAACCGAGGGCCAAATGCACCAGCATATGGTCTCACAAGGGGTCTGAGGATCTCATCTCGGTACCTAATGGCAGTCAGGCACATGGAGGGCTGTGCGGCCCCCCAAAGAAATGCCACTCCACATCTCCTGATGTACTGGCCTGTCTCCTTGTAGCGCCTCCATGCTCTGGACACTACGCTGACAGACACAGCAAACCTTCTTGCCACAGCTCGCATTGATGTCCCATCCTGGATGAGCTGCACTACCTGAGCCACTTGTGTGGGTTGTAGACTCCGTCTCGTGCTACCACTAGAGTGAAAGCACCGCCAGCATTCAAAAGTGACCAAAACATCAGCCAGGAAGCATAGGAACTGAGAAGAGGTCTGTGGTCACCACCTGCAGAACCACTCCTTTATTGGAGGTGTCTTGCTAATTGCCTATAATTTCCACCTGTTGTCTAATCCATTTGCACAACAGCATGTGACAATTATTGTCAATCAGTGTTGCTTCCTAAGTGGACAGTTTGATTTCACAGAAGTGTGATTGACTTGGAGTTACATTGTGTTGTTTAAGTGTTCCCTTTATTTTTTTGAGCAGTGTATTTTGGTTTTGGCTTCTATGGTGAACATGGGCACTCAGTAAAAAAAATAAAAATCACAGTATGGCGTGTGGTTCAGAATCGCCATTCAAAATGAATGACGTACCACATATGCGGCGAGAGGAAGACCACACATATGAATGGCTTGACTGGTAAAATTATTTCCACCTTTTAATGGGTTGATTGTAGTCTAATCGTGTGTTTGAGATTACTCCGAATGCAATGAAATCAACGTCGCCCTGGCTACTCAGCTCCTCCCTCACGCTTGCTGTTGGTTTCGCTTATTATCAAACAGATCAACTGGCAAGAACAGCTGCAAGGCAAGTGATGTTCATTTTCTCAAACACTCCGCCAATTTATATTTAGCTAAGTGATTAATATAAAAGTTACTGCAATTATTAAACATTAGGCTGTGTCTAGGGTTGTTGGCAGGTTATACTGGCCTGGGAAATGTCGATTCAATTAGACTATGGTTCAATGTTTATACATTTTTTTAAGCGGGTGGACATCCTTCAAACATCCAACATTCATTTTTTTATTCGTGGAACTGTTCCAAAAATTAAACATTTGTAAAGAAGTAATGTTGAAGTTTGGCGTTGAAATATAAATACATTAATTCCTAGATAAGAGGCTAAATTGGATCTAAAATTATATTGCTTTTACGATTAGTCCTAAAAGTGAAAGTGAAAGATTCTAGTTGGAAACAGTCACACAGAAACAATCACTGGTTGTTATGCAAAAACGAACACTTTATTTATATTTGTTTATTTTTTCCTACACCACCACGATGAAACAGAGGTAATTTAACAGTACATCATTTAATGTAATAATTCAGTCATTTATACTACTAACCAATACCGTTGAAGTCAGAAGTTTACATACACCTTAGCCAAATACATTTAAACTCAGTTTCACAATTCTTGACAATTAATCCTAGTAAAAATACCCTGTCCTAGGTCAGTTAGGATCACCACTTTATTTTAAGAATGTGACAGAATAATAGTAGAGAGAATGATTTATTTCAGCTTGTAATTATTTCATCACATTCCCAGTGGGTCAGAAGTTTACATATACCAATTGAGTGTTTGGTAGCATTGCCTTTAAATTGTTTAACTTGGGTCAAACGATTTGGGGAGCCTTCCACAAGCTTCCCACAATGAGTTGGGTGAATTTTGGCCCATTCCTTCTGACCGTGCTGGTGTAACCAAGTCAGGTTTGTAGGCCTCCTTGCTCGCACATGTTTTTTCAGTTCTGCCCACAAATGTTCTATAGGATTGAGGTCAGGGCTTTGTGATGGCCACTCCAATACCTTGACTTTGTTGTCCTTAAGCCATTTTGCCACAACTTTGAAAGTATGCTTGTGGTCATTGTCCATTTGGAAGACCCATTTGCAACCAAGTTTATCTTCCTGACTGATGTCTTGAGATGTTGCTTCAGTATATCCACACAATTTTCCATCCTCATGATGCCAGCGATTTTGTGAAGTGCACCAGTCCCTCCTGCAGCAAAGCATCCCCACAACATGATGCTGCCACCCCTGTGCTTCACGGTTGGGATGATGTTCTTCGGCTTGCAAGCCTCCCCCTTTTTCCTCTAAACAACGATGGTCATTATGGCCAAACAGTTCTATTTTTGTTTTATCAGACCAGAGGACATTTCTCCAAAAAGTACGATCTTTGTCACCATGTGCAGTTGCAAACCGTAGTCTGGCTTTTTTATGGGGGTTTGGGAGCAGTGGCTTCTTCCTTGCTGAGCGGCCTTTCAGGTTGTGTCAATATAGGACTTGTTTTACTGTGGATATAGATACTTTTGCACCTGTTTCCTCCAACATCTTCACAAGGTCCTTTGCTGTTGTTCTGGGATTGATTTGCACTTTTTGCACCAAAGTATGTTAATCTCTAGGAGACAGAACGAGTCTCCTTCCTGAGCGGTATGACGGCTGCGTGGTCCTATGGTGTTTATACTTGCGTATCATTGTTTGTACAGATGAACGTGGTACCTTCAGGCGTTTGGAAATTGCTCCCAAGGATGAACCAGACTTGTGGAGGTCTACAATTTTTTTCTGCGGTCTTGGCTGATTTCTTTTGATTTTCCCATGATGTCAAGCAAAGAGGCACTGAGTTTGAAGGTAGGCCTTGAAATACATCCACAGGTACACCTTCAATAGGCTAATTAACATCATTTGAGTCAATCAGAAGCTTCTAAAGACATGACAATTTTCTGAAATTTTCCAAGCTGTATAAAGGCATAGTCAACATAGTATGTAAAGTGGTTGAAAAATGAGTTTTAATGACTCCAACCTAAGTGTATGTAAACTTCCGACTTCAACTGTACGTGTAATAGTATTGTAATGACCCAGTGTAATGAAACGGGTAGAGAACCCTCCACCTTCTGGCCCGTGGCCCCGCGGAAATCAACAGTGCCACCAAAGCATGCTCCAGTGGCAGATTCTATCTCCCCCCTTATAAACCAGGCCCGCTACAGTATGTAATATGTAGTACGTTGCCTAATGTTTGAGGTCAATGCCAAGATAGTCTAACTAGGAAACAGGTGGCTGGAATGTTATCTAAATATGTTCCCTTCTCATGCGGTACTGGTCAAGAAAGAACAGTATAATAATACCAGTTCAATGGCCTGCTCACTCAAATACATAGTTGTTTTTAATTACATTAAAGTAGCCTATCAAGTGGGGTGTTCAGGAAACAAATCAAGATAACAGAAACCATGTAACGTCTTTATCGTGATAGCCTAAGATAAGGCTTGGACATTTGGCAAGGTTATCTATGGGTGCTTCTCAACCTTTTTTTGCACCAGTGATCAGCTATGTTGTGGCTTTTTTCAACAATTTTTTTCAACAATTTAAGGCAATGCTACGAAATACTAATTGAGTGTATGTCAACTTCTGACCCACTGGGAATGCGATGAAAGAAATAAAAGCTGAATTAAATCATTCTCTCTACTCTTATTCTGACATTTCACATTAAAATAAAGCGGTGTTCCTAACTGACCTAAGACAGGGATTTTTTTTACTTGGATTAAATGTCAGGAATTGTGAAACTGAGTTTAAATGTATTTGGCTAAGGTGTATGTACACTTCAGAATTCAACTGTACATGTAGGTAGAGTTAACTTCTTGCGGATCAGTGGGACACGTCCCACCTGGCCAACATCCGGTGAAATTGCAGAGCACTAAATTCAAATTAAATTACTAGAAATATTAAACTTTCATGAAATCACAAGTGCAGTACATCAAAATAAAGCTTAACTTGATGTTAATCCAGCCGCTGTGTCAGATTTCAACAAGGCTTTATGGCGAAAGCAAGCCATGCGATTATCTGAGGACAGCGCCCAGCACACACATGCATAACAAATTATTTTCAACCAGGGAGTTGCTACACGAAAGTCAGAAATAGCGATAAAATATATGCCTTAACTTTGAAAATCTTCTTCTGTTGGCACTCCAAAAGGTCCCAGTTACCTTACAAATGGTCCTTTCGTTCGATAAACTCCTTCTTTATATCCATAAAAACAAAGTTTAGCTGGCGCGCTTCAGTCAATAATCCACTCGTTTTCCCCTCATTGACGCGCTTGGAAACACTACAACCAAAATGGGAGCCACATAGAAAAACTACAAATGTTGGCTCATTTTTCCAAAAACCAGCCTGACACTCTTTCACTGTTGACATCTAGTGGAAGCCCTAGGAACTGCAATCGGGCACGAATTCGCCCTATTCTAAAAGTGCCAGCCATTGAAAGTGGTAGGATGGTAGGATTTTTTGGGGATGGTTTGTCCTTGGGATTTCGCCTGCCATTTCAGTTCTGTTATACTCACAGAGATTATTTTAATAGTTTTAGAAACTTTACAGTGTTCTATCCAAATCTATCAATTATATGCGTATCCTAGCTTCTGGGCCTGAGTAGCAGGCAGTTTACTTTGGGCACACTTTTCATCCGGATGTCAAAATACCGCCCCCTATCCCAAAGAAGTTTTAAAGTGACTGACTATGCATAGAGAATAAATAGAGAGTAGCAGCAACGTAAAATACGGGGGGTGGTTGGACAATGCAAATAGTCTGGGTAGCCATTTGATCAGCTGTTCAGGAGTCTTATGGCTTGCGGGTAGAAGCTGTTAAGAAGCCATTTGGATCTAGACTTGGCGCTCCGGTGCCGCTTTCCGTGCGGTAGCAGAGAGAACAGTCACCGACTGTAGTCTGACAATTTTTAGGGCCTTCCTCTGACATGCCTAGTATAGAGGTCCTGCGTGGCAGGAAGCTTGGTCCCATGGATGTACTGGATGTACCCTCTGTAGTGCCTTGCGGACGGAGGCCGAGCAGTTGTAGAACTTTTTGAGGATCTGAGGACCCATTTCAAATAGGCTTTGTTGTGCCCTCTTCACGAGGTTGTTAGTTTGTTGGTGATGTGGACACCAAAGAACTTGAAGCTCTCAACCTGCTCCACTACGGCCCCGTTGATGAGAATGGGGGCATGCTCTGTCCTCCTTTCCCCGTAGTCCACAATCATCTCCTTTGTCTTGATCACGTTGAGGGAGAGGTTGTTATCCTGGCACCTCATGGCCAGGTCTCTGACCTCCCTGTAGGCTCTCTCATCGTTGTCAGTGATCACTGTTGTGTCATCGGCAAACTTAATGATGAGTCGTGCCTGGTCATGCAGTCATGAGTGAACAGCGAGTACAGGAGGGGACTGTGCACGCACCCCTGAGGGGGCCCCGTGTTGAGGATCAGCGTGGCGGATGTGTTGTCATCTACCCTTACCACCTGGGGACGGCCCGTCAGGAAGTTCAGGATCCAGTTGTTTAGTCCCAGGGTCCTTAGCTTAGTGATGAGCTTTGTGGGCACTATGGTGTTGAACGCTAGCTGTAGTCAATAAACAGCATTCTCACATAGGTGTGGGAAAGGGCAGTGTGGAGTGCAGTAGAGATTGCATCATCTGTGGCTCTGTTGGGGCGGTATGCAAATTGTAGTGGGTCTAGGGTTTCTGGGATAATGGTGTTGATGTGAGCCCTGACTAGCCTTTCAAAGCACTTCATGGTTACAAATGTAAGTGCTATGGGTCGGTAGTCATTTAAGCAGGTTACCTTAATGTTCTTGGGCACAGGGACTATGGTGGTCTGCTTGAAACATGTTGCTGTGAGGATCGACGCTGGAGACGAGAAACCGGTACAGGGAGTGAACATTTAATGAAACACGGACATGAAACATGACAGGAACAGCATCTGGACAGGGGAAAAATAACTACATCATGCTGACACAGGGAACAAACGGGGGAGCAGACAGTAATAGATGGGGGCATACAACAAAGGGAAGGAGTCCAGGTGAGTCCAAAGATGGCGACAGGTGTGCGTAATGAAGGGCAGCCTGGCACCAGCGAGGGAGAGCGGGAGTAGGTGTGAAAGTTCGTATTACAGACTCAGTTGGGTTGAACATTTCAGTGAAGACACTTGCCAGTTGGTGAGCACATGCTCGGAGTACACGTCCTGGTAATCCATCTGGCGCTGCAGCCTTGTGAATGTTGACCTGTTTAAAGGTCTTACTCACATCGGCTATGGAGAGCGCGATCACACAGTCGTCTGGAACAGCAGGTGTAGTACGATTCAATCTTAGCCCTGTATTGACGCTTTGTCTGTTGGATGGTTCGTCAGAGGGCATAGCGGGATTTCTTATAAGCTTCCGGGTTAGAGTCCCTCTCCTTGAAAGCGTCAGCTCTACCCTTTAGCTCAGTGCAGATGTTTCCTGTAATCCATGGCTTCTGGTAGGGGTTTGTACGTACAGTCACTGTGGGGACGACGTCATCGATGCAATTATTGATGAAGCCTGTGAATGATGTGGTGTACTCCTCAATGCCATCGGGAGAATCCCGTAACATATTCCAGTCTGCTAGCAAAACAGTCCTGCAGCTTAGCATCTGCGTCTTCTGACCACTTCTTTATTGACAGAGTCACTGGTGCTTCCTGCTTTAGTTTTTGCTTGTAAGCACAAATCAGAAAGATAGAATTATGGTCAGATTTGCCAGATGGAAGGTGAGGGAGAGCTTTGTACACATCTCTGTGTGTGGAGTAAAGGTGGTTTAGTGTTTTTTCCCCCCTCTGGTTGCACATTTTAACATGTTGGTAGAAATGAGGTAAAACTGATTTATTTCCATGCATTAAAGTCCCCGGCCTCTAGGAACGCCGCCTCTGGATGAGCGTTTTCCTGTTTGCTTATGGCCGTATACAGCTCATTGTGTGCGGTCTTAGTGTCAGCATTGGTTTGTGGTGGTAAATAGACAGCTAAAAACTCTTGGTAAATAGTGGTTTACAGCTTATCATGAGATACTCTACCTCAGGCAAGCAAAACCTCAAGACTTCCTTACTATTAGATTTTGTGCACCAGCTGTTGTTTACAAATATACACAGACCGCCACCCCTTGTCTTATCGGAGGCAGCTGTTCTATAATGCCGATGCAGCGTAAAACCCGCCAGCTGTATGTTATCCATGTCGTCATTCAGTCACGACTCAGTGAAACATAAGATATTACAGTTTTTAACGTCCCGTTGGTAGGATATACGTGAAATGATTTCCAATTCAAAAGACAAAATCTAACCTCTAACCACAGTTACCGCTAGCTAGCTATAAAGTTGTTGTTCCACATGTTTTCTATCAAAACAGGCAGTTAGCATTCATAAAATGTTCAATCAAAATCAGATGAGGCTTGGACCAGGATTATAGAAAACTCAGAGTTAGAGATATGGCAGGGGCTAGAGTTCACGGGCCTGCCCACCAGCTCCAATACAACTGCATTAGATTTGCATTTTATATGCAAGAATGAAAGTTGCGTTATTGGTCTGAATGACTCGATGAATCTTGCATACTCAAACAGAATTGTTTTTTCTCTTTACAATAACTTTGTTATTGCATAGTAATGGAGTTGAGGGGTTTATGTTGTTAAACAAGTGGCGTAAGGAACACTACTTGTGTAAGAACTCCATTACAATGCAATTACTAAAGTACTAGTTATGTAACAACATAATACACTGTGAGGTCTTTAATTTCACTTTCTATGTGATTATACTTTTGAAATGTATACATTTGTTACCCAAGTTGAAAAAAGTAATACAATTAGACAATTCAATACATGGCTTTGTGTGAGTGTCACAGCTATAAAGTTGCTATCGAGGGTCCCCGCCCAAAAATATCCAGTCTATGTTCATATTAGCCACTGAGCTAAAATATGGACATTTCCTTTATTTCTGTAGAACCAAGGATGAAGAAATTCTTCTCTATTTTGACTGGGAATACCCTGGGGTCTCATGAGAAATTAATTAATTGTCTCGCTTCCAAAAGACACTTAACCGAAGTGATGTCACTAGAGGAGAGTGATGTCATCCTGGCTTTCTGTCCCATCGTCTCTCGTGCTGGGACTGATATTGAAGCAGCACTGCAGCAGATTCCAGGTAATCAATATCCATGAAGAATATTGTCAAAACGTTAATGAATCATTAATCAGGTATGTTTACGTGATTAATGTTACTGTTATCCCCTCTCTCTTGACAGCTGGTAAACCTGTCATCCTGGTAGTGCTGCATCACACCTTCGATCCAGACTACACTGTACCTAACAGTAGCAGACTAGTGACCAGAGGTGATGAAATACTCACAGTGGACTGTCTCTTCCATGAGAGCAAAGGACTACTGAAGTGTCAACGCAATAGGAAAGCAATCAAAAAGATTCAAGAGAGGCTAAACAAATGGCCAAAGGTAGTTTATTCTTAGTTTAATTATCATGTTTGGTCATAAATGACATACATGCCTACAGTTGAAGTTAGTCTGTTTTGTCGACACAGAATGAAACCACTTACAGAAGCCTTGTTATGTTTAACAGTCATACATGGCTGTGTTTTTATTCAAAATGCATTCACAGGTGAATGTCAAAAATCACAATATATGTATTTATATTTTACATCTTTACTTTTACTTCTCATCAATCTGATGAGATGACCAACAATTCTACAATATCTACAGTGATAATTGGCATCTAAAGACTGGGCTTCCATATGAACACTGTTCCTGGACTAAAAACCACTTTCAATAGATTCTCTAATGAGCATGCTTTTTAGTCCAGAAGGCTTAATCTGGGATGTGGGAAAACAGCCCGAAGGGTTTTTAATAACTTTCATAGGTAAATGATACCATGGAAACGGCTGAGCCAAGGACTTTTGGGATGGTACAGATGTAGGATCTTAATTTGAGCCAGTTTGCTACAGCAGGACAATAATCCTGCAGCAACAGGAAATGTGAATTATTATTTGCATTATAATTAATGGACATTTTTGTAGGGATTGATATGTTTTTCGTAAGGGAAAGTCTGAAAGGCTTTTTAAACCTAAAATACACTACACGTTCTCCTAGAACATTGTGATCCAATTAAGATCCTACATGTATGTGTATTCTCATTTTATATGGTTTACTTTAAATATACAGAAATAATTGACTTATTCTGGGCTTTGCAAAAAGAGACCGTGTAATCAACTAATATATATTTTTAGGTAGGAGACTGAAAGCGTACATGAGTGACATGGCAGAATAGTCATGTACTATTAGTGTTTGTCAAAGTTAATTTCTGTTGGTCAATGAATGCTTTCCAAATAAGGTTGACCTATATCCTCTCTTCTAAGGTGAGACAAGAAACAGAGGGGAAGGTCAGTTGCTGCAGCATTTGCTGATGAAAGGCCCAAGAAACGAGGCAGTGCACACTCACACCTGAAGATGAAAAGATGACGGGACCAACCTGTCTTTAGAAGTGTGTGAGACCGTGTGATCAGCAGTAATACATTAACACCACTGTAATCATTGTATGATGCAATAATTCACACATTGGCTTTTTGGAAGAGATTCTGAATGAAATCAATGGTAGGAAGTACATTTTCCAGTAATTTCTTGTTTGAATGCATATTACTTTGTCTATGAACATATTAATCTCAAATAGCAGAAATTACCACAGTGATATTTTCCCAAGTTGTTTACTTTCAAGTAGTTTACTCACCGACGAAGCATTTATTAGACACATAATTTAATAAATGAGAGATGTACTGCGCCCTGGAGGTGACATTGACTGAGATGTTTTTTTTAAAAACAAGCTCACAAATTATAAAACGTGCTCATGATTTATAAAACGAGCTCACAAATTATAAACCATGCTCACAAATGACTAAAACGTGTGCATGAATTATAAAACGAGCTCACAAATTATAAACCATGCTCACAAATTACTAAAACGTGTGCATGAATTATAAAACATCTGGGGAAGGGTACCAAAGAATCTCTGCAGCATTGAAGGTCCCCAAGAACACAATGGCCTCCATAATTCTTAAATAAAATTAAGAAGTTGATAACCACCAAGGCTCTTCCTAGAGCTAGCCGCTCGGCCAAACTGAGCAATCGGGGGAGAAGGGCCTTGGTCAGGGAGGTGACCAAGAACCTGACGGTCACTCTGAGAGCTCTAAAGTTCCTCTGTAGTGATGGAAGAAACTTCCAGAAGGACATCCATATCTGCAGCACTCCACCAACCAGGTGTAACAGTGGTAAGGTGTTGGGACTGCTGTTGGGACACTGCTGTTGGGGCAGCTTTATGTAGGCTTGAACAGTTTGTGGGCACCGTTTTTTACCTTTATAGTCCAATGAATGTATTGAATATCCAATGAATATTAGATTGAGCAATGTTGGAGTGGCATTGACTAAAATACAGTAGAATAGAATACAGTGTTTACATGAGATGAGTAAAGCAGTATGTAAACATTATTAAAGTGACTAGTGTTCCATTATTAAAGTGGTCAGTGATTCCAAGTCTATGTTTATGGGGCAGGGTTGCGTAACCTGCTTCATCACTAGCCAATGCCGGTTAGTGATGGCTATTTAACAGTCGGATGGCCTTGAGATAGAAGCTGTTTTTCAGTCTCTCGGTCCCAGCTTTCATGCACCTGTACTGACCTCACCTTCTGGATGATAGTGTTTCCCAACTCCAGTTCTCAAGTATCCCCAACAGCACACATTGTTGGTGAAGCACCGGACAAACTCACTTGATTCAACTCATTGAGGGCTTGATGATCAGTTGACCAGTTGAGTCAGGTGTGCTTGTCCGGGGCAACAAGAATGTGTGCTGTTGGGGGTACTGGAGGACTGGAGTTGGGAGTCACTGCTCTAACATAAGAGGTTAGTCAAATAAATCAGTGATGTGACTGACGGGGAGTAGAAATTCTTAATCTAGTCCGAAATATTTCCCCTGAGGGGCAAGAAGTTATGGCAACAAAGAGGAGGAGAGATACCTTCCACTGTTCTGTTCTAGCCACAACATGCTCTTCCACACACACACACACACACTCTCACACACATTCCTTGCTGCTGCAGACCTTAGCCTGATTCCCAGTCTGTTTGTGCCATCCTGCCAACTCCTTGTCACTCACGGTGATGCCAACGGTTTGGCTTGACAATGACAGCAATGGAGTTGGCTACAGACACCTAGCCAACTCACACTGCATTACGAACACACACATTAACTGCACTACGCCCCCCCCCCCCCCCCAAGATTGTCCACTCCTGATTAAGTATGTCCAGTCATCAGTCTTTTACATCTTGTTTAAATGCCAGTAGATTACCTAATGACATATACACTGAGTATATCAAACATTAGGAACACCTTCATAATATTGAGTTGCACCCCCTCCCCCCCACACCTTTCGCCCTCAGAACAGCCTCAATTCGTCGGCATATGGCCTCTACAAGGTGTCTAAAATGTTCCACAGGGATGCTGGCCCATGTTGACTCCAATGCTTCCCACAGTTGTGTCGAGTTGGCTGGTGCACCATTCTCGATACACACAGGAAACTGTTGAGTGTGAAAAACCCAGAAGCGTTGCAGTTCTTGACACAAACCGGTGCACCTGGCACCTACTATCATACCCTGTTCAAAGGTACTTTATTTTTTTTTAAATATTTCAACTTTATTTAAAACTTATTCAGGATCGTTGGCTCCCCATGTGATGGTTGAGCTAACGTAGGCTAAAGTGATTAGCATGAGGTTGTAAGTAACAAGAACATTTCCCAGGACATAGACTTATCTGAAATTCTTGTTAATCTAACTGCACTGTCCAATTTATAGTAGCTATCAAATCAAATCAAATCAAATTTTATTTGTCACATACACATGGTTAGCAGATGTTAATGCGAGTGTAGCGAAATGCTTGTGCTTCTAGTTCCGACAATGCAGTAATAACCAACAAGTAATCTAACTAACAATTCCAAAACTACTGTCTTATACACAGTGTAAGGGGATAAAGAATATGTACATAAGGATATATGAATGAGTGATGGTACAGAGCAGCATAGGCAGGATACAGTAGATGGTATTGAGTACAGTATATACATGAGGTGAGTATGTAAACAAAGTGGCATAGTTAAAGTGGCTAGATATACATGTATTACATAAGGATGCAGTCGATGATATAGAGTACAGTATATACGTATGCATATGAGATGAATAATGTAGGGTAAGTAACATTATATAAGGTAGCATTGTTTAAAGTGGCTAGTGATATATTTACATCATTTCCCATCAATTCCCATTATTAAAGTGGCTGGAGTTGAGTCAGTGTCAGTGTCAGTGTGTTGGCAGCAGCCACTCAATGTTAGTGGTGGCTGTTTAACAGTCTGATGGCCTTGAGATAGAAGCTGTTTTTCAGTCTCTCGGTCCCAGCTTTGATGCACCTGTACTGACCTCGCCTTCTGGATGATAGCGGGGTGAACAGGCAGTGGCTCGGGTGGTTGATGTCCTTGATGATCTTTATGGCCTTCCTGTAACATCGGGTGGTGTAGGTGTCCTGGAGGGCAGGTAGTTTGCCCCCGGTGATGCGTTGTGCAGACCTCACTACCCTCTGGAGAGCCTTACGGTTGTGGGCAGAGCAGTTGCCGTACCAGGCGGTGATACAGCCCGCCAGGATGCTCTCGATTGTGCATCTGTAGACGTTTGTGAGTGCTTTTGGTGACAAACCAAATTTCTTCAGCCTCCTGAGGTTGAAGAGGCGCTGCTGCGCCTTCTTCACGATGCTGTCTGTGTGAGTGGACCAATTCAGTTTGTCCGTGATGTGTACGCCGAGGAACTTAAAACTTGCTACCCTCTCCAATACTGTTCCATCGATGTGGATAGGGGGGTGTTCCCTCTGCTGTTTCCTGAAGTCCACAATCATCTCCTTAGTTTTGTTGACGTTGAGTGTGAGGTTATTTTCCTGACACCACACTCCGAGGGCCCTCACCTCCTCCCTGTAGGCCGTCTCATCGTTGTTGGTAATCAAGCCTACCACTGTTGTGTCGTCCGCAAACTTGATGATTGAGTTGGAGGCGTGCGTGGCCACGCAGTCGTGGGTGAACAGGAAGTACAGGAGAGGGCTCAGAACGCACCCTTGTGGGGCCCCAGTGTTGAGGATCAACGGGGTGGAGATGTTGTTGCCTACCCTCACCACCTGGGGGCGGCCCGTCAGGAAGTCCAGTACCCAGTTGCACAGGGCGGGGTCGAGACCCAGGGTCTCAAGCTTGATGACGAGCTTGGAGGGTACTATGGTGTTGAATGCCGAGCTGTAGTCGATGAACAGCATTCTTACATAGGTATTCCTCTTGTCCAGATAGGTTAGGGCAGTGTGCAGTGTGGTTGAGATTGCATCGTCTGTGGACCTATTTGGGCGGTAAGCAAATTGGAGTGGGTCTAGGGTGTCGGGTAGGGTGGAGGTGATATGGTCCTTGACTAGTCTCTCAAAGCACTTCATGATGACGGAAGTGAGTGCTACGGGGCGGTAGTCGTTTAGCTCAGTTACCTTAGCTTTCTTGGGAACAGGAACAATGGTGGCCCTCTTGAAGCATGTGGGAACAGCAGACTGGTATAGGGATTGATTGAATATGTCCGTAAACACACCGGCCAGCTGGTCTGCGCATGCTCTGAGGGCGCGGCTGGGGATGCCGTCTGGGCCTGCAGTCTTGCGAGGGTTAACACGTTTAAATGTCTTACTCACCTCAGCTGCTGTGAAGGAGAGTCCGCATGTTTTCGTTGCAGGCCGTGTCAGTGGCACTGTATTGTCCTCAAAGCGGGCAAAAAAGTTATTTAGTCTGCCTGGGAGCAGGACATCCTGGTCCGTGACTGGGCTGGATTTCTTCTTGTAGTCTGTGATTGACTGTAGACCCTGCCACATGCCTCTTGTGTCTGAGCCATTGAACTGAGATTCTACTTTGTCTCTGTACTGACGCTTAGCTTGTTTGATAGCCTTGCGAAGGGAATAGCTGCACTGTTTGCATTCGGTCATGTTACCAGTCACTTTGCCCTGATTAAAAGCAGTGGTTCGCGCTTTCAGTTTCACGCGAATGCTGCCATCAATCCACGGTTTCTGGTTAGGGAATGTTTTAATCGTTGCTATGGGAACGACATCTTCAACGCACGTTCTAATGAACTCGCACACCGAATCAGCGTATTCGTCAATATTGTTATCTGACGCAATACGAAACATGTCCCAGTCCACGTGATGGAAGCAGTCTTGGAGTGTGGAGTCAGCTTGGTCGGACCAGCGTTGGACAGACCTCAGCGTGGGAGCCTCTTGTTTTAGTTTCTGTCTGTAGGCAGGGATCAACAAAATGGAGTCGTGGTCAGCTTTTCCGAAAGGAGGGCGGGGCAGGGCCTTATATGCGTCGCGGAAGTTAGAGTAACAATGATCCAAGGTTTTTCAACCCCTGGTTGCGCAATCGATATGCTGATAAAATTTAGGGAGTCTTGTTTTCAGATTAGCTTTGTTAAAATCCCCAGCTACAATGAATGCAGCCTCCGGATAAATGGATTCCAGTTTGCAAAGAGTCAAATAAAGTTTGTTCAGAGCCATCGATGTGTCTGCTTGGGGGGGGGATATATACGGCTGTGATTATAATCGAAGAGAATTCTCTTGGTAGATAATGCGGTCTACATTTGATTGTGAGGAATTCTAAATCAGGTGAACAGAAGGATTTGAGTTCCTGTATGTTTCTTTCATCACTCCATGTCTCGTTAGCCATAAGGCATACGCCCCCGCCCCTCTTCTTACCAGAAAGATGTTTGTTTCTGTCAGCGCGATGCGTGGAGAAACCCGCTGGCTGCACCGCCTCCGATAGAGCCATGTTTCCGTGAAGCAAAGAACGTTACAGTCTCTGATGTCCCTCTGGAATGCTACCCTTGCTCGGATTTCATCAACCTTGTTGTCAAGAGACTGGACATTGGCGAGAAGAATGCTAGGGAGTGGTGCATGATGTGCCCGTCTCCGGAGTCTGACCAGAAGACCGCCTCGTTTCCCTCTTTTTCTGAGTCGTTTTTTTGGGTCGCTGCATGGGATCCATTCCGTTGTCCTGGGTAAAAGGCAGAACACAGGATCCGCGTCGCGAAAAACATATTCTTGGTCGTACTGATGGTGAGTTGACGCTGATCTTATATTCAGTAGTTCTTCTCGACTGTATGTAATGAAACCTAAGATGACCTGGTGTACTAATGTAAGAAATAACACGTAAAAAAACAAAACACTGCATAGTTTCCTAGGAACGCGAAGCGAGGCGGCCATCTCTGTCGGCGCCGGAAGTTAACTAAGTTAACTTGCCTCTGATCTGGCAAACTCAAACACATACTTCGTTTGTAAACGATGTCTGAGTGTTGGAGCGTGCCTTTGGCTATCTGTAAATAAAATGAATAAGAACATGGTGCCGTTTGGTTTGCTTAATATAAGGAATTTGAATTGATTTATACTTTCACTTTTGATACTTAAGTATATTTAAAAACAAATACTTTTAGACTTTGACTCATGTAGGATTTTACTGTGTGACTTTCACTTTTACTTGAGTCATTTTCTATTAATGTCTATTCATTTTTGCTCAAGTATGACAATTTGGTACTTTTTTCAATACTGCATTTAGTTCCAGTGAAGGGAAATCGTAACGCTACAACATACAATGACATTCTAGACGATTCTGTGCTTCCAACTTTGTGGCAACAATTTGGGGAAGGCCCTTTCCTGTTTCAGCATGACAATGCCCCTGTGCACGAAGCGAAGTCCATACAGAAATGGTTTGTCAAGATCTGTGTGGGAGAACTTGACTGGCCCAAAGGTGTTCAACCCCATCGAACACCGACTGCGAGCCAGGTCTAATCGCCCAACATCAGTGCCCGACCTCACTAATACTCTTGTGGCTAAATTGAAGAGAGTTCCAGCAGCAATGTTCCAACGTCTAGTGGAATCATTCCCAGAAGAGTGGAGGCTGTTATAGCAGCGTAGGGGGGACCAACTCCATATTAATGTCCATGATTTTGGAATGAGATGTTTGATGAGCAGGTGTCCACATACGTTTAGTAATGTAGTGTATTTCAGCTCTGAATCTTTTGTCTTGCCCATTCACTCTCCGAATGGCACACACTCAATCCATGTCTCAAGGATTAAAAATCCTTCTTTAACCTGTTTCCTCCCATTCATCTACACTGATTGAAGTAGTTTAACAAGTGACATAAATAAGGGATCATAGCTGTCACCTGGATTCACCTAGTGAGTCTATGTTATGGAAAGAGCAGGTGTTTTTAAAGTGTAGTTCCATATGGCAAAAGTTTGCCAAAGGAGAGCTAAACTATCACTTCAACCCAGGCTCCAACAAGGAGCTTCACTGCAGTAAAAAAAACACTGGTCAGACTCCAGCCTGGCATTGGCTAGACTTCGAACCAGTCCTGCAGGTCTTTAAGTTCTCTGTGTACCATGATCCCTGGTGCTCTCTTAGTAATGATCTCACACACAGTGACTCTGTTCCTTGGCCAGTCAGTGTATAATGGCTAATCCCATACACACACTGACAGTTTGGCACACGCTCAAAGAAACACCAATCCCAGGTAGCCATTTCCAATAATACGAAATCACTGACAAAGTGGAGTAATACTGGCAACATAATGTAATATATATTGAAATGGACTGGATTTATGTATTTTTCATCTGAGTGGAGGACTGCCGTACCTGAGTTGGAGATAGGGCCCCAGTAAGGAGAGTCAAACTCGTATTCAGCCTTCAGAATCTGCTCAAAGAGCTCGGCGTCGTTCTCGTCATAGAATGGAGGGCATCCACACAAACTGTGGTAGGGCAAGAGCACAGAGGCATCCTATGAGAATTATTTTGTACAAAATTAATCCCTTCAATCTCCTTTTTTTGATGTAATCACTGATCTGACATGAGTTTACTGGTGGGTTTACTGGTGTAAGCCATGAAATTGACACCTATCCAATTATGTTATACATACATACAGTACCAGTCAAAAGTTTGGACACACCTACTCGTTTTTCTTTATTTTTACAATTTTCAATAAAATAATCCAAACCCAATATATCGCTGCTGGGATTCAAGTGACACTGACAGAAGAACGACTAGGGGTATTTAATTGCCACTGGTTTAGACCTGCTGACACATTGGCTAAAATGACTGCTGACTACTGTAGTGTTACTGCAACATTTATGGACTATTGTAGTTTAACCTCCCTAATATTTCTCTTTTTCCAAATGTTGCAATTGACTGGTTGGTATCTCTGCTTGGATTCAAACGTCCTGCTACAAACGGTTGAGATATGAAGGAAGGTATTGCACTGATGTGTATTTGTATTTTATTGACAGGCCAGGGGTGATCCATAGATCAGGGCGGGGTGATAAATAATTGCCTACTCGACATCCTGCTCTGCAACATCATTGAAAACAACCCCCAACTAAGCAAAATGAAAAATTAGCGACAGGGTAAATATAATGAAATATGTAGGCTTACATTTAAATTATTCTACTGTGGGCTACTGCTTATAGTTGCACGAAAGTGAACATTTTAGATTGCTCCATATTTCCAAATGGTTTATGTTATACAGTATATTATGTAAATAACAAAATGTTCCTATTACATAAAACAGAGGCATATATTTGAGGTTGATATATACCGTGCTCGACTCTCACAACACAAAGAAGCGATTCTGGAGAGGATGTTGCACAGAGGTCCAACGTGAGAGAACACTTGTGTTTCTGGGAAAGAGACCAGATGACATTAACATCATAGTTTTGTGTACAATGTGATCAGATGTAATACATGATACAGTATAAATACTACTCTGAAATTCTTCACTGTAACAACTGGGAATACTGGGATGTCTCATGAGGACTTTACAGGGTGTCTCATTACAGGAAGAGGTTTAACTGAAGTGACGAAGGAAGAGAATGATGTTATCCTGGCTTTCTGTTCCATCGTCTGTCGTGCTGGGAGTGATATTGAAGTAGCACTGCAGCAGATTCCAGGATTTCAATATGAATGCTTGTCCTAGATTTAAGGATCTGATACTTACTCCTTTCAAACCACATGTACTGCAACCTACACTCCTTTCAAACCACATGTACTGCACTCCTTACCACAAAAATTCTATACCTTAATATATTGTAATTATCTGTTTTCCTGAATGATTTATTGTTCTTGTCTGTCCCTCACTCTCTTGACAGCTGGTAAACCTGTCATCCTGGTAGTGCTGCATCATACCTTCAATCCAGACTACACTGTACCTGACAGTAGCGGACTAGTGACCAGAGGTGATGAAATACTCACAGTGGACTGTCTCTTCCATGAGAGCCAGGGACTACAGGAGTGTCATTGCATTGAAAAGTAGTCAAAACGATTCTGAAGAGGTTCAACATATAACCAAAGGTAAGCCATTTCACTTGTATTCCACATGATGGCGATAGAGTTGAATACTGGTGTATACTTATTGTTGACACAAGAGACACATTCTCATTGTTTTCCATACAAACATTCACATATGTTACCCTCTTTTCAGAAGAATCTGCTGCTCAGCTGCTGTGCCTGTTGCTGTTCCACTGACAATGATAAAATCACTCGCCTTGTGAATCAAGATGACTGACACTGGATTATGCACCAGTTGCAGTCAGCGCTGTTTATGATGAGGGCGGAGGATTTTTTGTTGTTGTAATGAGCATGGCCTTATTTCTATTACAGCATATTCCATTCATATTCCATTCACCCAGCTCAATGTAACGTCGATAGGTTAAGGCTACAACATTATCCTCAAATTTTCCATATAACCATCATGAGGTTGTTACAGCCAAGCCTGAATGAAAGTTTACAACGTAGCTGCACACAGGTCAAGAGAAAATGTTGAGGTGAATGTTAGCTTATCACCACATGTTAGCTTATGCTTTCAGTACTAGATTCAGTCTCTGCTCCTTTGATTGGGTGGACAACATGTCAGTTCATGTTGCAAGAGCTCTGGTAGGTTGGAGCACGTCCTCCGGAAGTTGTCATAATTACTGTGGAAGTCTATTGAAGGGGGGGAGAACCAAGAGCCACCTAGGTTTTGTATTGAAGTCAATGTACCAAGAGGAGGACGGAAGCTAGCTGTCCTCCGGCTACACCATGCTGCTACCCTGCAGAGTGCTGTTGAGGCTACTGTCGACCTTCATTGCAAAACAGTGTGTTTAAATAAATTATTTGGTGACGGGAATATATTTACTTTAGTTTTCTAAAAAGGATAACTTAAATGTCTGACCATTTAAAAAAAAACAAAAATCACTAGGGAGGATAGTCCTCCCCTTCCTTCTCTGAGGAGCCTCCACTGTATACATATAGTTTACACTACAGTTTGGACTGCAGTTGAACACATACTAAACACTATCCTGACAATGACATATTTCATCGAGCACGACATCGACTGAAGCTATATTATATCAACTGAAATGAAGGAATTTGATATGTATATGATATGTATATTTTGTGACATTGAGACATTAGGGCGGGGGGGGGGGGGGGGGGGGGGGGGGGGGGGGGGGGTTGATGGGCATAAATACTCAAAAATATTTGCATTGACAATCAAAAAGCTAGTATAAGCTATTTGAAAGCAACCTGTTTACACATGCACATGGAGGGCATCAGACACCTGTGAATCATTACATAAATGAGGTAAAAAAATGAGAAATGTTGACATATCAGTTATATTCTTGCAGGGCTCAACCCTCACAACAGGATTGCTCCTAATGTAAGGCAATAGCATTGTAAGGTCAATGACTAAATTAAGCAGATTTTTTTGGTCACCATGGGAGTTGCTGTGTATACAGCAATATACAATATATATACAGAACATAAAACGATCTGTTTTATCAGAAGCAGTTTGGACTTATCCTATTTTCTATATAATGTAAATCCACGTGATATACTGACCCTTTTAGTTTCACTTTCTTATTATAAGAATTCAGTGAGTTCAGAGAATATTTCAAGAGTGAAAGTAAATGCTTCGACAGACACGGTGCAGAAGCAGGTTCGTTATTTCATTGAATCTCTTTTCATGAATGCAATGTTCAAATTGTTATTGCTTTGTCTATCTTGATGGGCTCATTGACATTGACAGCATTTAGAAGTTCAGTATGCACCTTGATGTTCTGCGGTAGTGCACACTGTATCGGACAAACTGTCATTTGAGCGTCTTGCTTGTGTTCTCACGCATCTGCTTTTGTATTACATTGAAAATCAGATGATCTTTGTGAGGCTCTGCAGCGTCAATTAAAATTGAAAATGGGCAACAAGGTAAAGTGGAAGTTGATAAAAGTGTTTCTTTACTGTTTCAGCACATAGCCTTCCACAGGAATTTACAGATGGATTTTATATCCTATTTAAAAATGGGTGGCCAATGGGGTGATACTGATGGTTTATTGGCACGGGTGGTTTGTTTACATAGCAGGTTATAATGACTAAAGTAGCAGGTTAGGAGAATTAACGTGGCAGCGGTGGCGGACTTACCATTTCATACTGACCAAACCTGAGGTGCTCGTGGGTATATGCTCTTAAAAAACAGATTTGACTTTTCATAGCAGGTTAGGAGAATTAACGTAGAATGTTAGGAATATTGGGTTAATGTTAGGGTTAGCTAAAATGACAAAAGCTGGATCTCTTCTAGCCGTACTGCAGGCCCGTGCATTGTTTCACACAATATGATTGCAAACGTGACGTTCATTGAAAGTCAGCTGCAGCAAAAAAAGAAAGATTAAAAAATTACATAAATTAACGCATTTCTTTAGTTAAAAGAAAGGTGCCGCTGATAATACTGCCATCATCGTCGAGGCAGAGGGCACGATGGAGACGAGCCCAGACACAGGGTAATTCCACTGTAAAAAAAAAAATGAAATTCAGAGCTTTCTTATATCGCTCAGATATAGAACAGACACTTCTAAACATACCTACTTTTAACTTAATTTTTGACTGATAAGTTTCTATGGCATAATAGCAGTAAGGTCAAATTCAATGTTTCCTCAAATAATTGTTTATGTTTTGGTGACGGCTCAACTGCGGCCCCTCATGATTTTTTGTGCCCCCCCCACCATCAACAATTCCACAACTACTACCTTATACACACAAGTGTAAAGGGATAAAGAATATGTACATAAAGATATATGAATGAGTGATGGTACAGAACGGCATAGGAAAGATGCAGTAGATGGTATTGAGTACAGTATATACATATACATATGAGATGAGTAATGTAGGGTATATAAACAAAGTGGCATAGTTTAAAGTGGCTAGTGATATATGTATTAAATAAAGATGGCAAGATGCAGTAGATGATATAGAGTACAGTATATACATATACATATGAGATGAGTAATGTAGGGTATGTAAACATTATATTAAGTTGCATTGTTTAAAGTGGCTAGTGATACATTTTTTCCATCAATTTCCATTATTAAAGTGGCTGGAGTTTAGTCAGTATGTTGGCAGCAGCCACTCAATGTTAGTGGTGGCTGTTTAACAGTCTGATGGCCTTGAGATAGAAGCTGTTTTTCATTCTCTCGGTCCCTGCTTTGATGCACCTGTACTGACCTCGCCTTCTGGATGATAGCGGGGTGAACAGGAAGTGGCTCGGGTGGTTGTTGTCCTTGATGATCTTTATGGCCTCCCTGTGACATCGGGTGGTGTAGGTGTCCTGGAGGGCAAGTAGTTTGCCCCCGGTAATGCTTTGTGGTGCAGACCTCACTAACCTCTGGAGAGCCTTACGGTTGTCGGCGGAGCAGTTGCCGTACCAGGCGGTGATACAGCCTGACAGGATGCTCTCGATTGTGCATCTGTAGAAGTTTGTGAGTGCTTTTGGTGACAAGCCAAATTTCTTCAGCCTCCTGAGGTTGAAGAGGCGCTGCTGCGCCTTCTTCACAACGTTGTCTGTGTGGGTGGACCAGTTCAGTTTGTCCGTGATGTGTACGCCAAGGAACTTTAAACTTACTACACTCTCCACTACTGTCCCGTCGATGTGGATAGGGGGGTGCTCCCTCTACTGTTTCCTGAAGTCCACATTCATCTCCTTTGTTTTGTTGACGTTGAGTGTGAGGTTATTTTCCTGACACCACGCTCAGAGGGCCCTCACCTCCTCCCTGTAGGTCGTCTCGTCGTTGTTGGTAATCAAGCCTACCACTGTAGTGTCGTCCGCAAACTTGATGATTGATTTGGAGGCGTGCATGACCACGCAGTCGTGGGTGAACAGGGAGTACAGGAGAGGGCTACATTTAGAAATCTATGTTATTCAATTATTGCACCCAACACACTGCTCGAACGCGCCAACGAGCACCTGCATCGCCAAGGGCTAAAATAGAAGTCAGTTCTATTTCTGACACAGATCACGCTGCAAGTCCTGCCTCCAATGTGACGCTGCAAGTCCTGCCTCACATTGGTGCGGCTGGCTTCCGGGTTGGATGGCGCCGTGTTAAGAAGCAGTGCGGCTTGGTTGGGTTGTGTATCGGAGGACACATGACTTTCAACCTTCGTCTCTCCCGAGCCCGTACGGGAGTTGTAGCGATGAGACAAGACCAACCAAAAGTGGTTATCATGGAATAGGCTGAGGGTTCATCCACTGAAGTGAATACTTGCGTGTTGATCAGAGTGAGCAGGGCTTAAAGATCTGACAATGCTCTCTAGTTTACCTCAGACATTTCCTGTATCTCTATAGGGTCGACGATGGACAAATTCTTCACTGTTGTGACTGGGAATACTCTGGGGTCTCATGAGGAATTAATCAACCGTCTTGCTGCCAAAAGACACTTAACTGAAGTGACTTCACTAGAGGAGAGTGATGTCATCCTGGCTTTCTGTCCCATTGTCTCTCGTGCTGGGACTGATGTTGAAGCAGCACTGCAGCAGATTCCAGGTAATCAATATCCATGAACATTGTCAAAACGTTAATGATTCATTAATCAGGTATGTTTACGTGATTATTGTTACTGTTATACCCTCTCTCTTGACAGCTGGTAAACCTGTCATTCTGGTAGTGCTGCATCACACCTTCAATCCAGACTACACTGTACCTGACAGTAGCAGACTAGTGACCAGAGGTGATGTAAAACTCACAGTGGACTGTCTCTTCCATGAGAACCAGGGACTACTGGAGTGTCCTCGCAATGAAGAATCAATTCTAAAGATTCTGGACAGGCCAGAAATACAGCCAAAGGTAGTTTCTGGTTCTTGTCAGCAACCAACTTATTATTAAATACAATACACATTCAAAAGCAGAGATTTGACACCAATTTTTTTTTTTTTTAAATGTGCTATTGTCTTTAATAATATTCATAATTTGAAAACTAGTATTTGAATAAATTATAATAAATGATTCATTGTTTTGGATGAATGAGTAACAACCTCTCCTTCTAGACAAGTAATCCTGCTGCTCCAGAGAAGACCAGACAGAGACCCCCTGCTGTTTCAAATCCACCTGAAGGTACAGTCAGCACATGGGGATTCATTTTGACACTTTATTTACACTATGCATTGTCCTTCAGTGCTCACTCACTGATGTTTTTTTCTATTGTTTTTTCGATGCTGTTAACGATGCTGACGAACGTCCTCCAGGTCTCAAGATCTCTGGGATTACAAAGCCACCTAAACAGGTTGGCATGAAGGCTACAGCCATGTCCATTTTCTTCTAGGCATTCTGTTGATATTTGATAACTAATAGAGTTACCTCATAACATATCGACATTAGAAATCACATTGAATGACACATAACAGTCTGCTTGTGGCAATTATGTTGGACTTTTGAAATGAATATTCCCCCCCCAACAATTAACACAGGGTCTTTTCTATTATTTTTTAAAAGGAAACTAAACTTTTCTTTCTGTTG
Organism: Oncorhynchus clarkii lewisi; assembly: GCF_045791955.1. Taxonomy (NCBI): domain Eukaryota; kingdom Metazoa; phylum Chordata; class Actinopteri; order Salmoniformes; family Salmonidae; genus Oncorhynchus; species Oncorhynchus clarkii. The sequence goes on along the minus strand of NC_092150.1, from coordinate 67,343,462 downwards.
CAGCAGGACTATCCAACAAGTAAGTACTGTTATAAATGTAACATTAATATAATATGTTGCACAATAAATAGGTGTCATAGGGCCTTTTGAAACAGTTATCTACTGTCAAGCAGGGTGTTCCCTTCAAAGTAATCAATATCCATGAAACCATGTTGAAAGTGGTTATCATGGAATAAGCTGAGGGTTCATCCACTGAAGTGAATACTTGTGTGTTGATCAGAGTGAGCAGGGCTTAAAGATCTGACAATCCTCTCTAATTTACCTCAGACATTTCTTGTATCTTTATAGGGTCGACGATGGACAAATTCTTCACTGTTGTGACTGGGAATACTCTGGGGTCTCATGAGGAATTCATTCATTGTCTCGCTGCCAAAAGACACTTAACTGAAGTGACGTCACTAGAGGAGAGTGATGTCATCCTGGCTTTCTGTCCCATTGTCTATTGTGCTGGGACTGATATTGAAGTAGCACTGCAGCAGATTCCAGGTAATCAATATCCACGAACATTGTCAAAACGTGAATGATTCATTAATCAGGTATGTTTACGTGATTATTGTTACTGTTATCCCCTCTCTCTTGACAGTTGGTAAACCTGTCATCCTGGTAGTGCTGCAACATACCTTCGATCCAGACTACACTGTATCTAACAGTAACAGACTAGTGACCAGAGGTGATGTAATACTCACAGTGGACTGTCTCTTCCATGAGAGCCAGAGACGACAGGAGTGTCCTCGATATGAAGAAGCAATTGAAAAGATTCTAAAGGCTCTTGACAAAGGTCCTGAGGTAAAGCATCAATGTATCTACTTACCTTCTAAAATAAGGGTTCAATAATATAAAAGTAAAAATCAATACCTTCATTGTGAAGGATGGAAAATCTGTGTGGGTGGGGTTTAGACTTTTGGGACTCTTCCATAGGTTCCATTATGCAGACCAAGCTAAATGAAGAAGGAAAACAAATAGGAGTTGACGATGTAATGTGAAAACATGTCCTTTTTGTGTTTGTTTGTTTTTTACAGAACAAAGATCAGTGGGCCAGACTGGTATGCCAATACTTTGTAAATTACACATTTCTAAATAACATATTATACTGTATTGACCCATTTTCATATAACTAACTTTGAGAAATGTGTTCTGTATGTTAATGATTACTAAAAATGTTTGTACTGAAAGTAAAACTAATATACAGATGTAAGCCTAGATAAGTAGTGCAGATATAAAACTCAACTTATTTGGCATCTTTCTAATACATGATTTTCTTATCTTTCTCCAGAGGAAGATTCTCTGGATCTGCGGTGTTATTGGTGTAGGCTGGGGCATATACACTTCTTATAGAAGGATTAAAGAAATATGCTTTCACTTTTTGCAATAAAACGGTGCCAATCTAAGGTAATTACACAGCTGTAAGAGGAGTGCCAGTTGTATTTCACATCAGATATCAATTTTCCAATGTGATATCCTTGAAAAAGAATAAAGGAAGATAGAGGACCAGCGAATTGCTTTGTGTCATCTTTCCCACCAACACAGACACAAATCATAAAATAAAATAAAATTGTATCAAATAAAATAAAATGTTATTTGTCACATGCACCGAACACAACAGGTGTAGTAGACCTTACAGTGAAATGCTTACTTACAAGCCCTTAACCAACAATGCAGTTAAAAAATAGATTCAGTTGAAGTCGGAAGTTTACATACACTTAGGTTGGATTCATTAAAACTCGTCGTTCAACCACTCCACAAATTTATTGTCAGTCAGTTAGGACATCTACTTTGTGAGTGACAAGTAATTTTTCCAACAATTTATTATTTCTATGTTTATTTATTTATTTCACTTAAAATTCACTGTATCACAATTCCAGTGGGTGAGAAGTTTACATACACTAAGCTGACTGTGCCTTTAAACAAATAAAAAAATCCAGAAAACGATTTCATGGCTTTAGAAGCTTCTGATACGCTAACTGACATCATTTGAGTCAAGTGGAGGTGTACCTGTGGATGTTTCAAGGCCTACCTTCAAACTCAGTGCCTCTTTGCTTGACATCATGGGAAGATCAAGAAATCAGCTAAGATCTCAGAAAAAAAATTGTAGACCTACACAAGTCTGGTTCATCCTTGGGAGCAATTTCCAAACGCCTGAAGGTACCACGTTCATCTGTACAAACAATAGTACGCAAGTATAAACACCATGGGACCCTGCAGCCGTCATACCGCTCAGAAAGGAGACGCATTCTGTCTCCTAGAGATGATTGTACTTTGGTGCGAACAACAGCAAAGGACCTTGAGAAAATGCTGGAGGAAACATGTACAAAAGTATCTATATCCACAGTAAATAAAACGAGTCCGATATTTGAAGTAACCTGAAAGGCCGCTCAGCAAGGAAGAAGCCACTGCTCCAAAACCGCCATAAAAAAGCCAGACTACGGTTTGCAACTGCACATGGGGACAAAGTTTGTCCTTTTTGGAGAAATGTTCTCTGTTCTGATGAAACACAAATAGAACTGTTTGGCCATAATGACCATCGTTATGTTTGGAGGAAAAAGGGGAGGCTTGCAAGCCGAAGAACACCCATCCCAACCGTGAAGCACGGGGGTGGCAGCATCCTGTTGTGGGGGTGCTTTGCTGCAGGAGGGACTGGTGCACTTTACAAAATAGATGGCATCATGAGGATGGAAAATTATATGGATATATTGATGCAACATCAAGACATCAGTCAGGAAGTTAAAGCTTGGTCACAAATGGGTCTTCCAAATGGGTCTCCCCCCCCAAGGTTGTCCACTCCTGATTAAGTATGTCCAGTCATCAGTCTTTTACATCTTGTTTAAATGCCAGTAGATTACCTAATGACATATACACTGAGTATACCAAACATTAGGAACATCTTCATAATATTGAGTTGCACCCCCTCCCCTCACATCTTTCGCCCTCAGAACAGCCTCAATTCGTCGGCGTATGGCCTCTACAAGGTGTCGAAAATGTTCCACAGGGATGCTGGCCATGTTGACTCCAATGCTTCCCACAGTTTTGTTGAGTTGGCTTGTGCACCATTCTTGATACACACAGGAAACTGTTGAGTGTGAAAAACCCAGAAGCATTGCAGTTCTTGACACAAACAGGTGCGCCTGGCACCTACTACCATACCCTGTTCAAAGGTACTTTATTTAAAAAAAAATATTTACACTTTATTTAAAACTTCTTCAGGATCGGTGGCTCCCCATGTGATGGTTGAGCTAACGTAGGCTAATGTGATTAGCATGAGGTTGTAAGTAACAAGAACATTTCCCAGGACATATCATATCATAAACATATCTGAAATTCTTGTTCGTTATACTTTCACTTTTGATACTTAAGTATATTTTAGCAATTACATTTACTTTTGATACTTAAGTATATTTAAAACCAAATACTTTTAGACTTTGACTCATGTAGGATTTTACTGTGTGACTTTCACTTTTACTTGAGTCATTTTCTATTAATGTCTCTTTATTTTTCTGGTATCCTGGAAGGATATTGATCTCATCCCGTCAGTAGAGGATGCCTGGATATTTTTTTTAAATGCCTTCCTAACCATCTTAAATAAACATGCCCCATTCAAGAAATTTAGAACCAGGAACAGATATAGCCCTTGGTTCTCCCCAGACCTGACTGCCCTTAACCAACACAAAAACATCCTATGGCGTTCTGCATTAGCATCGAACAGCCCCCGTGATATGCAGCTGTTCAGGGAAGCTAGAAACCATTATACACAGGCAGTTAGAAAAGCCAAGGCTAGCTTTTTCAAGCAGAAATTTGCTTCCTGCAACACTAACTCAAAAAAGTTCTGGGACACTGTAAAGTCCATGGAGAATAAGAACACCTCCTCCCAGCTGCCCACTGCGCTGAAGATAGGAAACACTGTCACCACTGATAAATCCACCATAATTGAGAATTTCAATAAGCATTTTTCTACGGCTGGCCATGCTTTCCACCTGGCTACTCCTACCCCGGTCAACAGCACTGCACCCCCCACAACAACTCGCCCAAGCCTTCCCCATTTCTCCTTCTCCCAAATCTGCTCAGCTGATGTTCTGAATGAGCTGCAAAATCTGGACCCCTACAAATCAGCCGGGCTAGACAATCTGGACCCTTTCTTTCTAAAATTATCTGCCGAAATTGTTGCCACCCCTATTACTAGCCTGTTCAACCTCTCTTTTGTGTCGTCTGAGATTCCCAAAGATTGGAAAGCAGTTGCGGTCATCCCCCTCTTCAAAGGGGGTGACACTCTTGACCCAAACTGCTACAGACCTATATCTATCCTACCATGCCTTTCTAAGGTCTTCGAAAGCCAAGTCAACAAACAGATTACCGACCATTTCGAATCTCACCATACCTTCTCTGCTATGCAATCTGGTTTCAGAGCTGGTCATGGGTGCACCTCAGCCACGCTCAAGGTCCTAAATGATATCTTAACCGCCATCGATAAGAAACATTACTGTGCAGCCGTATTCATTGATCTGGCCAAGGCTTTCGACTCTGTCAATCACCACATCCTCATCGGCAGACTCGACAGCCTTGGTTTCTCAAATGATTGCCTCGCCTGGTTCACCAACTACTTCTCTGATAGAGTTCAGTGTGTCAAATCGGAGGGTCTGCTGTCCGGACCTCTGGCAGTCTCTATGGGGGTGCCACAGGGTTCAATTCTTGGACCGACTCTCTTCTCTGTATACATCAATGAGGTCGCTCTTGCTGCTGGTGAGTCTCTGATCCACCTCTACGCAGACGACACCATTCTGTATACTTCTGGCCCTTCTTTGGACACTGTGTTGACAACCCTCCAGGCAAGCTTCAATGCCATACAACTCTCCTTCCGTGGCCTCCAATTGCTCTTAAATACAAGTAAAACTAAATGCATGCTCTTCAACCGATCGCTACCTGTACCTACCTGTACCTGTGCCTGTCCAACATTACTACTCTGGACGGCTCTGACTTAGAATACGTGGACAACTACAAATACTTAGGTGTCTGGTTAGATTGTAAACTCTCCTGCCAGACCCATATAAAACATCTCCAATCCAAAGTTAAATCTAGAATTGGCTTCCTATTTCGCAACAAAGCATCCTTCACTCATGCTGCCAAACATACCCTTGTAAAACTGACCATCCTACCAATCCTCGACTTTGGCGATGTCATTTACAAAATAGCCTCCAATACCCTACTCAACAAATTGGATGCAGTCTATCACAGTGCAATCCGTTTTGTCACCAAAGCCCCATATACTACCCACCATTGCGACCTGTACGCTCTCGTTGGCTGGCCCTCGCTTCATACTCGTCGCCAAACCCACTGGCTCCATGTCATCTACAAGACCCTGCTAGGTAAAGTCCCCCCTTATCTCAGCTCGCTGGTCACCATTGCATCTCCCACCTGTAGCACCAGCTCCAGCAGGTATATCTCTCTAGTCACCCCCGAAACCAATTCTTTCTTTGGCCGCCTCTCCTTCCAGTTCTCTGCTGCCAATGACTGGAACGAACTACAAAAATCTCTGAAACTGGAAACACTTATCTCCCTCACTAGCTTTAAGCACCAACTGTCAGAGCAGCTCACAGATTACTGCACCTGTACATAGCCCACCTATAATTTAGCCCAAACAACTACCTCTTTCCCTACTGTATTTAATTTATATATTTATTTTGCTCCTTTACACCCCATTATTTTAATTTCTACTTTGCACATTCTCCCATTGCAAATCTACCATTCCAGTGTTTTACTTGCTATATTGTATTTACTTTGCCACCATGGCCTTTTTTGCCTTTACCTCCCTTATCTCACCTCATTTGCTCACATCGTATATAGACTTGTTTATACTGTATTGTTGACTGTATGTTTGTTTTACTCCATGTGTAACTCTGTGTTGTTGTATATGTCGAACTGCTTTGCTTTATCTTGGCCAGATCGCAATTGTAAATGAGAACTTGTTCTCAACTTGCCTACCTGGTTAAATAAAGGTGAAATAAATAAAAAATGTTTGCTCAAGTATGACAATTGGGTACTTTTTCCAATACTGCATTTAGTTCCAGTGAAGGGAAATCGTAACGCTACAACATACAATGACATTCTAGACGATTCTGAGCTTCCAACTTTGTGGCAACAATTTGGGGAAGGCCCTTTCCTGTTTCAGCATGACAATGCCCCTGTGCAAGAAGCGAAGTCCATACAGAAATGGTTTGTCAAGATCTGTCTAGTGGAATCCTTCCCAGAAGAGTGGAGGCTGTTATAGCAGTGTAGGGGGGGGGGGGGGGGACCAACTCCATATTAATGTCCATGATTTTGGAATGAGATGTTTGACGAGCAGGTGTCCACATACTTTTAGTAATGTAGTGTATTTCAGCTCTAAATCTTTTGTCTTGCCCATTCACCCTCTTAATGGCACACACACAATCCATGTCTCAAGGATTAAAAATCCTTCTTTAACCTGTTTTCCCCCCATTCATCTACACCGATTGAAGTAGTTTAACGAGTGATGTCAATAAGGGATGATCATAGCTGTCACCTGGATTCACCTAGTGAGTCTATGTCATGGAAAGAGCAGGTGTTTTTAAAGGTTAGTTACATATGAAAAAAGTTTGCCAAAGGAGAGCTAAACTATCACTTCAATCCAGGCACCAACAAGGAGCTTCACTGCAGTAAAAAAACACTGGCCAGACACTGACAGAAGAACGACTAGGGGTATTTAATTGCCACTGGTTTAGACCTGCTGACACATTGGCTAAAATGACTGCTGACTACTGTAGTGTTACTGCAACATTTATGGACTATTGTAGTTTAACCTCCCTAATATTTCTCTTTTTCCAAATGTTGCAATTGACTGGTTGGTATCTCTGCTTGGATTCAAACGTCCTGCTACAAACGGTTGAGATATGAAGGAAGGTATTGCACTGATGTGTATTTGTATTTTATTGACAGGCCAGGGGTGATCCATAGATTAGGACGGGGTGATAAATAATTGCCTACTCGACATCCTGCTCTGCAACATCATTGAAAACAACCCCCAACTAAGCAAAAAGAAAAATAAGCGACAGGGTAAATATAATGAAATATGTAGGCTTACATTTAACTTATTCTACTGTGGGCTACTGCTTATTATTGCAGTTGTACGAAAGTGAACATTTTAGATTGCTCCATATTTCCAAATGGTTTATGTTATACAGTATATTATGTAAATAACAAATGTTCCTATTACATAAAACAGAGGCATATATTTGAGGTTGATATATACCGTGCTCGACTCTCACAACACAAAGAAGCGATTCTGGAGAAGATGTTGCACAGAGGTCCAACGTGAGAGAACACTTGTGTTTCTGGGAAAGAGACCAGATGACATTAACATCATAGTTTTGTGTACAATGTGATCAGATGTAATACATGATACAGTATAAATACTACTCTGAAATTCTTCACTGTAACAACTGGGAATACTGGGATGTCTCATGAGGACTTTACAGGGTGTCTCATTACAGGAAGAGGTTTAACTGAAGTGACTATGGAAGAGAATGATGTTATCCTGGCTTTCTGTTCCATCGTCTGTCGTGCTGGGAGTGATATTGAAGTAGCACTGCAGCAGATTCCAGGATTTCAATATGAATGCTTGTCCTAGATTTAAGGATCTGATACTTACTCCTTTCAAACCACATGTACTGCAACCTACACTCCTTTCAAACCACATGTACTGCACTCCTTACCACAAAAATTCTATACCTTAATATATTGTAATTATCTGTTTTCCTGAATGATTTATTGTTCTTGTCTGTCCCTCACTCTCTTGACAGCTGGTAAACCTGTCATCCTGGTAGTGCTGCATCATACCTTCAATCCAGACTACACTGTATCTAACAGTAGCAGACTAGTGACCAGAGATGATGTAATACTCACAGTGGACTGTCTCTTTGATGAGAGCCAGGGACTACAGGAGTGTCATTGCATTGAAAAGTAGTCAAAAAGATTCTGAAGAGGTTCAACATATAACCAAAGGTAAGCCATTTCACTTGTATTCCACATGATGGCGATAGAGTTGAATACTGGTGTATACTTATTGTTGACACAAGAGACACATTCTCATTGTTTTCCATACAAACATTCACATATGTTACCCTCTTTTCAGAAGAATCTGCTGCTCAGCTGCTGTGCCTGTTGATGTTGCTGTTCCACTGACAATGATATAATCACTCGCCTTGTGAATCAAGATGACTGACACTGGATTATACACCAGTTGCGGTCAGAGCTGTTTATGATGAGGGAGGAGGATTTTTTGTTGTTGTAATGAGCATGTCCTTATTTCTATTACAGCATATTCCATTCATATTCCATTCACCCAGCTCAATGTAACGTCGATAGGTTTAGGCTACAACATTATCCTCAAATGTTCCATATACCGTACCCATCATGAGGTTGTTATAACCAAGCCTGTATGAAAGTTTACAACGTAGCTGCACACAGGTCAAGAGAAAATGTTGAGGTGACAGACAGTGACATATTCAATACCGCCGTGCACACTTTTTCCTGCATCTAGAGTTTTTATTGGACAAATTCAGGTATGTTTATCCCTGTTTCGTTCCATTTGCTTCTGTTTAAGAAGTGTTTTTCAACAGAGTCGGCGGAATGAATACACCCCTAATCACGTGTAAACAGTTCACTCACCTTTTCTCTTAATTTGTGGACTTCAATGCATCAGCAGTATGTGACTAGGCAAAATAAAAGTTCAACCCAAACCATATCCTAAGCGCTACACACAGTCTACATGTCACACCCTGATCTAATTCACCTGTCTTTGTGATTGTCTCCACCCCCCTCCAGGTGTCGTCCATCTTCCCCATTATCCCCTGTGTATTTATACCTGTGTTCTCTGTTTATCTGTTGCCAGTTCATTTTGTTTTGTCAAGCCGACCAGTGGTTTTCCCTCTGTTCCTGTCTCTCGATTGTTCCTGTTTTCTAGTTTTCCCAGTTTTGACCTTTTCCGCCTGCCCTCACCCTGAGACTGCCTGCTGTCCTGTACCTTTTCCCCACCTATCTGGATTACTGACCTCTGCCTGCCTGCACCTTTGCCCCACCTATTTGGATTACTGACCCCTGCCTGCCCTTGACCTGTCTTTTGCCTGCCCCTGTTGGATCAATAAACTGTTGTTATTTTGATGTTGTCTGCATCTGGGTCTTACGTTAAACGTGATACTACATCGTTGTTAGCATATTAGCAAAAGTAACGTCCTAGTCAACATAGCTAATAGAACCAACGCGTTAGTAAATCCCTTACAATCATGCAGTAACCTTACCATCATTAAGCAGTATAGCAGTTACACCAGCGGACCCCGGTGGAAATAAATGAATAAAACCAAAAGCTTAACTTGACTTGGAAGAGTTCCAGTGTTGTGTTGGATAGCCAGCGAGCTAAGATAGCATCCCTCTGTTTGAGCCGGGTGTTTTGGGTAGGCTAATTCGCTAGCTAAGTGAAACTGAAAGTGAAGGAAAAAAACACTCTCTCTCTCTCTCTCTCTTCTCCTTCATTTTTGAAGAAATTAATTTGTTCAAAACTGTTCAACTATTGTCTTTCTCTCTCTTTGAGTCAACTACTCACCACATGTTAGCTTATGCTTTCAGTACTAGATTCATTCTCTGCTCCTTTGATTGGGTGGACAACATGTCAGTTCATGTTGCAAGAGCTCTGGTAGGTTGGAGCACGTCCTCCGGAAGTTGTCATAATTACTGTGGAAGTCTGTTGAAGGGGGTGAGAACCAAGAGCCACCTAGGTTTTGTATTGAAGTCAGTGTACCAAGAGGAGGACGGAAGCTAGCTGTCCTCCGGCTACACCATGCTGCTACCCTGCAGAGTGCTGTTGAGGCTACTGTCGACCTTCATTGCAAAACAGTGTGTTTAAATAAATTATTTGGTGACGGGAATATATTTACTTTCGTTTTCTAAAAAGGATAACTTAAATGTCTGACCATTTAAAAAAAAAAAAAAAAATTCACTAGGGAGGATAGTCCTCCCCTTCCTTCTCTGAGGAGCCTCCACTGTATACATATAGTTTACACTACAGTTTGGACTGCAGTTGAACACATACTAAACACTATCCTGACAATGACATATTTCATCGAGCACGACATCGACTGAAGCTATATTATATCAACTGAAATTAAGCAATTTGATATGTATATGATATATATATTTTGTGACATTGAGACATTAGGGCGGGGGGGGGGGTTGATGGGCATAAATACTCTAAAATATTTGCATTGACAATCAAAAAGCTAGTATAAGCTATTTGAAAGCAACCTGTTTACACATGCACATGGAGGGCCTCAGACACCTGTGAATCATTACATAAATTAGGTAAAAAAATGAGAAATGTTGACATATCAGTTATATTCTTGCAGGGCTCAACCCTCACAACAGGATTGCTCTTAATGTAAGGCAATAGCATTGTAAGGTCAATGACTAAATTAAGCAGATTTTTTTTGTCACCATGGGAGTTGCTGTGTATACAGCAATATACAATATATATACAGAACATATATATATCAGAAGCAGTTTGGACTTATCCTATTTTATAGAAGTCTGCTGGGTTAGTATATTGTAAACCCAAGTGATATACTGACCCTTTTAGTTTCACTTTCTTATTATAAGAATTCAGTGAGTTCAGAGAATATTTCAAGAGTGAAAGTAAATGCTTCGACAGACGGTGCAGAAGCAGGTTCGTTATTTCATTGAATCTCTTTTCATGAATGCAATGTTCAAATTGTTATTGCTTTGTCTATCTTGATGGGCTCATTGACATTGACAGCATTTAGAAGTTCAGTATGCACCTTGATGTTCTGCGGTAGTGCACACTGTATCGGACAAACTGTCATTTGAGCGTCTTGCTTGTGTTCTCACGCATCTGCTTTTGTATTACATTGAAAATCAGATGATCTTTGTGAGGCAGCGTCAATTAAAATTGAAAATGGGCAACAAGGTAAAGAATAGGACAAAAAAATCATTAATAATAACCAGATAAATGTTAACTTTGAATAATGTTTCGAACCAGCACTTAAAGTAGACCTATGTATTTCTCTTTCCAAGGTAAACTGTCTGCCACCTGCAGATGCAGATGCACCCCAAGGTAAGCTGAAGGACTATGCATGTGACACCTTCACAATCTTACCTTATTAATGCAATGAGAAAATCCAGAAACACTTGGAGGATAGTGGAAGTTGAAAAAAGTGTTTCTTTACTGTTTCAGCACATAGCCTTCCACAGGAATTTACATATGGATTTTATATCCTATTTAAAAATGGTTGGCCAATGGGGTGATACTGATGGTTTATTGGAACGGGTGGTTTGTTTACATAGCAGGTTATAATGACTAAAGTAGCAGGTTAGGAGAATTAACGTGGCAGCGGTGGCGGACTTGCCATTACATGCTGACCAAACCTGAGGTGCTCGTGGGTATATGCTCTTAAAAATCAATGAGGAGATGGGAGAGCCCGGACTTGCAGCGGGATGAGCGTCACAAATATAACCTACTTCTTAGCCTGGCCTCGCAGATGCTCGCGTGCAGTGTGGGTGCAAGGACTGAATAACATGTTTGTGTACATTTATTTTACAACGCTCACGCAGCATGTTAGGCAGAAGAGGCATTTACGGCTTCATATCATCAATGAGCTGGGCATATTTAAGATACATATTTTAAAAATAAATGTCAGATTTGACTTTTCATAGCAGGTTAGGAGAATTAACGTAGAATGTTAGGAATATTGTGTTAATATTAGGGTTAGCTAAAATGACAAAAGCTGGATCCCTTCTAGCCGTACTGCAGGCCCGTACATTGTTTCACACAATATGATTGCAAACGTGAAGTTCATTGAAAGTCAGCTGCAGCAAAAAAAGAAAGATTGAAAAATTACATAAATTTACGCATTTCTTTAGTTTTAAAGAAAGGTGCCGCTGATAATACTGCCATCATCGTCGAGGCAGAGGGCACGATGGAGACGAGCCCAGACACACGGTAATTCCACTGTAAAAAAAAAAATGAAATTCAGAGCTTTCTAATATCGCTCAGATATAGAACAGCCACTTCTAAACATACCTACTTTTAACTTAATTTTTGACTGATAAGTTTCTATGGGATAATAGCAGTAAGGTCAAATTCAATGTTTCATCAAATAATTGTTTATGTTTTGGTGACGGCCCCCCCCACCATCAACAATTCCACAACTACTACCTTATACACACAAGTGTAAAGGGATAAAGAATATGTACATAAAGATATATGAATGAGTGATGGTACAGAACGGCATAGGAAAGATGCAGTAGATGGTATTGAGTACAGTATATACATATACATATGAGATGAGTAATGTAGGGTATATAAACAAAGTGGCATAGTTTAAAGTGGCTAGTGATATATGTATTACATAAAGATGGCAAGATGCAGTAGATGATATAGAGTACAGTATATACATATACATATGAGATGAGTAATGTAGGGTATGTAAACATTAAATTAAGTTGCATTGTTTAAAGTGGCTAGTGATACATTTTTTCCATCAATTTCCATTATTAAAGTGGCTGGAGTTTAGTCAGTATGTTGGCAGCAGCCACTCAATGTTAGTGGTGGCTGTTTAACAGTCTGATGGCCTTGAGATAGAAGCTGTTTTTCATTCTCTCTGTCCCTGCTTTGATGCACCTGTACTGACCTCGCCTTCTGGAAGATAGCGGGGTGAACAGGCAGTGGCTCGGGTGGTTGTTGTCCTTGATGATCTTTATGGCCTCCCTGTGACATCGGGTGGTGTAGGTGTCCTGGAGGGCAGGTAGTTTGCCCCCGGTGATGCTTTGTGGTGCAGACCTCACTAACCTCTAGAGAGCCTTACGGTTGTCGGCGGAGCAGTTGCCGTACCAGGCGGTGATACAGCCCGACAGGAAGCTCTCGATTGTGCATCTGTAGAAGTTTGTGAGTGCTTTTGGTTACAAGCCAAATTTCTTCAGCCTCCTGAGGTTGAAGAGGCGCTGCTGCGCCTTCTTCACAACGTTGTCTGTGTGGGTGGACCAATTCAGTTTGTCCGTGATGTGTACGCCGAGGAACTTTAAACTTACTACCCTCTCCACTACTGTCCCGTCGATGTGGATAGGGGGGTGCTCCCTCTGCTGTTTCCTGAAGTCCACATTCATCTCCTTTGTTTTGTTGACGTTGAGTGTGAGGTTATTTTCCTGACACCACGCTCAGAGGGCCCTCACCTCCTCCCTGTAGGTCGTCTCGTTGTTGTTGGTAATCAAGCCTACCACTGTAGTGTCGTCCGCAAACTTGATGATTGATTTGGAGGCGTGCATGGCCACGCAGTCGTGGGTGAACAGGGAGTACAGGAGAGGGCTACATTTAGAAATCTATGTTATTCAATTATTGCACCCACCACACTGCTCGAACGCGCCAACGAGCACCTGCATCGCCAAGGGCTAAAATAGAAGTCAGTTCTATTTCTGACACAGATCACGCTGCAAGTCCTGCCTCCAATGTGACGCTGCAAGTCCTGCCTCACATTGGTGCGGCTGGCTTCCGGGTTGGATGGCGCCGTGTTAAGAAGCAGTGCGGCTTGGTTGGGTTGTGTATCGGAGGACACATGACTTTCAACCTTCGTCTCTCCCGAGCCCGTACGGGAGTTGTAGCGATGAGACAAGACCAACCAAAAGTGGTTATCATGGAATAGGCTGAGGGTTCATCCACTGAAGTGAATACTTGCGTGTTGATCAGAGTGAGCAGGGCTTAAAGATCTGACAATGCTCTCTAGTTTACCTCAGACATTTCCTGTATCTCTATAGGGTCGACGATGGACAAATTCTTCACTGTTGTGACTGGGAATACTCTGGGGTCTCATGAGGAATTAATCAACCGTCTTGCTGCCAAAAGACACTTAACTGAAGTGACTTCACTAGAGGAGAGTGATGTCATCCTGGCTTTCTGTCCCATTGTCTCTCGTGCTGGGACTGATATTGAAGCAGCACTGCAGCAGATTCCAGGTAATCAATATCCATGAACATTGTCAAAACGTTAATGATTCATTAATCAGGTATGTTTACGTGATTATTGTTACTGTTATACCCTCTCTCTTGACAGCTGGTAAACCTGTCATTCTGGTAGTGCTGCATCACACCTTCAATCCAGACTACACTGTACCTGACAGTAGCAGACTAGTGACCAGAGGTGATGTAAAACTCACAGTGGACTGTCTCTTCCATGAGAACCAGGGACTACTGGAGTGTCCTCGCAATGAAGAAGCAATTCTAAAGATTCTGGACAGGCCAGATATACAGCCAAAGGTAGTTTCTGGTTCTTGTCAGCAAACAACTTATTATTAAATACAATACACATTCAAAAGCAGAGATTTGACACCAATTTTTTTTTATTTTTTTAATGTGCTATTGTCTTTAATAATATTCATAATTTGAAAACTAGTATTTGAATAAATTATAATAAATGATTCATTGTTTTGGATGAATGAGTAACAACCTCGCCTTCTAGACAAGTAATCCTGCTGCTCCAGAGAAGACCAGACAGAGACCCCCTGCTGTTTCAAATCCACCTGAAGGTACAGTCAGCACATGGGGATTCATTTTGACACTTTATTTACACTATGCATTGTCCTTCAGTGCTCACTCACTGCTGTTTTTTTCTATTGTTTTTTAGATGCTGTTAACGATGCTGACGAACGTCCTCCAGGTCTCAAGATCTCTGGGATTACAAAGCCACCTAAACAGGTTGGCATGAAGGCTACAGCCATGTCCATTTTCTTCTAGGCATTCTGTTGATATTTGATAACTAATAGAGTTACCTCATAACATATCGACATTAGAAATCACATTGAATGACACATAAATGTCTGCTTGTGGCAATTTATTTTGGACTTTTGAAATGAATATTCCCCCCCCAACAATTAACACAGGGTCTTTTCTATTATTTTTTAAAAGGAAACTAAACTTTTCTTTCTGTTGCAGCAGGACTATCCAACAAGTAAGTAGTGTTATAAATGTAACATTAATATAATATGTTGCACAATAAATAGGTGTCATAGGGCCTTTTGAAACAGTTATCTACTGTCAAGCAGGGTGTTCCCTTCAAGGTAATCAATATCCATGAAACCATGTTAAAAGTGGTTATCATGGAATAAGCTGAGGGTTCATCCACTGAAGTGAATACTTGTGTGTTGATCAGAGTGAGCAGGGCTTAAAGATCTGACAATCCTCTCTAGTTTACCTCAGAAATTTCTTGTATCTTTATAGGGTCG
This sequence comes from Oncorhynchus clarkii lewisi, assembly GCF_045791955.1. NCBI lineage: Eukaryota > Metazoa > Chordata > Actinopteri > Salmoniformes > Salmonidae > Oncorhynchus > Oncorhynchus clarkii. The sequence continues at coordinate 67,328,178 of NC_092150.1, read as the reverse complement.
ACGATGGACAAATTCCTCACTGTTGTGACTGGGAATACTCTGGGGTCTCATGAGGAATTAATTCATTGTCTCGCTGCCAAAAGACACTTAACTGAAGTGACGTCACTAGAGGAGAGTGATGTCATCCTGGCTTTCTGTCCCATTGTCTATTGTGCTTGGACTGATATTGAAGTAGCACTGCAGCAGATTCCAGGTAATCAATATCCATGAAGAACATTGTCAAAACGTGAATGATTCATTAATCAGGTATGTTTACGTGATTATTGTTACTGTTATACCCTCTCTTGACAGCTGGTAAACCTGTCATCCTGGTAGTGCTGCATCATACCTTCGATCCAGACTACACTGTACCTGACAGTAGCAGACTAGTGACCAGAGGTGATGTAATACTCACAGTGGACTGTCTCTTCCATGAGAGCCAGAGACGACAGGAGTGTCCTCGATATGAAGAAGCAATTGAAAAGATTCTAAAGGCTCTTGACAAAGGTCCTGAGGTAAAGCATCAATATATCTACTTACCTTCTAAAATAAGGGTTCAATAATATAAAAGTAAAAATCAATACCTTCATTGTGAAGGATGGAAAATCTGTGTGGGTGGGGTTTAGACTTTTGGGACTCTTCCATAGGTTCCATTATGCAGACCAAGCTAAATGAAGAAGGAAAACAAATAGGAGTTGACGATATAATGTGAAAACATGTCCTTTTTGTGTTTGTTTGTTTTTTACAGAACAAAGATCAGTGGGCCAGACTGGTATGCCAATACTTTGTAAATTACACATTTCTAAATAACATATTATACTGTATTGACCCATTTTCATATAACTAACTTTGAGAAATGTGTTCTGTATGTTAATGATTCCTAAAAATGTTTGTACTGAAAGTAAAACTAATATACAGATGTAAGCCTAGATAAGTAGTGCAGATATAAAACTCAACTTATTTGGCATCTTTCTAATACATGATTTTCTTATCTTTCTCCAGAGGAAGATTCTCTGGATCTGCGGTGTTATTGGTGTAGGCTGGGGCATATACACTTCTTATAGAAGGATTAAAGAAATATGCTTTCACTTTTTGCAATAAAACGGTTCCAATCTAAGGTAATTACACAGCTGTAAGAGGAGTGCCAGTTGTATTTCACATCAGATATCAATTTTCCAATGTGATATCCTTGAAAAATAATAAAGGAAGATAGAGGACCAGCGAATTGCTTTGTGTCATCTTTCCCACCAACACAGACACAAATGATAAAATAAAATAAAATTGTATCAAATAAAATAAAATGTTATTTGTCACATGCACCGAACACAACAGGTGTAGTAGACCTTACAGTGAAATGCTTACTTACAAGCCCTTAACCAACAATGCAGTTAAAAAAATAAAAAGGTGTTTAGTTAAAAAATAGATTCAGTTGAAGTCGGAAGTTTACATACACTTAGGTTGGAATCATTAAAACTCATTTTTCAACCACTCCACAAATTTCTTGTTAACAAACGATAGTTTTGGCAAGTCAGTTAGGACATCTACTTTGTCAGTGACAACAATTTATTATTTCTATGTTTATTTATTTATTTAACTTAAAATTCACTGTATCACAATTCCAGTGGGTGAGAAGTTTACATACACTAAGCTGACTGTGCCTTTAAACAACATAAAAAATCCAGAAAACAATTTCATGGCTTTAGAAGCTTCTGATACGCTAACTGACATCATTTGAGTCAATTGGAGGTGTACCTGTGGATGTTTCCTCCTTCCTCTGACATGCCTAGTATAGAGGTCCTGGATGGCAGGAATCTTGGCCCCAGTGATGTACTGGGCCGTACGCACTACCCTCTGTAGTGCCTTGCGGACTCCATAATTCTTAAATTAAATTAAGAAGTTTGGAACCTCCAAGGCTCTTCCGAGAGCTGGCCGAAGGGCCAAACTGAGCAATTGGGGGAGAAGGGCCTTGGTCAGGGAGGTGACCAAGAACCTGACGGTCACTCTGACCGAGAACGGGTGTACAATGCTTTAAGGAAGTGGAGCCAAGTATCCATTATCTCTCATGTAAGCTTGCCACCCATTTAGGAGAAGCAAGCAGCTCTTTGTGTAAGAAGTATACAATGACTGTGTACGAATCAAACTTTGAGTTTCCTCTCCGATTTATCCCGAGTGTGATCTCCCTTGCAATTGCTTGAACAAACTCTTATTAACTGGATAATGAGCTCTGCCTGGTCCTTGATACGAGATTTCCTCAACAATGTTTACTATGTTACGTCTAGTCTATGAGACCAGGCTGATTCATTTGCTCTACTAAGTTGAGTGTGGCAGTGCTGGCACCTTTCCATCCTTCCCTGCTCCTTCAGTAATCAAGGTACAGGCCTAGTCCTACAAGCTAGCCACCTTGCTTTTTGGTTGTGTCCATTGTGTGGCTCTCACTAACTCTGTTGTATCAAACAAAATAAACATGTTATTGGTCACATGCACACATTTAGCAGATGCTATTGTGGGTGTAGCGAAATGCTTGTGTTCCTAGCTTCAACAGTGCAGTAGTATCTAACAATACAGAAACATCTAAAAGTAAAGGAAAATATAAGAAATATATGAATATTAGATTGAGCAATGTTGGAGTGGCATTGACTAAAATACAGTAGAATAGAATACAGTGTTTACATGAGATGAGTAAAGCAGTATGTAAACATTATTAAAGTGACTAGTGTTCCATTATTAGTGGTCGGTGATTCCAAGTCTATGTATATGGGGCAGGGTTGCGTAACCTGCTTCATCACTAGCCAATGCCGGTTAGTGATGGCTATTTAACAGTCGGATGGCCTTGAGATAGAAGCTGTTTTTCAGTCTCTCGGTCCCAGCTTTCATGCACCTGTACTGACCTCACCTTCTGGATGATAGTGTTTCCCAACTCCAGTTCTCAAGTATCCCCAACAGCACACATTGTTGGTGAAGCACCGGACAAACTCACTTGATTCAACTCATTGAGGGCTTGATGATCAGTTGACCAGTTGAGTCAGGTGTGCTTGTCCGGGGCAACAAGAATGTGTGCTGTTGGGGGTACTGGAGGACTGGAGTTGGGAGTCACTGCTCTAACATAAGAGGTTAGTCAAATAAATCAGTGATGTGACTGACGGGGAGTAGAAATTCTTAATCTAGTCCGAAATATTTCCCCTGAGGGGCAAGAAGTTATGGCAACAAAGAGGAGGAGAGATACCTTCCACTGTTCTGTTCTAGCCACAACATGCTCTTCCCCACACACACACACACTCTCACACACATTCCTTGCTGCTGCAGACCTTAGCCTGATTCCCAGTCTGTTTGTGCCATCCTGCCAACTCCTTGTCACTCACGGTGATGCCAATGGTTTGGCTTGACAATGACAGCAATGGAGTTGGCTACAGACACCTAGCCAACTCACACTGCATTACAAACACACACATTAACACCCCCCCCCCCCCCCGCCCTCTTGGCCCTCCTCATGGTGGACTACCACCTGGCTATCTTCATCACTGTGATGCTGGTCAGGAAACTCGTGTGGACCAGAGTGTCAGAGGTACTACACCTTCTATGTATCTCTCTCTCGCTTTATCTGTCGCTATGGGTCAGGAGACTCGTTATTACATTTGAAAGGACAAAAAAAGCTATTACATTATTGGCAGTTATTACATTATGGACTACTCTATAATGGAGCTAAGATTGTCCACTCCTTGTCAGTCATCAGTCTTTTACATCTTGTTTAAATGCCAGTAGATTACCTAATGACATATACACTGAGTATACCAAACATTAGGAACATCTTCATAATATTGAGTTGCACCCCCTCCCCCCACACCTTTCGCCCTCGGAACAGCCTCAATTCGTCGATGTATGGCCTCTACAAGGTGTCGAAAATGTTCCACAGGGATGCTGGCCCATGTTGACTCCAATGCTTCCCACAGTTATGTCGAGTTGGCTGGTGCACCATTCTTGATACACACAGGAAACTGTTCAGTGTGAAAAATCCAGAAGCGTTGCAGTTCTTGACACAAACCAGTGCGCTTAGCACCTACTATCATACCCTGTTCAAAGGTACTTTATTTAAAAAATATATATATATTTAAACTTTATTTAAAACTTATTCGGGATCGGTGGCTTCCCATGTGATGGTTGAGCTAATGTAGGCTAATGCGATTAGCATGAGCATTATGCATGAGCAACAAGAACATTTCCCAGGACATAGACATATCTGAAATTCTTGTTAATCTAACTGCACTGTCAAATTTATAGTAGCAATTACAGTGAAAGAATACCATGCTATTGTTTGAGGAGAGTGCACAATTTTGAACTTGAAAAGTTATTAAACAAATTAGGCACATTTGGGCAGTCTTGATACAAAATCTTGAACAGAAATGCAATGGTTCATTGGATCAGTCTTAAACGTTGCACATACACTGCTGCCATCTAATGGCCAGAATCTAAATTGCACCAGATCTAATGTGTTATATTCTCCAACATTCCTTTCACATTTCCACAAACTTCAAAGTGTTTCTTTTAAAAATGGTACCAAGAATATGCATATCCTTGCTTCAGGTCCTGAGCTACAGACAGTTAGATTTGGATATGTCTTTCTAGGCGAATATTGAAAAAGAAGTGTCCGATCCTTAAAAGTTAAATTCAGTTAAAACAAATCCTTATATACAATGAATGCCTACCCTGGCCAAACACCCTAACGCGGACGAGGCTAGGCCAATTGTGAGCCACCCTATGAGACTCCTGATCACGGCCGGTTGTGATAAAGCTTGGGATCGAACCAGGGTCTGTAGTGACCCCGCTAGCACTGAGATGCAGTGCCTTAGACCGCTGCGCAACTCGAGAGCATAAAGATGCACTATGCAGAAATCTTTCTGCCATTTCCTGGTTGCTAAAATGTACCATATATACCAAATATATTTTCCATAACCAAAAATATTGTACTTTCAGCTGTTTGAAGCTGGTTTACAAAACCAAAAGTATAAGACGCAAAAACGAAACTTAAGCACGGGAAGCATAGATATAACATTTCTATGTGAATTTAGTTGGGTCGCCCAAAAAGTGACATACACTACATGGCCAAAAGTATGTGGACAACCCTTAAAATTAGTGGATTTGGCTATTTCAGCCAAACCTGTTGTTGACAGATGTATAAAATCGAGCACACAGCCATGCAATCTCCTTAGCCAAACATTGGCACTAGAATGGCCTTACTGAGCTCAGTGACTTTCAACGTGGCACTGTCACAGGATGCCACCTTAGCAACAAGTCAGTTTGTGAAATTTCTGCACATCTAGAGCTGCACTAGACAACTGTATGTGCTGTTATTGTGAAGTGGAAACGTCTAGGAGCAACAACGGCTCAGCTGTGAAGTGGTAAGCCACACAAGCTCACAGAACGGTACCGCCAAGTGCTGAAAGGTGTCGCGCGTAAAAATGGTCTCTCCTCGGTTGCAACATTCCCTACAGAGTTCCAAACGGCCTCTGGAAGCAACATCAGCACAAGAACTGTTCGTCGGGAGCGTCATGAAATGGGTTTCTATGGCCGAGCAGCCGCACACAAGCCTAAGATCACCATGGGCTATGCCAAGCGTTAGCTGGAGTGGTGTAAAGCTCACCGCCATTGGACTCTGGAGCAGTGGAAACGCGCTCTCTGGAGTGATGTACCACGCTTCACCATCTGGTAGTCCTACAGACAAATCTGGGTTTGGCGGATGCCAGGAGAACGCTACCTGCCTGAATGCATAGTGCCAACTGTAAAGTTTGGTGGAGGATAAATAATGGTCTGGGGCTGTTTTTCATGGTTCGGGCTAGGCCACTTAGTCAGTGATGTAAAGTACTTAAGTAGAAATACTTGAAAGGACTACTTAAGTAGTTTTCTGTACTTTCCTTTATTTATATTTGACAACATTTACTTTACTACATTCCTAAAGAAAATGATGTACTTTCTACTTCATACATTTCCCCTGACAGCCAAAAGTACTCGTTACATTTTGAATGCTTAGCAGGACAGGAAAATGGTCTAATTCACACACATCAAGAGAACATTCCTGGTCATCCATACTGCCTCTGATCTGGCAAACTCAAACACATGCTTCGTTTGTAAATGATGTCTGAGTGTTGGAGCGAATCCCTTGGCTATCTGTACATAAAACAAATAAGAACATGGTGCCGTTTGGTTTGCATAATATAAGGAATTTGAATTGATTTATACTTTTACTTTTGACACTCAATATATTTTAGCTTTATTTCCTTCGTTTTGTCATTATTTAGTATGGTCAGGGCGTGAGTTGGGGTGGGCAGTCTATGTTTGTTTTTCTATGATTTGGGGATGTCTATGTTTCGGGGGGGGCAACTCCATATTAATGTCCATGATTTGGAATGAGATGTTTGACGAGCGGGTGTCCACATACTTTTGGTAATGTAGTGTATTTCAGCTCTAAATATTTTGTCTTGCCCATTCACCCTCTGAATGGCACACACACAATCCATGTCTCAAGGATTAAAAATCCTTCTTTAACCTGTTTCCTCCCATTCATCTACACTGAAGTAGTTTAACAAGTGATGTCAATAAGGGATCATAGCTGTCACCTGGATTCACCTAGTGACTCTATGTCATGGAAAGAGCAGGTGTTTTTAAAGTTTAGTTCCATATGACAAAAGTTTGCCAAAGGAGAGCTAAACTATCACTTCAATCCAGGCTCCAACAAGGAACTTCACTGCAGTAAAAAAACACAGGCCAGACTCCAGCCTGGCATTGGCTGGACTTCGAACCAGTCCTGCAGGTCTCTAAGTTCTCTGTGTACCATGATCCCTGGTGCTCTCTAAGTAATGATCTCACACACAGTGAATCTGTTCCTTGGCCAGTCAGTGTATAATGGCTAATCCCATACACACACTGACAGTTTGGCACACGCTCAAAGAAACACCAATCCCAGGTAGCCATTTCCAATAATACGAAATCACTGACAAAGTGGAGTAATACTGGCAACATAATGTAATATACATTGAAATGGACTGGATTTATGTCTCTTTCATCTGAGAGTGGAGGACTGCCGTACCTGAGTTGGTAAACACAAATTGTGGTAGGGCAAGAGCACAGAGGCATCCTATGAGATGTGACATGTGTTTGAATTATTTTGTACAAAATGAATCCCATCATTCTCCTTTTTTTGATGTAATCACTGATCTGACATGAGTTTACTGGTGGATTTACTGGTGTAAGCCATGAAATGAACACCTATCCAATTATGTTATACATACATACAGTACCATTCAAAAGTTTGGAAACACCTACTCGTTTTTCTTTATTTTTACAATTTTCTACATTGTAAAATAATCCAAACCCAATGTATCACTGCTTGGATTCAAGTGACACTGACAGAAGATCGACTAGGGGTATTTAATTGCCACTGGTTTAGACCTGCTGACACATTGGCTAAAATGACTGCTGACTACTGTAGTTTTACTGCAACATTTATGGACTATTGTAGTTTTACCTCCCTAATTTTTCTCTTTTTCCAAATGTTGCAATTGACTGGTTGGTATCTCTGCTTGGATTCAAACGTCCTGCTACAAACGGTTGAGATATGAAGGAAGGTATTGCACTGATGTGTATTTGTATTTTATTGACAGGCCAGGGGTGATCCATAGATCAGGGCGGGGTGATAAATAATTGCCTACTCGACATCCTGCTCTGCAACATCATTGAAAACAACCCCCATCTAAGCAAAAATAAAAATAAACGACAGGGTAAATATAAAGAAATACGTAGGCTTACATTTAACTTATTCTACTGTGGGCTACTGCTTATTATTGTAGTTGCACGAAAGTGAACATTTTAGATTGCTCCATATTTCCAAATGGTTTATGTTATACAGTATATTATGTAAATAACAAAATGTTCCTATTACATAAAACAGAGGCATATATTTGAGGTTGATATATACCGTGCTCGACTCTCACAACACAAAGAAGCGATTCTGGAGAGGATGTTGCACAGAGGTCCAACGTGAGAGAACACTTGTGTTTCTGGGAAAGAGACCAGATGACATTAACATCATAGTTTTGTGTACAATGTGATCAGATGTAATACATGATACAGTATAAATACTACTCTGAAATTCTTCACTGTAACAACTGGGAATACTGGGATGTCTCATGAGGACTTTACAGGGTGTCTCATTACAGGAAGAGGTTTAACTGAAGTGACTATGGAAGAGAATGATGTTATCCTGGCTTTCTGTTCCATCGTCTGTCGTGCTGGGAGTGATATTGAAGTAGCACTGCAGCAGATTCCAGGATTTCAATATGAATGCTTGTCCTAGATTTAAGGATCTGATACTTACTCCTTTCAAACCACATGTACTGCAACCTACACTCCTTTCAAACCACATGTACTGCACTCCTTAACACAATAAATTTGTACCTTAATATATTGTAATTATCTGTTTTCCTGAATGATTTATTGTTCTTGTCTGTCCCTCACTCTCTTGACAGCTGGTAAACCTGTCATCCTGGTAGTGCTGCATCATACCTTCAATCCAGACTACACTGTACCTGACAGTAGCGGACTAGTGACCAGAGGTGATGTAATACTCACAGTGGACTGTCTCTTTGATGAGAGCCAGGGACTACAGGAGTGTCATTGCATTGAAAAGTAGTCAAAAAGATTCTGAAGAGGTTCAACATATAACCAAAGGTAAGCCATTTCACTTGTATTCCACATGATGGCGATAGAGTTGAATACTGGTGTATACTTATTGTTGACACAAGAGACACATTCTCATTGTTTTCCATACAAACATTCACATATGTTACCCTCTTTTCAGAAGAATCTGCTGCTCAGCTGCTGTGCCTGTTGATGTTCCACTGACAATGATATAATCACTCGCCTTGTGAATCAAGATGACTGACACTGGATTATACACCAGTTACGGTCAGAGCTGTTTATGATGAGGGAGGAGGATTTTTTGTTGTTGTAATGAGCATGGCCTTATTTCTATTACAGCATATTCCATTCATATTCCATTCACCCAGCTCAATGTAACGTCGATAGGTTTAGGCTACAACATTATCCTCAAATGTTCCATATACCGTACCCATCATGAGGTTGTTATAACCAAGCCTGTATGAAAGTTTACAACGTAGCTGCACACAGGTCAAGAGAAAATGTTGAGGTGACAGACAGTGACATATTCAATACCGCCGTGCACACTTTTTCCTGCATCTAGAGTTTTTATTGGACAAATTCAGGTATGTTTATCCCTGTTTCGTTCCATTTGCTTCTGTTTAAGAAGTGTTTTTCAACAGAGTCGGCGGAATGAATACACCCCTAATCACGTGTAAACAGTTCACTCACCTTTTCTCTTAATTTGTGGACTTCAATGCATCAGCAGTATGTGACTAGGCAATATAAAAGTTCAACCCAAACCATATCCTAAGCGCTACACACAGTCTACATGTCACACCCTGATCTAATTCAACTGTCTTTGTGATTGTCTCCACCCCCCTCCAGGTGTCGTCCATCTTCCCCATTATCCCCTGTGTATTTATACCTGTGTTCTCTGTTTATCTGTTGCCAGTTCATTTTGTTTTGTCAAGCCGACCAGTGGTTTTCCCTCTGTTCCTGTCTCTCGATTGTTCCTGTTTTCTAGTTTTCCCAGTTTTGACCTTTTCCGCCTGCCCTCACCCTGAGACTGCCTGCTGTCCTGTACCTTTTCCCCACCTATCTGGATTACTGACCTCTGCCTGCCTGCACCTTTGCTCCACCTATCTGGATTACTGACCCCTGCCTGCCCTTGACCTGTCTTTTGCCTGCCCCTGTTGGATCAATAAACTGTTGTTATTTTGATGTTGTCTGCATCTGGGTCTTACGTTAAACGTGATACTACATCGTTGTTAGCATATTAGCAAAAGTAACGTCCTAGTCAACATAGCTAATAGAACCAACGCGTTAGTAAATCCCTTACAATCATGCAGTAACCTTACCATCATTAAGCAGTATAGCAGTTACACCAGCGGACCCCGGTGGAAATAAATGAATAAAACCAAAAGCTTAACTTGACTTGGAAGAGTTCCAGTGTTGTGTTGGATAGCCAGCGAGCTAACATAGCATCCCTCTGTTTGAGCCGGGTGTTTTGGGTAGGCTAATTCGCTAGCTAAGTGAAACTGAAAGTGAAGAAAAAAAACACTCTCTCTCTCTCTCTCTCTCTCTCTTCTCCTTCATTTTTGAAGAAATTAATTTGTTCAAAACTGTTAAACTATTGTCTTTCTCTCTCTTTGAGTCAACTACTCACCACATGTTAGCTTATGCTTTCAGTACTAGATTCATTCTCTGCTCCTTTGATTGGGTGGACAACATGTCAGTTCATGTTGCAAGAGCTCTGGTAGGTTGGAACACGTCCTCCGGAAGTTGTCATAATTACTGTGGAAGTCAACTGAAATTAAGCAATTTGATATGTATATGATATATATATTTTGTGACATTGAGACATTAGGGGGGGGGGTTGATGGGCATAAATACTCTAAAATATTTGCATTGACAATCAAAAAGCTAGTATAAGCTATTTGAAAGCAACCTGTTTACACATGCACATGGAGGGCATCAGACACCTGTGAATCATTACAGAAATTAGGTAAAAAAATGAGAAATGTTGACATATCAGTTATATTCTTGCAGGGCTCAACCCTCACAACAGGATTGCTCTTAATGTAAGGCAATAGCATTGTAAGGTCAATGACTAAATTAAGCAGATTTTTTTGGTCACCATGGGAGTTGCTGTGTATACAGCAATATACAATATATATACAGAACATAAAACAATCTGTTTTATCAGAAGCAGTTTGGACTTATCCTATTTTATAGAAGTCTGCTGGGTTAGTATATTGTAAACCCAAGTGATATACTGACCCTTTTAGTTTCACTTTCTTATTATAAGAATTCAGTGAGTTCAGAGAATATTTCAAGAGTGAAAGTAAATGCTTCGACAGACACGGTGCAGAAGCAGGTTCGTTATTTCATTGAATCTCTTTTCATGAATGCAATGTTCAAATTGTTATTGCTTTGTCTATCTTGATGGGCTCATTGACATTAACAGCATTTAGAAGTTCAGTATGCACCTTGATGTTCTGCGGTAATGCACACTGTATCGGACAAACTGTCATTTGAGCGTCTTGCTTGTGTTCTCACGCATCTGCTTTTGTATTACATTGAAAATCAGATGATCTTTGTGAGGCAGCGTCAATTAAAATTGAAAATGGGCAACAAGGTAAAGAATAGGACAAAAAAATCATTAATAATAACCAGATAAATGTTAACTTTGAATAATGTTTCGAACCAGCACTTAAAGTAGACCTATGTATTTCTCTTTCCAAGGTAAACTGTCTGCCACCTGCAGATGCAGATGCACCCCAAGGTAAGCTGAAGGACTATGCATGTGACACCTTCACAATCTTACCTTATTAATGCAATGAGAAAATCCAGAAACACTTGGAGGATAGTGGAAGTTGAAAAAAGTGTTTCTTTACTGTTTCAGCACATAGCCTTCCACAGGAATTTACATATGGATTTTATATCCTATTTAAAAATGGTTGGCCAATGGGGTGATACTGATGGTTTATTGGAACGGGTGGTTTGTTTACATAGCAGGTTATAATGACTAAAGTAGCAGGTTAGGAGAATTAACGTGGCAGCGGTGGCGGACTTGCCATTACATGCTGACCAAACCTGAGGTGCTCGTGGGTATATGCTCTTAAAAATCAATGAGGAGATGGGAGAGCCCGGACTTGCAGCGGGATGAGCGTCACAAATATAACCTACTTCTTAGCCTGGCCTCGCAGATGCTCGCGTGCAGTGTGGGTGCAAGGACTGAATAACATGTTTGTGTACATTTATTTTACAACGCTCACGCAGCATGTTAGGCAGAAGAGGCATTTACGGCTTCATATCATCAATGAGCTGGGCATATTTAAGATACATATTTTAAAAATAAATGTCAGATTTGACTTTTCATAGCAGGTTAGGAGAATTAACGTAGAATGTTAGGAATATTGTGTTAATATTAGGGTTAGCTAAAATGACAAAAGCTGGATCCCTTCTAGCCGTACTGCAGGCCCGTACATTGTTTCACACAATATGATTGCAAACGTGAAGTTCATTGAAAGTCAGCTGCAGCAAAAAAAGAAAGATTGAAAAATTACATATATTAACGCATTTCTTTAGTTAAAAGAAAGGTGCCGCTGATAATACTGCCATCATCGTCGAGGCAGAGGGCACGATGGAGACGAGCCCAGACACAGGGTAATTCCACTGTAAAAAAAAAAATGAAATTCAGAGCTTTCTAATATCGCTCAGATATAGAACAGCCACTTCTAAACATACCTACTTTTAACTTAATTTTTGACTGATAAGTTTCTATGGGATAATAGCAGTAAGGTCAAATTCAATGTTTCATCAAATAATTGTTTATGTTTTGGTGACGGCCCCCCCCACCATCAACAATTCCACAACTACTACCTTATACACACAAGTGTAAAGGGATAAAGAATATGTACATAAAGATATATGAATGAGTGATGGTACAGAACGGCATAGGAAAGATGCAGTAGATGGTATTGAGTACAGTATATACATATACATATGAGATGAGTAATGTAGGGTATATAAACAAAGTGGCATAGTTTAAAGTGGCTAGTGATATATGTATTACATAAAGATGGCAAGATGCAGTAGATGATATAGAGTACAGTATATACATATACATATGAGATGAGTAATGTAGGGTATGTAAACATTAAATTAAGTTGCATTGTTTAAAGTGGCTAGTGATACATTTTTTCCATCAATTTCCATTATTAAAGTGGCTGGAGTTTAGTCAGTATGTTGGCAGCAGCCACTCAATGTTAGTGGTGGCTGTTTAACAGTCTGATGGCCTTGAGATAGAAGCTGTTTTTCATTCTCTCTGTCCCTGCTTTGATGCACCTGTACTGACCTCGCCTTCTGGAAGATAGCGGGGTGAACAGGCAGTGGCTCGGGTGGTTGTTGTCCTTGATGATCTTTATGGCCTCCCTGTGACATCGGGTGGTGTAGGTGTCCTGGAGGGCAGGTAGTTTGCCCCCGGTGATGCTTTGTGGTGCAGACCTCACTAACCTCTAGAGAGCCTTACGGTTGTCGGCGGAGCAGTTGCCGTACCAGGCGGTGATACAGCCCGACAGGAAGCTCTCGATTGTGCATCTGTAGAAGTTTGTGAGTGCTTTTGGTTACAAGCCAAATTTCTTCAGCCTCCTGAGGTTGAAGAGGCGCTGCTGCGCCTTCTTCACAACGTTGTCTGTGTGGGTGGACCAATTCAGTTTGTCCGTGATGTGTACGCCGAGGAACTTTAAACTTACTACCCTCTCCACTACTGTCCCGTCGATGTGGATAGGGGGGTGCTCCCACTGCTGTTTCCTGAAGTCCACATTCATCTCCTTTGTTTTGTTGACGTTGAGTGTGAGGTTATTTTCCTGACACCACGCTCAGAGGGCCCTCACCTCCTCCCTGTAGGTCGTCTCGTTGTTGTTGGTAATCAAGCCTACCACTGTAGTGTCGTCCGCAAACTTGATGATTGATTTGGAGGCGTGCATGGCCACGCAGTCGTGGGTGAACAGGGAGTACAGGAGAGGGCTACATTTAGAAATCTATGTTATTCAATTATTGCACCCACCACACTGCTCGAACGCGCCAACGAGCACCTGCATCGCCAAGGGCTAAAATAGAAGTCAGTTCTATTTCTGACACAGATCACGCTGCAAGTCCTGCCTCCAATGTGACGCTGCAAGTCCTGCCTCACATTGGTGCGGCTGGCTTCCGGGTTGGATGGCGCCGTGTTAAGAAGCAGTGCGGCTTGGTTGGGTTGTGTATCGGAGGACACATGACTTTCAACCTTCGTCTCTCCCGAGCCCGTACGGGAGTTGTAGCGATGAGACAAGACCAACCAAAAGTGGTTATCATGGAATAGGCTGAGGGTTCATCCACTGAAGTGAATACTTGCGTGTTGATCAGAGTGAGCAGGGCTTAAAGATCTGACAATGCTCTCTAGTTTACCTCAGACATTTCCTGTATCTCTATAGGGTCGACGATGGACAAATTCTTCACTGTTGTGACTGGGAATACTCTGGGGTCTCATGAGGAATTAATCAACCGTCTTGCTGCCAAAAGACACTTAACTGAAGTGACTTCACTAGAGGAGAGTGATGTCATCCTGGCTTTCTGTCCCATTGTCTCTCGTGCTGGGACTGATATTGAAGCAGCACTGCAGCAGATTCCAGGTAATCAATATCCATGAACATTGTCAAAACGTTAATGATTCATTAATCAGGTATGTTTACGTGATTATTGTTACTGTTATACCCTCTCTCTTGACAGCTGGTAAACCTGTCATTCTGGTAGTGCTGCATCACACCTTCAATCCAGACTACACTGTACCTGACAGTAGCAGACTAGTGACCAGAGGTGATGTAAAACTCACAGTGGACTGTCTCTTCCATGAGAACCAGGGACTACTGGAGTGTCCTCGCAATGAAGAAGCAATTCTAAAGATTCTGGACAGGCCAGATATACAGCCAAAGGTAGTTTCTGGTTCTTGTCAGCAAACAACTTATTATTAAATACAATACACATTCAAAAGCAGAGATTTGACACCAATTTTTTTTTTTTTTTTTTATGTGCTATTGTCTTTAATAATATTCATAATTTGAAAACTAGTATTTGAATAAATTATAATAAATGATTCATTGTTTTGGATGAATGAGTAACAACCTCTCCTTCTAGACAAGTAATCCTGCTGCTCCAGAGAAGACCAGACAGAGACCCCCTGCTGTTTCAAATCCACCTGAAGGTACAGTCAGCACATGGGGATTCATTTTGACACTTTATTTACACTATGCATTGTCCTTCAGTGCTCACTCACTGCTGTTTTTTTCTATTGTTTTTTAGATGCTGTTAACGATGCTGACGAACGTCCTCCAGGTCTCAAGATCTCTGGGATTACAAAGCCACCTAAACAGGTTGGCATGAAGGCTACAGCCATGTCCATTTTCTTCTAGGCATTCTGTTGATATTTGATAACTAATAGAGTTACCTCATAACATATCGACATTAGAAATCACATTGAATGACACATAAATGTCTGCTTGTGGCAATTTATTTTGGACTTTTGAAATGAATATTCCCCCCCCAACAATTAACACAGGGTCTTTTCTATTATTTTTTAAAAGGAAACTAAACTTTTCTTTCTGTTGCAGCAGGACTATCCAACAAGTAAGTAGTGTTATAAATGTAACATTAATATAATATGTTGCACAATAAATAGGTGTCATAGGGCCTTTTGAAACAGTTATCTACTGTCAAGCAGGGTGTTCCCTTCAAGGTAATCAATATCCATGAAACCATGTTAAAAGTGGTTATCATGGAATAAGCTGAGGGTTCATCCACTGAAGTGAATACTTGTGTGTTGATCAGAGTGAGCAGGGCTTAAAGATCTGACAATCCTCTCTAGTTTACCTCAGAAATTTCTTGTATCTTTATAGGGTCGACGATGGACAAATTCCTCACTGTTGTGACTGGGAATACTCTGGGGTCTCATGAGGAATTAATTCATTGTCTCGCTGCCAAAAGACACTTAACTGAAGTGACGTCACTAGAGGAGAGTGATGTCATCCTGGCTTTCTGTCCCATTGTCTATTGTGCTTGGACTGATATTGAAGTAGCACTGCAGCAGATTCCAGGTAATCAATATCCATGAAGAACATTGTCAAAACGTGAATGATTCATTAATCAGGTATGTTTACGTGATTATTGTTACTGTTATACCCTCTCTCTTGACAGCTGGTAAACCTGTCATCCTGGTAGTGCTGCATCATACCTTCGATCCAGACTACACTGTACCTGACAGTAGCAGACTAGTGACCAGAGGTGATGTAATACTCACAGTGGACTGTCTCTTCCATGAGAGCCAGAGACGACAGGAGTGTCCTCGATATGAAGAAGCAATTGAAAAGATTCTAAAGGCTCTTGACAAAGGTCCTGAGGTAAAGCATCAATGTATCTACTTACCTTCTAAAATAAGGGTTCAATAATATAAAAGTAAAAATCAATACCTTCATTGTGAAGGATGGAAAATCTGTGTGGGTGGGGTTTAGACTTTTGGGACTCTTCCATAGGTTCCATTATGCAGACCAAGCTAAATGAAGAAGGAAAACAAATAGGAGTTGACGATATAATGTGAAAACATGTCCTTTTTGTGTTTGTTTGTTTTTTACAGAACAAAGATCAGTGGGCCAGACTGGTATGCCAATACTTTGTAAATTACACATTTCTAAATAACATATTATACTGTATTGACCCATTTTCATATAACTAACTTTGAGAAATGTGTTCTGTATGTTAATGATTCATAAAAATGTTTGTACTGAAAGTAAAACTAATATACAGATGTAAGCCTAGATAAGTAGTGCAGATATAAAACTCAACTTATTTGGCATCTTTCTAATACATGATTTTCTTATCTTTCTCCAGAGGAAGATTCTCTGGATCTGCGGTGTTATTGGTGTAGGCTGGGGCATATACACTTCTTATAGAAGGATTAAAGAAATATGCTTTCACTTTTTGCAATAAAACGGTTCCAATCTAAGGTAATTACACAGCTGTAAGAGGAGTGCCAGTTGTATTTCACATCAGATATCAATTTTCCAATGTGATATCCTTGAAAAATAATAAAGGAAGATAGAGGACCAGCGAATTGCTTTGTGTCATCTTTCCCACCAACACAGACACAAATGATAAAATAAAATAAAATTGTATCAAATAAAATAAAATGTTATTTGTCACATGCACCGAACACAACAGGTGTAGTAGACCTTACAGTGAAATGCTTACTTACAAGCCCTTAACCAACAATGCAGTTAAAAAAAGAAAAAGGTGTTAAGTTAAAAAATAGATTCAGTTGAAGTCGGAAGTTTACATACACTTAGGTTGGAATCATTAAAACTCATTTTTCAACCACTCCACAAATTTCTTGTTAACAAACGATAGTTTTGGCAAGTCAGTTAGGACATCTACTTTGTCAGTGACAACAATTTATTATTTCTATGTTTATTTATTTATTTAACTTAAAATTCACTGTATCACAATTCCAGTGGGTGAGAAGTTTACATACACTAAGCTGACTGTGCCTTTAAACAACATAAAAAATCCAGAAAACAATTTCATGGCTTTAGAAGCTTCTGATACGCTAACTGACATCATTTGAGTCAATTGGAGGTGTACCTGTGGATGTTTCCTCCTTCCTCTGACATGCCTAGTATAGAGGTCCTGGATGGCAGGAATCTTGGCCCCAGTGATGTACTGGGCCGTACGCACTACCCTCTGTAGTGCCTTGCGGACTCCATAATTCTTAAATTAAATTAAGAAGTTTGGAACCTCCAAGGCTCTTCCGAGAGCTGGCCGAAGGGCCAAACTGAGCAATTGGGGGAGAAGGGCCTTGGTCAGGGAGGTGACCAAGAACCTGACGGTCACTCTGACCGAGAACGGGTGTACAATGCTTTAAGGAAGTGGAGCCAAGTATCCATTATCTCTCATGTAAGCTTGCCACCCATTTAGGAGAAGCAAGCAGCTCTTTGTGTAAGAAGTATACAATGACTGTGTACGAATCAAACTTTGAGTTTCCTCTCCGATTTATCCCGAGTGTGATCTCCCTTGCAATTGCTTGAACAAACTCTTATTAACTGGATAATGAGCTCTGCCTGGTCCTTGATACGAGATTTCCTCAACAATGTTTACTATGTTACGTCTAGTCTATGAGACCAGGCTGATTCATTTGCTCTACTAAGTTACGTGTGGCAGTGCTGGCACCTTTCCATCCTTCCCTGCTCCTTCAGTAATCAAGGTACAGGCCTAGTCCTACAAGCTAGCCACCTTGCTTTTTGGTTGTGTCCATTGTGTGGCTCTCACTAACTCTGTTGTATCAAACAAAATAAACATGTTATTGGTCACATGCACACATTTAGCAGATGCTATTGTGGGTGTAGCGAAATGCTTGTGTTCCTAGCTTCAACAGTGCAGTAGTATCTAACAATACAGAAACATCTAAAAGTAAAGGAAAATATAAGAAATATATGAATATTAGATTGAGCAATGTTGGAGTGGCATTGACTAAAATACAGTAGAATAGAATACAGTGTTTACATGAGATGAGTAAAGCAGTATGTAAACATTATTAAAGTGACTAGTGTTCCATTATTAAAGTGGTCAGTGATTCCAAGTCTATGTTTATGGGGCAGGGTTGCGTAACCTGCTTCATCACTAGCCAATGCCGGTTAGTGATGGCTATTTAACAGTCGGATGGCCTTGAGATAGAAGCTGTTTTTCAGTCTCTCGGTCCCAGCTTTCATGCACCTGTACTGACCTCACCTTCTGGATGATAGTGTTTCCCAACTCCAGTTCTCAAGTATCCCCAACAGCACACATTGTTGGTGAAGCACCGGACAAACTCACTTGATTCAACTCATTGAGGGCTTGATGATCAGTTGACCAGTTGAGTCAGGTGTGCTTGTCCGGGGCAACAAGAATGTGTGCTGTTGGGGGTACTGGAGGACTGGAGTTGGGAGTCACTGCTCTAACATAAGAGGTTAGTCAAATAAATCAGTGATGTGACTGACGGGGAGTAGAAATTCTTAATCTAGTCCGAAATATTTCCCCTGAGGGGCAAGAAGTTATGGCAACAAAGAGGAGGAGAGATACCTTCCACTGTTCTGTTCTAGCCACAACATGCTCTTCCCCACACACACACACACTCTCACACACATTCCTTGCTGCTGCAGACCTTAGCCTGATTCCCAGTCTGTTTGTGCCATCCTGCCAACTCCTTGTCACTCACGGTGATGCCAATGGTTTGGCTTGACAATGACAGCAATGGAGTTGGCTACAGACACCTAGCCAACTCACACTGCATTACAAACACACACATTAACACCCCCCCCCCCCGCCCTCTTGGCCCTCCTCATGGTGGACTACCACCTGGCTATCTTCATCACTGTGATGCTGGTCAGGAAACTCGTGTGGACCAGAGTGTCAGAGGTACTACACCTTCTATGTATCTCTCTCTCGCTTTATCTGTCGCTATGGGTCAGGAGACTCGTTATTACATTTGAAAGGACAAAAAAAGCTATTACATTATTGGCAGTTATTACATTATGGACTACTCTATAATGGAGCTAAGATTGTCCACTCCTTGTCAGTCATCAGTCTTTTACATCTTGTTTAAATGCCAGTAGATTACCTAATGACATATACACTGAGTATACCAAACATTAGGAACATCTTCATAATATTGAGTTGCACCCCCTCCCCCCACACCTTTCGCCCTCGGAACAGCCTCAATTCGTCGATGTATGGCCTCTACAAGGTGTCGAAAATGTTCCACAGGGATGCTGGCCCATGTTGACTCCAATGCTTCCCACAGTTATGTCGAGTTGGCTGGTGCACCATTCTTGATACACACAGGAAACTGTTCAGTGTGAAAAATCCAGAAGCGTTGCAGTTCTTGACACAAACCAGTGCGCTTAGCACCTACTATCATACCCTGTTCAAAGGTACTTTATTTAAAAAATATATATATATTTAAACTTTATTTAAAACTTATTCGGGATCGGTGGCTTCCCATGTGATGGTTGAGCTAATGTAGGCTAATGCGATTAGCATGAGCATTATGCATGAGCAACAAGAACATTTCCCAGGACATAGACATATCTGAAATTCTTGTTAATCTAACTGCACTGTCAAATTTATAGTAGCAATTACAGTGAAAGAATACCATGCTATTGTTTGAGGAGAGTGCACAATTTTGAACTTGAAAAGTTATTAAACAAATTAGGCACATTTGGGCAGTCTTGATACAAAATCTTGAACAGAAATGCAATGGTTCATTGGATCAGTCTTAAACGTTGCACATACACTGCTGCCATCTAATGGCCAGAATCTAAATTGCACCAGATCTAATGTGTTATATTCTCCAACATTCCTTTCACATTTCCACAAACTTCAAAGTGTTTCTTTTAAAAATGGTACCAAGAATATGCATATCCTTGCTTCAGGTCCTGAGCTACAGACAGTTAGATTTGGATATGTCTTTCTAGGCGAATATTGAAAAAGAAGTGTCCGATCCTTAAAAGTTAAATTCAGTTAAAACAAATCCTTATATACAATGAATGCCTACCCTGGCCAAACACCCTAACGCGGACGAGGCTAGGCCAATTGTGAGCCACCCTATGAGACTCCTGATCACGGCCGGTTGTGATAAAGCTTGGGATCGAACCAGGGTCTGTAGTGACCCCGCTAGCACTGAGATGCAGTGCCTTAGACCGCTGCGCAACTCGAGAGCATAAAGATGCACTATGCAGAAATCTTTCTGCCATTTCCTGGTTGCTAAAATGTACCATATATACCAAATATATTTTCCATAACCAAAAATATTGTACTTTCAGCTGTTTGAAGCTGGTTTACAAAACCAAAAGTATAAGACGCAAAAACGAAACTTAAGCACGGGAAGCATAGATATAACATTTCTATGTGAATTTAGTTGGGTCGCCCAAAAAGTGACATACACTACATGGCCAAAAGTATGTGGACAACCCTTAAAATTAGTGGATTTGGCTATTTCAGCCAAACCTGTTGTTGACAGATGTATAAAATCGAGCACACAGCCATGCAATCTCCTTAGCCAAACATTGGCACTAGAATGGCCTTACTGAGCTCAGTGACTTTCAACGTGGCACTGTCACAGGATGCCACCTTAGCAACAAGTCAGTTTGTGAAATTTCTGCACATCTAGAGCTGCACTAGACAACTGTATGTGCTGTTATTGTGAAGTGGAAACGTCTAGGAGCAACAACGGCTCAGCTGTGAAGTGGTAAGCCACACAAGCTCACAGAACGGTACCGCCAAGTGCTGAAAGGTGTCGCGCGTAAAAATGGTCTCTCCTCGGTTGCAACATTCCCTACAGAGTTCCAAACGGCCTCTGGAAGCAACATCAGCACAAGAACTGTTCGTCGGGAGCGTCATGAAATGGGTTTCTATGGCCGAGCAGCCGCACACAAGCCTAAGATCACCATGGGCTATGCCAAGCGTTAGCTGGAGTGGTGTAAAGCTCACCGCCATTGGACTCTGGAGCAGTGGAAACGCGCTCTCTGGAGTGATGTACCACGCTTCACCATCTGGTAGTCCTACAGACAAATCTGGGTTTGGCGGATGCCAGGAGAACGCTACCTGCCTGAATGCATAGTGCCAACTGTAAAGTTTGGTGGAGGATAAATAATGGTCTGGGGCTGTTTTTCATGGTTCGGGCTAGGCCACTTAGTCAGTGATGTAAAGTACTTAAGTAGAAATACTTGAAAGGACTACTTAAGTAGTTTTCTGTACTTTCCTTTATTTATATTTGACAACATTTACTTTACTACATTCCTAAAGAAAATGATGTACTTTCTACTTCATACATTTCCCCTGACAGCCAAAAGTACTCGTTACATTTTGAATGCTTAGCAGGACAGGAAAATGGTCTAATTCACACACATCAAGAGAACATTCCTGGTCATCCATACTGCCTCTGATCTGGCAAACTCAAACACATGCTTCGTTTGTAAATGATGTCTGAGTGTTGGAGCGAATCCCTTGGCTATCTGTACATAAAACAAATAAGAACATGGTGCCGTTTGGTTTGCATAATATAAGGAATTTGAATTGATTTATACTTTTACTTTTGACACTCAATATATTTTAGCTTTATTTCCTTCGTTTTGTCATTATTTAGTATGGTCAGGGCGTGAGTTGGGGTGGGCAGTCTATGTTTGTTTTTCTATGATTTGGGGATGTCTATGTTTCGGGGGGGGCAACTCCATATTAATGTCCATGATTTGGAATGAGATGTTTGACGAGCGGGTGTCCACATACTTTTGGTAATGTAGTGTATTTCAGCTCTAAATATTTTGTCTTGCCCATTCACCCTCTGAATGGCACACACACAATCCATGTCTCAAGGATTAAAAATCCTTCTTTAACCTGTTTCCTCCCATTCATCTACACTGAAGTAGTTTAACAAGTGATGTCAATAAGGGATCATAGCTGTCACCTGGATTCACCTAGTGACTCTATGTCATGGAAAGAGCAGGTGTTTTTAAAGTTTAGTTCCATATGACAAAAGTTTGCCAAAGGAGAGCTAAACTATCACTTCAATCCAGGCTCCAACAAGGAACTTCACTGCAGTAAAAAAACACAGGCCAGACTCCAGCCTGGCATTGGCTGGACTTCGAACCAGTCCTGCAGGTCTCTAAGTTCTCTGTGTACCATGATCCCTGGTGCTCTCTAAGTAATGATCTCACACACAGTGAATCTGTTCCTTGGCCAGTCAGTGTATAATGGCTAATCCCATACACACACTGACAGTTTGGCACACGCTCAAAGAAACACCAATCCCAGGTAGCCATTTCCAATAATACGAAATCACTGACAAAGTGGAGTAATACTGGCAACATAATGTAATATACATTGAAATGGACTGGATTTATGTCTCTTTCATCTGAGAGTGGAGGACTGCCGTACCTGAGTTGGTAAACACAAATTGTGGTAGGGCAAGAGCACAGAGGCATCCTATGAGATGTGACATGTGTTTGAATTATTTTGTACAAAATGAATCCCATCATTCTCCTTTTTTTGATGTAATCACTGATCTGACATGAGTTTACTGGTGGATTTACTGGTGTAAGCCATGAAATGAACACCTATCCAATTATGTTATACATACATACAGTACCATTCAAAAGTTTGGAAACACCTACTCGTTTTTCTTTATTTTTACAATTTTCTACATTGTAAAATAATCCAAACCCAATGTATCACTGCTTGGATTCAAGTGACACTGACAGAAGATCGACTAGGGGTATTTAATTGCCACTGGTTTAGACCTGCTGACACATTGGCTAAAATGACTGCTGACTACTGTAGTTTTACTGCAACATTTATGGACTATTGTAGTTTTACCTCCCTAATTTTTCTCTTTTTCCAAATGTTGCAATTGACTGGTTGGTATCTCTGCTTGGATTCAAACGTCCTGCTACAAACGGTTGAGATATGAAGGAAGGTATTGCACTGATGTGTATTTGTATTTTATTGACAGGCCAGGGGTGATCCATAGATCAGGGCGGGGTGATAAATAATTGCCTACTCGACATCCTGCTCTGCAACATCATTGAAAACAACCCCCATCTAAGCAAAAATAAAAATAAACGACAGGGTAAATATAAAGAAATATGTAGGCTTACATTTAACTTATTCTACTGTGGGCTACTGCTTATTATTGTAGTTGCACGAAAGTGAACATTTTAGATTGCTCCATATTTCCAAATGGTTTATGTTATGCAGTATATTGTGTAAATAACAAAATGTTCCTATTACATAAAACAGAGGCATATATTTGAGGTTGATATATACCGTGCTCGACTCTCACAACACAAAGAAGCGATTCTGGAGAGGATGTTGCACAGAGGTCCAACGTGAGAGAACACTTGTGTTTCTGGGAAAGAGACCAGATGACATTAACATCATAGTTTTGTGTACAATGTGATCAGATGTAATACATGATACAGTATAAATACTACTCTGAAATTCTTCACTGTAACAACTGGGAATACTGGGATGTCTCATGAGGACTTTACAGGGTGTCTCATTACAGGAAGAGGTTTAACTGAAGTGACTATGGAAGAGAATGATGTTATCCTGGCTTTCTGTTTCATCGTCTGTCATGCTGGGAGTGATATTGAAGTAGCACTGCAGCAGATTCCAGGATTTCAATATGAATGCTTGTCCTAGATTTAAGGATCTGATACTTACTCCTTTCAAACCACATGTACTGCAACCTACACTCCTTTCAAACCACATGTACTGCAACCTACACTCCTTTCAAACCACATGTACTGCAACCTACACTCCTTTCAAACCACATGTACTGCACTCCTTAACACAATAATTCTGTACCTTAATATATTGTAATTATCTGTTTTCCTGAATGATTTATTGTTCTTGTCTGTCCCTCACTCTCTTGACAGCTGGTAAACCTGTCATCCTGGTAGTGCTGCATCATACCTTCAATCCAGACTACACTGTATCTAACAGTAGCAGACTAGTGACCAGAGGTGATGTAATACTCACAGTGGACTGTCTCTTTCATGAGAGCCAGGGACTACAGGAGTGTCATTGCATTGAAAAGTAGTCAAAAAGATTCTGAAGAGGTTCAACATATAACCAAAGGTAAGCCATTTCACTTGTATTCCACATGATGGCGATAGAGTTGAATACTGGTGTATACTTATTGTTGACACAAGAGACACATTCTCATTGTTTTCCATACAAACATTCACATGTTACCTACCCTCTTTTCAGAAGAATCTGCTGCTCAGCTGCTGTGCCTGTTGATGTTGCTGTTCCACTGACAATGATATAATCACTCGCCTTGTGAATCAAGATGACTGACACTGGATTATACACCAGTTGCGGTCAGAGCTGTTTATGATGAGGGAGGAGGATTTTTTGTTGTTGTAATGAGCATGGCCTTATTTCTATTACAGCATATTCCATTCATATTCCATTCACCCAGCTCAATGTAACGTCGATAGGTTTAGGCTACAACATTATCCTCAAATGTTCCATATACCGTACCCATCATGAGGTTGTTATAACCAAGCCTGTATGAAAGTTTACAACGTAGCTGCACACAGGTCAAGAGAAAATGTTGAGGTGACAGACAGTGACATATTCAATACCGCCGTGCACACTTTTTCCTGCATCTAGAGTTTTTATTGGACAAATTCAGGTATGTTTATCCCTGTTTCGTTCCATTTGCTTCTGTTTAAGAAGTGTTTTTCAACAGAGTCGGCGGAATGAATACACCCCTAATCACGTGTAAACAGTTCACTCACCTTTTCTCTTAATTTGTGGACTTCAATGCATCAGCAGTATGTGACTAGGCAAAATAAAAATTCAACCCAAACCATATCCTAAGCGCTACACACAGTCTACATGTCACACCCTGATCTAATTCAACTGTCTTTGTGATTGTCTCCACCCCCCTCCAGGTGTCGTCCATCTTCCCCATTATCCCCTGTGTATTTACACTTGTGTTCTCTGTTTATCTGTTGCCAGTTCATTTTGTTTTGTCAAGCCGACCAGTGGTTTTCCCTCTGTTCCTGTCTCTCGATTGTTCCTGTTTTCTAGTTTTCCCAGTTTTGACCTTTTCTGCCTGCCCTCACCCTGAGACTGCCTGCTGTCCTGTACCTTTGCCCCACCTATCTGGATTACTGACCTCTGCCTGCCTGCACCTTTGCCCCACCTATCTGGATTACTGACCCCTGCCTGCCCTTGACCTGTCTTTTGCCTGCCCCTGTTGGATCAATAAACTGTTGTTATTTTGATGTTGTCTGCATCTGGGTCTTACGTGAAACGTGATACTACATCGTTGCTAGCATATTAGCAAAAGTAACGTCCTAGTCAACATAGCTAATAGAACCAACGCGTTAGTAAACCCCTTACAATCATGCAGTAACCTTACAGTCATTAAGCAGTATAGCAGTTACACCAGCGGACCCCGGTGGAAATAAATGAATAAAACCAAAAGCTTAACTTGACTTGGAAGAGTTCCAACATAGCATCCCTCTTGCAACATGTCAGTTCATGTTGCAAGAGCTCTGGTAGGTTGGAGCACGTCCTCCGGAAGTTGTCATAATTACTGTGGAAGTCTATTGAAGGGGGTGAGAACCAAGAGCCACCTAGGTTTTGTATTGAAGTCAGTGTACCAAGAGGAGGACGGAAGCTAGCTGTCCTCCGGCTACACCATGCTGCTACCCTGCAGAGTGCTGTTGAGGCTACTGTCGACCTTCATTGCAAAACAGTGTGTTTAAATAAATTATTTGGTGACGGGAATATATTTACTTTCGTTTTCTAAAAAGGATAACTTAAATGTCTGACCATTTAAAAAAAAAACGAAATTCACTAGGGAGGATAGTCCTCCCCTTCCTTCTCTGAGGAGCCTCCACTGTATACATATAGTTTACACTACAGTTTGGACTGCAGTTGAACAGATACTAAACACTATCCTGACAATGACATATTTCATCGAGCACGACATCGACTGAAGCTATATTATATCAACTGAAATGAAGGAATTTGATATGTATATGATATGTATATTTTGTGACATTGAGACATTAGGGGGGGGGGGGTGATGGGCACAAATACTCTAAAATATTTGCATTGACAATCAAAAAGCTAGTATAAGCTATTTGAAAGCAACCTGTTTACACATGCACATGGAGGGCATCAGACACATGTGAATCATTACATAAATTTGGTAAAAAAATTAGAAATGTTGACATATCAGTTATATTCTTGCAGGGCTCAACCCTCACAACAGGATTGCTCTTAATGTAAGGCAATAGCATTGTAAGGTCAATGACTAAATTAAGCAGATTTTTTTGGTCACCATGGGAGTTGCTGTGTATACAGCAATATACAATATATATACAGAACATAAAACAATCTGTTTTGTCAGAAGCAGTTTGGACGTATCCTATTTTATATATAATGTAAATCCACGTGATATACTGACCCTTTTAGTTTCACTTTCTTATTATAAGAATTCAGTGAGTTCAGAGAATATTTCAAGAGTGAAAGTAAATGCTTCGACAGACACGGTGCAGAAGCAGGTTCGTTATTTCATTGAATCTCTTTTCATGAATGCAATGTTCAAATTGTTATTGCTTTGTCTATCTTGATGGGCTCATTGACATTAACAGCATTTAGAAGTTCAGTATGCACCTTGATGTTCTGCGGTAATGCACACTGTATCGGACAAACTGTCATTTGAGCGTCTTGCTTGTGTTCTCACGCATCTGCTTTTGTATTACATTGAAAATCAGATGATCTTTGTGAGGCAGCGTCAATTAAAATTGAAAATGGGCAACAAGGTAAAGAATAGGACAAAAAAATCATTAATAATAACCAGATAAATGTTAACTTTGAATAATGTTTCGAACCAGCACTTAAAGTAGACCTATGTATTTCTCTTTCCAAGGTAAACTGTCTGCCACCTGCAGATGCAGATGCACCCCAAGGTAAGCTGAAGGACTATGCATGTGACACCTTCACAATCTTACCTTATTAATGCAATGAGAAAATCCAGAAACACTTGGAGGATAGTGGAAGTTGAAAAAAGTGTTTCTTTACTGTTTCAGCACATAGCCTTCCACAGGAATTTACAGATGGATTTTATATCCTATTTAAAAATGGTTGGCCAATGGGGTGATACTGATGGTTTATTGGCACGGGTGGTTTGTTTACATAGCAGGTTATAATGACTAAAGTAGCAGGTTAGGAGAATTAACGTGGCAGCGGTGGCAGACTTACCATTTCATACTGACCAAACCTGAGGTGCTCGTGGGTATATGCTCTTAAAAACCAATGAGGCGATGGGAGAGGCCGGACTTGCAGCGGGTTGAGCGTCACAAATATAACCTACTTCTTAGCCTGGACACGCAGACGCTCGCGTGCAGTGTGGGTGCAAGGACTGAATAACATGTTTGTGTACATTTATTTTGCAACGCTCACGCAGCATGTTAGGAAGAAGATGCATTTGCCTCAGGCTTCACATCATCAATGAGCTGGGCATATTTAAGATACATATTTTAAAAATAAATGTCAGATTTTCGTAGCAGGTTAGGAGAATTAACGTAGAATGTTAGGAATATTGGGTTAATGTTAGGGTTAGCTAAAATGACAAAAGCTGGATCTCTTCTAGCCGTACTGCAGGCCCGTGCATTGTTTCACACAATATGATTGCAAACGTGACGTTCATTGAAAGTCAGCTGCAGCAAAAAAAGAAAGATTGAACAATTACATAAATTAACGCATTTCTTTAGTTAAAAGAAAGGTGCCGCTGATAATACTGCCATCATCGTCGAGGCAGAGGGCACGATGGAGACGAGCCCAGACACAGGGTGATTCCACTGTAAAAAAAAAAATGAAATTCAGAGCTTTCTTATATCGCTCAGATATAGAACAGACACTTCTAAACATACCTACTTTTAACTTAATTTTTGACTGATAAGTTTCTATGGGATAATAGCAGTAAGGTCAAATTCAATGTTTCATCAAATAATTGTTTATGTTTTGGTGACGGCCCCCATCAACAATTCCACAACTACTACCTTATACACACAAGTGTAAAGGGATAAAGAATATGTACATAAAGATATATGAATGAGTGATGGTACAGAACGGCATAGGAAAGATGCAGTAGATGGTATTGAGTACAGTATATACATATACATATGAGATGAGTAATGTAGGGTATATAAACAAAGTGGCATAGTTTAAAGTGGCTAGTGATATATGTATTACATAAAGATGGCAAGATGCAGTAGATGATATAGAGTACAGTATATACATATACATATGAGATGAGTAATGTAGGGTATGTAAACATTATATTAAGTTGCATTGTTTAAAGTGGCTAGTGATACATTTTTTCCATCAACAGGAGAGGGCTACATTTAGAAATCTATGTTATTCAATTATTGCACCCACCACACTGCTCGCACGCGCCAATGAGCGCCTGCATCGCCAAGGGCTAAAATAGAAGTCAGTTCTATTTCTGACACAGATCACGCTGCAAGTCCTGCCTCCAATGTGACGCTGCAAGTCCTGCCTCACATTGGTGCGGCTGGCTTCCGGGTTGGATGGCGCCGTGTTAAGAAGCAGTGCGGCTTGGTTGGGTTGTGTATCGGAGGACACATGACTTTCAACCTTTGTCTCTCCCGAGCCCGTACGGGAGTTGTAGCGATGAGACAAGACCAACCAAAAGTGGTTATCATGGAATAGGCTGAGGGTTCATCCACTGAAGTGAATACTTGCGTGTTGATCAGAGTGAGCAGGGCTTAAAGATCTGACAATGCTTGCTAGTTTACCTCAGACATTTCCTGTATCTCTATAGGGTCGACGATGGACACATTCTTCACCGTTGTGACTGGGAATACTCTGGGGTCTCATGAGGAATTAATCAACTGTCTCGCTGCCAAAAGACACGTAACTGAAGTGACTTCACTAGAGGAGAGTGATGTCATCCTGGCTTTCTGTTCCATTGTCTCTCGTGCTGGGACTGATATTGAAGCAGCACTGCAGCAGATTCCAGGTAATCAATATCCATGAACATTGTCAAAACGTTAATGAT
Source organism: Oncorhynchus clarkii lewisi (assembly GCF_045791955.1). Lineage (NCBI taxonomy): Eukaryota > Metazoa > Chordata > Actinopteri > Salmoniformes > Salmonidae > Oncorhynchus > Oncorhynchus clarkii. The sequence goes on along the minus strand of NC_092150.1, from coordinate 67,298,876 downwards.
TCATTAATCAGCTATGTTTACGTGATTATTGTTACTGTTATACCCTCTCTCTTGACAGCTGGTAAACCTGTCATTCTGGTAGTGCTGCATCACACCTTCAATCCAGACTACACTGTACCTGACAGTAGCAGACTAGTGACCAGAGGTGATGTAATACTCACAGTGGACTGTCTCTTCCATGAGAACCAGGGACTACTGAAGTGTCCTCGCAATGAAGAAGCAATTCTAAAGATTCTGAACAGGCCAGAAATACAGCCAAAGGTAGTTTCTGGTTCTTGTCAGCAAACAACTTATTATTAAATACAATACACATTCAAAAGCAGAGATTTGACACCAAAAACATTTTATTTTTACTGTGCTATTGTCTTTAATAATATTCATAATTTGAAAACTAGTATTTGAATAAATTATAATAAATGATTCATTGTTTTGGATGAATGGATAACAACCTCTCCTTCTAGACAAATAATCCTGCTGCTCCAGAGAAGACCAGGCAGAGACCCCCTGCTGTTTCAAATCCACCTGAAGGTACAGTCAGCACATAGGGATTCATTTTGACACTTTATTTACACTATGCATTGTCCTTCAGTGCTCACTCACTGCTGTTTTTTTCTATTGTTTTTTAGATGCTGTTAACGATGCTGACAAACGTCCTCCAGGTCTCAAGATCTCTGGGATTACAAAGCAACCTAAACAGGTTGGCATGAAGGCTACAGCTATGTCCATTTTCTTCTAGGCATTCTGTTGATATTTGATAACTAATAGAGTTACCTCATAACATATCGACATTAGAAATCACATTGAATGACACATAACAGTCTGCTTGTGGCAATTATATTGGACTTTTGAAATGAATATTCCCCCCCCCCAACAATTAACACAGGGTCTTTTCTATTATCTTGTCGGCAAACAACTTATTATTAAATACAATACACATTGTTCAAAGACATTTTGTGACATTTTGAAGAAGCTTGACATACTTCCTGAGGTATTGTATGATTTACAATCACAATTTTAAGTGTTTTAATTCAGTACTGTGTCACTTTGTAGATAATGTACCAGAGAAACTAATACAGTATATATTTTTTTTCAGACTAAAAAGATAGCAGGAGCCAATAGGGCTCAGGAGAGGCAAACTGTACAGCCAATGGTAGTTTATTCTATATTCTACATTTACTCTACACTTGTATTTTTATTAGTAATATGAAGATTATATTTTTCAAGTTATAAACTAGAAATCAAATCAAATATTTGTGTTACTCTAAACAGATATCTAATTCTTTCCAAATGAAGTTGAGATGCAATATGTTAATCTCTTCTCAGGAGACAAGCTGTTGTGACATTTTCTGTTGCGGTTTTCTCACCTCAAGAGTATGTCCTACAGAGGGCCAGAACAATCCCCTTATCCAAGATGAGAGGACAAGAATCTAATTGAAAAGGTATAAGATAAAGAAGCGTATGAACAGTATTGCATAAATACTGACATTGCATAAATACTGATTCATTCTGATACTTTCCATGTTTCACTGAGCACCACATACATTGTGTGATCCTTTTGCAATGCATCCAATGACTATGACTGTAATCAATTGCAGGAAGTACATTTTCTGACGATTTTTTTTTTTTTTACATTTTAGGGGGAATAGACACATGAATCTCAATCATCACTATAACATGTAGTGGTATATGCTCTTTCCAAGTCGTGTACCTGTATATTTACTGTATGTGTAGGCCGCGGATACAACATCAAACAAAAACAAGAAATGTGTGCTTAAAATACAATTTATACATTGATAATGACTGAGATGGTTATACCTGTGATAAAACAATATATTCAATAGTATAAACTGGGTAGTTTGGCTCCTGGATGAAGATTAGCTGAAAACTGTTGTATATGAGACATTTGTGCCACATTCACGTGCTGGTCGGAACTCGGAAATGTCCGTTTGCTAATTGGTTGAATGCGGCACGTGTACCGACTAGCACATGAACGCTGCCTATAAACCTGGTAGTCTGGGTCCTGGATGCTGATTTGTTTAAAGCTGCGGTATATCAGACAATATACCATGGGTATGACATAGAATTACTTGTTTACTGTTCTAATTATGTTGGTAACCAGTTTATAATGGCAATATTGCCCCTTGAGGGTTTGTGGTATGTGGCCAATATACCACAGCTAAGGGCTGTATCCAGGCACTCCACTTTGCTCTTTGCCTAAAAACAGCCCCCATGCTGCGTTCATGACCAAGTTGGAAATTACCACATACAACTGGGAAAAATCCACCTGAACGGCCCTCCAACTGGTCATTACTAGTGTGAAACTCATCCATCATCCTGATCTCCACTTTCTCCCACATGCTGGCCACCTCTGATATCACCTACTAAAGAAATTACCTCTATAAAAGCATTTTCAACAGTTATATGCAAAAACAAAAGTATTTATTTACAGTAATATGTTTACGAGCATGATAGCTGTACTTTTAGTTGATAGGTTACACAGCTCGTTGGCCATTAGCCAATCAGCGTTTCTAAACGAGTTCAAAGCACGTGAATGTATCACTGGTAAATTCCCACCTCCATCTTGGTTATGAAGGCAGCATCAGTTGTGGTGTATTGGCCACATACCACCACCCCCCCCCCCCCAGCCCTTATTGTTTAAATAATATACTGAACATGCCTTAGACATGCCTTAAACATTACTTTGTCTAATATACGAGCCAATGAACTCACAAATGCATGTAGATACTTTTTGTTAAACCAATTAATACTTGCATTGTGTCAAGCTATTTAACCTTTACTTTGTCAGAAAATGGTGTATTGTTGTGACAATAATGACCTGCTGTGCAAGAAACCAATAAAAACGAATAAATAAAGGAGGCTATTTATTTTGTCAGAGCCATAGAGACGCTTGGCTGATTGTGAGTTGAACGTTATCCCCCGCCAACCAACGGGCTGGGCTGTTATAGCCTGACACTTTCACTTTCTGATTACTAGAAATCAGGAGGACGTTTCAAGAGTGAAAATACCGACACAGAAGTGTTTACATAAATTAAGATTATATTACTTTTGATCTGGTATTTGACGAACCTATCGTCCAAAAGTGATTGTGACTACGAATTGGTCCACTTAATTTGTGTATATTATTCTAGTTTGGGCAACCGATAGTGCAGCTCTAGCGCCCATGCACTGTCGTCTTTTTAGGCTTGATATGCATTTTGTCAAGGTGTGTCAGGCAGGATAAAGAAAGTGCATATTGTTGAGGATATTATATATATAGAGAGAGGGATGCTCTGACAGAGAGGAACTGGTCTGCATCATTACAGCTCACTATTTGCCAGAAATGGTTTGTGCAGCTAAAACAGAATAATAAAAGACAATCATGCCAGTTTGATACAGGTGCAACATGTAGTGAGTAGGAGAGTGAAATAGAATATCACCAAATACCCCACTACAGGCAAGTAACACACAACTGAAGCTGTACTCATGAAAGCTAATTTGATAAATGGGGTGAAATAACACAGACTGTGTCATTAAGGGGGTTAAGCACAAGCTAGTCTTTGAAGTTGTGGAGTTGGATCAAAACCCACTACTCTCTGGTTGTACGTGTGAGCACTTAGGACTCGTAACTCACAATTCCAGCCGAGCTAAACAAAGTGGAGCAGTGCCCCAAAGAGCTGCTGAGCGAATATCATGACGTGTTCAATGATCTAGTGGAGTCTGTGCTTGGAGATGTCCTCTTCCAGTCTGGTCTCATAGACTAGACATAACGTCGTAAACGTACATCTTGGAGACTCAAATTAGTGCAACACGCCACGGAGGGGATGGACAGTAGACACACAGCGTCTGATGTCGCACAGACTCAAGTCATTGCTGCCGGTGGCACCCAACCTGCTGAAGACCTCTTAGGTTTTGGTTGTCACCAGTAGCTATGTGTGGGTAAAATCACTGGGAAGCAGTATTTGAGGTGTCACTACAGATGCGGGTTCGATCCCAGGCTGTGTCACAACCGGCCATGACCGGGAGACCCATAGGGTGGCGCACAATTGGCCCAGCGTCGTTCAGGTTAGGGGAGGGTTTGGCCGGGGTGGCTTTACTTGGCACATTGTGCTCTAGCGACTCCTTGTGGTGGGCCGGGCACCTGCAGGCTGACTTCGGTTGTCTGTTGAATGGTGCTTCCTCCCACACATTGGTGCAGCTGGCTTCCGGGTTAAGCGGGCGGGTGTTAAGAAGCGCGGTTTGGCGGGTCATGTTACTCGACCTTCACCTCCCGAACCTGTTGGGGAGTTGCAGCAATGAGACAAGATCTCATATCACTAAATGGGGGTAAAAAAATATAGAGATATTTTCGGATCTCTGTGTTTCATAATTTTCCTTCAATTCGCAAGAGGGTGAATGTATCTCACCAGAGAAAGCATCAGAGCGAGCGAAACAAAAATGTGCTAATCAGCGTTGAGCTAAACTGAGTGAGTTCAACTGTGAATGGTCCTGCCGAAAAAATCTAAGTCTAAAGGGAAGCCAGCTTGGATTTGGCGTCTCTCCTATCAAATCGCTTTGAGAGCATACTTCAATAACAGGAACAACTTGAATTGTTGCATCTCATTGTGTTGTTGTCCACCGGTGGCTAGCTAGCTAAAATTGGCTCTTTCCTGTATCGACATAGGAAAGTGGTGATCCTAACTGACCTAAAACAGGGAATTTTTACTAGGATTAAATGTCAGGAATTGTGAAAAATTTAGTTTAAATGTATTTGGCTAAGGTGTATGTAAACTTCCGACTTCAACTGTATATGAGAATGCCATTCCTTGACTTCAGCTCAGTATTCAACACCATAGTGCCCTCAAAGCTCATCACTAAGCTGAGGACCCTGGGACTAAACACCTCCCTCTGCAACTTGATCCTGGACTTCCTGACGGGCCAACAATCTGGTTCTTGGTCACCTCCCTGACCAAGGCCCTTCTCCACTGATTACTCAGTTTGACCGGACGGCCAGCTCCAGGAAGAGTCTTGGTGGTTCCAAACTTCTTCCATTTAAGAATGATGGAGGCCACTGTGTTCTTTGGGACCGTCAATGCTGCAGACATGTTTTGGTCCCCTTCCCCAAATCTGTGCCTCGACACAATCCTGTCTTGGAGCTCTACGGACAATTCCTTTGACCTCATGGCTTGTTTTTTTCGCGGACATGCATGATCCCCATTGTTCCTGTGGCAGTGCCCTTCCCCGTTCATGCCTTAGATAGTTGACCATTAGGGTCAGAGTTGATTAGGGAGGCCACCGCTCCTCTGGGCATGGTGACGCAGGGGGGTCACAAGGAGAGAATTAGTTTCTTTCTTATTGACTCTCCTGCGTTTCCCATTGTGCTAGGCCTACCCTGGTTAGCTTGTCATGACCCCACTGTTTCTTGGCAACAGAGGGCTCTCACGGGGTGGTCGTGAGAGTGCACGGGGAGGTGTTTAGGGGTTTCCGTTGGTGCTACTACAGTGGAAAGTCCAGACCAGGTCTCCACCGTGCGCATTCCCCCCGGGGTTTTGGTAAGGTAGCGGCTCACATTACCTCACTGCTGAAGGGGGGCCCGGTACGTTTGCAGTGGTCGGCTGAGGCGAACAGGGCTTTTGGTCACCTGAGTGCTCTGTTTACCTCGGCTCCCGTGCCGGCTCATTTGGATCCCTCTTTGGAGTTCATAGTGAAGGTGGACGCGTCCGAGGCTGGGATAGGAGCTGTGTTCTCTCAGCGCTCGGGTACGCCACCGAAGCTCCGCCCCTGTGCCTTCTTCCCGAAGAAGCTCAGCCCGGCGGAGCGAAACTATGACGTGGGGGACCGGGAGCTGTTGGCTGTCGTCGAGGCCATGAAGACGTCCCGTCTGCTGTTCGTGACCGGTTGATCTATTGTGCCCACACATCACCCTCCTCTGGTCATCCAGGCATCGGTTGGACGGTGCGCTGTCTGACTGGGAAGTACTGGTGGTCCACTTTGGCTAAGGACGTGTGGGTTTATGTTTCCTCCTGCTCGGTGTAAGGCTCCTAGGCAGAGGTAAGCTACACCCCTTACCTGTTCCACAACGGCCATGGTCACACCTGTCAATCGATTTCCTGACCGATCTTCCCCCATCACAGGGAAACACTACAATCCTGGTTGTTGTGGATCGTTTTTCTAAGTACTGCCGTCTCCTTCCTCTGCACGGTCTCCCTACGGCCCTAGAGACTGCGGAAGCCTTGTTTACGCACATCTTCCGGCACTATGGGGTGCCTGATGATATAGTGTCCAGGCAATAGGACCTCAGAAACCTACCCACATCCTGGTTAACTCTCTCCACCTGCCCGTTACTCTCGGGGTGAAAACCCGAGGTAAGTCTGATCGAGACCCCCAGACGTTCCATGAACGCCCTCCAGACCCTCGAAGTGAACTGGGGGCCCCGATCAGAGACGATGTCCTCTGGCACCCCGTAGTACCGGAAGACGTGGGAGAATATAGCCTCCGCAGTCTGTAGGGCTGTAGGGAGACCGGGCAACGGGAGGAGACGGCAGGACTTAGAGAACCGATCCACAATAACCAAAACCGTAGTGTTCCCCTGAGACGGGGGGAGATCGGTCAAAAAATCTACTGATAGGTGAGACCATGGCCGTTGTGGAACGGGGAGGGGTTGTAACTTCCCTCTAGGAAGGTGCCTAGGAGCCTTACTCTGGGCGCACACCGAACAGGAAGAGACATAAACCCTAACGTCCCTAGCCAAGGTGGGCCACCAATACTTCTCCCGGAGGCCCCACACTGTTCTCGCCACCCCAGGGTGACCCGAGGAGGGTAGGGTGTGAGCCCACCGAATCAGTTGGTCCCGAACACCAAGCGGCACGTACTTCCGCCCAGCCGAACACTGAGGAGGCATAGGTAACGCCCGCTCGATGTTTGAGTCCACCTCCCATACCACTGGTGCCATCAGCCTCGAGGCGGGAAGGATGGGAGTAGACTCGGTGGACCGATCCTCTGTGTCATAAAGGCGGGACAGGGCGTCAGCCTTTACGTTCTGGGAGCCTGGTCTATACGACAGAGTAAACCGGAATCGGGTGAAGAACATGGCCCACCTTGCCTAACGTGGATTCAGTCTCCTAGCTGCCCGAATATACTCCAGATTCTGGTGGTCGGTTCAGATGAGAAAGGGGTGCTTAGCCCCCTCAAGCCAGTGTCTCCACACCTTCAGAGCCCTGACCACCACTAACAACTCCCGGTCTCCCACATCATAGTTACGCTCCCCTGGACTGAGTTTCCACGAAAAGAAAGCGCAGGGGCAGAGTTTTGGTGGCATACCCAAGCGCTGTGATAGCACGGCACCCACCCCAGCCTCGGACGAGTCCACCTCCACTATGAATGCTAGAGAGGGGTCCGGGTGCGCCAACACGGGTGCATCCGTAAACAGCGCCTTCAACCTATTGAAGGCTCTGTCCGCCTCTGCTGACCACCGCAAACGCACCGGGCCCCCCTTCAGCAGTGAGGTAATGGGAGCCGCTACCTGGCCAAAACCCTGGATAAACCTCCAGTAGTAATTGGCAAACCCCAAAAACTGCTTCACCCAAAAACCGCTTCACCGCCAATTACGCACGGCCTTAATGCGGTCACACTCCATCACCACCTCTGAGGTGGAAATGCGATATCCCAGGAAGGAGACGGTTCATTTGGAGAACACACACTTCTCAGCCTTGACCTATAGGTCATGCTCCAGCAGTCTACCAAGCACCTTGCGTACCAGAGACACATGCGCGGCGCGGGTGGCGGAATAGATCAGAATATCATCGATATAAACAACCACGGCCTGCCTGTGCAGGTCCCTGAGAATCTCGTCTACAAAGGATTGAAAGACGGCTGGAGCATTCTTTAACCCATACGGCACGATGAGGTACTCATAGTGGCCCGATGTGGTACTAAATGCGGTTTTCCACTCGTCTACATCCCGAATACGCACCAGACTATACGCGCTCCTGAGATCCAGTCTTGTGAAGAACTGTGCTCCGTGAAATGATTCCACCGCCATAGCGATGAGAGGTAGTGGGTAACTAAACCCCACTGTGATGGCATTTAGACCTCTATAAACAATGCACGGACGCAGACCTCCCTCCTTTTTCTTCACAAAAAAGAAACTCGAGGAGACGGGTGAGATGGGGGGCTGAATGTACCCCTGTCCCAGAGACTCCGTGACATATGTCTCCATAGCCAACGTCTCTTCCTGGGACAATGGGTACACGTGACTCTTGGGAAGCGCAGCGTTTACCTGGAGATCTATCGCACAATCCCCTCCCGGTCGATGAGGTGGTAATTTAGTCACTTTCTTTTTACTGAAAGCGATTGCCAAATCGGCATATTCGGGGGGGATGCGCACCGTGGAACCCTGGTCTGGACTCTCCACCGATGTGGCACTGATGGAAACTCCCAGACACCTTCCAGAACACTCCTCTGACCACCCCTGGAGAACCCCCTGTCTCCACGAAATCTTAGGATTGTGACTAGCCAGCCAGGGAATCCCCAGAACCACTGGAAATGCAGGCGAATCCATAATGAAGAGACGTATCCGCTCCCTATGATTCCCCTGCGTCAGCATGTCCAGTGGAACCGTGGCCTCCCTGACCAACCCTGACCCTAATGGCCGGCTATCTAGGGAGTGCACGGGGAAGGGAGAATCTATCGACACGAGCGGAACACCCAGCTTGATGGCGAGTCCGCGATCCATAAAGTTCCCAGCTGCACCTGAATTGACTAGCACCTTATGCTGGGAAGAGGGGAGAAAATCAAGGAAAAAAATCAAGACAAATATGTGACCAACTGGGTGAGTTTGGTGCTTACTCACCTGGGGTGACCGAGAAGCGTTCCGCCTGCCATCTCGACTCCCAGACGGCCCCCCCCAGCACTGATCGGCCGTGTGTCCTCTCCGACCCCAGCTGGTGCAGGGGGAGCCTCCTCCTCTGGTACCCCTCGGCACGGCCCCTCCCAATTCCATCGGAATGGGAGCGGGGGCGCTGGGTGGTGGAACGCACAGGACCCTCTCCGAACGCCCGCGGGCAGCCAACAGATTGTCCAGCCGGATAGACATGTCAATAAGTTAATCTAGTGAGAGAGCAGTGTCCCGACACACTAGCTCCCTGCGGACATCCTCCCGGAGACTACACCGGCAGTGGTCTATAAGGGCCCTGTCGTTCCACCCAGACCCAGCAGCCAACGTCCGGAACTCCAAGGCGTAATCCTGGGCGCTCCTCTTCTTCCTCTCCTCTTCTCTTCTGCCTAAGGTGGAACAGTCACTCTCCCGCCGCTCGGCCCTCTGGAGGGTGGTCAAACACGGCACGAAAGCAGCGGGTGAATTCCGGGTAGTGCTCGTTCGCTGAGTCTGCGTTTGCCCACTCCAGAGCACGATCAGTCAGGCAGGAGACGAGGACACTCACCCTCTCCGCTCCCGAGGGAGTGGGTCTCACGGTCGCCAGGTACAGTTCTAGTTGGAGTAAGAACCCCTGAAACCCCGCATCCGCTCCATCATAATCCCTCAGGAGCGCAAGACGGAGAGCGCTGGAGCCGGTGAATGGGGAGAGAGGAGAAGGGGAATCCTGAGCTGGGGAAACCGAAGGTGGAGAGAGTAGACCACTCCTCTCCCATCGGTCCATTCTCTCCATCATCTGGTCCATGGCGGATCCGATGGAGGACGGTGGTGTGGTGGAGGACACGTTCCTCCATCGATAGGAGGGGGTTGGCAGCTGCTCCTGCTTACTCCATTCTTAATGGTGCGGGATTCTGTAATGCCCGGGGTGTAGTGGAGGAAAAAGTCAGACGCAGGAGACAGAGAGTTCAGAGTAGCGCTACTTCTTTATTCACCACAGTTGAAAATGACGCCACTCAAAACAAATGCCCCAAAGCACAGGGGAACTAAACAGTCCCAAAAATAATTCACATACACGAACAACCGTGACTTACAGGCGTGTACATGAGTACACATAAAACAATCCCGCACACCCAGCAGGCGGGGCCGGCTGGATAATAAAGCCCAACTAATTATCCTAACTAAAAACAGGTGTAACTAATGAACAGACAAGGAGGGAGGAGGGGGAAGAAAAGATCAGTGGCAGCTAGTAGGCCGGTGAAAACGACCGCTGATCGCAGTCGTGACAGTATGTTAATCTCTTCTCAGGAGACAAGCTGTTGTGACATTTTCCTCAACAACCACTGTTGCTGTTTTCTCCCCTCAATAGCATGTATAATTGGAAATTAATATTTGTCATGTTATAAACTAGAAATCAAATGTTTTTGTTGCTCTAAAAAGATATCTAATTCTTTTCAAATAAGAAATGTGTGCTTAAAATACAATTTATACATTGATAATGACTGAGATGGTTATACCTGTGATAAAACAAAACAATATATTCAATATTATTATAAACAGGGTAGTTTAGCTCCTGGATGGTGATTGGCTGAAAGCTGTGGTATATGAGACATTTTTTGCTGTGTTCACGTGCTGGACACAGAGATGACTGGTGATGAACTGGAGATGCCGAAGCCCACTGATGCCAAGGCAGTACAGAACGAACAAAACAATATATTCAATATTATAAACCGGGTAGTTTGGCTCCAAGATGTTGCTTGCCTCAAACCTTTTTGCAGCGTTCACGTGCTGGTCGGAACTCGGAAATGTACGACATGCTAACTGGTTGAATGCGACACGTGTAAAGACAATATATCACGGCTAAGGGCTGTATCCAGACACTTCACATTTTCAACAGTTCACATTTTCACATTTCCAGACATTTTCAAAAGTTATATGCAAAAACAAAACTATTTATTTATAGTAATATGTTTACGAGCATGATAGCTGTACTTTTAGTTGATAGGTTACACAGCTCGTTGGCCATTAGCCAATCAGCGTTTCTAAACTAGTTCAAAGCACGTGAATGCATCACCGGTAAATTCCCCCCTCCATCTTGGTTATGAAGGCAGCATCAGCTGTGGTGTATTGGCCACATACCACACCCCCCCAGCCCTTATTGTTTAAATAATACACTGAACTTGCCTTAGACATGCCTTAAACATTACTTTATCTAATATACGAGCCAATGAACTCACAAATGCATGTATATTATTTTTGTTAAACCAATTAATACTTGCATTGTGTCAAGCTATTTGACCTTTACTTTGTCAGAAAATGGTGTATTGTTGTGACAATAATGACCTGCTGTGCAAGAAACCAATAAAAACGAATAAATAAAGGAGGCTATTTATTTTGTCAGAGCCATAGAGACGCTTGGCTGATTGTGAGTTGAACGTTATCCCTCACCAACCAACGGGCTGGGCTGTTATAGCCTGACACTTTCACTTTCTGATTACTAGAAATCAGGAGGACGTTTCAAGAGTGAAAATACCGACACAGAAGTGTTTACATAAATTAAGATTATATTAATTTTGATCTGGTATTTGACGAACCTCTCGTCCAAAAGTGATTGTGACTAGTTTGTTTATTATCTGTGTTGGTTGACGTCGTGACAGTATTATGCGGTAAGTAGACTACGAATTGGTCATCTTAATTTGTGTATATTTTTCTAGTTTGGGCAGCGGATAGTGCATGGGCGCTAGATCTGCACTATCGTCTGTCTAGGCTTGATATGCATTTTGTCAAGGTGTGTCAGGCAGGATAAAGAAAGTGCATGTTGTGGAGGATATTATATATATATATATATATAGAGAGAGAGATGCTCTGACAGAGAGGAACTGGCCTGCATCATTACAGCTCACTCAGTGCCAGAAATGGTTTTTGCAACTAAAACAGAATAATAAAAGACAATAATGCCAGTTTGATACAGGTGCAACATGTAGTGAGTAGGAGAGTGAAATAGAATATCACCAAATACCCCACTACAGGGAAGTAACACACAACTGAAGCTGTACTCAGGAGAGCTAATTTGATAAATGGGGTGAAATAACACAGACTGTGTCATTAAGGGGGTTAAGCACAAGCTAGTCTTTGAAGTTGTGGAGTTGGATCAAAACCCACTACTCTGGTTGTACGTGTGAGCACGTAGGACTCGTAACTCACAATTCCAGCCGAGCTAAACAAAGTGAAGCAGTGCCCCAAAGAGCTGCTGAGCGAATATCATGACGTGTTCAATGGTCTATTGGAGTCTGTGCTTGGAGATGTCCTCTTCCAGTCTGGTCTCATAGACTAGACATAACATCGTAAATGTACATCTTGGAGACTCAAATTAGTAATGTTATGTTTGGTATGGTTACATAAAACAGATGGCTACTTAGGGTGGTTTGTCGGGGTCGAACGTATAAGGCGAACGTCTAGCAACTCAAAGGTTGCGATTTGGAATCTCATCACGGACAACTGTAGCTAATTAGCAGCTTTTCATCTACTTACTACTTTTTAGCTACTCTGCAACTCATTAGCATGTTAGCTAACCCTTCTTCTAACCCTGATTCCGGAAATGTTGAGCCGAATAAATGCAAGACACATTGGCGGGGAGGCACGCTATAGACAGGCAAGGGACAAACTTTTCTGGTCGAACATGAGAGAGGAATCAAGGACATGTATCCAACTGCTCAGCCTGTAATGAATATGCACGAGCACAGCAAAACGAATCAATGATTTCACATAACATCCCAGAGTGCCCATGGCAAACAGTGAGCATGGACCTTTTTACGTATATAGGAAAGGACTTCCTGATTATGGTTGATCATTACGCAGATTACTGGGAGGTGTAGCCACTGCCTGACGTGTCAGCTGACATGGTCGTCACATTCTGCAAAGTGGGGAGGAGGGGGGGCTATGAGGCAGAGCCAGCTGCCAAGAGAGTGAAAGACCTATGCAAGAGGGCAAAGCTAGACAGTATGGATGTATGGGCAGCAACACTGCAGTGGTGCAACACGCCACGGAGGGGATGGACAGTAGACACGCACAGCGTCTGATGTCGCGCAGACTCAAGTCATTGCTGCCGGTGGCACCCAACCTGCTGAAGACCTCTTAGGTTTTGGTTGTCTCCAGTGTGGGTAAAATCACTGGAAGCAGTATTTGAGGTGTCACTACAGATGCGGGTTCGATCCCAGGCTGTGTCACAACCGGCCGTGACCGGGAGTCCCATAGGGTGGCGCACAATTGGCCCAGCGTCGTTCAGGTTAGGAGAGGGTTTGGCCGGGGTGGCTTTACTTGGCACATTGTGCTCTAGCGACTCCTTGTGGTGGGCAGGGCACCTGCAGGCTGACTCGGTTGTCTGTTGAATGGTGCTTCCTCCCACACATTGGTGCAGCTGGCTTCCGGGTTAAGCGGGCGGGTGTTAAGAAGCGCGGTTTGGCGGGTCATGTTACTCGACCTTCACCTCCCGAACCTGTTGGGGAGTTGCAGCAATGAGATCTCATATCACACAATGGGGGTCAAAAAATATAGAGATATTTTCGGATCTCTGTGTTTCATAATTTTCCTTCAATTCGCAAGAGGGTGAATATATCTCACCAGAGAAAGCATCAGAGCGAGCGAAACAAAAATGTGCTAATCAGCGTTGAGCTAAACTGAGTGAGTTCAACTGTGAATGGTCCTGCCGAAAAAATCTAAGTCTAAAGGGAAGCCAGCTTGGATTTGGCGTCTCTCCTATCAAATCGCTTTGAGAGCATACTTCAATAACAGGAACAACTTGAATTGTTGCATCTCATTGTGTTGTTGTCCACCGGTGGCTAGCTAGCTAAAATTGGCTCTTTCCTGTATCGACATAATTTAAAAGGCCACTCTGCAAGGAAGAAGCCACTGCTCCAAAACCGTCATAACAAAGCCAGACTACGGTTCGCAACTGCACATCGGGACAAAGATCGTACTATTTGGAAAAATGTCCTCTGGTCTGATGAAACAAAAATAGAACTGTTTGGTCATAACGACCATCTTTATGTTTGGAGGAAAAAGCAGGAGGCTTGCAAGCCGAAAAACACCATCCCAACTGTGAACCACGGGGGTGGCAGCATCATCTTGTGGGGATCTTTGCTGCAGGAGGGACTGGTGCACTTCACAAAGTAGATGGTATCATGAGGTAGGAAAGTGGTGATCCTAACTGACCTAAAACAGGGAATTGTTACTAGGATTAAATGTCAGGAATTGTGAAAAATGTAGTTTAAATGTATTTGGCTAAGGTGTATGTAAACTTCCGACTTCAACTGTATATGAGAATGCCATTCATTGACTTCAGCTCAGTATTCAACACCATAGTGCCCTCAAAGCTCATCACTAAGCTGAGGACCCTGGGACTAAACACTTCCCTCTGCAACTTGATCCTGGACTTCCTGACGGGCCAACAATCTGGTTCTTGGTCACCTCCCTGACCAAGGCCCTTCTCCACTAATTACTCAGTTTGACCGGACGGCCAGCTCCAGGAAGAGTCTTGGTGGTTCCAAACTTCTTCCATTTAAGAATGATGGAGGCCACTGTGTTCTTGGGGACCTTCAATGCTGCAGACATGTTTTGGTCCCCTTCCCCATATCTGTGCCTCGACACAATCCTGTCTTGGAGCTCTACGGACAATTCCTTTGACCTCATGGCTTGGTTTTTGCGTGGACATGCATGATCCCCATTGTTCCTGTGGCAGTGCCCTTCCCCGTTCATGCATTAAATAGTCGACCATTAGGGTCAGAGTTGATTAGGGAGGCCACCGCTCCTCTGGGCATGGTGACGCAGGGGGGTCACAAGGAGAGAATTAGTCTCTTTCTTATTGACTCTCCTGCATTTCCCATTGTGCTAGGCCTACCCTGGTTAGCTTGTCATGACCCCACTGTTTCTTGGCAACAGAGGGCTCTCACGGGGTGGTCGCGAGAGTGCACAGGGAGGTGTTTAGGGGTTTCCGTTGGTGCTACTACGGTGGAAAGTCCAGACCAGGTCTCCACCGTGCGCATTCCCCCTGAATATGCCGATTTGGCTCTTCTCCAAAAAGAAGGCGACTCAATTACCACCCCATCGACGGGGCGTTTGTGCGATAAATCTCCTGGTAGACGCTGCACTTCCCAGGAGTCACGTGTATCCCCTCTCACAGGCGGAGACGGAGGCTATGGAAACATATGTCTCCGAATCTCTGCGTCGGGTACATTCGGGCCTCCACTTCACCCGCCTCCTCAAGTTTATTTTTTGTGAAGAAGAAGGAGCGCGGTCTGCGCCCGTGTATTGACCATCGAGGTCTGAACCAGATCACTGTGAGGTATAGTTACCCGCTACCGCTCATAGCCGCAGCAATTGAGTCAATGCACGGGGTGCGCTTCTTCACTTAAATAGATCTCAGGAGCGCTTACAACCTGGTGCGTATCCGGGAGGGAGACGAGTGGAAGATGGCTTTCAGTACCACCTCAGGGCACTATGAGTACCTCGTCATGCCGTACGGGTTGATGAATGCTCCATCAGTCTTCCAAGCCTTTGTAGACAAGATTTTCAGGGAACTGCACGGGCAGGGTGTAGTGGTGTATATTGATGACATTCTGATATACTTGAGCATGTGTCCCTGTTGCGCAGGGTGCTTGGTCGTCTGTTGGAGCATGACCTGGACGTCAAGGCTGAGAAATGCCTGTTCTTCCAACAGTCCGTCTGCTTCCTAGGGTACCGCATTTCTTCCTCAGGGGTGGAGATGTAGAGTGACCGCATTTCAGCCGTGTGTAATTGTCCGACTCCCACCACTGTAAAGGATGTGCAGCGGTTCTTAGGGTTTTCCAACTACTACCGGGGTTTTGGTAAGGTCAGAGGTGATGATGGAGTGTGATGGAGTGTGACCGCATTAAGGCTGTGCGTAATTGGCGGTGAAGCGGTTTTTGGGTGAAGCGGTTATTGGGGTTTGCCAATTACTACTGGAGATTTATCCAGGGTTTTGGCCAGGTAGCACTCCCATTACCTCACTGCTGAAGGGGGGACCGGTACATTTGCAGTGGTCGGCTGAGGCGAACAGGGCTTTTGGTCACCTGAGTGCTCTGTTTACCTCGGCTCCCGTGCCGGCTCATTTGGATCCCTCTTTGGAGTTCATAGTGAAGGTGGACGCGTCCGAGGCTGGGATAGGAGCTGTGCTCTCTCAGCGCTCGGGTAAGCCACCGAAGCTCCGCCCCTGTGCCTTCTTCCCGAAGAAGCTCAGCCCGGCGGAGCGAAACTATGACGTGGGGGACCGGGAGCTGTTGGCTGTCGTCAAGGCCATGAAGGCGTGGAGACATTGGCTTGAGGGGGCTAAACACCCTTTTCTCATCTGGACTGACCACCTCAATCTGGAGTACATCGGGGCAGCGAGGAGACTGAACCCTCGCCAGGCCAGGTGGGCCATGTTTTTCATCCGTTTTGTGTTCACCCTTCCTACAGACCAAGCTCCCAGAACGTGAAGGCAGACGCATTGTCCCGGCTGTATGACACAGAGGAGCGGCCCATGGATTCCACTCCCCGCCTCCTGCCTGGTGGTTCCGGTTGTGTGGGAGTTGGACGCAGACATTGAGCAAGCGTTACGTGCAGAGCCCACTCCCGTCCAGTGTCCCGCTGGGCGTCTGTACGTCCCGTCTGCTGTTCGTGACCGGTTGATCTATTGGGCCCACACGTCACCCTCCTCTGGTCATCCAGGCATCGGTTGGACGGTGCGCTGTCTGACTGGGAAGTACTGGTGGTCCACTTTGGCTAAGGACGTGTGGGTTTATGTTTCCTCCTGCTCAGTGTGCGCCCAGTGTAAGGCTCCTAGGCACCTGCCCAGAGGTAAGCTACACCCCTTACCTGTTCCACAACAGCCATGGTCACACCTGTCAATCGATTTCCTGACCGATCTTCCCCCATCACAGGGAAACACTACAATCCTGGTTGTTGTGGATCGTTTTTCTAAGTACTGCCGTCTCCTTCCTCTGCCCGGTCTCCCTACGGCCCTAGAGACTGCGGAAGCCTTGTTTACGCACGTCTTCCGGCACTATGGGGTGCCTGATGATATAGTGTCCAGGCAATAGGACCTCAGAAACCTACCCACATCCTGGTTAACTCTCTCCACCTGCCCATTACTCTCGGGGTGAAAACCCGAGGTAAGTCTGATCGAGACCCCCAGACGTTCCATGAACGCCCTCCAGACCCTCGAAGTGAACTGGGGGCCCCGATCAGAGACGATGTCCTCTGGCACCCCGTAGTACAGGAAGACGTGGGAGAATATAGCCTCCGCAGTCTGTAGGGCTGTAGGGAGACCGGGCAACGGGAGGAAACGGCAGGACTTAGAGAACCGATCAGCAATAACCAAAACCGTAGTGTTCCCCTGAGATGGGGGGAGATCGGTCAAAAAATCTACTGATAGGTGAGACCATGGCCATTGTGGAACGGGGAGGGGTTGTAACTTCCCTCTAGGAAGGTGCCGAGGAGCCTTACTCTGGGCGCACACCGAACAGGAAGAGACATAAACCCTAACGTCCCTAGCCAAGGTGGGCCACCAATACTTCTCCCGGAGGCCCCACACTGTCCTCACCACCCCAGGGTGACCCGAGGAGGGTAGGGTGTGAGCCCACCGAATCAGTTGGTCCCGAACACCAAGCGGCACGTACTTCCGCCCAGCCGAACACTGAGGAGGCATAGGCTCTGCCCGTAACGCCCGCTCGATGTTTGAGTCCACCTCCCATACCACTGGTGCCATCAGCCTCGAGGCGGGAAGGATGGGAGTAGACTCGGTGGACCGATCCTCTGTGTCATAAAGGTGGGACAGTGCGTCAGCCTTTACGTTCTGGGAGCCTGGTCTATACGACAGAGTAAACCGGAATCGGGTGAAGAACATGGCCCACCTTGCCTAACGTGGATTCAGTCTCCTAGCTGCCCGAATATACTCCAGATTCTGGTGGTCGGTTCAGATGAGAAAGGGGTGCTTAGCCCCCTCAAGCCAGTGTCTCCACACCTTCAGAGCCCTGACCACTGCTAACAACTCCCGGTCTCCCACATCATAGTTACGCTCCCCTGGACTGAGTTTCCTCGAAAAGAAAGCGCAGGGTCGGAGTTTTGGTGGCATACCCGAGCGCTGTGATAGCACGGCACCCACCCCAGCCTCGGACGCGTCCACCTCCACTATGAATGCTAGAGAGGGGTCCGGGTGCGCCAACACGGGTGCATCCGTAAACAGCGCCTTCAACCTATTGAAAGCTCTGTCCGCCTCTGCTGACCAACGCAAACGCACCGGGCCCCCCTTCAGCAGTGAGGTAATGGGAGTGCTACCTGGCCAAAACCCTGGATAAATCTCCAGTAGTAATTGGCAAACCCCAATAACCGCTTCACCCAAAAACCGCTTCACCGCCAATTACGCACAGCCTTAATGCGGTCACACTCCATCACCACCTCTGAGGTGGAAATGCGATAACCCAGGAAGGAGACGGTTCATTTGGAGAACACACACTTCTCAGCCTTGACGTATAGGTCATGCTCCAGCAGTCTCCCGAGCACCTTGCGTACCAGAGACACATGCGCGGCGCGGGTGGCGGAATAGATCAGAATATCATCTATATAAACAACCACGGCCTGCCTGTGCAGGTCCCTGAGAATCTCGTCTACAAAGGATTGAAAGACGTCTGGAAAATTCTTTAACCCATACGGCACGATGAGGTACTCATAGTGGCCCGATGTGGTACTAAATGCGGTTTTCCACTCGTCTACATCCCGAATACGCACCAGACTATACGCGCTCCTGAGATCCAGTTTTGTGAAGAACTGTGCTCCGTGAAATGATTCCACCGCCATAGCGATGAGAGGTAGTGGGTAACTAAACCCCACTGTGATGGCATTTAGACCTCTATAATCAATGCACGGACGCAGACCTCCCTCCTTTTTCTTCACAAAAAATAAACTCAAGGAGACGGGTGAGATGGGGGGCTGAATGTACCCCTGTCCCAGAGACTCCGTGACATATGTCTCCATAGCCAACGTCTCCTCCTGGGACAATGGGTACACGTGGCTCTTGGGAAGCGCAGCGTTTACCTGGAGATCTATCGCACAATCCCCTCCCGGTCGATTAGGTGGTAATTTAGTCACTTTCTTTTTACTGAAAGCGATTGCCAAATCGGCATATTCGGGGGGGATGCGCACCGTGGAACCCTGGTCTGGACTCTCCACCGATGTGGCACTGATGGAAACTCCCAGACACCTTCCAGAACACTCCTCTGACCACCCCTGGAGAACCCCCTGTCTCCACGAAATATTAGGATTGTGACTAGCCAGCCAGGGAATCCCCAGAACCACTGGAAACGCAGGCGAATCCATGATGAAGAGACTTATCCGCTCCCTATGATTCCCCTGCGTCAGCATGTCAGTGGAACCGTGGCCTCCCTGACCAACCCTGACCCTAATGGCCGGCTATCTAGGGAGTGCACGGGGAAGAGAGAATCTATCGACACGAGCGGAACACCCAGCTTGATCCATAAAGTTCCCAGCTGCACCTGAATTAACTAGCGCCCTATGCTGGGAAGAGGGGAGAAAATCAAAGAAAAAAATCAAGACAAACATGTGACCAACAGGGGGTTCTGGGTGAGTTTGGTGCTTACTCACCTGGGGTGACCGAGAAGCGTTCCGCCGGCCATCTCGACTCCCAGACGGCCCCCCCCAGCACCGATCGGCCGTGTGTCCTCTCCGACCCCAGCTGGTGCAGGGGGAGCCTCCTCCTCTGGTACCCCTCGGCACGGCCCCTCCCAACTCCATTGGAATGGGAGCGGGGGCGCTGGGTGGTGGAACGCACAGGACCCTCTCCGAACGCCCGCGGGCAGCCAGCAGATTGTCCAGCCGGATAGACATGTCAATAAGTTCATCTAGGGAGAGAGCAGTGTCCCGACACACTAGCTCCCTGCGGACGTCCTCCCGGAGACTACACCGGCAGTGGTCTATAAGGGCCCTGTCGTTTCACCCAGACCCAGCAGCCAACGTCCGGAACTCCAAGGCGTAATCCTGGGCGCTCCTCTTCTTCCTCTCCTCTTCTCTTCTGCCTAAGGTGGAACAGTCACTCTCCCGCCGCTCGGCCCTCTGGAGGGTGGTCAAACACGGCACGAAAGCAGCGGGTGAATTCCGGGTGGTGCTCCTTCGCTGAGTCTGCTTTTGCCCACTCCAGAGCACGATCCGTCAGGCAGGAGACGAGGACACTCACCCTCTCCACTCCCGAGGGAGTGGGTCTCACGGTCACCAGGTACAGTTCTAGTTGGAGTAAGAACCCCTGACACCCCGCATCCGCTCCATCATAATCCCTCAGGAGCGCAAGACGGAGAGCGCTGGAGCCGGGGGATGGGGAGAGAGGAGAAGGGGAATCCTGAGCTGGGGAAACCGAAGGTGGAGAGAGGATACCACTCCTCTCCCATCGGTCCATTCTCTCCATCATCTGGTCCATGGCGGATCCGATGGAGGACGGTGGTGTGGTGGAGGACACGTTCCTCCATCGATAGGAGGGGGTTGGCAGCTGCTCCTGCTTACTCCATTCTTAATGGTGCGGGATTCTGTAATGCCCGGGGTGTAGTGGGGGAAAAAGTCAGACGCAGGAGACAGAGAGTTCAGAGTAGCGCTACTTCTTTATTCACCACAGTTGAAAATGACGCCACTCAAAACAAATGCCCCAAAGCACAGGGGAACTAAACAGTCCCAAAAATAATTCACATACACGAACAACCGTGACTTACAGGCGTGTACACGAGTACACATAAAACAATCCCGCACACCCAGCAGGCGGGGCCGGCTGGATAATAAAGCCCAACTAATTATCCTAACTAAAAACAGGTGTAACTAATGAACAGACAAGGAGGGAGGAGGGGGAAGAAAAGATCAGTGGCAGCTAGTAGGCCGGTGAAAACGACCGCTGATCGCCACCCGAACAGGAAGGGGAGCCACCTTCGGTAGGAGTCGTGACAGTATGTTAATCTCTTCTCAGGAGACAAGCTGTTGTGACATTTTCCTCAACAACCACTGTTGCTGTTTTCTCCCCTCAATAGCATGTATAATTAGAAATTAATATTTGTCATGTTATAAACTAGAAATCAAATGTTTTTGTTGCTCTAAAAAGATATCTAATTCTTTTCAAATAAGAAATGTGTGCTTAAAATACAATTTATACATTGATAATGACTGAGATGGTTATACCTGTGATAAAACAAAACAATATATTCAATATTATTATAAACCGGGTAGTTTAGCTCCTGGATGGTGATTGGCTGAAAGCTGTGGTATATGAGACATTTTTGCTGTGTTCACGTGCTGGACACAGAGATGACTGGGGATGAACTGGAGATGCCAAAGCCCACTGATGCCAAGGCAGTACAGAACGAACAAAACAATATATTCAATATTATAAACCGGGTAGTTTGGCTCCAAGATGTTGATTGCGTCAAACATTTTTGCAGCGTTCACGTGCTGGTCGGAACTCGGAAATGTACGACATGCTAACTGGTTGAATGCGACACGTGTAAAGACAATATATCACGGCTAAGGGCTGTATCCAGACACTTCACATTTTCACATTTCCAGACATTTTCAAAAGTTATATGCAAAAACAAAACTGTTTATTTATAGTAATATGTTTACGAGCATGATAGCTGTACTTTTAGTTGATAGGTTACACAGCTCGTTGGCCATTAGCCAATCAGCGTTTCTAAACTAGTTCAAAGCACGTGAATGCATCACCGGTAAATTCCCCCCTCCATCTTGGTTATGAAGGCAGCATCAGCTGTGGTGTATTGGCCACATACCACACCCCCCCAGCCCTTATTGTTTAAATAATATACTGAACATGCCTTAGACATGCCTTAAACATTACTTTATCTAATATACGAGCCAATGAACTCACAAATTCATGTAGATTATTTTTGTTAAACCAATTAATACTTGCATTGTGTCAAGCTATTTGACCTTTACTTTGTCAGAAATTGGTGTATTGTTGTGACAATAATGACCTGCTGTGCAAGAAACCAATAAAAACGAATAAATAAAGGAGGCTATTTATTTTGTCAGAGCCATAGAGACGCTTGGCTGATTGTGAGTTGAACGTTATCCCTCACCAACCAACGGGCTGGGCTGTTATAGCCTGACACTTTCACTTTCTGATTACTAGAAATCAGGAGGATGTTTCAAGAGTGAAAATACCGACACAGAAGTGTTTACATAAATTAAGATTATATTACTTTTGATCTGGTATTTGACGAACCTCTCGTCCAAAAGTGATTGTGACTAGTTTGTTTATTATCTGTGTTGGTTGACGTCGTGACAGTATTATGCGGTAAGTAGACTACGAATTGGTCATCTTAATTTGTGTATATTTTTCTAGTTTGGGCAGCGGATAGTGCATGGGCGCTAGATCTGCACTATCGTCTATCTAGGCTTGATATGCATTTTGTCAAGGTGTGTCAGGCAGGATAAAGTAAGTGCATGTTGTGGAGGATATTATATACAGTGCCTTGCGAAAGTATTCGGCCCCCTTGAACTTTGCGACCTTTTGCCACATTTCAGGCTTCAAACATAATTTTTTTTGTGAAGAATCAACAACAAGTGGGACACAATCATGAAGTGGAACAACATTTATTGGATATTTCAAACTTTTTTAACAAATCAAAAACTGAAAAATTGGGCGTGCAAAATTATGCAGCCCCTTTACTTTCAGTGCAGCAAACTCTCTCCAGAAGTTCAGTGAGGATCTCTGAATGATCCAATGTTGACCTAAACGACTAATGATGATAAATACAATCCACCTGTGTGTAATCAAGTATCCGTATAAATGCACCTGCACTGTGATAGTCTCAGAGGTCCGTTAAAAGCGCAGAGAGCATCATGAAGAAAAAGGAACACACCAGGCAGGTCCGAGATACTGTTGTGAAGAAATGTAAAGCCGGATTTGGATACAAAAAGATTTCCCAAGCTTTAAACATCCCAAGGAGCACTGTGCAAGCAATAATATTGAAATGGAAGGAGTATCAGACCACTGCAAATCTACCAAGACCTGGCCGTCCCTCTAAACTTTCAGCTCATACAAGGAGAAGAATGATCAGAGATGCAGCCAAGAGGCCCATGATCACTCTGGATGAACTGCAGAGATCTACAGCTGAGGTGGGAGACTCTGTCCATAGGACAACAATCAGTCGTATATTGCACAAATCTGGCCTTTATGGAAGAGTGGCAAGAAGAAAGCCATTTCTTAAAGATATCCATAAAAATTGTCGTTTAAAGTTTGCCACAAGCCACCTGGGAGACACACCAAACATGTGGAAGAAGGTGCTCTGGTCAGATGAAACCAAAATTGAACTTTTTGGCAACAATGCAAAACGTTATGTTTGGCGTAAAAGCAACACAGCTGAACACACCATCCCCACTGTCAAACATGGTGGTGGCAGCATCATGGTTTGGGCCTGCTTTTCTTCAGCAGGGACAGGGAAGATGGTTAAAATTGATGGGAAGATGGATGGAGCCAAATACAGGACCATTCTGGAAGAAAACCTGATGGAGTCTGCAAAAGACCTGAGACTGGGACGGAGATTTGTTTTCCAACAAGACAATGATCCAAAACATAAAGCAAAATCTACAATGGAATGGTTCAAAAATAAACATATCCAGGTGTTAGAATGGCCAAGTCAAAGTCCAGACCTGAATCCAATCGAGAATCTGTGGAAAGAACTGAAAACTGCTGTTCACAAATGCTCTCCATCCAACCTCACTGAGCTCGAGCTGTTGCAAGGAGGAATGGGAAAAAATGTCAGTCTCTCGATGTGCAAAACTGATAGAGACATACCCCAAGCGACTTACAGCTGTAATCGCAGCAAAAGGTGGCGCTACAAAGTATTAACTTAAGGGGGCTGAATAATTTTGCACGCCCAATTTTTCAGTTTTTGATTTGTTAAAAAAGTTTGAAATATCCAATAAATGTCGTTCCACTCATGATTGTGTCCCACTTGTTGTTGATTCTTCACAAAAAAATACAGTTTTATATCTTTATGTTTGAAGCCTGAAATGTGGCAAAAGGTCGCAAAGTTCAAGGGGGCCGAATACTTTCACAAGGCACTGTGTGTATATATATATATATATATATATAGAGAGAGAGAGAGAGAGGGATGCTCTGACAGAGAGGAACTGGCCTGCATCATTACAGCTCACTCAGTGCCAGAAATGGTTTTTGCAACTAAAACAGAATAATAAAAGACAATAATGCCAGTTTGATACAGGTGCAACATGT
This sequence comes from Oncorhynchus clarkii lewisi, assembly GCF_045791955.1. Taxonomy (NCBI): domain Eukaryota; kingdom Metazoa; phylum Chordata; class Actinopteri; order Salmoniformes; family Salmonidae; genus Oncorhynchus; species Oncorhynchus clarkii. Next base: position 67,274,730 of record NC_092150.1, on the reverse strand, counting down.
AGTGAGTAGGAGAGTGAAATAGAATATCACCAAATACCCCACTACAGGCAAGTAACACACAACTGAAGCTGTACTCAGGAGAGCTAATTTGATAAATGGGGTGAAATAACACAGACTGTGTCATTAAGGGGGTTAAGCACAAGCTAGTCTTTGAAGTTGTGGAGTTGGATCAAAACCCACTACTCTCTGGTTTTACGTGTGAGCACTTAGGACTCGTAACTCACAATTCCAGCCGAGCTAAACAAAGTGGAGCAGTGCCCCAAAGAGCTGCTGAGCGAATATCATGACGTGTTCAATGGTCTATTGGAGTCTGTGCTTGGAGATGTCCTTTTCCAGTCTGGTCTCATAGACTAGACATAACATCGTAAATGTACATCTTGGAGACTCAAATTAGTAATGTTACATTTGGTATGGTTACATAAAACAGATGGCTACTTAGGGTGGTTTGTCGGGGTCAAACGTATAAGGCGAACGTCTAGCAACTCAAAGGTTGCGATTTGGAATCTCATCACGGACAACTGTAGCTAATTAGCAGCTTTTCATCTACTTACTACTTTTTAGCTACTCTGCAACTCATTAGCATGTTAGCTAACCCTTCTTCTAACCCTGATTCCGGAAATGTTGAGCCGAATAAATGCAAGACACATTGGCGGGGAGGCACGCTATAGACAGGCAAGGGACACACTTTTCTGGTCGAACATGAGAGAGGAATCAAGGACATGTATCCAACTGCTCAGCCTGTAATGAATATGCACGAGCACAGCAAAACAAATCAATAATTTCACATAACATCCCAGAGTGCCCATGGCAAACAGTGAGCATGGACCTTTTTACGTATATAGGAAAGGACTTCCTGATTATGGTTGATCATTACGCAGATTACTGGGAGGTGGAGCCACTGCCAGACGTGTCAGCTGACATGGTCGTCACATTCTGCAAAGTGGGGCGGAGGGGGGCTATGAGGCAGAGCCAGCTGCCAAGAGAGTGAAAGACCTACGCAAGAGGGCAAAGCTAGACAGTATGGATGTATGGTCAGCTATACTGCAGTGGTGCAACACGCCACGGAGGGGATGGACAGTAGACACGCACAGCGTCTGATGTCGCGCAGACTCAAGTCATTGCTGCCGGTGGCACCCAACCTGCTGAAGACCTCTTAGGTTCTGGTTGTCACCAGTGTGGGTAAAATCACTGGGAAACAGTATTTGAGGCGTCACTACAGATGCGGGTTCGATCCCAGGCTGTGTCACAACCGGCCGTGACCGGGAGTCCCATAGGGTGGCGCACAATTGGCCCAGCGTCGTTCAGGTTAGTGGAGGGTTTGGCCGGGGTGGCTTTACTTGGCTCATTGTGCTCTAGCGACTCCTTGTGGTGGGCCGGTCACCTGCAGGCTGACTTCAATTGTCTGTTGAATGGTGCTTCCTCCCACACATTGGTGCAGCTGGCTTCTGGGTTAAGCGGGCGGGTGTTAAGAAGCGCGGTTTGGCGGGTCATGTTTCGGAGGACGCATTACTCGACCTTCACCTCCCGAACCTGTTGGGGAGTTGCAGTAATGAGACACTAAATGGGGGTAAACATATATATAGATATTTTTCGGATCTCTGTTTTTCATAATTTCCTTCAATTTTTTTAATTTTAAATTTCACCTTTATTTAACCAGGTAGGCAAGTTGAGAACAAGTTCTCATTTACAATTGCGACCTGGCCAAGATAAAGCAAAGCAGTTCGACACATACAACGACACAGAGTTACACATGGAGTAAAACAAAATAACAGTCAATAATACAGTATAAACAAGCCTATATACGATGTGAGCAAATGAGGTGAGATAAGGGAGGTAAAGGCAAAAAAAGGCCATGGTGGCAAAGTAAATACAATATAGCAAGTTAAACACTGGAATGGTAGATTTGCAGTGGAAGAATGTGCAAAGTAGAAATAAAAAGAATGGGGTGTAAAGGAGCAAAATAAATAAATAAATTAATTAAATACAGTAGGGAAAGAGGTAGTTGTTTGGGCTAAATTATAGGTGGGCTATGTACAGGTGCAGTAATCTGCGAGCTGCTCTGACAGTTGGTGCTTAAAGCTAGTTAGGGAGATAAGTGTTTCCAGTTTCAGAGATTTTTGTAGTTTGTTCCAGTCATTGGCAGCAGAGAACTGGAAGGAGAGGCGGCCAAAGAAAGAATTGGTTTTGGGGGTGACTAGAGAGATATACCTGCTGGAGCGTGTGCTACAGGTGGGAGATGCTATGGTGACCAGCGAGCTGAGATAAGGGGGGACTTTACCTAGCAGGGTCTTGTAGATTCGCAAGAGGGTGAATATATCTCACCAGAGAAAGTATCAGAGAGCGCAAAACAAAAATGTGCTAATCAGCGTTGAGCTAAACTGAGTGAGTTCAACTGTGATTGGTCCTGGCGAAAAAATCTAAGTCTAAAGGGAAGCCAGCTTGGATTTGGCGTCTCTCCTATCAAATCGCTTTGAGAGCATACGTCATTAACAGGAACAACTTGAATTGTTGCATCTCATTGTGTTGTTGTCCATCGGTGGCTAGCTAGCTAAAATTGGCTCTTTCCTAAATTAGCCATGGATGGATATAGGAATTTGGACGTGTGGTTTTACTTAATTCTCCGTACTGGCCAATGATTTTAAGAGCGATTCTGATCCAAACATTTCTCTACAAGTTGGGTGAGTCAGCATGCGTTTCTACTTTCACAAAGGCGCATGCACACACGCAAACAAAAATCAGAACCATGGACAGCCACATCATATTTAGCTTATGTTTATTGGACTTAATCGTTTTGGGTATCATTCAGTTGTCACTATTAGACTAAGCAGAGGTGATTTGACGATGTTGAAGTTGAGTTGAAATGGTGCTGGAATAGTGGAGGCATCTCCTGTTTTCTTTGTGACTTGTGGTAACTCTCTGTGGTTTTAAATCAACAGTTGTTTATTGGTCTGAAAATGTTAGAAACATTGACTTCCTTAACCATGCTGTAGGTCATGTAGGTCTGTAGGTCTGTTACATGCAATATGCGTCATGGATTTCCCCAGTCAGAGGTTGCTGTTTTGTGATAAAACCAAGGTTTTGTTAATGTATTCTGCCACTGTGTCTTCTTATTGTCTCGGCCTTTAGGCCTATATATCACACTCGCAAGGCATATAAATTAACAGCAAACAACGCAATTATCACAGCACATACAGTGTAGGATGTAATATGGCTTTTCTGGTGAGGGGGGTGGCTTGGCTTCCCCAGTGAACTTATCCACACACCGCTACTGTTAATTCATATGCCTTGCGACCGTGATACCTGGTGTGCATCTGCGTAGTGGTTGTCTGTCACGACCAACCAAAAGCACTATTTTATACTGGTATTTAACTTTTGTTTCTGCCTTCTCGTCGTTAAAGCTAGTATAGGAGGGAAATGATGCCACAATCTATGTCATTAAGTGTTTCAGTAACAGGCAATCCTTTGTGTCTCTGCAGTGTCAGTATTTGACGTCCCACTCAGCCAACACTCATCTAAACAGTGACTGTTTCTCCGTGGGTCTTACCTGGCAGCGTAATAAAGGTTGATAAACAGCAGCAGGTGAGATTATATTTCTCATTTTTGCATCCACTCATGACTCTTACCTTGCCCTAATCAGTGAATTTGTTATTTGATTGCCCAGGCTTATTGAATTATGAAAAATGTTGATAAATGTACCTTTTTACAGCAAGGAACAGCAAGGAAAATGTATTCTCTGGGCACAATGTATTTTCTATCTGAAAGTGTTGTGACGTTGTATCAGAATAGGCCTACCGTCCTGAATCTGTTATCTTTTCAGGATCAGAGCAGAGGACAGCAAATCCTGTTTCCCTACAGCAGCATCAGTGTGACAAGTATGAGTCAGGTAACTACAATGAAATGATACAGTTAGCAGCTGTGTAAGCCTGTGAACAATGTTTTGTACTAATAAATAGTTTATAATTCTCTTCCTCCTAGGCAAGGACAATGAGTTTTGAAAAGCCAAACAGGAGCCTCTCACCAGATGCAGCATGTGCCCTTACAAGTAAGCAAAGATTTACATGATCTGGGTCCCAATTAACTTGTGGTAACCACCGGTTGTAGGATATCAAAGAGTCTGAGAGCAGTAGGCTATTGCAATAATCTTATATTTATTTAACACATCTACATTTCAAGGGAAGGGGAACAATGGGCATCTTGGCAAAAAGGAAGTGTCTGAAAAGGTTAGGTCGACTAGCTATCAGTTTTCAATGGTCGTGGTGCTGTCCATGGTGCTAAATGTTTGTGCGCCGGTATAGAGAGCAATCGTAATGGCGTCTTTTTGTAGGCATTAACTCCGCCATCGTTCGTTGGACAAAGCTTATTGGGAAATAAATAGAGTTTTTGTAGGCATTTTGAATAAAAGCTGAAATAAGGTCTGTGGTAAACACAGACCAGGAGATCTTCTACATTCATACAAAATATCTCCTAAGCCTGTGTTAACCTCAGACTTTGTTTACGGCGTTTATCCCAAAACCCTATTCTTTCCCCATTAATTTACCTGTTAGGAATGGCTGAACGAACCAGAGATAACTCATTTCAGTATTTTAGGACTTCAAGCGGGCGAGCTCTATATTCCTGTAGTTTGCGCTGTTGTGGTGCTGAACATTTGTGCATCAGTAGAATAGTGTCCCCAATTGGTCAATTTCACCGCAATATCACCAGGAATTAACAAAGAGTTCCGCTATCTCCAACTTTTTGCATCGCTCTGTTCGCCAAACTTATCTATCCGTGCTCATTTTGGCGAGATCCACTTTCCTTTCATTGAAAATGAATGGGCTCCGTCATGTTGTCAGTGCACGTCCATGTTAGTGGACATTGCCTGTAAGGGCACAATAAGGGATTCAAACAGGCTAGTTAGATGTCTTTATTGTAGCTGCGACTTCTACAGTACAATTTAAGTTTGCCTACAACACTGCCATTTATGGACCAGGCTAGCTGTAAGACACTTTTGAATATGCTAATGTAGTAACTGAGGTGTCACAGTTGCTTAACCCTATACTTAAATCACATGTTTATTATTCTATAGAGTGGAGGACGGAGACATTCTTCACCATTGTGACTGGGAATACTCTGCGGTCTCATGAGGAAATCAATCGCTGTCTCACTGCAAAAGGTTTAACTGAGGTGACGTCACTAGAGGAGAGTGATGTCATCCTGGCTTTCTGTCCCATTGTCTCTCGTGCTGGAACTGATGTTGAAGCAGCACTGCAGAAGATTCCAGGTAATCTTGGCACCCAGAACCAAGTGTACTGTAACAATCAGTCACCAGAGACTATTTCCAGGCGATCAATAATTCATAAAGGAACTTCTCAAAAAGTGACATCTAATTCCAAAAGCTCTTATCTGTCCCTCATTCTCTTGACAGCTGGTAAACCTGTCATCCTGGTAGTGCTGCATCACACCTTCGATCCAGAGTACACTGTATCAAACAGTAGCAGACTAGTGACCAGCGGTGATGTAATACTCACAGTGGACTGTCTCTTCCATGAGAACCAGGGACTACTGGAGTGTCCTCGCAATGAAGACGCAATTAGAAAGATTCTGGGCAGGCCAGAAATACAGCCAAAGGTAGTTCACCTTCATTCAATATGATAATTTAGATAAAGAGGAACATTGTGTCCCCAATTAATACAAATGGGAAAAAGTGAGCTTGAGTTGAGATTAGTAACGTCTAGGGAAATAACACGTAGTTGTAATACTCCTCATGCACACTGACCTGTATGTGTACTGTGTATTTTAACTCTGGTGCAGAATGATGAGGGCTGGGAACTAATCGAAAAAGAAGAAGCCAGTGATGCCCCTGAGCAGGAAAACCTAGTGGTATGTCGTCTCATTTCAGACTTTGCCACTTGGTCAAAATACGAATGACAGGTCAGAGCAGAGGGAGGTGGTCAGAGCAGAGGGGATCAAATCCTGTTTCCTTACAGCAGCATCAGTGTGACAATACAAATATGTTTCAGGTAACTACAATTAAATGATAGTTAGCAGCTGTATAAGCCTGTGAACAGTAATAAATAGCCTATCAATCTCTTCCTCTTAGGCAAGGACAATGAGTTTGGAAGAGCAAATCAGGGGCCTCTCACCAGTTGCAGCATCTGCCCTTGCAAGTAAGTTATCTCCCTGAGCTTTATGCAGTTGTTGTTAACTGTCCTCCTAATAACATCATATTTGTTTTCAGGAGCTGGAATTAAAAAGGACATTGATATTCAAGAGTTAACAAGAGATGATCTGAAGGAACTTCTGCCAGGCCTTGAGCATTTCAAACTTAGGAAGAAGATCAGTGAACTTCTAACCCAATCTAAACAGGTTGGTATAGTCCCAAAAGCTTCTATGGTTACTGTACCACTTTGTGGGATCATTCAGTATAGTTAATAGAATGAAGGTTTTTGATTCATTGTACATTTCCATTGTATGTACTAATCCCCCCATGTTTTCTGTTATTTTTGTTTCTTAGGACACAGCTAAACCTATCGATTTCATTCTTAACGAGTTTAGGGAGTTCCTTCCAGCTGTTGTCATGAAGAGTAAGTCCCTTTTCAAGGACTTTCAGCATAGCTGTCACCCAATACATTTGTGGTGTCTCTTTGGTTGTAATTGTATGCACTGGTCACTTTCTCCTTACAGATGCACTTGTTCCTGGGGGAGTGTTACATGGCTACATCCCTATTCTTAAAGATTTGAAGAAGCAGCTGGCCAAAGCCCTGCACTTCATTCAGGAACACGTTGAACTGCTTGAGAGCTACAATAAAGAAGAGCCCATGGAGGCTGAGGGCAATGCTGTGTCCCCATCAGCTGACTCTGCTATAGCAGGAAACCAGCTATCCAATGTTGCAGGTAAATGACATAACTGCTGTCTGTGTTGGTTGCAGAACAGTGGGTCTCATCCCTCATGAATCAAAAGACATAGATAATGTTATACAAAATGTTGAGAAATTAAACATTCAAGACATTCACTATTGGGACTTTAATGGAGCCCGAACAGTCTTTTCTTAGCCTAAAATTACTCTGTTAACAGCCAAAATGTACATTATTTCCAGTACATAAGCAATCTGTTGAAGGCGCTTTACCTTAAACATGGCATGTTTTTCTTCAAACATAAGAATTGTATAATGTTAAACCCTTTTACAGCTGGCAAAGCCAACCACAATGACTTGTACAGACTCACAACAATGTGCTGCAAAAACACTGGACTTGAATTCATAGTACTTTGTTGTCCTCAGCCTTAGGTGCTGTAGAGGTCCACACCAAACGACCAAGAACAGATCTGCCCACCAGTGGTAAAACTTCAAGGAACCCCCACCTCATACTTCAGGAGCAGCTGGAATAACATATGCTTCTCCAAGTACCACTGGTAGTGTGCAGTTCAGGTCGCGAGGCAAACTGGAGACCTCAAAATCATGCTCTCCGTACACTTCAGGAGCAGCTGATATTGAGCCATCTGCAACATCCTACAAAGGCCATTATCAAAGCCTAAACACTGTTCAATATAATTCATTTATAAGTCAAAAAATGATGTATCAATCACAGATAGCCCCTTTACGGAATTGGAAACAATGTGATGAGAATTTGATTTCAATTGCTACTTTCAGATAGGTCCTCATCAGTACCTGGTAACATCCAGGCCCCAAAAGAAAAATAAGGAAAATAACCTGGAAGTTGGAATTTTTTCAGCAGATATGTAACAAAACATTTGCCGGTTGAGATTCTTGAGATATGCTTTGTACTAATCGAAAACAATTTGTTCATGCATTTCCTGTCAGTCAATCTAATTGGCATAAATCCCTCCTTACCTCTCCACTCTGATAGCTGATGTGTGATGAGCTTTCTAGTGTGAAATGTCTGCAATGGAAATCCACCACTTTGCTTTTGTTTGCAACATCTTGGGGATATACTGTATGTAGTGTTGTCATTTAAATATGTTTTGTTTCAAGAAGTTAAAGTCTATTCCCAAGTGTGTGGAAAAACCCTGAACGCTCACCTTGCACTCATGAAACAAGTGGAGGATCTGGGACTTAAACGAAAGGAGACCAGTGTAGAGGACTGCCAAGTCATAATGGTCTTCTGTCCTGTTACATCTCGTGTGGGAACTGACATTGAGGCTGCCATGAGCCAAGTTCCAGGTAGGAAAGCCTTTTGGGATTACACCATGAAAGCAAAAGATTTCTAGACCGAATACAATTGTCAATACTACTTCTATCATGGGATTTCATTTTACTCAACAGGATGTGTTGGTCCATGTTGTAGAACAACCTTTTGTCTAATGATTTTTTGGGTGGAAGTACTTTTCTAAAGCTTGCATCATTTTGTCACTCAACAGGTAACACAGATGCCATTCTAGTGGTGATGCACCATACTTTTGATCGCTACTTTGTCACAGACCAGAGATCTGCATCTCACTACAACAACGTAGTAGAGAAAGTTAATGTTCTCTTCCATGACTCTGTGGGACTTCTGCATTGTAAAACAAATGATATTGCAGTGACTCTCATACATAAGGCCTTACTGAAATACAACAGCAGTCCTTAGACATTAAGCGCCCCATTGTGGCAACACAAAGTGTTTGAAGTCTGTAACAAGATTACAACGCCACCAACATTATTTAAAAACCTACATTTCGACAACTTCCACCCAGGGCGTTGGTGACTCATTCTAGTTTAGAAGAAAGCTTATCACAATCTGTGTAGTGAGCCAAATTAAATATTATCTTGATTCTCAATAAGTACAAAACTAGACTTCTCTCTGTAGAACCTCTGTTGTGAGGGAATCTTTGAAGATAAGATCCCTCATATGTATTTGTGAATTTCAGCTTGTTCTACTTTTAGTATTAGAAGCACTTATAGTTTGTTTCCTACTGTTACATTATGCCTCAATCATGAGAATGTGTTTATGAATGTTTAATCTTATTCTATGAGAATAAATCAAGTACAAGTGTTGCATAAAATATTGAATAACTTAATGATATAAGATTTTTTCTCAACTCTTCTGATATCAATAGACTTACTCATTTGTGTTGAGGAATTTCTGTCTCTGCAGATAGACTAATAATCTATTCCAAAGCTAAAATAAAGAGTGCACACGCAACATTGATTGGAACAAGTCTCAAATATTTAATATTTATCACAACACTAAGAACGTAATTGATTATAAAAAATTCTGCTGATATCAATATAAAAGATGCATAGCGGCATTCATTTCTAAACATCCTTCAAGCAATACTTTTGCATTTATAGTCACACAAAGTGATTTAGAATCACTTTTCTCTTGCCTTAAGTCTTTCCATCACAAAGTAAAGACAGGCTTTATTGACAAAACAGCAGTTTTGTCAACTGATGTAAAACCTGCTGTTAATAAAGGACACCATGATCAAAATGTCATAAGCCCACCAGGCCACAAGAACAACACTTTAGTGTCAAAACAGTCCATGTTGGTGCTACAGGCCCATGGTAAAGTAGATGAGAATGCATGTTCTTATTTCCAATGGAAGTAAGGCCATGTCCCATGATCCATCCAGTAACCGTGTCATGACACAGTGCAGATCATTGATAAATATATTATGATATTTCATGTTTCACAAATGTAATGTGTTTATAGGGACAGGCTTTACAGGAGATTGTCCTCAAATCTTCTCCCTCAACAGGAATTGGTCTGCAACCTGTTAACGTGTGCAATATGCTTAAGTGTGAGAAAACATCCTTTTACACTTTGGTATGAATCACATGAGCATTTGTCCTCATAGGACACTAGAACTACTGCCACATGCTGGAAAATATAGGCCATTAACAGTATATCACTGTTCTTTAATATATTTAACTCCTGTCTCATCACCACCACTGGTTTTATGCCCATTAGACAGTATCATATCCCTATGTCACAAGAAACCAACTGTCTTGAATTCACAATAGCTTTACAATTCTCTGACACACACATGGCATTTATCCCAGTTAACTCAACCTAGACAATCAACCATGTGATAAGTCTTGTGAATGTTAACTGGAAAGCCATGGTTAATATACTCCAAATAACACAAAAATATATACAGTACCAGTCAAAAGTTTGGACACACCTACTCATTCAAGGGTTTTTACTATTTTCTACATAGTTTTTTCAGTAATCACTATTACTCTACAAAACAGAATCATATAGTAACCAAAAAAACAAATACAAATATATTTTATTTTTGCACACTTTTGGCATTCTCTCAACTAGCTTAATGAGGTAGTCACCTGGAATGCATTTCAATTAAACAGGCATGTTTTGTTAAAAGTTAAATTGTGGAATTTTATTGTGACAAGGTATACAGAAGATGGTCTTCTACCAAATATGGCTAAGTCAAATAAGCAAATAGAATCAACAGTCCATTATAACTTTAAGAAATGAAGGTCAGTCAATCCGGAAAAATTCAAGAACTTTGAAAGTTTCTTCAAGTGCAGTCGCAAAAACCGTCAAGCGCTATGATGAAACTGACTCTAATGAGGACTGCCACAGGAAAGGAAGACCCAGAGTTACCTCCACTGCAGAGGATAAGTTTATTAGAGTTAACTGCATCTCAGATTGCATTCCAAATAAATGCTTCAGAATTCAAGTAACAGACATCTCAACATCAACTGTTCAGAAGTGACTGTCAATCAGGCCATCATAGTCAAATTGCTGCAAAGAAATCATTACTAAAAGGACACCAATAATAAGAAGAGACTTGCTTGGGACAAGAAACACGAGCAATGAACATTAGACTGTTGGAAATCTGTCCTTTGGTCTGATGAGTCCAAATTTGAGAGTATTGGTTCCAACCACCGTGTCTTTGTGAGACGCAGAGTAAGTGAACGGATGATCGCCGCATGTGTAGTTCCCACTGTGAAGCATGGAGGAGGAGTTGTGACGGTGTGGGGGTGCGGTGTGGGGGAGACACTGATTAATTTAGAATTCAAGGCACACTTAACCAAGATGGCTACCGTAGCATTCTGCAGCGATATGCCATCCCATCTGATTTGCGCTTAGTGGGAGTATCTTTTGTTTTTTAACAGGACAATGACTCAAAACACTGTGTAAGGGCTATTTGACCAAGAAGGAGAGTGATGGAGTGCTGCATCATATGACCTGGATTCCACAATCCCCCGACCTCAATCAAATTGAGATAGTTTGGGATGAGTCGGACCGCTGAGTGAAGGAAAAGCAGCCAACAAGTGCTAAGCATATGTTGGAACTCCTTTTTTTTAACATTTTTTATTTTACTAGGCAAGTCAGTTAAGAACAAATTCTTATTTTCAATGACGGCCTAGGAACAGTGGGTTAACTGCTTGTTCAGGGGCAGAACGACAGATTTTTACCTTGTCAGCTTGGGGATTTTAACTTGCAACCTTTCAGTTACTAGTCCAAGCTCTAACCACTAGGCTACCCTGCCGCCCAATCCTTCAAGACTGTTGGAAAACAATTCCAGGTGAAGCTGGTTGAATGCCAAGAGTGTGCAAAGCTGTCATCAAGGCAAAGGGTGGCTACTTTGAAGAATCTAAAACATAAAATATTTTTATATATATATATATATATATATATATATATATATATATTTTGTTTCTACATGATTCCATATGTATTATTTCCTAGTTTTGATGTCTTCACTATTTTTCTACAATGTAGAAAATAGTAAAAATAAAGATAAACCCTTGAATGAGTAGGTGTTCTAAAACTTTGGACCGGTAATGAATATACAGACATACTCTGGTTCGGGGGAGAGACGGGCAAAAAAGTGCCATTCATATACATTAAATTAACAGCAGAGAAAGTCTGGCTAGGGTCAACATCCCTCCCCTTATAGTCCACACCCTCTGTAACCCTGATGCTGTAGCCCTGCTATTGGCCCTCTGCGGTGTCCGTCACTGGCTTGGTCGGTTGAGGCGGCCCCTCCAGTAGTTGTTATAGGCCTCCTGGAACATGTTCTTGCAGCCGAGCTTGGCGTCGAGGCGGGAGCAGATGAGGAAGGAGCCGCCCATCTTGCGGTGGAGAGAGTAGGTCTCCTCGGGAGGCGGGGTGAGGCGCTGCTTCAGCATCACGGGGATCAGGTTGTGGATGCGCTCCGTGGTGCTCTGGGCTCCGAAGTTAAAAGGCTCCATAGAGGCAAAGGCCTCGCCCAGAATCATCACCGCGTCCACATGGGCGTTCACCATGGACTGAGGGAGGGGACGGACAGAACATACTCAGAGAGTAATAACCTGTATGTGTTTGTGTGTTTTTTAGTGGGTTCAGGGGGAGCCATTGTAATTAAGTTATGGGTATTCACTACTCAGTTTATGCCATGGAGTAATGAAGAGCCTTCTCAATTCATTGTCTACGACAAAATAAACTAGTACGTGGCATTGTTGATTCATGTGTTGAGAACGAATGAATTGACTCACCTTTGACTCATAACCTGTGAGGAACTTGAGATCTACTGATCTTCTCCGAACGCCCTCTCTGTCTCCCTCTGCTGCTGACTTGATGAGCTGATTAAAACAATGAATGTCACACACACGTCAAATAAATCATTTTGATCGGCTATGTTTTGTTGTGGGATAAAGCCTAATAGCTTACCTCGATGTAGATGTCAGTGAAGTCCTCACTAAATCCTCTCGTGGCTCCGAAATCCAACAGTGCAACCTATGGATGGAACAGAAGTCATGTTTAGTCATTCAACAACATGGTGCTACTGGAGGTGGCTACTGTATAGGCTTGGCAGGCTCTACAGAAGACACCAAGAAGACCCATTTAAACAGAGACAACCTTTAGGAGGGTCATCAACATTAGTTACAGGACTCTAATGATGAAACTGATAACAAGAGTTAAAAAACTCACCCTGTGTGTCTGTGGGTCGTAGAAGAAGTTGGACCAGTTGGGGTCAGTCTGCATGTATCTGAACTCAAACAGCTCCCTTAAACAAAGTTTCAGGATATTCTCACATATCTGACACACACACACACACACACACACACACACACACACACACACACACACCAAGAAAGAGGCAGAGAGAAAGAAAGATACTTTAAGAACACACATTTTTCAGTCTGCAATTTCACCACCAAGGGGCAGTAATACACTGTAGCAGGTGCTTTGAGTTCTGTAGTGGCGTTTGTCTTACACATCAAAACAAGCTTGGGCAAGCAGAAAGCACACATCAAAATCCACAAGTACACAACGTACAATAAGTAAATACCAAAATACATAATGGTGGCCTTTGTTAATGAACACAGGTGCAGCATACAGTGACCTCGTTCTTGAGCTCCTGGGAGAGTTGTTCAGCCTGGTCCAGAGGGAAGCCTGGGACCAGCTCTGTGGTGAGGACGGCGTTGCTGCTCAGCTCGTCTATTACATCTGGCACGTAGAAGAACGGGTGGTCTTTCAGCAGCTCCCTGTACCAATCACATAACCATCATCAGACGCAGGAACACCACAACACACAGCTTTGAAAACTCAGCTCTTAAGACTAAATGGGAGTATATGTGCAGTATTTATGTCATGACAATTCACAGGATATTTCCAGTGTTTCAAAAATGGCATTATGTTACTGTATGAATTTATAATAACACGGTATGATCTTCTGTTCAAACTCCACAGATGTGTCAGTGAGTGACCTCTGCAACAACTCATCTCCACAATCCCTCAAATAATGCTCCCGTGTCTACACTCTAGCTGTACAAATCACTGTTTAATACTGTATGAACATGTATAGAAGGGAGAGTGTCCACCGGTCATGGTCAAGGTGAAAAAGCATGTCATCCACAGCTGGTGCGTACTGTATGTAACAGGAGCCTCCTCTCTGGACACAAATCGTATCGCTCACCCTCACCCTGCCTGCCAACAAACCTGGGGATCATGGAGCGGGGACAGGGGGCATGAGGACAGGGTATGGAGAGGGGGTGCTTGTTGTCTCCTTGTATTATGTCCAGATCGGCTATATTTAAATGCTGGCTGTAGACGAATGATGCACTTTTATATCAAAGTCATCCAACCAACACTCCCCAAAGGGCTGGAGTGGCTATTCGTAGACCCTACAGGCTACAGTACATTTCCTGATCTGGAGTCATACAATGATATGCTGTGTTGTCCTCCCACCACGATCTGGAAAAGTCACTGTGTTTAAGAGATTCATTTACCTTGGCCCCCTTGGGATTTATGGATTTACTAAGTGCTCACTAAAAAGCCACTGCTTGAGTCATCACAAATTCCTATTGCTTGTCTACATCCAAAAGATAAAGCCACATTCCCCCCCTTCATTTCTGGAGCTTGCTGTGACGATTAGATGATGAAAATAGTTACGGGGGAGGTGGTCTTTAAGAGAAAGCTCATCTGGTTGTTTTGATCACTCACTGGAATTTCTTGGCACATTTGGCCTCTCTTATGTAATCACATTCCAGTGCCAGCTCTCTGCTCATCACCTCAATCAGATGCTCAGGGAAGAGACCTGCACAAGATGTTAACAGAGGGAGAAAGAGCGAGAGAGATATAGAGAAACAGATGGATTATGGTTGACTGAGGCCTAGAGGGATGTGTGCTCGGATCATTCCCAGAGAACAGTGGAGGCCCAGACGGATGGGTATTGGACACCATCATGTCATGCATCTTGGACCAAACAGTCAAATTGCGAGAATTCCGATCGCTGCCGGTGGTGCGGAATCAGCTTGTTGACTATATTTGCCTGTTTTTTTGTGTACCATTCACGTGGCTAAGTCACTACTGGCAATATCAACGGCGATGGTAGACTATAGCTACATATATTTGGGGGAGCAGTAACAGTGAATGGGCATTCCCCCTTTCTCGTTATATTGGACATTTTACAGCTCCCGTGAAAAGTTTGGCTGTGCGTTAAACCCTCTGTAGTCTACATGGTCTTAGGACTAATATGCCCACGGGGAGCAATTATGGGAACTGTATTTAGATATAGCCTGATCTGAACAAGTTGTTTTGTTTTAGTCAAATTATTAACTGTCTTTTTAGGGCTTATCTTTCGTGAATTTTATCTTGCTCAGTAATGGTGGGAACTCCTTCAGGACGGTTGGAAAAGCATTCCAGAGGAAGATGGTTGAGAGAATGCCAAGTGTGCAAAGCTGTCATCAAGGCAAAGGGTGGCTACTTTGAAGAATCTCAAATATAAAAATATATTTTTATTTGTTTAATACTTTTTTGGTTACTACATGATTCCATATGGGTTATTTAATAGTTTTGATGTCTTCACTATTACTCTACAATGTAGAAAATAATAAATAAAGAAAAACCCTAGAATGAGTAGGTTTGTCCACATTTTTGACTGGTACTGCATATCCATATTTAAGCCAAGCATATTTAGCAAATATGGGATAGGCCTAGATTTTGTTTCTGTAGGCTATTTAACAAACTAGGCTATAACGGACTAACATTCAAATTGTAGCAGATGACAACATAATACATAAAAGACCGTAAATACACAACTTGAACCAACCACATATTTATCAATGGAGCACGTTATGATTGCCCAGTGAAGAGGGTCAAGCCTCAACATGCCTTCAACTTGTCTTCATCAAAACCCAGCAATTTCACGCCAGCTACTGTGCCCATTATTCTGGTTGCAAAAATAGCAAAAATATTTTACACACTCCAACCCTATAGCGCTACCGCCTGCTCTTATATTTACCATTGCGTTAGGGTTGTTAAAATAGAGCCCCGTATGTGTGTGAACAGGATCAAAGCAGGATCAGAGTGTGTGCTTACAGGGAGGGGGGCAGTATATTCCCCACGTTATGTTGTGCTGCATGTGTGATTTACGCTAAGTCATAAATGTGATTACTACACCATGCTACAAATAAAAAACATAAAATAAAAATCGAATTCTACAAAACAAATCTGAAATCCGTTCAGGGATCATCACCTTCAGGCAGTGCGTTGCTCATGGTGAGGAGAGTCATTAGGTTGTTGATGTCACTGTCGATGCTTTTAGCCACTCCGGGGTACTGCATGGGACAAACAGAGCAGGAGAAACAGCATGACAAAACAACCATGTTTACAGGTTTGACTCCCTGACACCAAAAACTGTGAAAACACTGCCATGATAAGGGACACCATAGTGCCCTCAAAGCTCATATCTAAGCTAAGGACCCTGGGACTAAATACCTCCTGCAACTGGATCCTGGACTTCCTGACGCCCCCCCCCCCAGGTGGGAATAACATATCTGCCACGCTGATCCACAACACGGGGCCCCCTCAGGCGTGTGTGCTCAGTCCCGTCCTGTACTCCCTGTTCACTCATGACTGCAAGGCCAGGCAAACTCCAACACCATCATCAAGTTTGCCGATGACACAACAGCAGTAGGCCTGATCACCGACAACGGTGAGAGAACCTACAGGGAGGTCAGAGACCTGGTCGTGTTGTGCCAGGACAACAACCTCTCAATGTGGTCAAGACAAAAGAAGATAATTGTGGACTACAGGAAAAGGAGGACTGAGCACGCCCCCATTCTCATCGACAGGGCTGTAGTGGAAAAGGTTGAGAGCTTCAAGTTCCTTGGTGCCCACATCACCAACATGGTCCAAGAACACCAAGACAGTTGTGAAGAGGGCACAACAAAACCTATTCTACCTCAGGAGACTGAAAAGATTTGGCATGGGTTCTCAGATCCTTAAAAGGTTCTACAACTGCACCATCGAGAGCACTGATTGCATTACTGCCTGGTTTGGCAACTGCTTAGCCTCTGACCGCAAGGCACTACAGAGGGTAGTGCGTACAGCCCATTACATCACTGGGGCCAAGCTTCCTGCCATCCAGGACCTCTATATCAGGCGGTGTCAGAGGAAGGTCCTAAAATTTGTCAAAGACTCCAGCCACCCAAGTCAGACTGTCCTCACTGCTACTGCACTGAAAGCAGTACCGGAGTGCCAAGTCAAGGTCCAAAAGGCTCCTTAACAGCTTCTACCCCCAAGCCATAAGACTCCTGAAAAGCTAATCAAGGGCTACCCAGACCCCTCTTTTATGCTGCTACTACTCTCTGTTTATAATCTATGCATAGTCACTAACTTTACCTACATATATATATATATATATATATATTATATATATATATAACCTCAATTACCCAGTGCCCCCGCACATTGACTCTGTACCGGTACTCCCTGTACATAGCCGCGCTTGTTAATTTACTGCTGCTGTTGAATTATTTGTTAATTTTATATATATATTTTTTAAACTTCTTAAAGCATTGTTGGATAAGGGATTGTAATTAAGCATTTCTCTGTAAGGTCTACACCCGTTGTATTCGGGGCATGTGACAAATACAATCGAATTTGAAATGCTAATGAGACAGGAATTTAAACTTCTGAAAAGCACTAAGAGCCACATCTATATACAAGTTTGGAGATACATCTCTACAGTTTATGACAACAGACAACAGAGCTTACTCTAAAGCATTTTAAGGTAAACAATACAGAGTTGACACACAACACATGTGATTCAAAAAGGTCATGTTTTATCTTTTCAAGGAAAGACGAACATTGCCTTAAATGGAGCCACGGGAACAGCAGAATAACAAAACAGATTGTTAATGCTGCTGGTCACTGCTGATATTTGTTCGCTCATTCAACATCGGTCATTTCTACACTTTGGACAATTACGTCAATGCAGCAGACGAGGCCTTTAAAGTAAAAACAGAGGATATGAAATGCCTATACCGTGATGTAAGGTTTGTTCAGGAGGGTGCAACATCACAGAATGTTCAGATCTAGAAATATACTGGTGTAAAACACAGCATCCTCCTGAATGACTCCCAGGTCTCCATCTCACCTGGATCTTCATGGCCACCTCCCTGCCGTCCTTCATCTTAGCCAGGTGGACCTGTCCGATGGAGGCCGCAGCAAACGGACGCTCCTCAAACGAATCCAGCTTGTCCCTCCAGTTAGGGCCCAGGTCGTTGTTGATGGACTTCTACCGAGGGAAAGGGACACGGATACCTAATGGCAGCTCCCTCAACAGTGTATCACTGCAATGGGCTATAGCCTTCAATGATGGTACCTTATTAGAAGACTAATAGGTATCTGTTATTCACTTTCATTGTCTTATCATGACTGACTGACTAATTCATGACTCAAAGAGCAGCTTGGCACAATTTGTTTTTCTAGTACTCCCCTTTATAGCCAGGGGCTACAGGGCTAGTGACGAGGGGATTTAAGAGTAGGTTATTAAAAGGTGAGACATTACCGTCATCTGCTTGATGGGCATGAAGTCTGCACTCTGTCTCACACGCTCAAATATCTTGGCCAGCTGGGGGTTGATGAAGGCATCATCTGAAACACAGAAGACAGGGAGATGGCAGTGAATGGCTGATTGACGTACAACAGCCAGAACAAAACATGAGGAGACAAGCCATCTTGTCAACCTGTTCATTACACTATGCACCAACACAGGACAGGAAATGACAGGTCTTAATCACAATGCCTTGTTCAGTTAAAAATGACCAACTAATATAAATAAAATCTAAGGCCTTGGTACCTCTGGGCACTTAGAGTTTATCACAATTTACAGGTCCTTGCCAGTGTTCACTAAATGTCTCTGGGAGACCAAGATGTTTGGCACAGCAACCACCTTCACATACCTGAAGCTGGCAGTGCCGTAAAAGGGCCCTTAGATTTGTTATAGCAACAGAGGTGTCTGTGCATGTTAAACAAAACAAAGTGGTGTGAGGCGCGCTGCAGGGCATTGTGGGTAAGATCTACAACAGTACAAACATTCCGACAACAAGTGGGGAAGAAGCACTGGAGGAGAACAGCAGCAAAACACATGACTGAGGTCAGAGGAAGAGATCCAGATCCAGCTGATTGTGAGTGAGGGTGACTTTACTTGGTATTTAGGCTTAGTTTGGCAGAACAAAAATCTATTACCTGAATCACATCAATCAGCCTGTTTTCTGAACTGAGAATTACAGAAGTGATTTTACCAGTCTTACTTTAAATTACAGTGATTATTATGGATGTTTATCGTGACTTATCTGTTTATCATTTATCTGTTATGATCAGACAGCCATTGAGTAAAATCATTAAAGAGATTCTCTGGTGCTCTTGTATACTTTTTAGCCAGTAGTTCTGAAAGTAGGCAAAAGTGGTCCCCTAAAATTGCATACGCGTCACATATGTGCACCAGGTCATTGTGCTCTCTCTGTGTGCGCATCTTGCTAGCTGTCATTCAAACGGCGAGGGGCTGAAGCTCATTGGCTAGAACTCAAATTGCTAGGGGGCTGGCCCATGTTGGGGAAAATGGCGCACCACAGCGTACAGAAAACAGTCACTTTCAAACTAGGGATTTAGTGGCTAAATAAGGTAAGAAAGTAATTCTGCTCATAGATTTTAAACCTCCAGCCCAAAGCAGGAGGTTTAAGTAAATACTTAGTCGCCGCCAAAGTTCCAGAATATGTCTTTAACCCTTTACACATGTAGAAATGGACTATTATGGATAGGGCCAAATTGAAATGATTCTAACAGAAGAAGTATAAAAAGCATATGCATGACCATGGTAGCAAATGAAAGAACACTTCATGGGGAAATGTTTAGGCCGACGGTGAGGACAAAACAGTTCATCTGGCATAAGACTGAATCCAAACACTAAACCGTTGATTTCATGTGCATTTCACATTTACTGTACATTTCCCAGCAATGTATACTCTGGACACATTCAGTAACGTAACAATATTCCTGGGAATTTTGGGGTAGGTGCAACAAAATAAGATTTTATAAGAAGAAGGGTTTGAGTGAGAGGTCTAACTGGTGTCTCCAAGTGGCCACAAACACACACCTCTCCAAACTGTGCACAGTTCCTAAGTAATTTCAATGCACATTTATGACTCAAAGAAGAGTCTTCAAATATACGGTGCTTTGTTGAGCTCTCCTAGCTTTGTCGTTGGAACACAGCCCTGCGTCCCCACCATCACACAATGACTGTTATTTACACAATGCAAAAATGTCCCATTATAAATCTCAATCTGAGTCAGGTGGACATCATTTGAAAGTTTGTCCTATCGCCAACGTGACTAGCTAAGTTATAAAATACGAACTTACAGTGTTAGGCTTTCACAAGGCACTTCAGACAGATTGTAATTTTGGTGCACTGTAAATTATATGAGTTTTCAATTATGGAAATGTGAAGACGCACATTTATGGGTGTGTGGTTTCCTTGCAGGGCATCAAATCGGTATTTATTATAATCCTCAACGTCTCATCTTTCAGAACACATGGACTCCTCTCGAATTACAGCATTTCCTACACTCCGACAACAAAAAGTACAAAAGTAACCCAATTAGCAGGAGGGATGGGGCATCTTTTTGTTGCGCTTGGTACACACGTTTAGAATGGCTGTCAGTTGAACCCCATACAGCGCTGTAAAGCGAATAGCCTGAGCTCTGATGTCATATATAGTACGTTACTGTACAGCCACTGCCTTCCAATTGAGGCGCTTATCAATTACCAAAATCTGCCATTTTCAATCCGTATACGGGATGACAGGGGCTGTGAGTGTAGGGCTACCCCATCAATTTAATGCTGTTTTACCCTGTCTTACTTGACCTAAATAATAGAAGTAGCAGCCGCATTTCTATTCAATGTGCTGAAAAGAAAAGGCTAGGACCCATCCAAGAGAACCACCAACTTCTAGATAGGACACTGTATACCCAGGTGAACATTACAGTACAACTAGGTGGCCACATATTTGAAGCTGGAACAGTTAATGGTGAAACTGCCACGTCCGTTTGCAATATTACAACAAACTGTTTTTCCTGTTCGGACTTCATTGCACAAGTGATAGAAGAGCCGAAAAAAAAGCTGTGAAATGCACAGGAAACTGTTGAGCGTGAAAAACCCAGCAGCGTTGCAGTTCTTGACAGAAACCGGTGCGCCTGGCACCTACTACCGCACACCTTTCAAAGGCACTTAAATCTTGTCTTGCCGATACACCCTCTGAATGGCACACACACAATCCATGTCTCAGGGCTTAAAAATCCTTCTTCAACCTGCATCCTCCCCTTCGTCTACACTGATTGAAGTGGGATTCAACAAAATCTATCAATAAGGGATCATAGCTTTCACTTGGTCAGTCCATGTCATGGAAAGCACAGGTGTTCATAATGTTTTGTACACTCGCGTGTACGTCACAAGTTGATAACAAGAACTGAAATTCTACGACTAAATCTATTTCTAAGATTCTGCATACAGTTAAGAGCTACCCGTATGCAACACCTTCCTAGAATACCAAGCCAGTTTGAAAACCAGTTGTGTCTAAAAACAGCAGAGGACACTTTCTTAGTCACCTCTGTTTACATAGGGAAATATCAACAAGCAGCGATTCTGGAGCTTTGGTAGAGACCGGCCACTTCAAAACACAAAAGGTTGCAGTTCTAACATGGCTGGTGGCTTATTGTGAGCCCTGGCTATGCCTTGGCTGTTGCTGTCCCACAATGGTACATTTGTTATGTGTCACACAATTGACATGACAACGGCAGGAGAATGCCTGTGCATCGAGTTGCATTAATCCTATGCTGTGCCCTGTGGCGCTGTTTACTAGCTGGAGCAGTTGGGAATTAAGGATGGGCATGTGTTGTTGTGAGCCGACCTGATGTGAACTAGGCGATGCAGGAAGAGATGCCAGAGGGGCAGAAATAACTCCTGTCTCCGTCACATACTAATCTACAGAGGCTGGATTAAGGCCTCACGGTATCAACCCAGTGGAGGTTATGAAGATGACTCAAGACTGCCCTGACACTAGGGGAAAGGGTCATGAAGCCTGCCATGCTGCAGCACAGTAGACGTCGCTGGTGTGGGCAGTAAAAAGACGGAATGGAAAAGCCACAAACAACTAACCAGAGGTCAACAGAGCAGCATAGAGGGGTGACTGGGGTCGCAAAGGGAGAGAATGTTTGGAGAACAGAGAAGGTGCTACTGGAGGTGTGTATTACAATATAAGCCAGTTGTCACCTTGAATGCTGAGCATCTGGCCCAGTTTCAGTGCGGCTCCGCGGACCTTACACAGCGTCCTGACGATCCGCTCTGCGTTAGCCTCTGACAGGAACGGACTGGAGTCCAGAACGGCCTTCTTGTCAGCTGAGGGGAGAAACAACAGTCAGCTCTATGCTAAACTCTGAGGTTGGCATGGAAAATGTGAT
This sequence comes from Oncorhynchus clarkii lewisi, assembly GCF_045791955.1. Lineage (NCBI taxonomy): Eukaryota > Metazoa > Chordata > Actinopteri > Salmoniformes > Salmonidae > Oncorhynchus > Oncorhynchus clarkii. The sequence continues at coordinate 67,252,555 of NC_092150.1, read as the reverse complement.
TTTCCTGGCGAGAGGTAAACTAAATGTTGAATCTCATGGGTTTAGTGGATAGGTAGTACAGGTATGGCTTAAGAGAGATAACTCTTTAATAAATGATATGTAACTCGAGTTGGGATCATTTGAGGTAAAGGTGGCCAGCTGTTAAGTCAAAACAGTGATATGATAACTCCTGACTGAGAAGGCCTAACGCAGTGAGAGAACAGTGAGAAGGGTCACTTCCACACTACTGACACTCAACACATGGTGTAGAACACCAGCGCTCTTCCTCACACCCTGTCTAGAGCACCCCATTCCCATAGTAAAAATGTGTTTACTAGAAGACTGCGGAGGCCTGACATGTGAATGTCTTCCCTGGCTATACAGTAGTGTGTACGTCAATGTGTATGTGTTCTATATTCCTGGGTTTGTTGGTGTAGTGTAGTCTCTGATGAAGTCATTAGGCTCCATGTGTGGCGTCTACACTTGGGATCACCGTACTCCTCCCTCCCCCTGGACGAAGATACACCAGGGCACAGCCTGGAAACAAACCAGCTTAAAGCCTACCCACATTCCATACATTTAACAAAAAAAAATACTTTTCATAAATGAGGCATTTTCATAAACCAGTGAGCTAAACAATCAGACAAGGAATCTGGTCTCTCTAGGTCAGGGCAGCCCAATTCCGGTCCTCGAGGGCCGAAACGTTGTTTTTGTTTCTACCTGGTAGTTACAGTAACTGCACACACCTGGTGTCCCAGGTCTGCATTAGTCTCTGATTTGGAGGGTGACAACCAGAAGTGTTTCGGCCCTCCAGGACCCGAATTGGGCAGCCCTGCTCTAGGTAGTGCTTTGGTACCAGCACCAGTCGGTCTGGTTTGAAGCCCCCAGACACCCTCCAGCAGAGAAAGAGGACCGCCAGGCAGCCCAGGTAGAGGGGGGGGGGGGGGTCAGTGGGCCACACTGATGTCAGCAGTCAGACTAAGGCGTTAGGAGCAGAAGGAGATTTAAAAAGGACTGTTAATGTATCTTGAACCAAGATTACCTCAGCCACAGTACTGCTGTTACGTCATATCCCCCAGGACAGTCTTGATTAGCATAACGTCAGACCCCCAGTAGATCTGCTCTGATGACCAACTATACTCTACCACTACATACTCACTTTGTATTGTGCAGCAATTATGCTCATTTGAGAATGATGTGTACTTGTATACCACCTATGACTTTATTTGTACTTGACCCTGGTTTTCTCCCTAATTTCGATCTGGTCTCAACGCTCAACTCCCCAACGGGCTCGGGAGGCGAAGGTCGAGTCATGTGTCCTCCGAAACATACCCTCCAAACCCGCCCGTTTAACCCAGAAGCACCAAAGTGTCAGAGAAAACACCGGAGGAGTCGCTAGAGTGCAATGAGCCAAGTAAAGCCCCCCTGGCCAAATCTTCCCCTAACCCGGACGATGCTGGGCCAAAAGTTCACCGCCCGGTTGTAATACTTCCAGGGATCGAACCTGGGTTTGTAGTGATGCCTCTAGCACTGTGATGAAGTAGCTTAGATCGCTGCGCCACTCAGGACGCCCTTATTTCTGATCCATGGATTAAAGTTGGAGCTTCATTCACAGCCCTAGATTCAATGTATTTGTCTTTCTCCCAGGGTATTAAGGAGACAATGGCCATGTGAATGGCTGTATAGTCGCCCCTGCTCTAGATTGGACTGCCACACCACCTCCAGCGGTTCAGCCGTGGCATGGCGGAAAACTAATTGAAGAGTGCGCTGGAAAGGTCAGCTCAATAAACGGCCCTCTCCAATTCTTCCCCCGACAGCAGCAGAGGGTAATATCACAGAGGGCAGTTTCATTAAGGGCCCTTTGTAAGCGCTAAGACCACCCATACCTCAACCTAACTATAGCAGAGTCAAAGAACTACAGCCTAGTGTTTTCAGCTACGCTGAATGACGAATGATTGATTTTGATATGAATTATTATGCCTCTCTGCATGTCTGTATAGGTTCATCATCATATCATGCACTTGTCCATTGCATGCTAATTGAAAGGTTGTCATTCCTAGACAGGTTACATCCTGCAGGGGCATTGTGTGCATGTTACTGCTGGGTTAAGTGTCTAGTATGCGAGTGTGCATGCATGTACACGTAATGTCAAACATAAGCCCGCTTCCAGTTACCGTAGGAAACCGCTTATGTTAAACAGTTACCGTTATCCTCACTTGGCCTCATACTCTTCTTGGCTACCTCAGCCAGCGCTCCGAAGCCCAGTCCTACAGCCAGACCTGTGAGGACACAACACACCAGCGTTATGACATCCTGTCATAACATGCTGTTAAGCTCTGGGTCGTTCAGTAGGGTACAAGGTTATGGAACGTTCAGATAGAAATACATTGTGTAGAACAGACATGGTTCTCTGTCATGAAGCGTAAGGAATTGTTCCAGCTCTATTCATGGCCTTTATATCGACAACGTTCAGATTATTGTGCCCCCCCCCAAAAAAAGGTTAATAAAGCCAAGTTTTACATTCTTAAAATATTGCACAGTATAGCCCATTGGGTAAATTGCCTCGCCTAGCCTTTTGCTTTCCCCATGACACATCAGTCAGGTCAAATCAGTTCCTGATAGCTCTAGGAACAGTCATTTATGCCAGGCTAGTTTATTTAAGACAGACGCAGTTCAGTCTTTTATTTACAGACAGATGTTAATAACAGAACCGACGAGACGGTCTCTGACCGTTTTCTATTTTGTCATTTCAATAACTTAATTTCAATAAAAACCTTGAACCCACCTGTCCCTGCCGGGGCCTCGAGGAGTACCAATAGCCAGCAGTCTAATAACAAGAAAAGCCTGGCCTCATTGGACCCCCTTCGTACGAATGTAACTTGGTTGTGTTTATAAAAAGGTGTTAGGTAACATTAGAATACGAAATGTAAATGTCTGAAAGAACATAACCCTTTCAATAGTTTGTTACTGTGGGCTATATGCAAAATTATTGGATATATATACATTTTTAAAGGAATTTCAAGTATAAAAGCCATTATATTCGTGGAGTGCCTTTATTACAACTATGAAACAAAAAACATGTGCATTGAAACACAGTAACAGCATATTTTTTTAGAATGACTAAACAAATAAAAATACCCACGCAACAGTCACTAAAGAAAATATCAGCAGCATAAACATCAGCATAGGCTCCTAGCGTGCTTGTGAATAGTGAAATCTGCACAAAAGCAAGAATGGCATTGAATGGCAGTGAAGAAAAAAGCCTATTATTGGTCACATTATTTGTGGCCTCACTCGTGCTGACACTATGGTGTGCGTCTTCGCGCAACAGTTAGTACAAGGGATAACGGCTAAATGAGATCTAACAGTCACCCCAAATCTTTGTCACCTTCACTTGATCACAACACTTCCCACAAAACAACTCGCTTGCAGCCGAAATAGGTGTCGTAGGTTTTGTTCCGAGTGCATCTGCCCAGCTTGCAGTTTCTCCTCCCCAGTCTCTCCTGCTCATGGTGTTGTCCATGCACTGCCTGAACAACACTTGTGCGTTGAGAGCAGCCAAGTCAAGCATGTTGTAAAACACAGCAACAGGCCAGTGTGTTGGATTGATAGCAGAGAATTACAACACTGACTGGATCATAGTTCTCTACTTGTGACGATGCAAGAATCTGGGCACAGAAGAGCAATGTGTCACCGTACTGAGAATATGAGGGGCATCCAGACCTGCAGCGCAGAATTAAGATCACACCTAAATGGCACATTCCATGGAATGTACGGGAAATGTTATTCAAGTAATGCACCCAAAACAACATTCAATAGTGCCGAGCTCGGCACATTTTCGGCCACAAACCGCATGGCACAGAAACAAAAACAAGCTTGATCAGACATTACAGCCGTACAGTAGCGTGTTACATAACTCTACATTTGGAGGAAAATGTGGGGAAATACTGTTAACTTAATGTGGCCGATGAGCTGTTTGCTCCCTTTGAACCAGTGACCTTAGAAATCCAAAACAAGCCCAGTCTTTTCCCCTCTGTTAGGGAGAATTCTAGGTCATATCCTGCCAATGATTAAACTACCAGGCTGTTTTCCACAACACCAGGAGAAAGCCTTATCAGTTAGTCAGCCAACCATGCAGCCACACCTGTGGTTCAAAACACCATGTGTATTGTATTCCTCGTCAATGATTAAGAGGCACTTCCTACACTGGTTAGATCTAGGGCTGGGAAATGTGAGGGACCTTGCGATACGACACTCACGATATTTAGGTGCCGATACGATATGCATTGTGATTCTCAAGATTCTATATGTATTGCGATTCAATTCTGCGATTTTATGTTCCAAACATATTACTCACTATATGTCTGCTTCAGAGAGACGAGACAGTACGAGAAAAGGAGTTTTGCTCAGTCAGGGAAATAAAATAAAAAGTGCTGAAAACAGGTTGGCTCACTACTTAAAAAAATGAAGAACAAGCTACAGGATGAAACAATTTTATGTAGGTACAGCAGACTATCGCGACTGTATTTACACTGAGTGTACAAAACATTAAGAACACCTGCTCTTTCCATGACAGACTGACTCGGTGAATCCAGGTGAAAGCAATGATTCCTTATTTATGTCACTTGTGAAATCCACTTCAAAATCAGTGTAGATGAAGGGGAGGAGACAGGTTAAAGTTTTTGTTAAATCTTGAGACAATTGAGACATGGATTGTGTATGTGTGCCATTCAGAGGGTGAATGGGCAAGAAAAAATATTTAAAATGCCTTTGAACGGGTATGGTAGTAGGTGCCAGATGTAGGGCTGTAGTGGTGGCCATATTACCGCCACACCAGAGTCACGAGTCATGACTGCAGTCAAATTCCCTGTGACTGCTGGTCATGGTGATCAACTCCAACTGGTGTGCTAATTCCAGCACGGTGGAAGTGCGAACCACTGTTCACCCGTCTTGGAATACCTGATGGTTGAATGCCGACCCTTCTACCTCCCAAGGGAGTTTTCAGCAGTTATCGTGACTGCTGTACACATTCTACCTCATGAAAATAAAGATAACTAGCTGGTGCTTAACGAACTGTACAAGATTATAAACCAGCAGGAAACCCTACACCCAGAGGCTGCCTTTCTGTCTGCCAGGGGTTGGCTCTTAACTAAAGAGCAGGGCTACCGCACACGGAGCTATCGCAGACAACCCTGATGCTATGGCTGAAGACAGGAATAAGTACAAGGAGGCCCGCTTTGACCTCCGCAGTGTCAAGGACAGTATAAGAATAAGGTGGAATCATATTACACAAGCTCTGCCGCCTGCGGCAGGGGCAACAGTCCATTATGGATTACAAAGGAAGACCCCATCCGTGACCTCCCCAACGATGCCCCTCTACCATACGAACTCAATGCATTTTAAGCACGCTTTGACAACAACATCGAGCCGGGTGTGAGGGGCGTCACCGACCCAGAGGACTGGGTGATCTCGCTCGCAGAGGCTGACGTGAGAATAGTCTTTAAATCAGGTCAACACCTGCAAGGCCAAGGGCCCCGGCGGTATTCCAGGGCTTGTTCTCAAAGCATGTGCAGAACAGCTGGCAGACATATTAACGTCATTTTCAACATCCCCTTGTCTCAGTCTGTAGTCGCCACATGTTTTTAGATGACCACAATCATTCCTGAGAACTCGAAGACTTCATGCCACAATGATTACCGCCCTGTAGCACTCAGTTCTGTAATCATGAAGTGCTTTGAGAGGCTGGTTGTGGCACACATTAACGCCATCTCAGCCACCCTAGAATCACTTCAATTTGCATACCGCCCCAACAGATCCATAGATAACGCAATCTCAATTTCTCTCCACCTACATAAGAGGAATACCTATGTGAGAATGCTGCTCATTGATTACAGCTCAGGGTTCAATACCATTGTTCCTTCCAAGCTCGTCACCCAGGTTATGACTCTGAACACCTCCCTCAGCAACTGGATCCTGGACTTCCTGACGAGCCGACCCCAGGTGGTGAGGGTTGGCAACATCACCACCACGCTGACCCTTAACACAGGGGCCCCACCGGGGTGTGCCTAGTCCCCTCCTGTATGTCCTGTTCACCCAGGACTGTGTGGCCACGCACGACTCCAACACTATTATCAAGTTTGCTGACGACACGACGGCGGTAGACCTGATCACCAGCGACATTAAAGTCAGCCTACAGGGAAGAGGTCAGTGACCTGTCACCGTGGGGGGGGGCATACCCCACCCAGATTGACGTGGCGACAGTGGAGCAGGTAGACAGCATCAAGTTCCTCGTGTCCAAATCACTAGACTTAAAAATGGTACAACCCAACACACACACACACGTGAAGGTGCGACAGTGCCTCTTCCCCCTCAGGAGGTTGAAAAAGTTTGGCATGGGCCCTCTCAACCTGAAAAGGTTCTACAGCTGTACCATTGACAGCAATATTGACTGACTGCATCACTGCTTGGTATGGAAATAGCACCACCCTCAATCGCATGGCGCTACATGCGATTGAAGATTGTACTAGGCTGTCCGCACATCACTGGGGCTGAGCTCCCTGCCAGACTCCAGCCATTTACTATTTTCTCTGCTGCCGCACGGCAATAAGTAGAAGTTCTTATTCCTTGTGAGGGGGGTTTTGTAATACATTGTTATTTATTATTGCATTGTTGGGTTTAAAGTTTGCAAGAAAGACATTTCACTGTACTTGTGCATGTGACATTAAAACTCAAAACTCAATCCAGATTATAGTGTAAAATAGCTGCCTACCTGTTGGCTTTTGGTCATTGTAGCCTTTCTTTTACATTTCACTTTTAAATTCTGTCATTTTAATTCAGTCTTCCATTGATTAGATATCCCCTACATTTGTTACGCAAGCATGCCAGGAGCACCGATGTGTCAAAAACCGCAATGCTGCTTGGTTTTTCACGCTCAACAGTTTCCTGTGTGTATCAAGAATGGTCCACCACCCAAAACATATTCAGCCAACTTGACAACTGTGGGAAGCATTGGAGTCAACATTGGCCAGTTTCCCTGTGGAACGCTTTCGACACCTTGTAGAGTCCATGCCCCCCGACGAATTGAGGATGTGCGGAGGACAAATGGGACGGGGTGATGCAACTGAATATTAGGAAGGTGTTCCTAATGTTTGGTATATGAGACACACATATTCAATATTTTTTTATTTATTTGTACTATTTTCTACAGTGAAGAAATAGTGAAGACAACACTATGAAATAGATTGCTCAAAGTTGTCACAATTTGCCTTGGTGACAGCTTTGCACCCATTTGGTATTCTCGCAACCAGCTTAATGAGGAATGCTTTTCCAACAGTATTGAAAGAGTTCCCACATATGCTGAGCACTTGATGGCTGCTTTTCCTTCACTCTGCCGTCCAACTAATCCCAAACCATCTCAATTGGGTTGAGTTCAGGTGATTGTGGAGGCCAGGTAATCTGATGTAGCACACCATCACTCTCCTTCTTGGTCAAATAGACCTTACACAGCCTGGAGTTGTGTTTTGGGTCATTACCATGTTGAAAAACAAATGAGTGGGACTAAGCACAAACCAGATAGGACGGTGTATCGCTGCAGAATGCTGTGGTAGCCATGCTGGTTAAATGTGCCTTGAATTCAAAATAAAATAACTGACCGTGTCACCAGCAAATCAACCCCACACCTCCTCCTCCATGCTTCACGGTAGGAAGCAGAGATCATCTGTTCACCTACTCTGCGTCACAAAGACACGGCGGTTGGAACCAAAACTCTCAAATTTGGACTCAGACCAAAGGACAGATTTCCACCAGTCTAATGTCCATTGATCGTGTTTCTTGGCCCAAGCAAGTCTCTTCTTATTAGCGTCCTTTAGTAGTGGTTTCTTTTCAGCAATTCGACCATGAAGGCCTGATTCACGCAGTCTCATCTGAACAGTTGATGTTGAGATGTCTGTTACTTGAACTCTGAAGCATATATTTCTGAGGCTGGTAAGTCAAATGTATACTCTGCAGCAGAGGTAACTCTGGGTCTTCCTTTCCTGTGGCGGTCCTCATGAGACACAGCTCCATCATAGCGCTTGATGGTTTTTGCAATTGCACTTGAAGAAACGTTCGAAGTTCTTGACATTTTCCGGATTTACTGACCTTATCTTATAGTAATGATGGACTGTCGTTTCTCTTTGCTTATTTGAGCTGTTCTTACCATAATATGGACTTGGGTCTTTTACCAAGTAGGGCTTTCTTCTGTATACCACCCCAACCTTGTCACAACACAACTAATTGGTTCAAACACATTGAGGAAAGAAATTCCACAAATTAACAAGGTACACCTTTTAATTGAAAAGCATTCCAGTTGACTACCTCATGAAGCTGGTTGAGAGAAGGCCAAGAGTGTGCAAAGATTATCAAATCAAACCGTCACATGCGCCAAATGCTTACTTACAAGCCTTTAACCAACAATGCAGTTCAAGAAAGTCAAATTATTTTACCAAATAAACGAAAGTAAAAAATTATAGGCTATACACGGGGGGTACCGAGTCAATGTGCGGGGGTACAGATTAGTTGAGGTAATTTGTACATGTGGGTAGGGGTAAAGTGACTATGCACAGATAATAAACAGTGAGTAGCAACAGTGTAAAAACAATGTGGGGGGGGGGGGGGGGGTATATGCAAATAGTCTAGGTGGCCAGTTGATTAATTGTTCAGTAGTCTTATGGCTTGGGGATAGATGCTGTTAAGGAGCCTTTTGGTCCTAGACTTGGCACTCTGGTATCGCTTGCCATGCGGAGAGAAGAGTCTATGACTTGAGTGACTAGAGTCTGACAATTCTTTGGTCCTTCCTCTGACACCGCCTAGTATAGAGGTCCTGGATGGCAGGAAGCTTGGCCCCAGTGATGTACTGGGCCATACGCACTACCCCCTATTTAGCTCGTCTGGTAGGCTGGCGTCACTGGGCAGCTCGCGGCTGAGTATCCTTTTGTAGTCTAATAGTTTTCAATCCCTGCCACATCCGACTAGTGTCAGAGCCGGTGTAGTAGGATTCGAACTTAATCCTGTATTGACGCTTCCTGTTTGATGGCTCGTCTGATTTCTTATAAGCATCCGGATTAGTGACCCACTCCTTGAAAGCAGCAGCTATAGCCATCCGCTCAATGCGGATGTTGCCTGTAATCCATGGCTTCTGGTTGGGATATGTAGGTACGGTCACTGTGGGGACGACGTCGTCGATGCACTTATTGATGAAGCCAATGACTGAAGTGGTATACTGAATGCCACACACACACAGTTTGGGGTCACTTAGAAATGTCCTTGCTTTCCATAATGAAAACATACATGAAATGAGTTGCAAAATGAATAAGAAATGTAGTCAAGACGTTGACAAGGTTAAAAATGATTTTTTAATTTAAATAGTTGTGTCCTTCAAACGTTGCTTTTGTCAAAGAATCCTCCATTTGCAGCAATTACAGCCTTGCAGACCTTTGGCATTCTAGATGTCAATTTGTTGAGGTAATCTGAAGAGATTTCACCCCATGCTTCCCGAAGCACCTCCCACAAGTTGGATTGGCTTGATGGGCTCTTCTTACGTACCATATGGTCAAGCGGCTCCAACAACAGCTCAATATGGTTGCGATCCGGTGACTGTGCTGGCCTCTCCATTATAGACAGAATACCAGCTGACTGCTTCTTCCCTAAATGGTTATTGAAACATTTGGAGCTGTGCTTTGGGTCATTGTCCTGTTGTAGGAGGAAATTGGCTCCAATTAAGCGCCGTCCACAGGGTATGGCATAGCGTTGCAAAATGGAGTGATGGCCTTCCTTCTTCAAGATCCCTTTTACCCTGTACAAATCTCCCACTTTACCACCAAAGAACCCCCAGACCATCACATTGCCTCCACCATGCTTGACAGATGGTGTCAAGCACTCCTCCAGCATCTTTTCATTTTTTCTGCATCTCACGAATGTTCTTCTTTGTGATCTGAACACCTCTAATCTACGTTTCTGTCTATAACACTTTTTTACAATCTTCCTCTGTCCAATCTCTGTACTTTTGCCCATCTTATTTCTTTTTTTTCATTGGACAGTATGAGATATGGCTTTTTCTTTGCAACTCTGAGACAGGTGTTTGCGGGGTACTATTTAATGAAGCTGCCAATCGAGGACTTCTGAGGCGTCTGTTTCTCAAACTAGACACTAATGTACTGGTCCTCCTGCTCAGTTGTGCGCCGGGGCCTCCCGCTCTTTTGTTCTGGTTAGAGCCAGTTTGCTCTGTTCTGTGAAGGGAGTAGAACACGGCGTTGTACGAGATCTTCAGTTTCTTGGCAATTTCTCGCATGGAATAGCCTTCATTTCTCAGAACAAGAATAGACTGACGAGTTTCAGAAGAAAGTTCTTTGTTTCTGGCCATTTAGAGCCTGTAATCGAACCCACAAATGCTGATGCTCCAGATACTCAACTAGTCTAAAGGCCAGTTTTATTGCTTCTTTAAAATCAGCACAAAAGTTTTCAGCTGTGCTAACATAATTGCAAGAGGGTTTTCTAATGATCAATTAGCCTTTTTAAAATGATAAACTTGGATTAGCTAACACAACGTGCCATTGGAAAACAGGAGTGATGGCTGCTGATTATGGGCCTCCATACGGCTAGATATTCCATTAAAGAACAGCCGTTTCCAGCTACAATAGTCATTTAGAACATTCATCTCTGCACCGTATTTCTGATCAATTTGATGTTATTTTAAAATGGACAAAACATTTGCTTTTCTTTAAAAAATAAGGACATTTCTAAGTGACCCCAAACTTTTGAACAGTAGTATATGTGCACACATACCACTTTTTTTGTGTTGTTTACAAATAGATAGTCAAATATCAATTTATATTTTTTTAAATGGAAAAAATGTGCAAAATGTAACTATCGATTTCCGCCCCACCATCACTAGTGAGATCCCAAAGGGTTGTTCACAGGACAGTTAGCAGGGTGCATATCAATCAAATGTATTTATAAAGAACTTTTTACGTCAGCCGATGTCACACAATGTATGTACACAACTAAGTACTAAATAAACCAAATCTGGTTTTAGATCATTTTTAACTCTGAAAAGGGTTTAGTAATTGATTTCTTCACTAACTTTACATTGCCCTCTAAATAAATTCAAGCCAAAGCTACAACACATTCAAAAAGCATCACCATGATATGTGGATATCGGTTTGTTTTTTTACACCCATTTGAACCCCTCAGTATTAAGCCTTCCTGGTTAAACAGCATCCAATCAATGATTTCTACACTTCATGGGCAGTAGCTGACTAAGTCCTTCTGCCAGCCAAGTCTCAGTGAAGGCACAGAGGTTACACCTCTGTCATCTCCAGACACTGTCACACACAGCACTCACTGCTTCACACCCCCAAGTTAGGTTAGGACAAAGCAGTGGGACACACCATACCAGGAAGCTGCTGGCTCACCTGGATATCAACTTACAGAAATAGGGAATTGTGTTTATGGGGGGGAAAAAAAATAGATGGCTTGTTTTGGAGATGACAATAATACCAGGGGTTTTCATAAAAAGACAACCGGTTAGACACATTTTGAACTTCATGGTATGCTAACATCCGTGGTAAGACTACAACAACAAACAGCTCTACATGGAAGCATGTGTACCTGTCAAAGGGAACTGAAACCCAGAGAGCATGGTGTTAACTTATGTATCCATGTTCCAACCCAGAATAACAACCAGGAGAGAGCAGAACAGGAAACATGCATGGCTAGGCATTCCCTCGCATCGGTACACCGACTTCAGGAACTGGATAGCCTGTCAGAAACTCGATCTCAACGTGAGACCAATTTATGTTCAATCCTCAGGGGACAGCACATCACTTTTCCCCTGTAGGAGAGGGCCCTGGGGGGGGGGCTACTAGGTATCCCCCTGAGCCAAGTTGGGGAGGGAGAGCAAACCAATAGGGTCCCGGGGTGCTGGACCGGCAGGTGTCTGTCGAGACTCACATTACTCCAATGCCACCAAACCTGGCAACCCTAACTTCCAGCTGAAGGACGGTATTGACCGATCAATACTGTCCCCACCCCAAACCTCCCATGAAAGAGAGAGAATGCCAGAGCTGGCCCTGTAATATATAAAGATGGGTTCTCCTTAGTGGCTTTGCTCTCACTTGTGTATCAGCTCGCTGCGCAGATCTGATAACCTTTCAAAACAGTGACAAAACATGCAGCATGCTGACAGCGACAGGTGGCCCATGCTGGGGCAGGGCCGCGCCGTCCCGTCAGTCCAGGTCCCAGAGAACAGCAGGACCAGATCTCAGACTGTCTCTTTTACCAAGACGCTGCCTCCGTAAACTCAGCCTGTGTTTCTCTGAGACGGCAGCAGTTGACTGGCTTTACGAGTTAAGAACTCCAAAGTAACTAAATCTGTAGTCTGCTCTGCAGGCCTACTACTGGTCAAAGTGCAGATTAACCTCCAGGACTCAATCTGACCATGTGGCCGTCAAGGGGAGAGGAGATCTCACTCACGGGATGAAGACACACGGGCCACCTTTCACCCACTGGCCTGCAATTTACAGGCAGTAGATATATCAAGTTGAGGATAAACAGACACTAGGGTTGTGTTAGGCAGACACTGACAGGGAACATGGGGGCATGTGGGTGGGACACTTTGGTACACGGGTGGCTTGAGAAGGGGACATAATAGGGTAATAAATAAAAACACAGGCTCTATTTCTAGATATTGACACTGGTTACAGCAATAGTTGTCGCTGAAAGTTTTGGCAGAAGAGTAGGTTTGCCTCGTGTGGATAGGTGGCATACGACTTCCCATTTAATGGGATGTGGATGAAATGGGGGATTAAAAAGGTGAGCTCAAGCCAGAAACAGTAGAATAGAGCGCTGTGTGTGTCAGAGCCTGATGTGAATATTGATGTGGTGTCCTCAACAAGTTAAAAAGGATCAAGTTCTTAATACTTATCGCAATGTAATAAAGGAGGGATCTTACTGATCCAATCACATTTTCAGTACTTTCCCGACACGAACATAAACAATATAATACATTTGTAATGGTAGCCTTTTGTGCACTTCAACGTCAGACAGAGCAATAATAAAACAACATATTAGAAACCAAAATAATGTACAGCCTTACCTCCAAAATTAGCCAGTCTCCCTAACCGGGTCACTGGTACCTTTCTCTCTCGTGCCCTTTCACTGAGCTACAACAGAGAGAGAACAGCATAATGGTAGACAAGATACACACACAGCACATCTCTGAGCCACAGGTACCAGTGAGAGAATGTGTAGACGTACCATTTGTTTGTGTGGTTTCTCATTCCTCTTGGCTTCTCTGGCCTTCTCTATGTCCTCGGCCGTGAGGCCCCCAACCCCCGAGCCGTCCTGATGATAGGAGCGGTAGGAGCTATAGGATAGGTAGGAACGGATCTGTCCTGAGAACTGGCTGCTGGGGTCCTTGTAGCCCTCAAACAGCTTGGATTTGACTGAGGCCTGGCCGTTGTATGTCCCGCAGTTCGTGCTGTCTTTGGTCCACATCCCCTCTGAGGAGACGCCTTGTCCCTCTTCTCTGAACCCTGGCTCTACGTGTTCCCCACTGTCCATGCTGCTCCCCTCTGCTTCGGAGAAGTCATACTTACTGTCTATGTCTGCTGGGAAGTTGTCAGACACGCTTTGCTGCTGCCCACCAAACTCCTGGAACAGATATACAGATGTGGAAGGGCAATGAGGAGCTGGGGTTTCACTGGAGCGTCCGAACCAGGAAAAACTCATGGCCCGAGATATTTTCCATGTCAGGTCATGCGGTCAGAAAAAAAAGGGGAAAAAAAAACAATTCTTGGCCCTAACCAAGGGCCACCTTATTGATCCGCCTCAAGTCAAACTGTATTTACATCCACAGCAGGCCACTCTTAGTGGCAGCTTTGTTCTCTACTATTGGACTATTCCTACGCTGTGAAAACAAATAGGAGCCAGCTGTACAGACCGTAACTCAGCCATGATAAGACCACAAAGCTCTATGAATCAATCTTTTGTTGAGCTCACACAAAATTAGATTAGGCAAAAAGAAAGGCTAGGAAGCTATGACACCGAAGCTCCGTCACCCATTTTACATCTGGCCATTGGTGGTGTTGTCTGACAATGAAAAATACAATCTTTGGCCACTACCCCCATAGAAGAGCCCCGTTCATCTCTCGCTTTACCCACCTGCATCTTCTGCATGGCTACTCCCAGGCTCTGCTCTGCAGTCATCTGCATGCTCTGGGCCATGGCCTGGGCTCCTCCAATACGCAGTGTGCTGGCCTGAGTGTCTATTACCGCCTGGCTCAGCTTGGCCAAGCCACGCATCACCAACATCATGTCGCCTGCCATGGTGGGTCTCCCTCACACCTAGAACACAGATGTGGAAAGAAATCATATTTTTGAGGGTTCGGAGTTACATACCAAAGTCGACTGTATGTACATACAACATAGCCGGAGGCTAGATGTACTGAAAGTAGGCCTAGTCGTGCTGTAACTGTGTATAATCTAAGAAACCTTCAAAAGAACGAATGTCATTTCAATAGTGAACATAAGTGTGACAAAGGGAAAGGACATGAATCATACTGGTGAAATAAGAACTGGCTACAGTCACCAATGGCCTATTGGAGAATTTGAAAGTCACAACACTATAGGCCATTGGCTGAGGTTTAAGTCTCGCAGGCTAGTGGCCAGCTATCCACTCAGCACTGCAGTCAGTCAACAACTAGAGAGTACCTGGCCGGGCAGGCAGAAAAACACAGCTGTTATCAAGGATCACCGTGGCCATGACAAGCTCGTAAAGGTTAAACACGTTTTCAATCTGAGACATGGAGACAAACCTTTAAGTAACAACACACGGGCTACACCGGGAATCAGAAGGTGTTACGTTACAACAAACATGAGCATGTCTCTACTAAACATTCTCTGGAAGGAAAACGGGAAGGCTTGGCACAAAAAGTATCCTTGCCTGGCTTTCGATGCAGGACTTTGATAGTATCCACTGCTGGTCAGTTATTTTTTTGCTATAATCCTGTGCCATACTCACAAGTTCCTTGCATCAGTAAGTGACTGAGAAAGGCCACTGAAATGTGGCTTTTACAACTAGATTATCTGGCCTTTTCAAATCTCATCGTTTTAAAATTACATAACTGGGCTGGCCTTAACTTCTTATGGCTGCAGGGGCAGTATTGAGTAGCTTGGATGAAAGGTGCCCAGAGTAAACGGCCTGTTCCTCAGTCCCAGTTGCTAATATATGCATATTATTATTAGTATTGGATAGAAAACACTGAAGTTTCTAAAAGTGTTTGAATGATGTCTGTGAGTATAACAGAACTCATATGGCAGGCAAAAACCTGAGAAGAAAACCAAACAGGAAGTGAGAAATCTGAGGTTGGTCAATTTTCAACCCAGGCCCTATTGAATTCACAGTGGGATATGGATGAAGTTGCACTTCCTAGGGCTTCAACCGTCTTTAGAAACTTGAATGACGCTTCTGTGTTGTGGGGCTGAATAAGAGATGAATTAGTCAGGTTACTGGCAGAGAGCCAGACAAGTAGACAATGGACCTGATCGGACAGCTCAGAGCCTCTGCTCTTTTCTGTCCATAAGAAACAATTGGATTAGTGGAAGAGGCAGGGCAGGCCAGGAACAAGGAAGAAGGGTGTGGTCAGTAGGGCATCCCCCGAGGCTGAATGCCCTAAGGTTTTTATCAGAACGGTTGTAGGTTAGTTTCGCCTTTTTGCTTTTCCCGACATGAGTTTGTGGTGTTTTGTTTTATGGCAGAGAGCCATTGCCTGGTCACGGGAAATATAACTTTTTGAAGTTTTTGCCCGAAGTTATGCTAGACCTGCATGAGCGTTTGGATATGTGTACCTAACGCCCTAACAAAAGTATCTACTTGGACATAAATGAATGGACATTATCGAACAAATCAATAATTTATTGTGGAACTACGATTACTGGGAGCATTCTGATGAAGATCAAAGGTAAGGGAATATTTATAATGTGATTTCTGGTTTGTGTTGACTCCAAAATGGCAGATACTTTTATTTATTTTCTGAGCGTCTCAGATTATTGCATGGTTTGCTTTTTCTGTAAAGTTTTTTTGAAATCTGACAGCGGTTGCATTAAGGAGAGGTATATCTACATTTCCATGTATATAACTTGTATTATCATCTACATTTATGATGAGCATTTCTGTAAAATGATGTGGCCCTCTGCAATATCACTGGATGTTTTTGGATCTAGTGAATGTAACGCACCAATGTAAACTCAGATTTTTTTATAGAAATATGAACTTTATCAAACAAAACATACATGTATTGTGTAACATGAAGTCATATTATGAGGGTCATCTGATGAAAATCAAAGGTTAGTGAATAATTTTATCTCTATTTGCACTTTTTGTGACTCCTCTCTTTGGCTGGAAAAATGGCTGAATTATTCTGTGAGTTGGTGGTCACCTAACAATCGTTTGTAGTGCTTTCGCTGTAAAGCCTTTTTGAAAATCGGACACTGTGGTGGGATTAATAACAAGATTACCTTTAAAACGGTATAAGATACATGTATGTTTGAGGAATGTTAATTATGAGATCTCTTGTTTTGAATTTGGAGCCCTGCACTTTCACTGGCTGTTGTCATATCATCCCGTTAACGGGATTGCAGCCCTAAGAAGTTTTAACCAAACCCAATCAAAATACGTCTACCAGGTAATACCAGGACATAATTCAAGGATTTCAGTCATATTGATCAATGGCATGGGTCTAAAATGCTAGGCTGAACTGGGACACTCAGTCCAGTCCTGTGATTCACTTTCCCTGGCTGGTGATGAGGGGACAGTGGACGCTGAGTGAGGGCAGAATCACATAGGATTTCAAATGAACAGAGGAGTTAAGCTAGTCAAAAGGATGGATTGTTTGCGCTTGGTGACAGCTTGGCCATCCTGGGACTCAAGAGGGCTTTAGAATTAGCCTATGTTCGGAAGTAGAACCAAGCAGGCTGCTTACTCACTGTGAGGAAACACAAAGGTCCCCTTAAAAAAAATTGCATGACTTAATGTTAGTAATGGCTTGTATGGTTATTCATAGCTGGTGGTGAATTCAAATCAAGCAACGATATCTTGCGCATAGCCTTCTTCCCAGACACCATTTATGGGTCTGATATTCTCTTTACAAACCAGGGTGCATAGAAATCAGTAAATTGTGTCACAGAGCCATGGATCAAATGGTTCTTCATATATTAGAGAAAACACTAACTTCAAGGCCGTCCTCGCTTGAAACAAGGTCACCGTAACGTTGTCTCATTTATTTGGCAACAGAGTAACAACTGCATACTAGCCAGCCAGACTACCCCTGTATTCACACCACACATAGTGCCTTCAGAAAGCATTCATAGCCCTAGACTTATTCCACATTGTTGTGTTACAGCCTGAATTCAAAATGGATTAAATAGATTTTTCCTGCCACCCAATCTACACACAATAGCCCATAATAAAGTGAAAACATATGAAGACATTTTTGCAAAGTTATTTCAAATGAAGTACAGAAATATCTAATTCACATACAGTACCAGTCAAAAGTTTGGACACACCTACTCATTCCCGGGTTCTTCTTTATTTTTTACCATTTTCTTCATTGTAGAATAATAGTGAAGAGATCATAGGAAATTACTGTAACCAAAGTAACAAACAGTAAAGATTAAAAATTAACAGTAAATCTACTACAAGTGATATGTAAAGGCCAATTAATATACACTAACAATCAAACGCAAACAATTCACACAATGAAGTTATGAAACACTGACTGTGCACAAATTGGCAGGAGCGCCCATTCTGGAGAGATTAGCGTATTGTCAATGGTCAATCCGACTTCGATTTGGCCTCTGCATGCCCCGCAATTGCTTCACACCCTCAATATGGAGCCTCAGACCACATTTTCGGATCAAGCATAAATTGGCTTTTAGTCAATGGATTAGTTCACTGAGATAGATAGATTTTGCGCCCATCTATCAATTACTGCTTGACTAAAACAATCTTGGTCGACCAACAGCCTAACGACCAAACAATCGAACAGTTGGCTAATTGGGGTCAGTCATAGAAGAAACTACAAGCTGTTTTGCCGAAATCTGTAATGACTGAAGGAATTTCAAGAGTTACCATACTCGGTCACAGTGACGGCTCTCGTACTTCTATAGGTTAGTATCGATGTTCAGTAGTACAATGTAGAAGGTTTTATAGAAGGGCTTTGTAAACAGGCCTCAACAGAATGCAATGATTTGACATACGCAACATCAGAGGGCCTGACTACTTTCTAATAGAGAATTCAGGGAGAGTGCAAAACCTGTCGCCCGTAATAAAACGAAGTGTGCTGTGGTAAACTGCAGCCAACGGCTTTAATGCAGTGGCAGCTGCATTCCTGTAGATGATGTTGCCATAGTCTACAGCCGGTAGGAACATCAACTGAATGATTTGCTTTCTATTAAGCGAGAGACTCGTGTTTTTTTTATTTAAAAAAATGTAATAGAAAATGTATTGTCTATCCAAATGCCCAGATATTTGTAAGCAGGGACACAATCAATTTGGGCACTAGCCAAGGTAAAGATGCCTAAATCTTTAGCCATTCAATGTTCATTTAAGGTCAATTAATGTTTTTTGTAAGACGATGAAAGCAGTCTGTAGGTCAGACAGAGCCTGATCCACATGCACTTTGGTATTCAGAGAAGGAATTTGTTTGTGTCAATGGGCGATACCATGCCAGTGTAGATGAAAAATGTGTGTCGGATCTCAGATTGGTTATGGTAATTCTCACAGAAACATCATTGGGAGGAAGGATGTTTGAAATGCTTCAAGTTTGTATCTCAAATAGTTCTTAAAAATCTTAATTAAAGTGGCCATTTTTAGACCTATACATGCCTCCTGTAAATCCCTATGATCCGTGAATGAAACACACAATATCTTGGTGTCATACTCCATATAGTGTGCTCTAACATGTAGAGTATGTCTAGATTCTGAAATACAATCTCACATGAATTGATTCAACATTAATATGAATATTTAAAAAAAATTACCCTTTTTGATCTTGTTAATTTTAAGACGTAACAATTAGTGATGCAATGATATGACATTTTTGGCCGATATCCAATATTTTCCTTGCCCCCCCCAAAAATCGATACTGATAACCGATATTTCAAATTTTAGTGGCCTTTGAAGTATTCTAGTTCAGTTAAATAGGTAACACACACGGACGCAGCGGTCTAAGGCACCACATCTCAGTGCAAGAGGAGTCACTACTTTCTCTGGTTCGAATCCAGACTATCACATCCAGCCGTGATTGGGACTCCCATAGGGCGGCGGACAATTGGCCCAGCGTCGTCTGGGTTTGGCCGTCATTGTAAGTAAGAATTTGTTCTAAACTGACTAGCCTAGTTAAATAAAGGTTACACACACACCAAAAAGTTATTTTGTTGGCATTTACGTATGTCCCCATTACCATTCAAACATATTCAAAGCCTATTTCTTTCACTTACTTGCTGTGCTGTTTTGTTGTTCATTTGTTCAGTCGTTTCATCCTCAACCAGGATTTCTATGGAATGCCATTTGGGTCTTTACATGTTAAAAGAATATACTATTTGAAGTGTCAATTAAGCTTGTTGACCAATCAGGACCTGAATATGACTGCACGTCACATAATTTAACGCGTTCATTAAATTTTTACGTAGTTATTACACAATCTGACTGTCGGCTGACTTCCGGCGCCGACAGAGATGGCCGCCTCGCTTCGCGTTCCTAGGAAACTATGCAGTTTTTTTTTTTTTACGTGTTATTTCTTACATTAGTACCCCAGGTCATCTTAGGTTTCATTACATACAGTCGAGAAGAACTACTGAATATAAGATCAGCATCAACTTCAGTACGACCAAGAATATGTTTTTCGCGACGCGGATCCTGTGTTCTGCCTTACGAACAGGACAACGGAGTGGATCCTATGCAGCGACCCAAAAAAACGACTCCGAAAGAGAGGGAAACGAGGCGGTCTACTGGTCAGACTCCGGAGACGGGCACAGCGCGCACCACTCCCTAGCATTCTTCTTGCCAATGTCCAGTCTCTTGACAACAAGGTTGATGAAATCCGAGCAAGGGTAGCATTCCAGAGGGACATCAGAGACTGTAACGTTCTTTGCTTCACGGAAACGTGGCTTACTGGAGAGACGCAATCCGAAGCGGTGCAGCCAACAGGTTTCTCCACGCATCGCGCAGACAGGAAAAAACATCTTTCTGGTAAAAAGAGGGGCGGGGGCGTATGCCTTATGACTAACGTGACATGGTGCGATGAAAGAAACATACAGGAACTCAAATCCTTCTGTTCACCTGATTTAGAATTCCTCACAATCAAATGTAGACCGCATTATCTACCAAGAGAATTCTCTTCGATTATAATCACAGCCGTATATATCCCCCCCCAAGCAGACACATCGATGGCTCTGAACAAACTTTATTTAACTCTCTGCAAACTGGAAACAATTTATCCGGAGGCTGCATTCATTGTAGCTGGGGATTTTAACAAGGCTAATCTGAAAACAAGACTCCCCAAATTTTATCAGCATAGACCATTGTTACTCTAACTTCCGCGACGCATATAAGGCCTTGCCCCGCCCCCCTTTCGGAAAAGCTGACCACGACTCCATTTTGTTGATCCCTGCCTACAGACAGAAACTTCCCACGCTGAGGTCTGTCCAACGCTGGTCCGACCAAGCTGACTCCACACTCCAAGACTGCTTCCACACGTGGACTGGGAGATGTTTCGTATTGCGTCAGATAACAACATTGACGAATACGCATTCGGTGTGCGAGTTCATTAGAACGTGCGTTGAAGATGTCGTTCCCATAGCAACGATTAAAACATTCCCTAACCAAAAGATTGATGGCAGCATTCGTGTGAAACTGAAAGCGCGAACCACTGCTTTTTCAGGGCAAGGTGTCTGGTAACATTACAAACAGTGCAGCTATTTGCTATCAAACAAGCTAAGCGCCAGTACAGAGACAAAGTAGAATCTCAATTCAATCAGACACAAGAGGCATGTGGCAGGGTCTACAGTCAATCACGGACTACAGGAAGAAACCCAGCCCAGTCACGGACCAGGATGTCTTGCTCCCAGGCAGACTAAATAACTTTTTTGCCCGCTTTGAGGACAATACAGTGCCACTGACACGGCCTGCAACGAAAACATGCGGTCTCTCCTTCACTGCAGCCGAGGTGAGTAAGACCGTGTTAACCCTCGCAAGGCTGCAGGCCCAGATGGCATCCCCAGCCGCGCCCTCAGAGCATGCGCAGACCAGCTGGCCGGTGTGTTTACGGACTATACCAGTCTGCTGTTCCCACATGCTTCAAGAGGGCCACCATTGTTCCTGTTCCCAAGAAAGCTAAGGTAACTGAGCTAAATGACTACCGCCCCGTAGCACTCACATCCGTCATCATGAAGTGCTTTGAGAGACTAGTCAAGGACCATATCACCTCCACCCTACCTGACACCCTAGACCCACTCCAATTTGCTTACCGCCCAAATAGGTCCACAGACGATGCAATCTCAACCACACTGCACACTGCCCTAACCCATCTGGACAAGAGGAATACCTATGTGAGAAATCGACTACAGCTCGGCATTCAACACCATAGTTCCAAGCTCGTCATCAAGCTCGAGACCCTGGGTCTCGACCCCGCCCTGTGCAACTGGGTACTGGACTTCCTGACGGGCCGCCCCCAGGTGGTGAGGGTAGGCAACAACATCTCCTCCCCGCTGATCCTCAACACTGGGGCCCCACAAGGTTGCGTTCTGAGCCCTCTCCTGTACTCCCTGTTCACCCACGACTGCGTGGCCACGCACGTCCCCATTACCATTCAAACATATTCAAAGCCTATTTCTTTCACTTACTTGCTGTGCTGTTTTGTTGTTCATTTGTTCAGTCGTTTCATCCTCAACCAGGATTTCTATGGAATGCCATTTGGGTCTTTACATGTTAAAAGAATATACTATTTGAAGTGTCAATTAAGCTTGTTGACCAATCAGGACCTGAATATGACTGCACGTCACATAATTTAACGCGTTCATTAAATTTTTACGTAGTTATTACACAATCACTCGTATTTCATATGTCACGATTCATCGATACGTATGATGCTGGTAAAGTTGTCTCGTGCACCTACAGTGCTAGTCATTACAAAAAGCTAGCTAGCTCATGGATGCAAACAATGTTCTTCCCCAAAAATATAGCAAAACGACAATCTGTTTCAGTTAGCTAGCTAAGTAGCTATGTGTCATCATCGAAAATAACCCTAATTTATAAGACCGTTCTTATTTGATTAATGGTGGTCGGACCCATCTATGTAAAGCAAGCAATAATACGGATTAGCCATAACAGTGGACTTTGCGGGTAGCCTTCAAAATAAAAATATGGCATAATTCTACTATTGGTATTATTTTGCATCACTGCATACTTTTACTTTGAAGGCAAACCGCAAATTCCACTATTGTGCCTAGCTTCACAACACATTACTCAGTCCGGTCGAGCCTCTCTAACCAGATGAAGCTAGCTGGCTGCTTATAACTTTAGCTTTGGCCAACAGGGTTAAGTAGCTGGCTAGCTATTGATTTTCATGAACTGAAGTTTCAATAGGCGAACAACAAGTGGTAACCTAGCTAATACTTACTCACAAGGATTCCTAAATCACTGCTAAGAATAATGAAAATTACTGCAGTTTCTATTGGTCATTGTTTTCAGGCTGGTTGTATTGGTGCTAGCTAGGTACCAAGCTAAAGCTAACTACCCCAGAAGTTGGGGTCGAACAAATGCTTTATTACCAACGCGGTATTGAAAACCCATCGTTTCTGGCCTGTGTTGGCTTCTTCTCAGACTTCTTTGTACAGCTTTGACAGTGCTAAATCGGTATTGAAAAATCATAATCGGTCAACCTCTACCTTCTAGGCAGAGTTGCAAAGAAAAAGCCATCTCTGACTGGCCAATAAAAAAGATTAAGATGGAAAAAACAACAGACAGTGAACGGAGGAACTCTGCCTAGTTGGCCAGCATCCCGGAGTGGCCTCTTCACAGTTGACGTGGAGACTGGTGTTTTGCGGGTACTAATTAATGAAGCTGCCAGTTGAGGACTTGTGAGGTGTCTGTTTCTCAAACTAGACACTAATGTACTCGTCTGCTTGCTCAGTTGTGCGCCGGGGCCTCCCACTCCTCTTTCTATTCTGGTTAGAGACAGTTTTTACTGTTCTGTGAAGGGCGTAGTACAGAGCGTTGTAAGAGATCTTCAGTTTCGTGGCAATTTCTTGCATGGAATAGCCTTCATTTCACAGAACAAGAATAGACTGACGAGTTTCAGAAGAAAGTTCTTTGTTTCTGGCCATTTAGAGCCTGTAATCGAACCCACAAATGCTGATGCTCCAGATACTCATCTAGTCTGAAGGCCAGTTTTATTGCTTCTTTAAATCAGGACAACAGTCTTCAGCTGTGCTAACATAATTGCAAAAGGGTTTTCTAATGATCAATTAGACTTTTAAAATTATACTCTTGGATTAGCTAACACAACGTGCCATTGGAACACAGGAGTGATGGTTGCTGATAATGGGCCTCTGTACGCCTATGTAGATCTTCCATTAAAAATCTGCCGTTTCCAGCTACAATAGTTATTTACAACATTAACAATGTCTACACTGTATTTCTGATCAATTTGATGTTATTTTAAATGGACCTTTTTTTTGTTGCTTTTCTTTCAAAAACAGTGTATACCAAAACGGTGTGTGTTATATAGGTATGCTCATCAGCTTTGACATTGGTTTTGCACATTGGCACACCGATGTTGACATTTTTATCTAATATCGGCCGATTCAGATACGTTCACCAATATATCATGCATCCCTAGTAACAATATACTCTACAAGTACCTACAATTTCCAGTGGGCTTGCTGCTATTTCTGAAGTTCTGATAAATTTTATGAGCACCCACAATACAGTGAATGGGAAAATGGATTCAAAGCAAACTGCCTTTGCTGATTTGCTGAATGAGCAATCCGAAAAGGAGGGCTGTGAGTGGTTAATGACCTATAATGTCAATTTCTATGTATAAAATGGGTCCTAGTTTGAAGAGTATATTTTCAGACCCTTTGTGTTCACTGACATTCGGATAAGCTGTCCAGCTACTCTGATAAAACGTAGCTAATGTCATCTAGCTATGTCACGTTTCAAGGCAGCAGAGTTTACTCAACTCCCCGTTATAGCTATACATCCTGTATGGAAGATATCCATATTACAGGGAACTAAACTAGAAAGTTAAGGCATATTTTTTTTTTTAGATATCCAAACGTCTAAAAAGAAGCCAAATAAAAAAAAAGGTTAATTTTGAGATATTCATTTATTCAACATGAAATATTAATGTGAATAGATTCTGAAATACAACTTGACATTCTCAATTTTTTGGGAGCACACAATAAGAGTATAATGACACCAAGATGTCTGTATCATGTACAGACCATAGGGTTTTACAGGAGGCATGAAGGCTTATAGGTCTAAAAATGGCCACTTCATCATAATTTTCTCAAAAATTGTTTATGACACAAACGTAAAAATTATGTATGTCAAACATCCTTCCACCAAATGAAGTTCCTATGTGAAAATTGCCAGAACAACCGGATACCAAAAATATTCCATCTACGCTGGTGTATAATTGCTCCAATCTCTTGCAAAACATTAGAATATTACCAAGGCACAGTTTATTATGAAATTGAGGATCTAAACTAACTGAAGATATTTTTTCGCAGTAGAAAAAGTTATTCTCCATGTGTGCAGTTCATATTCACCTGCACTACTATCCAAATTTACAGTGCATTTGGAAATTATTCAGACCCTTTTTCCACATATTAATATGTTGCAGCCTTATCCGATAACTGTTTAAATATTAAAAAATATAATATTTACATAACTATTGAATAACCTTTTACTCAGTACTTTGTTGAAGCATCTCTGGCAGCGATTACAGCCTAGAGTCTTCCTGGGTATGATGCTACAAGCTTGGCATACCTGTATTTGGGGAGTTTCTCCCATTCTTCTCTGCAGATCCTCTCAAGCTCTGTCAGGTTGGATGGGGAGCATCACTGCACAGGTATTTTCAGGTCTCTCCAGATATGTTAGATCAGGTTCAAGTCCGGGCTCTGGCTGGGCCACTCAAGGACATTGAGACTTGTCCCGAAGCCAATCCTGTGTTGTCTTGGCTGTGTTCTTAGGGTCGTTTTCCTGTTGGAAGGTGAACCTTTGCCCCAGTCTGAGGTCCTGAGCGCTCTAGAGCAGATTTTCATCAAGAATCTCTCTGTACATTGCACCGTTCATCTTTCCCTCAATCCTGACTCGTCTCCCAGTCCTGCCACTGAAAAAACATCCCCACAGCATGATGCTGCCACCACCATGCTTCACCGTAGAAATGGTGCCAGGTTTCCTCCAGATGTGACACTTGGCAGTTAGGTCAAAGAGTTCCATCTTGGTTTCATCAGACCAGAGAATCTTGTTTCTCATGGTCAGAGTCATTTAGATGCCTTTTGGCAAACTCCAAGCGGGCTGTCATGTGCCTTTTACTGAGGAGTGGCCACTATCATAAAGGCCTGAATGGTGGAGTGCTGTAGAGATGGTTGTCCTTCTGGAAGGTCATCTCATCTCCACAGAGGAGTTTGTGGTCACCTCCCTGACCAAGGCCCTTCTCCCGATTGCTCAGTTTAGCCAGCGGCTTCCTCTAGGAAGAGTCTTGGTGGCTCCAAACTTATTCCATTTAAGAATGATGGAGGCCACTAATTACATTTTTTCATACCCTTCCCCAGATCTGTGCCTCGACACAATCCTGTCTCTGAGCTCTACAGACAATTCCTTCGACCTTATGGCTTGGTTTTTTGTCTGACATGAACTGACAACTGGGGGACCTTAGACAGGTGTGTGCTTTTCCAAATCATGTCCAATCAATTGAATTCACCACAGGTCAACTCCAATCAAGTTGTAGAAACATCTCAAGGATGATCATGGGATAACAGGAAAATTGTGAGCTCAATTTACAGTCTCAAAGGGTCAGAATACTTATGTAAATAAGGTATCTGTTTGTTATACATTTCACTTTGTGTGTGTGAAAAATGAGGAAAATAATTTAATCCATTTTTAGAACAAGGCTGTAATGTAACAAAATGTGGAAAAAGCCAACGGGTCTGATTTTTTTCCGAATGCACTGTAACTCACCACAATTTTCCTATTGTTCCTGCCAATCTAGGAACCCACGTGCTGCCTAGCTCTGCACATCAACAATGCCCTCTTCACCAAAATCAACGTGAGACATTTCCTCTGCAGCTATGACTGGATATGATTGCACTAGGTCACTGCTTGCTCTATTGGTCACATTGATGAAAGCAAAAGTTGATAAGAATACTTGCCAGAAAAGTTACAAACCATTCAAATAATGCAGAAGTTAACCCAATCAAGCAAACTGTCTGCTTTGCAGTACGCCATTTACAGCCTGTAACGTTACTGTACGATTCAATGTCTTATCATAAGTCATGCAGCCACAAAACTGTCAAGTATAGGACTTGAACAACTCAGCAGGCCATAAACAGAGCCTCACACTGTACCGAGTAATTGCATAGCAGCCTATCCACCTCATTTCAGTAACACAGTAAAGGACAAACTGTAATAATACAAATAATAAGGTAAAGCAGCCCATTAGCAGACACACTTGTAGGTATCCTCCGCTTTGAAAATAACCAGGCATGTGGTGTGCATGTGTCACAGCTGTCGCTGGTACAGAATTGTGTTTACGGGCCAGCAAGCGCCTCTTCTAGCCCTTCGTGACCGTTGAGAGCTTTGTCCTTCAGGCAAAACTACCAACACAGTGGAAACGATTCTTCTTCATGTTCACTCTGCCCATTTACTTTCTCAAAATACAGACGTCATTCACTTCTACAAGCTGATTTAAATATGCGGAAATTAGCATTTATGAATTACCTATCGTTGGCTAAATGTCACGCCAGATAGCAGATCATGCATGCACGTGAAAGTTTGATGCCTGTAGTTACAGGTTGTATTGCTTCTATTTTTTGTAAGATTTATACTGCATCATGAGTTAAAATGTTTGGATTTCATCAGATTTGCATTCAATCTCGGTGCAATGTCAGTAAACTAACTAACTACACTTTTCAGACATGCTGTATTCACTGACATTCGGATAGCTATCCAGCTAGTTACTCTGACAACATTAACGTTAGCCATAGTTTAGCTAGGTCACGTTAAGGCAGATGAGACGCATCGTTTTTTCACCAATGCACTGCCCAAATTGTCAAACCAGGAAGAATCAATATGTATTAATTCCATTATTCCAAGCACCATACTTGTCATAAAACAAAAAACCCACTTACCGCCAGTAATTACGAATGTTTGGATTTATTTTCAATGCTATGCAGCCTCGTCCCCTAACAGTGTGTCGTCCTCCACCATGAGGTCAACGCTGTTTACCAACTCAGAACCGTGATTGTCAAAGGCATTTTACCCCGCCTCTGAACATCTTCTATTGGTCGTGTCCTGAGCGAGGCGGTCTGTTTTGGAGAGGTGGTGGCTGAATACTGATCCCTCATTGGTCAATTGTCAAAGAAAAGGTTGTACTCTCCAATGAAAAGTCAGATTCCTGTTATAAGGGCGGTTTTAGCTGTGGTTTCCACTAGCTCGCACAGCCAGAACCTCGAAATTGGCTATATCGTGAAAATGTATGAAAAAAAGAGACTAGGGTTGGCCATAAAGTTAGCAGTGGTTAAGGTTAGATTTAAAATAAATGTTTAAGAACAGAAAGAACAGGGATTATGAGATTGTGGCTGTGGTAACTAGTGACGACCCTTATAAATAAGCTACATTGTAAAAATGTACAACATTGTGTACATGAGAATCCACGACTTGAATAGTGTGATATTTAAAACAATAGCTAGGCCTGCTCTATCATGTGTCAAAAAGTCCCAGTTCACAAACTAAATGTGGCTAATAGAGAGTAACAAGTCAAAGACGATCAGGTACTCTTATTAGTTATATTACAGAAATATCGTAGTAGAGCATAAAATTATATACCTGGTTGGTTAGTGATTTTTTTAAATATAATTTCAAAGAGACAGGTGTTTTATGTGCATTTTTACTGCCACCTACTAGTATTTTTTCAAAAGTTTTCCTCTTATAAAAACGTTTACACATTTGCTGTACCAATATCAGTCACGCGATGGCGTACGTGACTGGCAAATTACATCACCTGTGGAAAATATAGGCGAGCGAGAAAGGACTTGAATAATTTATGAAAGTGGATTACACTTTTTCATTTGTTTGACCTCACTTCTCATTCAGTTCATATTTGTATGTAGTATATTTATAGTGTTGCATCATCTGTATCTTTTTTTATGCAGTAGCCATAACAGTTTATTGATAACCATATTGATAACCAACATGTTGATTGATAACAATATTGATCATATGAAATTATATCAGTCAGGTAGTTGAGAAATGAAATCACAGGCCCTCTCCTGGCATCTAATTTCTTTATTAGATCATTCACAGGATAAAGTCACCCTCCATGACATATATTGATAAAAATAGACTTAAATGAGAGACCATGTACAGTGCACTTTACTTGACATTTGACAAATGTATAACCACCAACATCTGCATAGGTCAGGGATGGATATAGATTTTTCTTACTACCTCAGTAAACAACAGATCTGGGTAGTGCCTCGCAGCCATAGTTTTTCCATGTGATTGGTCTTTATTGACACACAGGGCTATTATCTCAAAGTTCACCTCAGGATTTCCCTCCTTATGGGGTCTAGAAAGTACTCATGATGTTGATGTCCGTGTATGACAGACACACCCATTATACAGTTAATTTCTGACTACTTGTAAGGTAAACATGACACAGACTCAGTTGTAGGGAACACTGAGGTTACACATACACGCACACACGCACACACACACACACACACACACACACACACACACACACACACACACACACACACACACACAAACAGGTACATATGCAAACATTCACCCCCCTTTTGTTTTACTATCCTTGTGGTGGACCAATCAATTGATTCCCATTCAAATCTTATTTTCCTTACCCCTAACCCTAAACCTAACCCTAAACCTAATTGTGACCCTAACCTTAAACCTAACCCCTAAGCCTAAAATATCCTTTTTCCTTGTGGGAACTGTTGAAATGTCCCCACTTGTCCAAATGTTTTCTTGTTCTACTATCCTTGTGAGGACTTTTTGTCTCAAGGACAGTAAAACCACACACACACACACACACACACACACACACACACACACACACACACACATATGCAAACATTCACCCCCCCCTCCCCCAAAATTATCCAGTGTTTATATGCTGTGTTTTAATACAATCTTTCTGTCTTAGCAACAGAGACTACTATTATTAAGCTGTTTCACTGAAGTAAACACCACGGTAGATCTGTGACTATGTGTCTAAAGCTTGTGTAAATCTTCCCCCTTTATTAACTTCATAAAAGTGTCTGAGTTGTGTGGGGCTGCACGCTGGACATTGTGCATTAACAGACATGGTTAAATGCTGATAACACTAAAATGGTCAAACATGAGGCAATCATTTTAATTTGAGGGCCACAATGACCTAACCTGGTCTGAAATCTCAAGGGACTGGAAAGTAAATTTTCATACCAACTATCAGGGAACCAGGCTCATTCAAATCAGAAAGGCCACTAGCATTTTCCATCCAGTTTAGTATGCCAGCTGACACACTTCCCTCCCTTCTACTAAATGGTCATTGGTCATTGGTTTGTCCGCTGATCTACACAATCATGAGCTAGAATTTTAATGGGTGAGTAATGACTGCTTTACAGCAAATGACTGATTGAATTTACGAAATAGATAAGTTAGTATGTGAATTTCACAGAGATCTGTTTCACACTCATTCTGCACAATGCTGTTTGAAGGGTCATACAGAGGCTTCCAAAAAGGTTCAAATGGTTATTGATATCACATTGAGTAACATAAATTATAAATTAATTATAAATTATTCAAATAACAATTGTGAGAAAAATGTTTTACAACTTGCCTACAAGACAGCAATGTATAATTATTAATGTATGGTCTGATTTGGTTGATAAGGGCCATTAGGGAAATTAACACTTTCCCCTAGAGCCATGTAAATAGCAATATGCTAAAGATATGCTAAGAGCAGGGGCAGGAAGTGATAGTCTCAAGTAAAAAAAGGCAAATATTTACTGTAGGTAGTCCTATAATATTATATAATATTTCTTCAATGAAACGTTTGCTTTAAAATCTAGAATAAAGTATATAAAACACTGTTTGATTGAACAGTGATCAATTATCCATAAAGTTATAAAATGTCGTTGTAGTGACAGGTAGCATTTCACCTTTTGCGCGGTTTGTGGCTTTGTGGCTATACAATGCAGAACAAACATGCAGAATGTGATGTGACTATAATATCAGATCACTAATATTACTAAAATGTTATATTGTTTTCCATCGTTCATTATTATGATCCTGGGTTTATTGAATACATTTCACTCCAATTAAGTTTTATTATGTGATGACCCAATCCAGATGCACTAGCCCAGCCAAAAACACAACCCAAAACAACGTCGGTTACGTCTCAACCTAAGGCTGTATGCGTATCAAGCATTTTTCTTCCCTGCTAGGCAATTGGGAGAAAAGCTGTTTGTTGCGTAGTAATGACTGTCTGTGTCTACTTCCTTCCTGCTTTTTGTAGTAGCCTACACTAAGCAAACAACAGCCTAGTAGTCTACTACGCCGAAGCGAGGTGTTGAAGAACTCAAAGGGTCATAAGAGCAAGTATTTTGGACACGCAGCGGGAGAAAAAGTTAATTTCTGGGAGAACTGGCCTTCCTTTTGCCTGTCCGGAAATAAGAAGATTGCGTGTTGTGTGAAGTTCGCTCAACAGGTATTGAATGTTCTGAGACGCGCTGGATAGCACTTTGTGCTGTACACATTCTCATCGGCTTTGATGGTTGGTCGGACAGCCACCCGTTCGATATTTCAGAACTCATAGAGGGGTTTCTATTAGGACGAGGTGTCTGTTAGTACAAGGTAAGACACTCATCTCCAATGAGTCTGTTTGGTGTCTTTTTTAAACTTTCCAAGCAAATTGTCGGAATGAATTGAATTGCGTTGGTAAAAGCTATTTAGATAAAACGTTCTTTATATAACAGCGTTTTAGCCTTTATTTACAACCACGCTGCTCACCAAGATAGAAATGTGAAAAATGAACAAGTGATATGAGGTACTGTTGTATTTAGCTATTGACAACAAGGGAAAAAACGAACAGTTTTTGTTGTTACAATGTATCAACAATTTTGGAACTCTGTTACAACAACTGTAAGGATATAGCCCAGATACTGCTGATGATAATGATCATAATAATATCATTAATAATAACAATAATACATATATTTATTATTATTGCTATTGTATCAAAGAAGGTCAGAGAAAATATTACTAATGATAGTTGAGGCTTATAAACTACTGCACTTTTTCTCTTGGTTTCTTCTTGTTATTAGATGAGCTAAACTATTGATGTGGATTTGCTAAAGAATGTCATGATGGTTATGATCCAAACCCAGTAAGCATTTTATAACAATGGCAAGTTGAGCTTGCAGTAAAGCTCACATGCAGCTATAGATTACCACGTGTTTGACAGAGATATGTAGTTATTGTACTGGAGATAATCTGCTTTATGTCATATGAACCAATTATTGTCAAAGTTAAACAATATATATAAATTAAACAAAACAAACTTGTAAATCGTTGAATATTAGTTCAATCAAGTCCCAAATGAAATACAGCCACCGCAGTCCATTTATTGTACGGACTCGATTTATCTTTGGCAAATCCTCATGTTTTTTTTTTATTTTCTTTGCTTTGTTTGCATATGTATTATTATTTTTTGCCCGGTCATACAAAGAGAGACAATAATTTGAGTTAGTCAATGCTGACTAAGTTCCAGGGAGGTGATGGAGAGTTCATGGGAACCATCACATGTTCTACTCCCTCTATAGAGGCTGGAAGTGCTACTTTGCCTCTGAGAGGTGTGGGTCTGACTGGGAGAGAAAGACGCTAAGTAGTTGGTCAGAATTTGACCTGTCCCCAGGCACCTGGCCAGAGGCACAGGGGTGTCCCTGTGAATGCCTGTTAAATAAATGTAACCTTTATTTCTCTAGGCAAGTCAGTTAAGAACAAATTCTTATTTACAATGACGGCCTGCCGGGGAACAGTGGGTTAACTGCTTTGTTCAGGGGCAGAACGACAGGTTTTGACCTTGTCAGCTCGGGGAGTCAAACCAGCAACCTTTCGGTTACTGGCCCAACACTCCAACCACAAGGCTACCTGGCTGACATCTCCTGCCTGGCTCTCCTCCTCCTCTCTGCCTCCAATTAGTGGGGACTGGGGAGGCTTGTGTGGGGAGCCACACTGCAGCTGTAATTCAAGCATTATGCCACATGTTAACCAACATTTCAGTTTGAGGTGAACAGTAGTATTTTCTATATATTTTCTATTTTCTATTGTTGTTCCATGGTGTGTCAGTGTAACAATATAGATCTACTGTGGGCTTGTGCAGAATATAGACAGGGGTGCCATTTTCAAAGCAACTAAAACTCATTTAGAACCATTCATAGGAAAATCCAAAGCCCAACTCTGTCTGGTAAAGTATACAGGGAATAATTTTGAAATGTTAAGTCAATGTCTTGTTTGTGTAACATACATTCAGCAGGGATGATGCTTTTCTGGGTTCTGATCCAGGGTGCCCTTTAAACAATACTTCTTAAATGTCTTGCATCAGCTCTTTTCCCTTAAAAGGGAATACTTGATGTGTTATTCTCTCCCTGCCCCCTGAAACACTAATCTTGCAGTATTTCATATAAATGTAGCTTATACTTCATCTTTCCTTCTGTCTTTTATGTTTATTATGATTCACGTATTTTCCAGAGACTCTAGTCACTGCAGTTAACCTACAGTAACAGTATCCCACTAGACAAACACTGGTTGAATCAATGTTGTTTCCACGTCATTTCAATGTAATTACGTTGAACCAACGTGGAATAGACGTTGAATTGACATCTTTGCCCAGTGGGATATTTGTTTCTAGATCCCTACATTTGAGCTCAGTCACAATATGCTTACTCACTCTCAAAATAGCCTACAAGCCTTGTTATGGGATTATTTATTTTGACTGTTTTGTGTCACAGGTTAACTAAACCAACGTTATGTGATATAAAGATTCAGGAATGCAGTCTGAAAGTATTACGCTATTAATCACATTTCTGTCTCACTGAAGCATAGACATAAATGGCCGTGTACATGTTCTCCTTCAGAAGCATATGTTTTAGGTATTTGGAATACACTCTGTATTTTGTCCAGCAGAAGACTTAAAACTGTATTTCCTCAAACGCTGCTGGACCTCATTCGCAGACAAAATGTGGGGGCTGCCCTAGATTAAAAAGAAAACTGAGTAGACAAGCACGTCATCAAAGAGCAAGGCCAAATAGCCGTATCATTCCATTTCAGGAACATGTAGTTTACGGTAGAGAGCTACAGTGAATCTCTCTCTAAGACTAATGGCAACATGTATATCTATTCTTGTGTCTCATTACCTACAGTAGATTTTAAGTAACAAAAGTTAAACTCTGGGTATTTTCTTAGCTAGAGAAAAAGCAAACACATTACTATTTCATGCAACATTGATTTGTTTCTTGTATAGGCAAGTAATCCGCCTTGCCTTGGGAAGGAATGCTACCTTTGTGAGGGATTTGCTGGGTCATATTTTTAGAACAAAATGAAAGCTACACACTCATTAGTCCACACTCCACAGTGTGGGAAATAAGCTTTATTCTCATTAAAATGCAAGTCATATAATTTCAGCCTTTATTGAAGCTTTTACTGACTATGTTTTGTTTTTCCTCTCCAACAACTCTCCTCCATAGAAGATTCAGCAGGAAATTCCACCTCTCTTTTCACATACCCCACCAAATGCTATGGTGGTGTGTAGATGCCAGAACACCAACCAGGACTAGAGCTAGATGGGAGAACATACTGACAGTACGAGTCTGATACTATGGCTGCTTATGCCCTGAGCAGTCTGATTATGATGAATAGCAACAATCTGAAGAGTGAGAGCAGCCCTCGGACTGGGAGGCCTGTGCTCCCTGTGCCAGACCGCTCCACCTACTGCCAACTCCTGGTGACTGGGGGCCCCTACAGCCCTGGCAGCCTGAGTCCTGGCTCCCCTGGGGGCTCCTTCGTCTTTCCCCCCTCTCCAGGCCCCAGCAGCCCCAGGGCCCGCTCCCCTTGCCGCCACCCTGATACCCTGGGGGTGATTGTGGGCAACCGTGTCCGCCGACTCAGCAGCAACGGAGATGATGAGGCCCCAAACGGGGAGGTGAAGCGCACAGTGCAGCTCCTGCAGATCCACCGGGAGCTCCTGAATGTGGAGGTCAACAAGAAGGTGGGTCTGTTCGAGGCCCAGATCTCTGGCCTGCGCACCCAGGTTCAGAACGCTGAGATCCAGCGCAGTCCTAGGGCCCCGCGCAGAACCGTGCCAGCCTCCCAGGCCAGTCAGCCCACACAGGTGCCCACACTCAACCCCCCACAGAGAGACTGCTCTCCAAGCATTCCCAAGGAACTCCAGAATGGGAAATTGTGTCTCCGCTCGGAGCAGGGAGTAACGGGGAATGGCAGAATAGAAAATAGCACGGCTGACCCAAATACAGAACAGGGAAGTCTGCTTGTGAAGAAATCAGCAGGAACTTGGTCCCAAGCTGACAGTTCAGCAAGCAGTCACTCCCCAAGTTCACTGAGGATTGGCAGCTTCTTGGCAGGCAGTGACAGTGAGCACCCTGTGGAGAGGGCCCAGACCTGCCTGACAAAGGCAGGAACGGAGCCAATGGAAACCCAGCTGCAAGCAGCCTCGGCATGGGCTGACAGAGAGGGGAGCTGCCCAGAGGTGGGGACCACCATCCCAGCCGTCATAGTAACGGACCACGGGATGGAGGCCCAGGGAGAAGGCTGTGATCTGAGCAGCGAGCCCCAGCACAGCCCCAGATCATCCCGAGCCCTGAGGAAGCTGTCCTCCTCCTCAGCCTCTTCCACAGGCTTCTCCTCCTCCTGGGAGGAATCAGAGGACGACATCTCCAGCGACCCGGAGAGAGCCGAGGGACTGTCACCTGCCCTCCTTAACACCCAGCAGAAAGCTGTGAGTAACTCATTTTTATTAAGGAACAAACTCATTCATTATTTAGTCTGTCACTAATCAATGTATCTTCTCTTTCACATTGAATGGGTAGATAGATAGAAATCTAATTTTACCCAAAACATTTGGTTTATTGTTGAATGAAATAGGGACTGAAGTTAATAATTCAAGTTTTAAGAAAGCTTTTTAGGTAATTGGGAAATTCTGTTTTGACACATTTAAGTGGCATATGTAGGTCCGTGACACTCCCATCTCTAAATTAACTTGTAAGTTTGCTAGAGGGCCTCTCTTCCTCAAGTTCTTTGTCACACGGCGCTCTTGCAACAAACCGATCCGCTTCCTCCCTGAATAACGGTTGACATTCTCACTAACAAAGGTACTTCTGTGTCCCGTTGTCAACCTCAGAGACTATGACTCTGACCGCTGTTGGACGTTCTTCAAAGAGAAGGCTTCTGGCGTGGTTTATATATGAGGAGATGTGTATACAGGTGTAGGATCTTCATATGACCAGTTTCTCACAGCAGGAAAATAATCCTGCAGCAACAGGAAATGCAAATTATTGTGTGGATTATAATTAATGGCCATTTTTGTGGGTGTTGACACATTTTCAGTTAGGGCAAATAAAGTCTGAAATATTTAGGGGAAATTACAAACTTTAGAAGCATTTTAAACCTAAAATACATTACAAGTTGGCATTTCCTACTGTTCAGGAAATTTCTTGCAACAACAGGATGATCCATTTAAGATCTTACATCTGTACGTTAAGGGAAGAGTTTGCTTTAAAACAATGCACCAGGATTTGCTTACCCTAAGTGTTAGGACCAATAAATGTAAATAGTGGTGAGTGTGCTACTGCTGGGTGGTCTGAGATATTAATTACAATATACCTCGGAAATCATCTGTGAGAATTTGTCATCTCATTAAAACCTCCTTGGCCTGTCTACGTCTGACTCTGACCTTATGTCTGAGATGCGTCACTGATTACCGCCATCACAGTGTTGTGTTGCTGGGTTGCAGCTGGAGCACACACACAGACACAGGCCTCCAGTGGCAGACTAAAGTGGCAGGATGAGGATAATGTGCTCAACATGCTGTACGGGACGTGTGCCAGGAGATCCATGTAATGTCTTGTCTGGGATAAACAAGTAAATCAGAGGGAGAAAACACTTCATTGTGCCCATCTGGGCTGACCATAGCAAACAAAATAAATATATGAATGCAGAGCACAGCCGCAAGGCCTAGATGGCCCAGATAGCCTTGAAGTTAAGTGAATGGAACTGTGCTGGTTTTGTGAAGGCTGTTTACACTGTAATTGATTTGCTTTGGAGAGGAATGTGTTGCTTTTATGTATCCATGACAGGGAGGCAGTCCTCTTTTACTGGCCTATGTCTGAGGAAAGTGTGAATCCCAGAAAAAGAGAAAATACACTTAGCAAGCTACTTGATGATGATCGATGGCAGAACCATTACCCAGGAGACCTCTGCTTATTATTGAGCGATATTATCTTGACCTTAATGATACACTGATCTGTAATTGATATATTGCAGTGAACTCAGATTGGTGGTTAAGGTGTTTGGAGTGCAGACAGGAGAAATTGACCCAGCTGGAAAGGGCATATTTTATTTTATAATGCCATTTTTTGCTACTTTCCAATTAGTTCAAGTTAACTGGGTATAAATAGTAGGTTTCTGGAGTCTATTGGCTATAGTTTATACTTACTTTTCACAGTATTCTCTTATAAGGAATTAGTTATATGTGGGTCGTTTCACCAATTAGGTGCCTTTGGAGTAGTGTAACTTGTTGAGATTGTTTTTGTTGCTTTATTTCACCTAATTTTAACATTCAGTCATAAAAAGCACGTTCCCATCTCAAGAGGTCAAAAAATATATACTATAGTAACTGCCTATTAAGTGCCAATTAAAGTTGACCATAACAGGTTTGACTAGTTCCTCTTAAATCATCCATAAATCCCCTTGTGACAGGGGAAATGGAAGCTTATTTTGTGCAACAGGGATGGGCAATTGAATGCAAGCGTCACAACAAAATGTTGATCGTTAAAACATTTCTAGCCTTTCTTATCTATGGGTAACAGGATTACTGTGTTATGTTCAAACCGCTCAGGTTTCCACCACAAAACACCAGAAAATGTCCAAAAAGAGTAGAACCAGCTCACCTGCTTTTATACTGTGATTTGACTATTAGATGTTCAATGTTTCTTTTGAAAAACAAACATTTAAAAAGGAATAGTTTCACCATATTAAAACGAGAGTTCAGTTCATGTAACAAGGTTGACCTTGGAATGAGGGACAGGTTTTTTTTTTTCCAACTTTAAAATCAATCAGTAATAACATTAAATACATAATCATCTTTGGAAATGACTTTGTCAAAGCAGCAAAATAACTAGGGCTTTACAGTCATGGTGAAAACTTGGATAAATGTTGGGGTCAAGATCATAAAGTCACAGAGGATGCAGAGTGACATGTCAAAAAGCTGCATTTTGGAACTCTAGCAAGTCTATTCATATAGAAAATCTGACTTATTGAATTGACCATGTGGTCTATATTAAATGTAGACTCGGCGAAATTACGTTGCCATGTGCAGCACCGAAGATATTGAGATGAGCGAGACGGAAGACTTTGCTCTCACACATTGTATCTGCACGTGTATGGGTTCTCTTCACATTGTTCCAGCGTGGTAGCCACGGAGACGTTAAACCTCGCGCTTCAACACCTTAAGTTGTTGTGGAAATTGACATTATGAATGTCCCTAGGCAGGTAGTATTGTTTACACACAGACCTTCTAAGCACTTCAACATGTTCTAGCATCTGCCCCCTTCCTTTCTTAGTCACAGCAGTAGATTACACCAAAGTGATGGCAAATACCTTAAGTACAATACCAAACCATAGCCATGGGAAGTAGGGTGCTGATTGTGCTGCAGAATCCCCAGAATTTTTAATTTGTATTTTACATACAGTGGGGAGAACAAGTATTTGATACACTGCAGATTTTGCAGGTTTTCCTACTTACAAAGCATGTTGAGGTCTGTCATTTTTATCATAGATACACTTCAACTGTGAGAGACGGAATCTAAAA
The DNA here is from genome assembly GCF_045791955.1 of Oncorhynchus clarkii lewisi. Taxonomy (NCBI): domain Eukaryota; kingdom Metazoa; phylum Chordata; class Actinopteri; order Salmoniformes; family Salmonidae; genus Oncorhynchus; species Oncorhynchus clarkii. Next base: position 67,214,147 of record NC_092150.1, on the reverse strand, counting down.
CAAAAATCCAGAAAATCACATTGTATGATTTTTAAGTAATTAATTTGCATTTTATGATGAGGTGCGCATTCACAAAAAAAGGACTATTGCTCCAACGTGTACCTAACCATAAACATCAATGCCTTTCTTAAAATCAATACACAAGTATATATTTTTAAACTTGCATATTTAGTTAATATTGCCTGCTAACATGAATTTCCTTTAACTAGGTAAATTGTGTCACTTCTCTTGCAACAGAGTCAGGGTATATGCAGCAGTTTGGGCCGCCTGGCTCGTTGCGAACTGTGTGAAGACTATTTCTTCCTAACAAAGACAGTCAACTTCGCCAAACGGGAGATGATTTAACAAAAGCGAATTTGCGAAAAAAGCACAATCGTTGCACGACTGTACCTAACCATAAACATCAATGCCTTTCTTAAAATCAATATACAGAAGTATATATTTTTAAACCTGCATATTTATCTAAAAGAAATCCAGGTTAGCAGGCAATATTAACCAGGTGAAATTGTGTCACTTCTCTTGCGTTCATTGCACGCTGAGTCAGGGTATTTGCAACAGTTTGGGCCGCCTGGCTCGTTGCGAACTAATTAATTATGACATAACATTGAAGGAACAGCAATATTTAGACTTATGGATGCCACCCGTTAGATAAAATACGGAACGGTTCCGTATTTCACTGAAATAATAAACGTTTTGTTTTCGAAATGATCGTTTCTGGATTCGACCATATTAATGACCAAAGGCTCATATTTCTGTGTGTTATTATGTTATAATTAAGTCTATGATTTGATATTTGATAGAGCAGTCTGACTGAGCGATGGTAGGCAGCAGCAGGCTCGTAAGCATTTATTCAAATAGCCAACAGCTCTTCGCAATGCTTCAAGCCTATCAACTCCCGAGATTAGGCTGGTGTAACCGATGTGAAATGGCTAGCTAGTTAGCGGGGTGCACGTAAATAGCGTTTCAAACGTCACTCGCTCTGAGACTTGGAGTAGTTGTTTCCCTTGGTCTGCATAGGTAATGCTGCTTCGAGGGTGGCTGTTGTCGATGTGTTCCTGGTTCGAGCCCAGGTAGGGGCGAGGAGAGGGACGGAGGCTATACTGTTACACTGGCAATACTAAAGTGCCTATAAGAACATCCAATAGTCAAAATGAAATACAAATTGTATAGAGAGAAATAGTCCTATAAATACAATATAAACTACAACCTAAAACCTCTTATCTTGGAATATTGAAGTCTCATGTTAAAAGGAACCACCAGCTTTCATATGTTCTCATGTTCTGAGCAAGGAACTTAAACGTTAGCTTTTTTTATATGGCACATATTGTACTTTTACTTTCTTCTCCAACACTTAACGAGCATTAAAACCAAATTGAACATGTTTCAGTATTTATTTGAGGCTAAATTGATTTTATTGATGTATTATATTAAGTTAAAATAAGTTTTCATTCAGTATTGAATAATTGCCATTATTACCTAAGTATGATTCTCAATCAGAGACAACTAATGACACCTGCCTCTGATTGAGAACCATACAAATTTAAATAAAAAAATTGTCCGATTAATCAGTATCGGCTTTTTTTGGGGGTCCCCCAATAATCGGCATCGGCATTGAAAAATCATAATCGGTCGACCTCTAGTACGGTTGCATTTTGGCTTTGTTTAGATGGATGAAACCAGTGGGCAGCATACAGACACCACCGGCTACAGACCTGCCTTAGAACTACACAGCTGCAAGTAAGATCTATTTGTTTAGATGATGGAGCGCAAAATATATGTAAATGACGTCATCATTTCCTCAATCAACGTTTGTACCGACAGCCTATTGAATAATCACGGCTCCCCAACCCTGTTCCTGGCGTGCTAACGTCCTGTAGAATTTCACTCCAACCCCAGTTGGAACTAACCCGATTCATTTGATAAACCAGCTAATTATTAGAATCGGGTGCGCTAGATTAGGGTTGGAATGAAAACCTACAGGATGGTAGCTCTCCAGGAACAAGGTTGGAGAGCCCTGTAGAAAACATGTATAAAATGCATCCTCCAATTGCAACGTCTGCCAATGCTCACACATATTGTCTCAAGAAAATGTTGTACAGTGCATAGCAAAACATTCTAAAAACCTGTTTTGCTTTGTCATTATGGGGTAGTGTGTGTAGATTGCTGAGGGAAAATGTATTTAATCCATTTTAGAATAAGGCTGTAATGTAACAAAACTTGGAAAAAAAGTGTGTGAATACTTTCCGAAGGCACAGTGTTTTTAGTACCCTCCAACGCCAAGTTAGGCATACCTCATTTCAAAATAGGCCATCATCACTGTCAATCATGAATGATAATGATTTACGTTTTACCGGTGAAACTGCATCTGCATGCCAATCATTTGATTGATCTCAATCAGTTTCATGCATTTCGATCTTCTTGAATTGCTGTTTCATGAGCGAATTAGAGCAGATGATGTTAACAAACTATTAAGCGTTCTTGTATTTTGTTTCAATCAAAGCATAATGTATATCCTGCATAGTGGCTCTGAGTTTTGGCACGTGATCATTTTTTGGGGACTATTCAGCTTCAGCTAACCATCCTAAAATGTCATTAGAAATGAGGTGTTTTGGTGGAACAGTAATGTTATAGGCCTGCTATGCTGTTCGGTTCTGTTATATTAAATTCTAATTCATCGTAATGTGATCTTGCAAGACATTGCTTCAGCTTTGATCTAACTTTACTAAACGAGCACCATTGTGAGAAGTGATTATCTTCTGTAATAATGATAATAATAATTATAATAATAATAATAATAAGTGATGAGGGCTATTAGGTGGAGACAACAGATCTTGATGAGTGTTATTTTACACGATTGGAGCACCCATCGTGGTTCTAAAAGGACTGCATTATGTACACTTTGATTTGATTAGCTTGAACACATGGTTACAATATACCCGATTACAGAATAAAAGAAAACAGAGGGCTGAACTATGAATTCATATAATTTATTTGCAGATATTTAATCATCAAATCAATGGATGAACATAAGTATTGACCATAAATCGTTACTACGTAGAATTGCAAGAAAATTTGTTTTAAAACAGCCATAAAATGTAAAGACCGCAGCCGGACAGGAGAAGCAGGTACGGGGAGTCAAACGTTTATTCAGGAACAGACAAAGAACATGACAGGAGCAGCGTCAGCACACGGGTAAACAAGGACATATGACAAACATCAATCCCGAAGCAGGGAACAGAGCTAGGGAACAGACAGATATAGTGAAGGCAATAACACAAGTAATAGAGCTGAGTCCGATGAGTGCAGATGCCCATGACAGGGATAGGCAGGTGTGCGTACTGATGGTGAGTCGATTGCGTAATCCTCGGGAGCCTGGTGCCCTCGAGCGCCAGGGGGAGGAAGAGCGGGAACAGGCATGACAATAAAATCAAGCTTTTGGTGTGGTGTATTCATGCATCCCAATAAACTAGAACCTAAAAGCATTATTACCTCCAACTTGGCCCAATTCATGTTTTCAATTTCCCACCCTGACATAGCCTACCTTAACGGGCCCTGCGTCTCAACCAATAGTCAATATAGGTTAAAGATCCAAAGCAGAGCTACAGCAACTTGGGCTTTACAGTTGCCACTCTGGTTTGCGTGTCCTCTGCAGAATGGTGCAGCTGTAACCAAATGGTCACATATCGTTCTGGGTTCCACTGCGCAAGAGCAGATCGTTGGAGTTTTATAAACATCAAGGCAGACAGGTGATTTTTTTCTTCTTTTTTTCTATACGTTCTGAAGTTGGCAAGTCTCCAATGGGCCTCTGCATTGCACACATGTAGCCTACAGTTATTCATAATTCACCATAAGGAAGGGAAGAAACCACTATTTACCTACCTCTAGGCTGCTGTAGTCTACATATTTATTTGGTTTGTCATTGTATCGTTTTTCATGAAATTTGTGGTAATTAAATATAATTTATTTAGAATTTATCCCCCCAAAATGTCATGCTCTCTCACGCTCCCCCAGCACTACGTATCTGATTACTTGTGAAGCTAAGGCAGCTGCACTGCACTATTTCATCAATAAAAATATATATTTTGGGGGGAGAAAATTATTTGTCGCGAGCCCCCTTCCCCCCTCCCCGCAAATAAAATCGCAGCACCCCCGACCCTGAACTACTTCCCGTGGCTATGCACCAAACCTATTGTAAGATGCCTCTTTAGTCAGGAGCCGTCTGCTCTGCCTCCAATGAAGTTTCCTAATCCCAACAACAAAAATAAAGCAAGTTTATCACTAAACAGTATCAGTCAAAAGTTTGGACATACCTAGTACTCATTCCAGGGTTTTTCTTTATTTTTTACTATTTTCTACTTTGTAGAATAATAGTGAAGACATCAAAACTATGAAATAACATATATGTAATAATTTGGTAACAAAAAAAGTGTTAAACAAATCAAAATATATTTTATATTTGAGATTCTTCAAAGTAGCCACCCTTTGCCTTGATATAGTAGGTTTGTCCAAACTTTTGACTGGTACCGTATATATGGCCTATTATATATTTGTTACTAAATAATCATTATAGCTCTATTGTTTATATTATCAAGCATTCAGATGGCTTTTTATAGTCTGGATGCAAATCTAATGCTTTAGCCAAGTTCTTTGTCATGGGTTATTGAGCTTATTAGGAAGGGGTTCTCTGGGCTGCGGGCACTGTGACACCCATCTGGAACCATGTCACGGTGGTGTCTCCTTTTCCTGTGTCGACCAGAGGAGGGAAGAGCCCTGCGCGCTTCAGCACAGTGTAGCCTTGCTAGAACTGCAGTGCAGATGATGCAGGCTTGCGGTTGCCTGTTGCAACAGGCACAATAACAAGTGCCCAGGGGAGCTGCTGTCTACAATGTGGTGCAGTCAGGTGTTTCTCTAGCGTTGTCAAAAAGTTGTGCGGTGGTTCAATAACATTAGTCATTAGTTGGACTGACTGTTGCAGTCCAACTAGCTCCCTGTTGTCCGAATTATCTATCTAAAATATTATTACTCACGTGATAGAATATATACATATTTGAATGATATCTTTGTCTTGGGCTGTGGCCAGTTGTTTTTTTCTAACATCCTGCTTGATATTTTTCTGTGAATTGAAGTTCACGTCAAGTCCAGGGATAGTCCTGCATGGCCAGACTCAGGAAGACTGAAGATCCAGGGGTTCCCCATTGGAAACCCCATGGAGCGTTATCTGTTGTTTTTGCAGTTTGTTGTTGTTCTTGTTGTTGATGATGCATGGGATGGCAGTTTAAAGGGCTGGGTAGCTAATGAGGCTGCATTTAGTGATGGCAGCTTCCTGTCTCCAACAGGAAGGATGAAGGGGGCTTATCACAACCACATGGCTGGACATGCTGTTGTGGTGCCTGGGCAACAGGATGTGATGTGTTATGGTGCCTGGGTTAATAGCAGAATGGTGACACTCACTCAACACAGCTGGGTAACACTTCAGACGAGTTCTAATGAGAGAGATTGACACCTTTTTTATATTATTGTTGTTGTGCTTTCCCTTGAACTCAGCAGTGATGTGAACCAAATACGCACACACACATTTCACACACCCACATATACCCCAAAAGCGAACTTTAATTTAGGTGAAGGATCTTGAGGGTTCAGAGCAATGGAAAAAGTAACACCCCTGTGGTAGCCTGTTGCCTGGGAGACCATGTGACGTCAAGCGAGGCCTGCTTCAAACAGCTGGGTTCTGTGTGCGTGTGTGTGTGTGTGTGTGTGTTTGTGTGCGTGTGTGTGTGTGTGTGTGTGTGAGAGAGAGAGAGAGAGAGAGAAGTGCTGCTAGGAGGGAGGGACCCGCTTTCTTATGCATGAGACAGGAAGTGCAACAATTTTTACATTCCCCCTCTTTTAGGTTGTATGAGGCTGACCCTAATACTCCATGGCAGAGCAGAGAGCTTAGCCTGGCTGGTTGGGTACCCACTAAAGGGAAAGTATCAGTGGACTCCTAATCAGTGTTTTTGTTTGCTATCTCACTCTGTCGAGATAGAACGACAATTGCATTTCTCAAGTGGCGTGTTGGCGGTTGTACTCTACTTATAGTAGTGGAGATTCCTTACTAGTTCTATATCTATGCCCATTGTGTTATGAATGGTTTGTGAGTAATTGCCACTCAATCAACAACCTTGTGTTTAGAATTGCTAAACCTGTTGGATCCCCTTGTATAGCTGATGCTGCCTGCCACACAATTACCTACAGTGACATGTTGAACTCTAGTAAATAAGCAGAGAGGTGTTGCTTTGATGCTCTCTGCATAGATGTCTTCCTTTAAGGTGATTCATAGAAGTTGATTCACAGCCTCTCCTTTTATGTCTATAAACCACCTCCCATCTTACTAGCACAGTATACTATACAGATACAGGATCTTAATTTGACCGGTTTCTTGTAGCAGGAAAATAATCCTGCAGCAACAGGAAATGTGGATTATTGTGTGGATTATAATCAATGGACATTTTTAAAGGGATTGATACATTTTTTTTGTCTGAAATGTTGAAGTGGAAATTACAAACTTTATAAACCTTTTTAAAACGTGATACACTACAAGTTAGCCTTTCCTGACAACAAGGTGATCAAATTAAGATCCTACATCTGTAGGTATAGTAGATGAATCTTATCCCTGGTGCTAGCTCACTGGAATGTCTAAATCTCACTGTTATTGAAGGAACAGCAATGGTGTGCATCAAACAACTCTCATTACATTGAAGCAAGTCATTTACCCAGCATGGGACCAAAGTAGGACATTGAGTCCTCTAGTCTAGTCTATTGTGTGAGTGTATTCACTCTAGGATTGTTATTTACACGTTTCCACATGTCTACATGTCTCAGGGTATCAGCATAATAAAGAGAAGGCATGATGTCAGAAGAGGCCTGTTAAAGGATTCCCTTGTTTATGGCCCATTGCCAGTAGCTAGGTCCCTGTCTGTCTGTGTAGCTAGGTCTCTGTCCGTCTGTCTGTCCTGCTTCTGTATGGTTACTGCTGTGATGCTGCTGTGGGAAGACTAAAGCTGGATGAGCTTAGGTCACATTCTCAGGCTTTGCACATGGTTAGTATATAGGATGCAGAGTTATAACACGTTCACTGTTATTACATTCTTCAGAACCTTTCACCTGAGGATTAGAGATGAAAGTATACTTAAGTGAATTCGTTCCTCATTTAGTAGAAGAGTGGTGAGATCAATACCATACAGTAATATGACAGAAACCTTTTGCGTGTTTGAAGAGTGCCTGGATGGACGTGAACTTTTTTCAGATAAAGGTCAGACAGACATATACATAGATCTTATTGGCCAGTGGAAAGTGTCTTATCTTCACAAGATCTATCTTTTTTTGTCACTCGATATTTTTTTTGTCGCAGATGTGGAAAATACTGTCGCCACCAACAAGCCCCCACCACTTTCCTGTCTCTCTGACAGAGGTTCCTCTTCAGGGGTTAAAAACCACTTCCTCCCTGTGCTCGGCGCTGTGCTCAGTGGAAACTTTAACAACACCAATGAGGTGGAGGAGTCGCTGAAGAGCGGCATCCCTTTCCTCCTGCTCAATATAGAACGCTGCCTGGGTCTATTTTATCAGAACAATAGCACGACGCAATGAGGTTACGTGCTCTCCCCACGATTACGGTTCTGCCTCTTCCGGTCCCCAACTAACAAACCCGCTGGGGCTTTTGATAACATGCTTGTAGAATGGCTGGAATGGAGATAGAGGGATGGACGGATGAGAGAGGGGTAGAGAAAGAGAGTGATCTTCTGGCCCATGGCTGTCCTGAGAAGAGTAGCTGAAGATGTTTCACACCCAAAACAATTTAGTCAGGGCCCCTGTATACACTGGATGCCAAAACATAGGTTAATTCACTACAAATAAATGTCTTGCAGTATAATAGGGTGTATGACATGTATTCACTGGAGACATATATTCACTGGGATGGACTATGTTGAGAACGGCCGTAAACAAATCCCATCCCGTCATGGCTGTGGTTTATTCATAGTAGGATGGCACAGTCATACAGGATTAAGGGGAGAAGGGAGGATCTGTGGGCCTTTTATGATGGATGAAGACTGTTGTTGAGAGGTGATACTGAGAATGTGCCCGTGGCCTCTGCCCTGCTGTGATGTTTGTTTTGTTATGTTCTATTTTGACTATTTACCTCCAGCACTGGCCATGTGATTCTCATCACTGAGCCAGTCCATTAGATTACTGTGACTGATGCATTGAGGAGCACTTCATATCCCAATTAAAGTGATAAAATCCAAATGCCATGAGGTCGACTACAAATCACCAGATCTTTCTGTACTGAGGATGTGATTGAGGAACAAAGGACACAGTGTATGTATTTGGAAGCACAAAGTCAAAGGCCCTGAACGAAATGAGCAAAATCTACTTTTGAACAACAACTATCTACATCTACTATCTCCCGAAAAGAAAATTAATGCTGCTTGCCTGCTGTGCTAGGATGAGGGTTGCAAAGCTACCGGTAATTTACTCAAGTTACCGGAATCTTCTGTAATTTTGGTAATTAACAGAAAAATCTATAGCAATATATTGTAATTTTGGTAATTTATACTTGAATAACTTAACTTTTTTTAAAAATGATTCATAAATAGTATTATTATTTTTTCATCTGTGTCCATATTGTCCTTGCGTTTCTAGTAGATAGACCATATGGTTCAAGAGAAAATAGCCTAATTAATGATGAAAACATCTAATCAACACTGACTTAATTTTAAATAAACTCTTCCACTACTGACTTTTTTCACAACTGCCACCAGTTTGAAGCCAAGACATTGATAGCAAATACATATTGACAGGGGTGCAACTTTGGTTTTAGAAGTGGGGAGGGCATTTTTTAAAAGATTTTTTATTTAACCTTTATTTAACTAGATACAGTGCATTCGGAAAGTATTCAGACCGCTTGACTTTTTCCATATTTGGTTACATTACAGCCTTATTCTAAAATTTATTAAACAATAACCCATAATGACAAAGTGAAAACAGGTTTTTAGAAATTGTAGCAAATGTATTAAATATAAAAAAAACATCAGATTTACATAAGTATTCAGACCCTTTACTCAGTACCTGGAGGACCTTTGGCAGTGATCACAGCCTTGAGTCTTCTTGGTTATTGTTGGGGGGAATCTAAAGCTAATTTCCTGCATTTCTACACAATCCAATATGACCCATTGCCCTTCTAGCCGTCTCTATTTAAAACAACAAAAAGTAAGCAAAAATGCCCCCAGTCACCAAGCTAGGTAAGATATCATTGTTAAATATGTTTCTTGTGGGAAGCTCCTACAGACCACCAAGTGCTAACAGTCAGTAGCTGGATAATGTGTGAAATGCTTATGTTAATGTATGTGATACAGTATGTGGTATACTTTCTGGGTGATTTAAATATTGAATGCCTTTCATCAAGCTGCCCACTCAAGAAAAGCTTCAAACTGTAAGCAGTGCCTGCAACCTGGTTCAGGCTATCAGTCAACCTACCAGTGTAGTTACAAAAAGCACATTAATTAAATCATCAAGATGTATTGATCACATCTTTACTATTGCTGCAGAAATTTTCTTTAAAGCAGTATCCAAATCCATCGGATGTAGGAAAACCAAAGTTCCAAAGGCTGGGCCTAATATAATGTATAAGAGGTATGTAATGTAGTGATTCCTATGTTGCTAATGTAAATAATATTTGTTGGTTTGTGGTGTGTAATGAGGAGCAACCAGATGCTCCAGTTGACACGTTATGAAATTGCTTATTCCAGTTACTAATAAGCATGCACCCATTAATGACTGTAAAAACTGTTAAATTCCCGTGTATTAATGAGGATTTGAAGGAAAAAAATGATGGCTGCACAACCGATTGGCAAATGGACTGCAAACTGAGAAAACATGTGACTAAACTGAATAAAAAGAAGAAGAATCTATACTATGAAAAATGTATAAATGATATAAAGAATGGCAGTACAAAGCTTTGGAGCACTTTAAATGACATTTTGGGAAAAAAGGCAAACTCAGCTCCATCATTCATTGAATCAGATGGCTCATTCATCACAAATCCCACTGATGTTGTCAATTATTTTAATTATTTTTTCATTGGCAAGATTATCAAATGTAGGCATGAATGGCCAGCAACAAACGCTGACACTACACATCCAAGTACTGGAAATGAAATTGATGATATAAAGATTGTGGGAGCTGTTTTGTTACACTTCAGTCCAGCTTTTGACATGATCGATCATAATGCAGGAAAAACGTATGTGTTATGGATTTACACTCCCTGCTATATTGTGGATAAAGAGTTACCTTGTCTCGCCTGCTCCCGCTCTCCCTCCCTGGCACTCGAGGGCACCCGGCTACCCTTCTTTACACGCACCTGTCGCCATCATTACGTGCAGCAGCGCTCATTGGACTCACCTGGACTCCTTCACTTTGTTGATTACCCCCTGTATATCTGTCTGTTCCTCTAGGGTCTTCCCTGCGTCCGCATTAATTGTTGTTATGTGTTCCTGTCTAGACGCTGTTCCTGTTCCGTTTCATGTCCGTCAGCTATTAAACCTTCACTCCCTATACCTGCTTCTCATCTCCTGCGTCGATCCTTACATACCTGTCTAACAGAACACATAGGGTGTTCTTTAATGGAAGCCTTTCCAACATAATCCAGGTAGAATCAGGAATTCCCCAGGGCAGTTGTCTAGGCCCTTTTTTCAATCTTTAATTTTGAGTAAAGCCAGTGTGTCTATGTATGCGGATGACTAAACACTATATACATCAGTTACTACAGTGAGTTAAATCACTGCACACTTAAAGTTAGTTTCAGAATGGGTGTCAAGAAATAAGTTAGTTCTAAATATTTCAAAAACTTAAAGCATTGTATTTGGGACAAATCATTCACTAAATCCTAAATCTAAGCTAAATATTTTAATATATAATGTGGAAATTGAGCATGTTGAGGTGACTAAACTGCTTGGAGTAACCCTGGATTGTAAACTGTCAAGGTCAAAACATTTTGATACATTAGTGGCTAAGATGGGGAGAAGTCTGTCCGTAATAAAGCGCCGCTCTGCCTTTTTTTCACAATCCCCAAGTCAAGAACAGACGATGGGATATGCACAGTACTACATAGAGCCATGGCTACATGGAACTCTATTCCACAGCAGGTAACTGACACAGGTAACTGATAAAAAACAGATACAAATACACCTTATGGAACAGCAGAGACACACACAGACACAGGCTTACACACACACACATGATAAGACACATACTCTGCACACACGTACACATTGAGTTTGTATTGTAGATATGTGATAGTAGAGTAGTGGCCTGAGGGAACGCACTTAATGTGTTGTGAAAAGTGTTATGTCATGTAGTATTTTATTTTTTTATATATAACTGACTTAATGTTGCTGGAACCCAAATAAAAATAAGAATGAACAAGATCAAAGCTAATTCAATAATCGATATTGTGTTGCACCTTTAACAAATACCCTAACAAATGAACAAATCAAGTACAAAGACTTTTGATTGTCTTTATTAGTAAGACATCCTCTATATCAAATTTCCACCAGACCTCCCAGACAGCCCGAGCCGCCTGCATACCCGACCCCCACCAATCTAATCAATACCTCAACTCTCTCTCAACAAAATCCCCCCCCCCCCCCCCACACCTTTTTTAAAAGAATCCCAAGGGAAAGGTTTGGAAACAAAAGTAAAAAATAATAATAACACATTAACACACACAATTAATATCATAGGCCTAATAGTATTGTAGAGCTCTTTTTACTTGCACACAATATAGCTGGGTCGCCCCGTCCTACCCCTAAGGGTCCACCATCCTGCACTGCACTGCCCCAAACCCAACACACCCTCTCAGCTTTAGGATCTTAGTGAAACATTCATTATTGGTTTTGGGTGTGTTATGCCAAGGCCAGAGTGACAACCCACAGGACGGCAGACCCCCAGGGCCAGGACCAAGCAGCCCAGCAGCTAGGGATTGCCTAAATAGGTATCTCCCCTGACGTGGGCATGTTTTTTAATACAGACTCATTTTGTCGTACTGTTATTCCATATAAGGCATCCAGACCTTATGAAAGTTGCCCAGTATACCCCTAATCTTGTAATAAATCAAATCTAGCGATACATAACTTGACATTTCTGCCATCCTTTGTGACATTGTGGGAGGATAACCAACCTTCCAATTAATGGCAATGCATTTCTTAGATGCTTGGTTACACAGTTTCGTTTGATAACAGTCTCCAGTATCAACAAAAACAGGGAGAAGGGAGAATCTGTAGACATGCAGCCAGCCTTCACAAGACCATAGCATATGCAAATATGTCCCCTTTTGTGTTTTACACCTCCAGCAGAGGAAGTACATTTCTGAGTGCATGTTATTCAGATACACTGGCATATAGTACGTTCTATGGAGGGTCTTAAACTGCAGTCATTCATCATCATCAATAGCTTCTACCAGGTCTTCCTCACATTTTTGTTTTACATGCTTTGTGTCATTGGAAAAAGCATCTATCAACCCTTGATACCGTTTGGAAATCAATTTGAGGTTTTTCAGGCTGCCTTAAAATGGTTTCAATCTTTGAAACATCTGGCTTGTAAAGTGTTTGCTGCACAGAGAGAATAAAGTGCATCTGCAAAAATTCCCCTCAGCTTCGTCACAGACTGGTCTTCCCTGGCTGCCTGTCCCTGCTGAGACTCATCACCATCTGGTCCTCCTAAGATGAGGCATGACAAATAATTAATAGTTGTATAATTTAAATGACCATTATTCCCAGATCCAAGACTGTAGCTTTAAGCTAATGTACTGTAGCTAGTGTGGGGTCTACCAATCAACTCAAGATGGAAGTTTGTATCATTCACTGATTGTTAATATACTGCAAAATTCAACTGAGCTCCGTAGATTCGTCTTCCCTGGCTGTCTAACCCTGCTGGGACACCTGTCGCCATCTGATCCTGCTAAGACATGATGATCATAGTGTTGTGTACCGACGGTGCACCATGACAGTGAAGCCTGTAGAGTTGTTGATTACAGTGTCAGTGTGAAAAGTAGGCAATTAGCTAGGGAAACGGACAAATTAATAATTTTACATTGCTATACTGACTCTAATGAACTCACATTGCACAAAAGAATTATAATCGGTCTTCAATCATTTGGCCGCTGGTTTCATCGTTTGATTCAGGTCTAGTATGAATGAGGCAAAAATAATAACGTTACCTACTTTTGGCCAGCTCACTCTCTAATGGTACATCAACTGGCGAAAGCTAGCTAAGTTAATTTACTTCTGTTGAAATGGGACAGAAAGGCTACAAAATATTTCCATACAAACAACAGCTGTTAGGTAGCAATAATAGCCACCTCATATCATTATCTGAAAGATAGCTACAGGCTAGAGCTGAACTGGCTGTGGTAGCTACTAGCTAGCTAATTCACCTCAGTCGAGAGGGGATGAAACATTAGTAAGCTAATGTTACATGTCAGTTACACATCTAGCTCAGCACTGAGAATAAACACTAGTTGATTTTTCCTCTGTTAAGTTAATTAAACAGTGGTTTCCTTGCCAGCTACATCAGTCAACTAAAGAGTAGCCAGTTTCTGCTCTGCTTGCTTTTACAACTCTGAGAAAAGCGCAACACACACACAGACATCAGCTGCCTCTGTTCATCTCTCCCATGCTAGTCTTATGCGCCAGCCTGTCTGCACGCTGTGTGGTGTCCGAGCGGTCCTAAATCCAGCCTCCAAACTTTCTACCCAACCGCTCTAAGGTGCCCACATGGTCCTAAAGCACACCAACACCGTTTTTAGTATAACAGTGCAATGATAAAATAGAGCGGGACAAAAATGCAATTTCTGAATGTGCATGGGGTGTGGGGTATGTCCCCAGAGAAAGTTGCGCCCCTGCATATTGACATAGTAAAATAAATACAAGTGTAAAAGTGTAAAAAAAAGGATATTTAATGCTGAAACCTTCATATTAAACACCAATGGTATTCACTAAGTTGATTATTTATATTTAGGAGAATGTTTTACAGCTTTGTCATTCTTTTTAAAAATGTTTAATGATCTTATTTAATTATGTGATAATGCCACACAGAGGGCCAAAGATAATTACAGTGATAGTTTGAAGTACCACTGGATGTCTTGTGATAGAGTCTTGTGATAGATGTCTTGTGATGGATGTCTTGTGATGGAGTCCTTGAAAGTTACCAAAATTCTGGTAGTTCACTGGTAAACTTTGAAAGTTTCCATATACCATATATTCCATATATATAAGTTTCCAATATACCCTCGCTTTGCAACCCTAACTAGGATGCAATGGCAACTTGCTTATACCTCTATTTACGCCTGGCACTAGGTGAGGGATTGTTTACCCAGGGTGCATTGCTGCAGCGTGGTGGATATGGTAGTAGGAAAGTATTGTGGTTTCACATGGTGCTAGCTGTGCTGTACTGCACTGAGCAGACTCTTTCTTACCTGTTATCTGACTGTGAGGTTGGCTCCAATGTTTGTCCTGTCTGTGAAATGAAGAGTTTAGATGTACAGACAGAAACTTGGGCTCATCAAATCATTCAAACCACATCACCGGGAGCCACGATCTGGAAGTGAATGTTGTGTGTAACATTTCTGCTTTGAGAGCACAAAGCAGGTTGAGAAAATAGAGAGAATGTATGCATAGGAGTTGCAAATGAGTTGAAGGACAATTTGCCCATAACCTTAACATTTAACTAACTTAGTTTGATTATGACCAATGCCCACAACTGTGACGTTGTCAAAGATACCCAATGATGTAGACTCAACTCATCTGAATACCTGGTGTTTGGCCTGGTACGACCTTATGTCTTTAACTAAAGAAATCTATTCAACCTCTGTCGAATTTAGTAGATCATTTGCGTATGTAAAACTGCCTCAATAATGTAATTGAAACAGATTGATACAGCAGAAACTACTCAGTAGTATAGTCATGTAAATCTGTCTCTGAGTCTGCATGCAAATACCTGATTATCATGTGGTACGAGATCAAACCTTTTTCAGCTCTGCCTAATGACAGAGAGTGCATGGCCTCTAATGTCTGTGGACACTGGTTCATTATGTAATGCAAATAATACACAAGTATTCCATCAAAGATTAAATGTTGCTAGAAAGTAAACAATATATTCCATAAATAGGCCACAATATGCTATGATGGAAGTTGTTCCAATAAAGAAATTCCAGATTTCACTTGAATTGACAATTCTGTCAGATTTTGCCTCAAAACACCGCTCTCCAGTGCTTGGCTTGGCTGCCAGAGTGGGTATAAGGAGAGGTATATTATGTTCTTCCTACATTTTGATCTTAGAGGAGATAATTATTTAGTCCAGAGAGGAGCAGTAGAGTTGGGGGAATCCATCATTCCAGGAATACAGGAAAAGGAAGTCTCACAGGGACAACTCACCCAAAATACGTCACACCGCTGCAGTGACCTCAGATCCTCTCTGAAGACAACCCCAGAGACTACTCAGGAAAGGAGGTTATGTAAATAGCCTATATATTATGGACTGCATTTGTCCTCTCTCTCTCTCTCTCTCAAAAATGTATTCTAGTACTGTAGTTAGCTAAACCATATGCTGTATCTGGATTATAAGAGCCATGCTAACAGAATCACTGTGTGTTTTATGGATTTAATGGCAGTTATAATATCTGGATATGAAAATAAACAACGATAACACAGCTCTTTTACTACCAAGTGTTTGCCAAGTATAAATACACTGACATTGGACAGAGCTGTGATTCTGTATGTTCACTGTGAGTTGTTGAGTGTTGGTCGGGGTGTTTGTCTGTCCGTTTGTTTGTCCCACCCTGTCCTGATGTGTGTCTAACATGCTGCAACCTGAGCAAACTCGTGTCTATGCCGTTCCCACATGTTTGTGATTTGTGTGTTTGAGGAACTGGTGATTTGCATGGGCGAGCAGGACACACAGACTCAGCCCGGCCACAGGCAGCAGGGCCGTGTGGACGGACGCCGGGTGGCCTCTCAAGTGCTCACTCTCAAAGTCATACCAGCTCATTTGCATGGCCCTGATTTTGTTTTTCCAAGGTGGCTTTGTGAAACAAATGAGCCATAAGCCTGGTTGTCCTGCCCCTGTGAAGACTCTGATCATAGCAGGCAGCTATATCTGGAGAAACAGAGTGCAGCATCCATCCATCTGTCACCATGTCGTCTTTTGTCTCTCACATGTGGAGCCTGATTGTCCCTATGCTGGGTGTTGTCTCAGCATCTATCCTCCTCTTCCTCAGACAGCTGCAGGTACTGTAACAAAAACATGCTTTGGCTTTAGAGGTTAGATTCTACTGAAGTTATAGCGGTTTCCTGCTACTGTATAAAGAGGTGTTATTCTCATTTATTAAACCATTACCATTACAATGATGTCTTCTATATGGGTCTTATCTCTGTCCTGATAAAACGTTATCATGGTTTGAAAGTTATGTTGAGTGGTCATTGTAAAAGGAATTCAGTGACAAGTACCTCAAATTTGAATTGTAAAGTGCTTTTAGATATGAAGAAATGCGTTATGACTGCTTATATTTATATTTAAATCCGCTATGCATTGTTGTGCATGTGCTCTCATTTATTCAGCATGGAAAATATTGAATTAATAAATGCATAACAATTATCTGTCACAAACTTCCATTCATTCTTTTGACCACCCATCTTGACTTGACCTCCTCCCTCCTCATCCTCCCTCTTCCTTCCCTCCATCCCTCCATAGCAGTCACTCCAGTCAGTTCCTGTCTCAGACTCTTCCTGCATCCTCTGTTTCCCAAGTCTCCACCTCATCTCCATGGCTCCACTGCTTCTTCCAGACTCTGACTTGTTTCATTCCGTCTCTCCAGTCTGTGAGGGGACTGTCGGTTTACTTTCTCTCCCCGCTCCTCTCCCCCCTTCCCCTGCACCCTTCATGTTGACTCTGTGCTGTGGCCGGTCTGTGATAGTAATAAAAACTTCTTTTTTTTTTAAATACACATATATATATATGAATTTTTTTTATACTGTATGTATATTTATTAAGCCATTACACATTTATTCAAGCCATTACACATTTCATAATTCACAATTTCAGACAAGCTCATGGATATTTTTACACTGCTCAGAGGCAGTGCTTCTCAATCCTGGTCCCGGAGACCCAAAGGGTCACTAAACACTAATGTGTTTTTAATAACTCCCAACCATACCCCAAGCCACCGCGGCCTGGTCGGTTCTGTTTCCCATCAGCCACCTTGATACAGACCAGAACCCCTAGTGTCTGAGCTGAGCTGTGAGAAATGTAGATGAGTCACTCACTCTCCTTTCATCTGAACACACATAAATATGACAGAACACAGAGATACTTTCTCTTTTAAACCGTTAACTCAAAGGGCGAATGGTTTCACAATTTTCCAACACTAATGATGGATTGGGTTTTTTAAGGGATATCTTTTGAACAGAACTAGGTGGAGCCATTATATTGTAGTCGCAACTTACTGTAGCTACACTACTTTCTCACTATGGATGGAGTAGCACCAGGAAAGCAAGTGCTTATCTGATTATACGTCGGATGTGTGTATACATGTGCATGAAAAAGATGACGCTCCAGTGGATAGCAGCCATTTTACAATCTCCTGACCAATTCTGCTATTTTGTGTGTTTTTTTTAAGCTGATCTTTTTTTGGACATAATGTCTCCGCCATCATTTTCTATGACCGAAAACAGCTTCCGAACATCAGAACAGTGATCACTAACCTCAATTTGGATGGAAATTTCTACTTCAACGAGTTGCCAGCTCTGGATGTTCTGCTGACTACCGACCAGGCCATTATCCCCGGAACTCAAATGAGGATGCTACGGCGAAAGAGAGGCAAACGAGCTGGCATTCTGATAAGACTTCGTTGGCGAGCAAATAAACCGCCTCTACCCTTCGTTCTATTGACAAGCGTACAATCACTAGAGAACAAACTAGAAGAGCTCCGCTCAAGACTGTCCTATTAACGGGACCTGAAAAACGGTAATATTTTATGTTTCTCCGAGTCGTGGCTGAACAAGGACATGGACAATATACACTGAGTGTACAAAACATTAAGAACTCTGCTCTTTCCATGACATAGACTGACCAGGTGAATCCCGGTGAAAGCTATGATCCCTTATTGATGTCACTTGTTATTTTTCGTAGCTGTCTATTTACCACCACAAACCGATGCTGACACTAAAACCGCACTCAAGGAGCTGTATAGGGCCATAAGCAAACAAGAAAATGCACATCTGGAGGCATCGCTTCCCATGGCCAGTGATTTTAATGCAGGGAAACTGAAATCCACATTTTTACCAGAATGTCACCTGTGCAACTAGAGGCGACAAAACTCTTCATTACCTTTACTCCACACACAGAAATGCATACAAGACTCTCCCTCGCCCCCTCTCTTTGGAAAATCTGACCATAACTTTATCCTCCTGATTCCTTCCTACAAGCAAAATCTCAAACAGGAAGTACCAGTGTCGCTCTCCGATGAAAAGGATGCTATGCTACCGGACTGTTTCGCTAGCACAGACTAGAATATGTTCCATCTGATAACATTGAGGAGTTTACAACATCAGTCACTGGTTTGATTAATAAGTATATTGACAATGTCACCCCAACAGTGGCAGCACTTACGTACATATCCCATCCAGAAGCCATGGATTACATTCAAGAAGCGGGACACTAATCCAGACTCTTATAAGAAATCCTGCTACGACTGTCAATTAGCCATCAAACAGCCAAAGCATCAATATAGGACTAAGATCGAATTCTACTATGCCGGCTCTGATGCTCATCGGATGTGGCATGGTTTGCAAACTATCACAGATTGCAAAGGGAAATCTAGCCGCGAGCTGCCCAGTGATGCAAGCCTACCAAATAAGCTAAATGCTTTCTATGCTTGCTTCATGGCAAGCAACACTGAACCATGCATGAGAGCACCAGCTGTTCCAGACGGCTGTGTGATCTCACTCTCCGCAACTGATGTACATTCACAAGGCCACGGGGCCAGAAGGATTATCAGGACTTGTACTCAGAGTATGTGCTGTCCAGCTGGCAACATGTCTCCAGTTTCAACTGTTCTGCCTTATTATTATTTGACCATGCTGGTCATTTATGAACATTTGAACATCTTGGCCATGTTCTGTTATAATCTCCACCCGGCACAGCCAGAAGAGGACTGGCCACCCCACATATGCTCTCTCTAATTCTCTCTTTCTTTCTCTCTCTCGGAGGACCTGAGCCCTAGGACCATGCCCCAGGAATACCTGACATGATGACTCCTTGCTGTCCCCAGTCCACCTGACCATGCTGCTGCTCCAGTTTCAACTGTTCTCCCTTATTATTATTATTCGACCATGCTGGTCATTTATGAACATTTGAACATCTTGGCCATGTTCTGTTATAATCTCCACCCGGCACAGCCAGAAGAGGACTGACTGGCCACCCCACATAGCCTGGTTCCTCTCTAGGTTTCTTCCTAGGTTTTGGCCTTTCTAGGGAGTTTTTCCTAGCCACCGTGCTTCTACACCTGCATTGCTTGCTGTTTGGGGTTTTAGGCTGGGTTTCTGAACAGCACTTTGAGATATCAGCTGATGTATGAAGGGCTATATAAATAAATCTGATTTGATTCACTGACATTTTAAACCTCTCCCTGACCTGGTCTATAATATCTACATGTTTCAAGCAGACCACCATAGTTCCTGTGCCCAAGAACGCCAAGGTAACATGTCTAAAAGACTATCGCTCACATCTGTAGCCATGAAATGCTTTGAAAGGCTGGTCATGGCTCACATCAACACCATCATGCCAGACACCCTGGACCCACTCCAATTAGCATACCGACCCAACAGATCCCCACATGACGCAATCTCTATTGCACTCCACCCTGCCCTCTCCCTCCTGGACAAGAGGAACACCTATGTGATAATGCTGTTCATTGACTACAGCTTAGCGTGCAACACCATAGTGTCCTCCAAGCTCATCACTAAACTTAGGACCCTGGGATTGAACACCTCCCTCTGCAACTGGATGCTGGACTTCCTGACGGGCAAACCTCCCGTGGTGAGGGTAGGCAACAACACATCCACCACTCTGACCCTCAACATGGGGGCGGATCGAGAACTTCATGTTCCTCTGTGTCCACCTCACAAAGGAATAGGGCTAGGGCTGACCCCATATATTAGTTGACTGGTCGATTGTTTGGTCGATAGGCTGTTGGTTGATCGAAATAGATTTTGTTTTATGTCACACGAGACACCTGTCTGATTCGGCATCTGTCTCAGTGGACAGTCCAAGAAGGGGAGTGTGGTTAAGATGCACAAGGTGTGTCTCTCTCCAGAATGCACTCTCTCCTGCCACTTTGTGCACATTCATTGTTTCATAACTTCATTGTGTGAATTGTTTTTGTCCTTTGATTGTTAGTGTCTATCAATTCCCCATTACATTTATCACCAGTAGTACGTTTATCGTTAATCCCCATCATTTCTAATCTACAATGTTTGTTTGGTTACGGTAATTTCTGTTAATGCATCCAGTATATTATTATTACATTCGTTTACCGTTCTCATTGTCGGGGTGGACATGTGAGAACTTGTGAGAAACAAGTTTTGGTTTATTTCATTCCATTTATTCATTGCATTTTGTTTGGAGTGCTCCTGTCTATGTTGAGTAAGGACACACCTGATTACACATAGAAGTTGGCCTAGGCTACCTGGCCTGCGCGCAAATGTATAAATGTATTTGAAAAACATTTGCAGGTCTCTCCCTTTCGATAACCATCGAGCCTCGGCATGAAAGGTAAAAATGTGATGCTCTAATCCAGTGGAAATGTCATAAAATACATTATTACTTTTTATCCCTTGCGTTAATACAGCTGTGTCTGTCCGGAGCTCACTGGTCAAAATTCTGAGGGCCCAGAATAGTTAATGCAATGTTTCTAGTTTGCTAGCTTCAGCTTCGGGTTGGACCCAGTTGATACAAGGTTTCTAGTTTGCTAGCTTGACCTTCAGGTCGGACCCCGTTGATAGTTGATACAATGTTTCTAGTTTGCTAGCTTGAGCTTCAGGTCGGACCCAGTTGATAGTTGATACAAGGTTTCTAGTTTGCTAGCTTGCGCTTCAGGTCGGACCCAGTTGATAGTTGATACAATGTTTCTAGTTTGCTAGCTTGAGCTTCGGGTTGGACCCAGTTGATAGTTGATACAAGGTTTCTAGTTTGCTAGCTTGAGCTTCAGGTCGGACCCCGTTGATAGTTGATACAAGGTTTCTAGTTTGCTAGCTTGAGCTTCAGGTCGGACCCAGTTGATAGTTGATACAAGGTTTCTAGTTTGCTAGCTTGCGCTTCAGGTCGGGCCCAGTTGATAGTTGATACAATGTTTCTAGTTTGCTAGCTTGAGCTTACAAGGTTTCTAGTTTGCGCTTGACCCAGTTGATAGTTGATACAATGTTTCTAGTTTGCTAGCTTGAGCTTCGGGTCGGACCCAGTTGATAGTTGATACAAGGTTTCTAGTTTGCTAGCTTGAGCTTCGGGTCGGACCCTGTTGATAGTTGATACAATGTTTCAAGTTCATTGCAGACACGCCAAGCGTTGCCAATGTGATTTATAGGATATTAATTTGTGTCAGGAAATGTTCTACCTACAATGTTTTTATTTGTTGGCCGGGGGGGGCTTAACTTGGGTCTGGCGACTCCTTGTGACGGGCCGGGAGCCTGCAGGCTTACTTTAGTCATCAGTTGAACGGTGTTTCCTTAGACACATTGGTGCCACTGGCCTCCGGTTTAAGCTGGTGGGTGTTAAGGAGCGCGGTTTGGTGGGTTATTTACGAAGCATGTGACAAATAAAATGTCATTTAGATTTTACTGCATTTATGAGTGCAGTTGATAGTTGATACAAGGTTATATCTGGCGTGTGGTATCCTCTGTGGAAATGGGTGTGATGCTATTACTACATAATAATACTTGCACTGCTTACTTTTTTTTAGACAGAGTAACGTCAGGAAAGCATTAAAGCATGTGGTCATCTAATTGTGTCATTGATGTATGTATTCTTGTAGGCTGTCGGTGTGTGATTGGGCTGTATCTCTAATGTTTGTCATGTGAGGGTGTGGTTGTTTTGCTTTTATGATCGTGGGTAGCATAGAAACACAAACAGACGTAAAGGGAAAGCTCACACTCAGTCCTGTCCCTGGTGCTGCTGTTATCTGATGGTCTGGCTCTGCCTCTCCCTGAGCGCCACCGCTACGCAGCTGACCCCTGGTTCAGTCAGTTTCCACCACGTGAAACAGTGTGTGTGTGTGTGTGTGTGTGTGTGTGTGAATGAGAGTGAGTGAATGTGAGAGAGAGAGAGAGAAAGAGCACTCATATTTGTGTGGTCACGCACTCATGTGTATATGTGTGTGAACCAACCGCTAGCCTCCCTGATATTCTCTTACATCTACTGTGAAGAGCAGTATGAGTGGATCCCCCCACCATTGGAGCACAGCTCAAGTGATGGAAAAAACTCCAGTGCCTTTTATAAACTTCTTAATGTAACTTAATCTACTTACTGAAAACAGATATTTCCATCTGGGTGCACGTGCACTGTTCAAAGATAGTCATATACCTTGTCATCACATCTAGATATACAGTGGGGCAAAAAAGTATTTAGTCAGCCACCAATTGTGCAAGTTCTCCCACTTAAAAAGATGAGAGAGGCCTGTAATTTTCATCATAGGTACACTTCAACTATGACAGACAAAATTAGAAAAAAAATCCAGAAAATCACATTGTAGGATTTTTTATGAATTTATTTGCAAATTATGGTGGAAAATAAGTATTTCGTCAATTACAAAAGTTTATCTCAATACTTTGTTATATACCCTTTGTTGGCAATGACAGAGGCCAAACATTTTCTGTAAGTCTTCACAAGGTTTTCACACACTGTTGCTGGTATTGTGGCCCATTCCTCCATGCAGATCTCCTCT
This sequence comes from Oncorhynchus clarkii lewisi, assembly GCF_045791955.1. Classification (NCBI taxonomy): domain Eukaryota; kingdom Metazoa; phylum Chordata; class Actinopteri; order Salmoniformes; family Salmonidae; genus Oncorhynchus; species Oncorhynchus clarkii. Next base: position 67,191,121 of record NC_092150.1, on the reverse strand, counting down.
AGAGCAGTGATGTTTTGGGGCTGTGGCTGGCAACACGGACTTTCAACTCCCTCCAAAGATTTTCTATGGGGTTGAGATCTGGAGACTGGCTAGGCCACTCCAGGACCTTGAAATGCTTCTTACGAAGCCACTCCTTCATTGCCCGGGCGGTGTGTTTGGGATCATTGTCATGCTGAAAGACCCAGCTACGTTTCAACTTCAATGCCCTTGCTGATGGAAGGAGGTTTTCACTCAAAATCTCACGATACATGGCCCCATTCATTCTTTCCTTTACACGGATCAGTCGTCCTGGTCCCTTTTGCAGAAAAACAGCCCCAAAGCATGATGTTTCCACCCCCATGCTTCACAGTAGGTATGGTGTTCTTTGGATGCAACTCAGCATTCTTTGTCCTCCAAACATGACGAGTTGAGTTTTTACCAAAAAGTTCCCATTTTGGTTTCATCTGACCATATGACATTCTCCCAATCTTCTTCTGGATCATCCAAATGCTCTCTAGCAAACTTCAGACGGGCCTGGACATGTACTGGCTTAAGCAGGGGGGCACGTCTGGCACTGCAGGATTTGAGTCCCTGGTGGCGTAGTGTGTTACTGATGATTGGCTTTGTTACTTTGGTCCCAGCTCTCTGCAGGTCATTCACTAGGTCCCCCCGTGTGGTTCTGGGATTTTTGCTCACCGTTTTTGTGATAATTTTGATCCCATGGAGTGAGATCTTGCGTGGAGCCCCAGATCGAGGGAGATTATCAGTGGTCTTGTATGTCTTCCATTTCCTAATAATTGCTCCCACAGTTGATTTCTTCAAACCAAGCTGCTTACCTATTGCATATTCAGTCTTCCCAGCCTGATGCAGGTCTACAATTTTGTTTCTCGTGTCCTTTGACAGCTCTTTGGTCTTGGCCATAGTGGAGTTTGGAGTGTGACTGTTTGAGGTTGTGGACAGGTGTCTTTTATACTGATAACAAGTTCAAACAGGTGCCATTAATACAGGTAACGAGTGGAGGACAGAGGAGCCTCTTAAAGAAAAAGTTACAGGTCTGTGAGAGCCAGAAATCTTGCTTGTTTGTAGGTGACCAAATACTTATTTTCCACCATAATTTGCAAATAAATTCATAAAAAATCCTAGAATGTGATTTTCTGGATTTTTTCCCCCTCATTTTGTCTGTCATAGTTGAAGTGTACCTATGATGAACATTACCTCTCTCCTCTTTTTAAGTGGGAGAACTTGCACAATTGGTGGCTGACTAAATACTTTTCTGCCCCACTGTACATTGTTCCCTGAATGGGAAGTTGCTTTGTCATTGTTTTTTCAAAGTCAGACGAGATAATTTAAACATGGCAAGTATAGCCAGTCAACTGAGAGAAAATAAACCAAATATCTCTTAATTATGTGGAGTAAGATTTCCCAGCAATTATTTAAGTGCTGAAGTGCGTTTTAATGGTCTTAACTCTTAAGAGCTGCTCTTAAACATCTCACTGTGTTTGCCAGAACAGCTGTTGTTTGTGCGTTCGTCCTTGCTTTTGTATGTGTGTGTGTGAGTCACTGAGTTCAAAGTGCACCCTGGCTCAGTGTGGGAGAGCACCCTGAATGATGTGTGTTAGCTCAAAATGTGTCTTGGAGAGCACTCTGCTGGCTCTGGTGCTTGGGGGGAGGGGGGGTAAAGGCTTCCCTGGCCTTGGGCCGAGAGAGACCAGAGTGCTGTTGTCGGTTGGTGGCTAAGGGAAACCCCACATCCATCCGAGGTGGAGATCAGCTAGCGGAGTGAAGAATGCACTGGCCATGCCAAAACGGAAAATTAAAGAGAGCTCTCTCAGGGACGTCCAGTGAGGGGGGAATAACATAATGTTACCCATCGGCAGAGCACAGCGACTAGGCTGGAACTCATCCTGAAAAACACACTCTGCCGTTAACTGTTATACGTGGGGCTCATAATGCCTTGGCGCCGACCCTTTGCACTTAGTTAGATTGAGACCATCCTAATGATTTGGTAACAGCAGCAGCAGACTCCTTAAACCTCTTCTCTGTACATTTTTAACCATGTTATGACCTTAGAGTCCTTTGTGAACAAGGCATGCAACACACAAGAAGGTTGTCATTTACCAACACCAGATAGCATGTAAGCACGTCATAAGCAATGGCAAACTGCAACATTTTCTCTCATCTTCATGGCAAAATGTGTTGAATTGCAGGAAGTTAGCTTTAAAACTGCAAAATGTTCAGTGTCATGGCAAAATGTATAAAATAGCATTACAAATCTGCATATTTTTCTCTCTGTCCATGGCAAAATGTGTTGAAATGTGGAAGTTAGCGGTTTCCCCCCCCAAAAATGGTTTTGTTTAGTCACGGCTGTTGAAGGCGGAGGACCAAGGTGCAGCGTTGTGAGCGTACATGTTCTCTTTATTTGGAAAATGACACCAAACAAAACAATAAAAACAAACCGTGAAGCTAAAGGCTATGTGCCCTAAACAAAGTCAACTACCCACAAACACAGGTGGGAAAAAGGGCAGCCTAAGTATGGTTCTCAATCAGAGACAACGATAGACAGCTGTCCCTGATTGAGAACTCTACCCGGCCAAAACATAGAACTACACAACATAGAACATAGCATACCCACCCCAACTCACGCCCTGACCAAACCAAAATAGAGACATAAAAAGGATCTCTAAGGTCAGGGCGTGACATGTTGTTGTTGGTTTTTGGGTTGGGGGGCCCCGTGGTGGTAGGTGTTCCCCAGAACAGAGCAAGGACAAGGTAACAGGAAGATGGCTTTTAATGCCACATGGTACTATTCATGGCTGGAATATTAACAAAGCCAGGACTCACCAATTGTTTTGTATACAGACACTTTTCACTACCCAATGTCCCTCCATCTGCCTTCAAATGATCCTAGAATCGTCCCTGATTTCAGTGTGCTGCTAAGCCTCACCCAAAGCAGCACTTGCCATGCAGTCAGATGTGTATGTCAGTCACCTTTAGAGCACAGCCTGGAACCAGTTACATATACCCTCAAGCTTCAGTAGCAGTAAGTGAAATATTACTCCTGGACTAATTTACAGATTCAATGGAGACTCTCCCTGACTCTCTCTTTCTCTCTCTAACAGGCATTCATTCAGTCCCCAGTCCAGCTCAGACCACACTGAACCCTGAGGTGTCCCAATGCCATAATGACCATAATATGTACATAGGATATCGTCTACTAAGTTGATCATATAGTTGAAGTCAGAAGTTTACATACACTTAGGTTGAAGTCATTAAAACTAGTTTTTCAACCACTCCACAAATTTCTTGTTAACAAACTATAGTTTTGGCAAGTCAGTTAGGACATCTACTTGTGCATGACACAAGTAATTTTTCCAACAATTGTTTACAGAGATATTATTTCACTTATAATTCCCTGTATCACTATTCCAGTAGGTCAGAAGTTTACATACACTAAGTATGTCAGTGACTTTAAACAGCTTGGACAATTTCAGAAAATGATGTCATGGCTTTAGAAGCTTCTGATAGGCTAGTCAATTGGAGGTGTACCTGTGGATGTATTTCAAGGACTACCTTCAAACTCAGTGCCTCTTTGCTTGACATCATGGGAAAATCAAAAGATATCAGCCAAGACCTCAGAAAAAAAATTGTAGACCTCCACAAGTCTGGTTCATCCTTGGGAACAATTTCCAAATGCCTGAAGGTACCACGTTCATCTTTACAAACAATAGTATGCAAGTATAAACACCAAGGGACCATGCAGCGGTCATACCGCTCAGGAAGGAGACGCGTTCTGTCTCCTAGAGATGAAAGTACTTTGGTGCGAAAAGTGCAAATCAATCCCAGAACAACAACAAAGGACCTTGTGAAGATGCTGGAGGAAACAGGTACAAAAGTATCTACAGTAAAACGAGAAGAAGCCACTGCCCCAAAACCGCCATAAAAAAGCCAGGCTACGGTTTGCAACTGCACATGGGTACAAAGATTGTACTTTTTGGAGAAATATCCTCTGGTCTGATGAAACAAAAATAGAACTTGGGTCTTCCAAATGGATAATGACCCCAAGCATACTTCCAAAGTTGTGGCAAAATGGCTTCAGGACAACAAAGTCAAGGTATTGGAGTAGCCATCACCAAGTCCTGACCTCAATCCTATAGAACCTTTGTGGGCAGAACTGAAAAAGCGTGTGCGAGCAAGGAGGCCTACAAACCTGACTCAGTTACACCAGCTCTGTCAGGAGGAATGGGCCAAAATTCACCCAACTTATTGTGGGATGGTTGTGGAAGGCTACCCGAAACGTTTGACCCAAGTTAAACAATTTAAAGGCAATGCTACCAAATACGAATTGAGTATATGTAAACTTCTGACCCACTGGCAATGTGATGAAAGAAATTAAAGCTGAAATAAATCATTCTCCCTACTATTATTCTGACATTTCACATTCTTAGAATAAAGTGATCCTAACTGACCTAAAACAGGGAATTTTTACTAGGATTAAATGTCAGGAATTGTGAAAAACGGAGTTTAAATGTATTTGGCTACGGTGTATGTAAACTTCCGACTTCAACTGTACATTGACTATCAAGTTTTGTAGTTTTCATAGTTTACAGGTGGAAGACATACACTTGGGGGGCTGAGAAAATATACCTTCCAGTATATTTAGAGTTGTGATATTCAGTCTAACAAACAGCTGTCATGTAAGACAATAGTTAAAAGGTGGCTTTTAGATACTTAACTTATTAAAGGGATATTCAATATTAAAGAAATTTTATTGTCAAACTCTAGAATTGCAGGAACTTTATGTATATATTCATGTGCATCATTATAATAAAACTGTCTTCATCTTTTGTGTCTTGATTTAAATAAATATGCATGTGTGCATCATTATAATACCTCAGTATTTTGTATCTTAATTTTTGCCTTGAAATACCTTCATTAATGATGGTGATGACTTATCCTTCCACTTATACTGTGTTTTTAAAATACCCCTCCATATATCCATCAAGAGAGGCGTCATAAGTCATGTCAAACTGTGTAGAATTGCAGGAAATGCATTTTAAAATGTCAAAACAAATTCTGGGGAATCCCCGGACACCCCTTCTACTGTTTGCCCTTCTCCCCTCCCAATATCTACACCATATTTTCGCCCTTGGTTTCTATTATTCCTGTGGTCTGTAATAATTATGTGGTGTATGCTAATATTAGTTAAGATGTGCGCCTGACTGTGACCATCTCTCGAGAGAAAAATTAGAGACTACATTAGTGATTGACAGGAAAAGGAGTCAAATGTTAAGTGTGGTGGGTTGGATTCTGAATAGATAATACATTAACAATGACATCCATGCACAACAGAGCACTGTTCTGTTTTTTTCTCTTGTAATACTACAGTGTTTGCTATGAAAACAGACTGAGTACTGTGCAAGGAACACAACACAGTGTAGGTTTACTCAAAGCGTCCTCTGTTTACCATCCATACAGCACAAGTCATGGAAGAAGATCAAGAACATGGTCCACTGGTCTCCGTTCGTCATGTCCTTCAAGAAGAAGTACCCTTGGATTCAGCTGGCGGGTCATGCAGGTAGGCCTTGACAACACTGCTTCCGGAATGTGGGGATTCTGGGATAAGGCTATGGATGGAATGTGTGTTTTGTGTTCCGCTCTCTTTCTCCCGGCTGGATTTGATACGCTACAGTGACCATTGTGTTTGGAATTCAAATATAGTCTCATGCTAAGCATCGGGGATAAACTTGTACATCATATATTCAAAGGCTCAGTACTACAATTCTGGCATAGCTAAAATTTACTTTAACTAGGCTACCTGTAATTGAATATTTCACTCAGAATCAGATAATACTTTTTCTTTAGCAATAGGACCAAGCAATGTAAACCAGGCCTACAACCTCTACTGTAGTTTGTCTAAATGTTTTTATTGCATGTAATGGTTCCTCTCAGGCAGTTTCAAGGCGGGGGCTAACGGGCGGATCCTGAAGAAGCACTGTGACTGTGAGCAGCGCTGCCTAGACTGGCTGATGAATGACGTGCTGCGGCCCTACGTACCGGCCTACCACGGAGACGTGGAGAAGGACGGGGAGAAGTACAACCAGATGGACGACCTGCTCTCTGAGTTCGACCTGCCCTGCGTCATGGACTGCAAGATGGGTGTCAGGTGAGTGTCGGACACTGGAATGACACACTTTCATAGGCAGGTGCATCTCTGCGTTGAAGTTGCAATTAGGCACAGATCTAATCTCAGTTAAACGACATGTTAACTCTCAGATCTCTTTGTTCCGGTTTGACAGGTTAGGGTAAGGTCCAATATTTAGTCAGGCAGACATCCATTAGGCCTAGCACCGAGGAATGACCATCATCCTCCCCTACAGTGAAGAGATCGTCCTGTAGCTAGCAGACAGCCTGTTGGGAAAGTATTGTGAATCCAATTCCATTCCTTTGGGTTAATTATTTGACTGCTGAACTCCACATATGTGTTACAGTTGTCAAACTCTCCCTTGTTAAGTTTGCATCAGATGTATACCATATATGGGTTATAATTGTTCTCTCCTTAGCCACTTTGTAATGTTATTAGTGACCAGTGAAGTATTGGAGTGTCTTCCGAGCCACTTTAAACTGTATGCTAACAGGTCAGGCCTGTTTTGATACAGTATCCTATATTGCTGAAATTAATAGCTGTGTTGCTCTCTCCCTCTCCTCTCTTTTCCTCTCTAGCACAGCTTTGTGTGCTAATGTGAACATTCTCTGGAAGGGCACTGCACTGCAGAGATGGACAGAGTTAGAGATAACCAGATGGCCACGATATTAGCAAATTATAAACCGGCCTGTCCAAACACAACAATGTGGTGCAGCTCTAACAGGCTAAAGCCTGGCCTGTTATTGAGGTAGCTGGCTGCTGCAACATGAATCAGAATTTGAATCTGCAAAGGAAAGGTTGAGAAAACAGAGGCCCTTATTCAGGGTTGAACTGAGGAAAAGGGAACCCCTCCTGTCTTCTAAAGTATGTTATGTGAAATAAACAGTTGCTCTTCTTCTTTCACATGTTGGCTCCTAGGATATGATCACTCACTATAGCCACGACAATACTGTCACAACTTTGTCAAACAAGAATTATCGTTATTGTATTGGACAATGTTTGTATTCCAAGATATAAAGAGTACAAATATCCTTTATATTGTCCCATAAAATGACATTTATTTTGTTGCTGGACTGGTAACACCATAAAACCATAAAATCCCATTCAACAAGTCAGTACCAAACAGATAGGAATGAGTGAGTAATCTCTTTTGCTTCTCTGTCCACCAAAGGACATACCTGGAAGAGGAGCTGGCCAAGGCCCGTAAAAAGCCCAGTCTAAGGAAGGACATGTACCAGAAGATGGTGGAGGTTGACCCCCTGGCGCCCACACCGGAGGAGCAGGAGCAGCAGGCGGTCACCAAGCCCCGCTACATGAAGTGGAGAGAGACCATCAGCTCCACCGCTACACTAGGCTTCCGCATCGAGGGCATCAAGGTGAGGACAGCTGGACTGCTGTGTGAATGGACACTACAATGCATTGTGATATACAGTAGAGTGATGCATCGTGATATACAGTAGAGTGATGCATCGTGATATACAGTAGAGTGATGCATCGTGATATACAGTAGAGTGATGCATTGTGATATACAGTAGAGTGATGCATCGTGATATACAGTAGAGTGATGCATCGTGATATACAGTAGAGTGATGCATCGTGATATACAGTAGAGTGATGCATCGTGATATACAGTAGAGTGATGCATCGTGATATACAGTAGAGTGATGCATCGTGATATACAGTAGAGTGATGCATTGTGATATACAGTAGAGTGATGCATCGTGATATACAGTAGAGTGATGCATCGTGATATACAGTAGAGTGATGCATCGTGATATACAGTAGAGTGATGCATCGTGATATACAGTAGAGTGATGCATCGTGATATACAGTAGAGTGATGCATCGTGATATACAGTAGAGTGATGCATTGTGATATACAGTAGAGTGATGCATCGTGATATACAGTAGAGTGATGCATCGTGATATACAGTAGAGTGATGCATCGTGATATACAGTAGAGTGATGCATTGTGATATACAGTAGAGTGATGCATCGTGATATACAGTAGAGTGATGCATCGTGATATACAGTAGAGTGATGCATCGTGATATACAGTAGAGTGATGCATCGTGAAATAGAGTAGAGTGATGCATCGTGATATACAGTAGAGTGATGCATTGTGATATACAGTAGAGTGATGCATCGTGATATACAGTAGAGTGATGCATCGTGAAATACAGTAGAGTGATGCATCGTGATATACAGTAGAGTGATGCATTGTGATATACAGTAGTGATGCATCGTGATATACAGTAAAATGATGCATTGTAACGTTTACATTTCAGTCATTTAGCAGACGCGCATATCCAAAGCAACTTATAGGAGCAATTAGGGTTAAGTGCCTTGGTCAAGGGCACATCGACAGATTTTCACCTTGTCACTCGGGTATTCAAACCAGCGACCTTTCAGTTACCTGCCCCATGCTCTTAACCGCTAGGCTACCTGCCATCATACTCTCGAAAACTCGCTTAACAGTCAAATGTTGAGAAGATTAAACACTATAGGGAAGATTACAAAATCCTGCATATGCCAGTCTGTACATTCGGTAGTTACTAGTCAAAATTATAAATGGTGAAAAAATATCACAAAATCTATCCATAAGGAAAAAAGTTAGAATGGGAAATCGAGAGTGTAATTCTGCTTGTAAGGGCTGACCATGATGCTCCTGCTTGGTTTGCGTACAGACAACCTGCAGTCGCCCCTTAATAACATTCCTCATACTGAGGTTTGCCAGGGCCAACAGGGGGGGATCCCTTCTCTTTAGTCTCAGTGTGTATAGGCTGTGTTGAGTGTTTTTGTCACACATAGGGCCTGCTTGTGACACTTCTATTGACAGTAACATCAGTTTCTGAAGCATCCCATTCACTCCCACACACCATCAGTCTCCTCCAAGCTGACATGAATAGATTCAGTGCAGCAGACATACAGACAGATGGTCTGATCGTGTGATTCTGCCTCAGTAAAGCTAAGCATACTAATAGTCTTATTTGTAAAAATCTGGGAGCAACAACAACAAAAAAGAGCATATCTGCAGCATATCCTTCCTAGGCAATTAGATTACATGAGGGTAGTCTAATTCCTCCTAAAGCCAAGAGGGAGACATGCTGGCCATGTTTGGGCCGTAACACCGTCTTCCAGAATGTGTCTCCTCTAATGAGGGCCTGTGGTTTGACTCTGGAGGGCTACAGACAGATGTGCTGGATGAATAGTTCAGACTGGACCGGCAGTGTAGGGAGCAGCGGCAGGGCTGTCCGGAGTTTTCCACTCCAACCATGTCCATAGATGGCCTCGGCCCGCGGGGCTCCTCTGGCTCTCTCTGTTGTCATGACATCAGGGGTTGCCCTCGGAGACTGTGTGTGGAATCAAAAGGCTCTCTGAGTTTTTTGAGTGCACACAGCTGCTATTGTGTCTGTTGGGTCCCAGCTCAATGCCCATATTATTGTCTGCTTGCATATTAATGTTTGACAGACACTCTTATCCACAGTTACAGTTAGTGCATTCATCTTAAGCTAGTTGAGACAACCAACTACATTATTTATATTTACAGTGCCTTGCGAAAGTATTCGGCCCCCTTGAACTTTGCGACCTTTTGCCACATTTCAGGCTTCAAACATAAAGATATAAAACTGTATTTTTTTGTGAAGAATCAACAACAAGCGGGACACAATCATGAAGTGGAACGACATTTATTGGATATTTCAAACTTTTTTAACAAATCAAAAACTGAAAAATTGGGCGTGCAAAATTATTCAGCCCCCTTAAGTTAATACTTTGTAGTGCCACCTTTTGCTGCGATTACAGCTGTAAGTCGCTTGGGGTATGTCTCTATCAGTTTTGCACATCGAGAGACTGACATTTTTTCCTATTCCTCCTTGCAAAACAGCTCGAGCTCAGTGAGGTTGGATGGAGAGCATTTGTGAACAGCAGTTTTCAGTTCTTTCCACAGATTCTCGATTGGATTCAGGTCTGGACTTTGACTTGGCCATTCTAACACCTGGATATGTTTATTTTTGAACCATTCCATTGTAGATTTTGCTTTATGTTTTGGATCATTGTCTTGTTGGAAGACAAATCTCCATCCCAGTCTCAGGTCTTTTGCAGACTCCATCAGGTTTTCTTCCAGAATGGTCCTGTATTTGGCTCCATCCAACTTCCCATCAATTTTAACCATCTTCCCTGTCCCTGCTGAAGAAAAGCAGTCCCAAACCATGATGCTGCCACCACCATGTTTGACAGTGGGGATGGTGTGTTCAGCTGTGTTGCTTTTACGCCAAACATAATGTTTTGCATTGTTGCTAAAAAGTTCAATTTTGGTTTCATCTGACCAGAGCACCTTCTTCCACATGTTTGGTGTGTCTCCCAGGTGGCTTGTGGCAAACTTTAAACAACACTTTTTATGGATCTTTAAGAAATGGCTTTCTTCTTGCCACTCTTCCATAAAGGCCAGATTTGTGCAATATACGACTGATTGTTGTCCTATGGACAGAGTCTCCCACCTCAGCTGTAGATCTCTGCAGTTCATCCAGAGTGATCATGGGCCTCTTGGCTGCATCTCTGATCAGTCTTCTCCTTGTATGAGCTGAAAGTTTAGAGGGACGGCCAGGTCTTGGTAGATTTGCAGTGGTCTGATACTCCTTCCATTTCAATATTATCGCTTGCATAGTGCTCCTTGGGATGTTTAAAGCTTGGTAAATATTTTTGTATCCAAATCCGGCTTTAAACTTCTTCACAACAGTATCTCGGACCTGCCTGGTGTGTTCCTTGTTCTTCATGATGCTCTCTGCGCTTTTAACGGACCTTTGAGACTATCACAGTGCAGGTGCATTTATACGGAGACTTGATTACACACAGGTGGATTGTATTTATCATCATTAGTCATTTAGGTCAACATTGGATCATTCAGAGATCCTCACTGAACTTCTGGAGAGAGTTTGCTGCACTGAAAGTAAAGGGGCTGAATAATTTTGCACGTCCAATTTTTCAGTTTTTGATTTGTTAAAAAAGTTTGAAATATCCAATAAATGTTGTTCCACTTCATGATTGTGTCCCACTTGTTGTTGATTCTTCACAAAAAAATACAGTTTTAAATCTTTATGTTTGAAGCCTGAAATGTGGCATAAGGTCGCAAAGTTCAAGGGGGCCGAATACTTTCGCAAGGCACTGTATATATATATATATACACAAAAGTGGGTGGACACCCCTTCAAATTAGTGGATTCGGCTATTTCAGCCACACCCGTTGATGACAGGTGTATAAAATAGAGCACACAGCCATGCAATCTTTATTGACAAACATTGGCAGTAGAATGGCCCGTACTGAAGAGCTCAGTGACTTTCAACGTGGCACCGTCATAGGATGCCACCTTTCCAACAAGTCAGTTTGTCAAACTTCTGCCCTGCTAGGGCTGCCCCGGTCAACTGTAAGTGCTGTTATTGTGAAGTGGAAACGTCTAGGAGCAACAAAGTCTCAGCCGCGAAGTGGTAGGCCGCACAAGCTCACAGAATGAGACCACTGAGTGCTGAAGCGTGTAGCATGTAAAAATCGTCTGTCCTCTGTTGCAACACTCACTACCAAGTTCCAAACTGCCTCTGGAAGCAACGGCAGCACAATAACTGTTAGTCGGGAGCTTAATGAAATGGGTTTCCATAGTGGAGCTGCCGCACACAAGCCTAAGATGACCTTTCACAATGCCAAGCGTCAGCTGGAGTGGTGCAAAGCTTGCCACCATGGGACTCTGGAGCAGGGGGAACGTTTTTTCTGGAGTGATGAATCACGCTTCACCATCTGGCAGTCCAACGGACAAATCTGAGTTTGGCGGATGCCAGGAGAACACTACCTACCCGAATGCATAGTGCCAACTGTAAAGTTTGGTGGAGGAGGATACTGGTCTGGGGCTGTTTTTCATGGTTCGGGCTATGCCACTTAGTTCCAGTGAATGGAAATCTTAACGCTACAGCATACAATGACATTCTAGACGATTCTGTGCTTCCAACTTTGTGGCAACAGTTTGGGGAAGGCTCTTTCCTGTTTCAGCATGACAATGCCCCCCATGCACAAAGCAAGGTCCATACAGAAATGGTTTGTCGAGATCGGTGTGGAAGAACTTGACTGCCCTGCACAGATCCTTGACCTCAACCCCATTGAACACCTTTGAGATGAATTGGAACGCCAGGCCTAATCGCCCAACATCAGTGCCCGACCTCACTAATGCTCTTGTGGCTGAGTGAAAGCAAGTCCCTGCAGCGATGTTCCAACGTCTAGTGGAGGCTGTCATAGCAGTAAAGGGGGGACCAACTTCATATTAGTGCCCATGATTTTGGAATGAGATGTTTGACAAGCAGGTGTCCATGGTCATGTAGTGTATCTACTGAGACAGTAAAGCACAGCGTTGTGGTTGTGTTTGAATATGTGCACATTAAGTATGTGCAGACGTGTCCTGCTGTCTAAGCAATATGATGCAAAACATTGGGCCACTTTCCTGTTTTGTTCACCTCTTTCAGCAGGGTTTTCCTGTGTAGAGAAATGCCTACAGTATGTAGAATGGTATAGTAAGTTCCACGTTATGGGTCTGACTTTTGAAGTTATTTTGCCTCCCCTTGAATGATAGAGGTCTCAGACATAATATAATGTTGGAGGCCCCATCCTCAGCTCTTTCTTTCCCTTCCTCTTTGCAGAAGGAAGACGGGACGGTAAACAGAGACTTTAAAAAGACCAGGAGCAGGGAGCAAGTGACAGAGGCATTCACTGACTTTGTCAAAGGAAACCAGAACATCCTGGTAAGTGTGTGTGTGTGAGCCTTTCAGTGTGTGCGTGTGTGCGTGTGTGCCTCCATCTATGTGTCTGTGAGCCAGAGCCCCCTACCTCTGTGACAGACCTCCTTCCCACTTCGCCACAGTCTAATTGCCTCTGGAGGGAGCTCCCATGGACTTCCCCCTCTCTAATGGCCCAAGAAGTGAGGTCATAGCCGGGGAGGCTGTGTGTGATGTGGGCCTCCCAGGGTTCTGGAAACAGGGCAGGGAAAGGGAAAGTAAAGAGAAAGGGGGATACCTAGTCAGTTGTACAACGGAATGCATTCAACTGAAATGTGTCTTCCGCATTTAATCCAACCCGAAACTAAACATTCAAAAAATATTTCCTCCATTCCATTCAAACAAGATTTCCTCCATTCCATTCCACATTGGTTTGTCATGTGTTTATCTGATACCACTAGGCTCAAGCCAAGGCTGGCAAGCCCAGCCAAACCCACTATCTCTGTCATTGTGTGGTGGGCCTTGGCCCCACTGTTGTGTACTTAACTGTCACTCATGTGTGGTCTTTATCTCTCTCTCTACTGAGCTGATCTGTTGGCCAATAAGGTTTGCACTATGGAGTTATCAAAATTCACACAATGGTCTGTTTATGAGTAACGTTGTGTAATGAATACAGATTTCAATTCAGTTCAATTTTGTGGTATTTCTAACATAGTTTGTACATGAAATAACACACTTTCACCTTGAGCCTTGAATTAATGAAAGCTTTCCCACATCTCCCTGGGTAGATTGAATAATACCTATTTTGTTCTCGCCTGTCTGTTTTCAGAACTGTTATCTGGACAGACTGAAGGAAATCATGAACACTCTGGAAATATCAACCTTCTTCAAGACCCACGAGGTAAACAAAATCTATTTTTGTCCTCCGCTGGTATTTTATCTACAGTTGTAACATTTGCTGAAATGAACGCATTTGAGATCCGCCCATATACCACTCAACTGATACAGGAGGCTACAATCTGGGCAGTGGAAATACATGAACAATGGCATCTATACAAACACCAACTAATCACAGGACATTGTTATTCCAAACAGGAAGCGTAGTCAGGCTCAGGCACGTGAACTGATAGGGCTCAACCGATGCCTGAGTACATGCCCTTTGCCCCCCAATGACAAAGTGCCCTTGTAGCTCGGTGGATTTAAGACATTTTATGTATTACTTTTTAATTACATTTAACGAATTGCACATCAAACTAGCTAATTTCATAAGCTCTCGAATATCAGAAAAGGTCCCCCTCCCCCTCCCCAAGAGCTCACTCGTCTGACTTGCATGCAGTGGCCATTGGCACCGGGCATGGAGACTTGAATACTGGTAGGAGGCTACTTTTGAGTTGGATCTGTCCTATGTGTCTCTGACTGTTAGTGACAAAGAATGGGGCATTTGCGCTGCTTCTTAGTAAGATGCAGATTTCCGCTGCAATTAAGTAAAAACAAGTTTGTTTCAATAGCATAGCTGACTATTACATCATCATTCACTCTGATCAGATGATATTTATTTAACTAGGCAAGTCAGTTAAGAACAAATTCTTATTTACAATGATGGCCGACACCGACCAAACCCTAACGACGCTGGGCCAATTGTGCACCATCCTATGGGACTCCCAATAACGGCCAGTTGTGATACAGCCTGGAATCAAACCAGGGTCTGTAGTGACGCCTCTAGCACTGAGATGATGTGCCTTAGACTGCTGCGCCACAAGGGAGGCCAAATAGGTAGACACTCTTCCCGATGTCAATCATCCCCCCAAAGTTCTTGGTGCTGTGGCGTTTCAGAGGAAATGTTGAGACACAGGCCCTTGAACAAACCTCCCAGGAATAACCTATGTATGTTAACCCCTCAGATATACCTACTGTATGTGAAACCAGTGGGTCTTTATAGTAACATTTGATCTAAACTCAGGAATAGCTGATCAATAAGGTTATTTGGACTCACATTTGACATCAACCATCTGTCCAGACATACTGTAGTAAGACCATAGAGATGTATAGAGATCGCAACTCTGTATCTGTGCCATTATGTTACATCTTTTGATGTTTGAAAAAAGTGTAAAGCTAATATTGTTGACTTACCCCTCAATGGCTACCTGCAGTGCTGGAGTCTTGAATCAAATCTTGATTTGTTGTGACCACTAGATGGCCGTCATAGCTTAAAGCTGTTAAACTAGGCAAACCAATTTGAAGAAGAAGACAAGGCACTGATCATTGGCTGATAGCTCAACCCATAGAAATCCCCACCCAGTCGACTACTTTAAAATGGAGGAAGCCCTCAATGGCTAAAACAGGTTATTTCCAAGTAATGAGCTCTGTACATCTCTATGAGTAAGACACACCTGTAAAATGTAATCATCTGGATTGCACTTGTACAGTATAATGTTTTTTCCCTGTCAATGCCTTAATGAGTATTTAACTACAGAAAGCATAGGATCATTAGATCAAATAAGCATCTGAACCTCCAAGTCATAAGGTAAAGTTTAACAGTAAAAAAAATGTGTACAGTGTAAGTACATTGAAGGATGTTGATTTAATGGGCAGTTATTTACTCAATGCCGATAACAACCTTTACATGATTATATGGCGATATAGACCATACAAAATTCTTCATTAGGCTTCTCCCTCTTTATTCTTAGATGGCTACCATACACACATTTCAACTACATTTTAAAATGATGTCTTAGCCTATTCTAAACAGGGGAAAAAGTGTTATTTTAACTGCTAGTTTATGTATTTGGTGCTGACAGAGATCTCAGTGTTTTGAGGGCTAAGATGGATCCCTCTCTCCTTCTCTTCTTCCCCAGGTGATTGGCAGCTCACTGCTGTTCGTCCACGATAAGCGGGAGCAGGCCAAGGTGTGGATGATAGACTTTGGGAAGACCACCCCTCTGCCTGAGGGACAGGTCCTGAGTCACAGAGCCACCTGGGAGGAAGGCAACCGTGAGGACGGCTACCTCTATGGCCTGGACCACCTTATAGACATTCTCACCCAAATGGTGGTGACCCCAGAGCCAGACTCACTCTGAGAGGACCGTCCTGTTACCTCTGTCAACCCCTCCCCACCTCGACCCTACCCCCCCTGACAGGACCACCACCTCGCACTACAGTGACGCCTCTGGTGTCCCCAAAAAGCTACCCCATCTCTCCGTCCCTTCCTTATTCCCCCTCTCCCTGGCCCCAGAAAACAAACTGTAACCACACAAGTGAAATGTGATCACTGTTTTGTGTAAACTTGTAGATTCTGTACATACTGCTGTACAGTGTGTTTCTGTTCTGATGAGACTATGGGTTAGGTTCTTTCTCTGCAGCTAGTCCCGTGACAAGCCTTCTTGAGATTTTAGTTGGTTTTGTTTAATGAGGGTTCTTTTTAAAAATTATTTTAGTATTAGCTAACATTGTAGAGCACTTCTTGCTTTCATAGAGGATTACATTTCTTATGAGTTACAACTTCTATGGTGCTTGGCCTTGTGGTGAAAGAGAGACAATTGAAATAGTTATATTCAGCAGTCGGGCACTTCCTGTGTTTTTAAACTAACATACAATTTAACATTGACAGAAAATGTTGAGGGTCAATATTACCCTTTTTAGCTGAAAGGATTGCCATATTCCATTTCCTTTATATGATTGTATTTGTGACCCCCTTTCCAGAATTCTCCAATGTTTATAATTAGTTTGTTTCTCATTGTGTTACAAAAGCTATTGTAATAGTGCACTTGAGACTGTGTGCCGTGATGTGCCTGTCTATATTCATTTCAGTGCCTTCAGAGTGAAAGTAGAGAAGGTTGCATGAGTAGATTGCCCTCCGATATGCACTAAGAACCTATTTTATTAAGGCTAATGTTGACATTCCTGGAATCAACCATTGAGGAGTGACTATCAGTTCAGAGGTAAATGTACATGAAGCAGAGGGAGTAGGCGACTGTCTGGTCTCTAACAGGAAGTAGCCCTTAACCAAGTGAGAATGAGTTTGCATTCTAAATATTCCAAGTTCTTCAGCCATTCAGAACACTTAAAAAAAACAGGTTTTATTCTCTTATTGTCATGATTCCCTTAGTCAGAGGTGGCATCACCTGTGATACTCTGTCATTAATGTATATGGCCTAGCATTGTACACCCATAATAATCACTGCTCTTGAATGAACCCATCCCATCCTGTTTTCCAAGGAACCTGTTCTTGAGGGGAGTTTGTTATTGTGCACAAGGCAGCTTGTGATTGCTGTTTGCATGGCTATTTGCTATTCAAATCTACCATTCCTGCCTCTTGCCCAAACATCCTGAGGTGGCAAACAAAGCTAATGGGATTTCTGTCTATTGGCTAGCAGGTTTATGAACAGGGAGACACTGTCATCATTGTCTGATTGTATTGAATTAGCATTAAGTCATGTTTTGGTGACAATCACACACGCATGACATGGACCATAGAAAGAGTGACTGACATTGTATGGTATTTTTTTTTAAATGGCAGTTAATACCATTTTTTATATGTTGTTTAGCTTACGTTAATCATTTAATAGTAATTTCCCTTTAATAGCCATATTAGATACGATATTCTCAGTTATGAGAGTGAAGTGAGGGTGTCCTTGTTTTGTAATGACTGCTCTCTCACCTTTATCTGAGGGACTGAGAGGGGTGTGGTGTGGTGTGTTAGAATGGCAAATATAATGTCCCAAGGAAACAGGGCTCACTTCTCCAAGGCCTTCAATTGGTTGAGGCAGATGATCCTAGCAGGACAAAATAGACAAATAGTTTTGACCAATACTCTAGGTGTCAAACTTGTCTTGTCTTTGAGTGCCATCAAACTACTTTACCGATGTAGCAGGGATAACCATCAACTTGACACTTAAAAAAAGGAATTCAGTTGGTAAATTGAGAGTGAAACTATAGGCCTACTGCATTAGACCAGAAAGCACAGACATAAAGAGTGGAGTGCCCTCTGCTGTTACTGAATTGTATTACACTGAGCAGCATAAAACAAATGACATGGGTGTATTTTACAGAAACACATTTTGACTTTGATTTAAAAATGTTGCCTTCATTCTCTTACTTCAATATTTCTGGAGTACCTTCTTTCAAATCCCTACTTTGTCAATGTGCTTGTAGTTTTTGTGTAGTCTCTTAGAATGATGTACTCATGACCATATTTATTTCTTTGTGACACTTGCACAAGAACACTAAATGTAGCTAGCTGCATGTGATTTTATTTTTTTTACAATCCTGTCATTTTGTTTAAACTCAGTCATGATATAATAATTGAGTAGGTCACTGTAACATAGGCCCGACTCACTGCTTCTTACAATGTATAAATCATACTGTATGTTTTAGAGATGAACAAGAAGTCTGTCTTCTGTGCACTCTACCAGGTGTTCTTTGTGCCTATGATCTGTGAGACCTAGTTTCGGGCTATGCTGGCCACGGAGTGGTTGGTTAACGTGGAGATTGTCATAGCAATGTCATCTGTCATCCCGGTCCAGGTTGACATGATTGTGTCCTTCGTCTCCTAGCCTTGTGCTGTGACACTGTGGGGATGTTGTGATTGATATACACACACACTGTGCCCCTAGGTCCTCTGGTCATTGTGCTGTCATTACCCATGGATCTTCTTATGTAAATCATGCCATCATGTCAATACTGCAAGCAAAACTACCCACTGGGCACACACTGGTTGAATCAACTTTGTTTCCACGTCATTTCAATTAAATTACGTTGAACCAACGTGGAATAGACGTTGAATTGACATCTGCCCAGTGGGTATGCTTGGCTGTACAATTTTACCGTAGTAAATTTGAACGGAGTGGTTTAAATGCTACCACTTGTTTGTGGCTTTTATTTCAATGTACTGCTGCTCTCTGTCTCGGTTACGGCACATGTAAATTTAGTTATTCCACATGGATTTCTTGTCAAGCACTTTTCACACAACCCGTTCTTAATGAATCTTTACACCATGTCATGTGTGGGACAAATCTCCCTAGCCCCGTTTATACCTGATTCTAACTTGCGTCCTGCCTGGATCTTGTCCACATTCTGATTGTGTGCAAATTTTTAGACAGGTGTGGACAATCGGAAATCACATTGTGATCTGATTATGATCAGATCATCCTGTCCGCCTCCGGAGGTAGTCAGACATGCATTGTGTCTTGATATCTTACAAGTGTAGACAGATCTGGACAGAATCAATATGTGTCTTACATTAAATAAATATATCATATTTTGAAAGAATAGCAGTGAAATAATCTGCTTAAAGGAAGGGACCAGGACATCTAGTCACAATGCAAACACAGTGGATGGATAACAGACGCATTTTAACCATATGTAGACACATTTCTGGAAATATGGGCACAATCAGAATGAAGAAAAGATCAGGACAAAGGGACCAATGTTAGCACCCGGTATAAACAGGGCTCCTGTCTCTTCATCTCCCTGTTCTGCCTGACCAATTTTCATCTAATAAGAGCCTGTTCAGACAATAGGCCACAAGCACAGGAAGATAAGGTACATGTAAGGATGTACATGGCAGCATGCTTTCAGATCCCCTCCAGAAAGGAGAAGTGCATCATCCCACCCCTAGGCTCTTCGCTGCATGGTGTTTTTGTCTAAGAATATACCTTTTCTGTGGCGTGTTAAATACGCAAACAAGATTATGCTCAGAATATAAACGCAACCGTTCACATGACGACTGACAGGCACAGAGTCAACAGCACCCTAGCACCACGACAACAATACATTTTTTAAATGTAACATTTATTTAACTAGGCAAGTCAGTTAAGAACAAATTATTATTTACAATGACAGCCTACTGGGGAACAGTGGGTTAACTGCCTTGTTCAGGGGCAGCTCAGGGATTCAATCCCGAAACCTTTCAATTACTGGCCCAACACTCTAACCACCTAACTACCAATAAAGAATAAAATAACTTAGAAGAACCCCAACCCTAGATGAGGCAGTCATTTCCAACATGGCATTGTAGCAGATGAAGTGTTGTTAGTATGTACTTCTATAGCTACAGTTTGGCCACCAGCATAGATCAAAACACATATAATGTCAACACTCCCAAGCACTGGGAGTATAAATAGAGATGATTCTAGCTATACATTTAACTAGGCAAGTCAGTTAAGAACAAATTATTATTTACAATGAAAGCCTACCCTAGCCAAACCCTAATGACGCTGGGCCAATTGTGTGCTGCCCTATGAGAATCCCAATCACAGCCAGTTGTGACACAGCCTGGAATTGAACCAGGGTCTGGAGTGATGCCTCTAGCACAGAGATGTAAAAGCCTTAGACCGCTATGCCACTCAGGAGCCCATTATGCTGAAGAACATCTCCCACACATTCAACCCAAAGTAGCTTACGCCACAAAATGCACCATTGGTCAATTACTGTATAAAAAACTGTTGATTTCCTCTGAAATAGTTACATCACCGAAATAGCACCAGGCTCTTTTGTTTTCTAGATGCACCTGTTGCCACCTAGTGGCCAAATTACACAATTCCAAGCAGATCTTACACGTAGATGGAAGGCCAGGGGGCATGAGAAACATTTCATTTCCACAAACACAACTCTGAGAGCGCGTCAGAGCTACAGGTCAGTACAAGCACTAGATATATACATATATACATATAAAATACCAGTCAAAAGTTTGGACACACCTACTCATTCCAGGGTTTTTCTTTATTTGTACTATTTTCTACGTTATAGAACAATAGTGAAGACATTAAAACTATGAACTAACACATATGGAATCATGTAATCAAAAAAGTGTTAAACAAATCAACATGTATTTTATATTTGAGATTCTTCAAAGGTGCCTCCCTTTGTCTTGATGACATGATGCCAGATGTGTTATTTCATACTTTTGATGTCCACTATTAGTCTACAATGTAGAAAATAGTAAAAATAAAGAAAAACCCTTATATGAGTAGGTGTGTCCACATTTTTGACTGGTACTGTATATATGTGTTTGTGTGTGTATAACAACAGAGCTAAAACATAAAAACTAGAAAATAAGTGAGTGTGAGAGGAGGTGGTGAGGTGTGGCTGTGGGAAAATGATGATGATCTTATTGAGTTGCTTGGGTATTTATTCCCCAAAGCAGGAGGAGAGGACTTCCTTATTTAGTAACGCTTGGCCTGAGTCAGGCTGCTGGCAGGGAGCCTAAGAAATGTTGTTGGTCTGGAGAGAGGGAGGCTTGGAGAGGGGCCATGCATAAAACCCACCCACACATGTTTGCATACTATTTGTATATCTACAGTTGTACAACATTTTGGATCATTTTTTACACTTTGGATTATTGTGTGCTTGTTGACATTTAATGCACTGATTGAAAGGAACTAGCAACATAGGCATTTCGCAGCACACGCCATAACACCTGCTAAACTGTGTAGGCAACCAATACAATTTCATTTGACATCTTCCTCGCTCTTTCTCCTCTCTTCTTCTCTCCTCCGTTTCTTCCCCTACCCATATTTCCACCTGCACTAGGCGCAACATATTGTAGCCAATGGCTGACGTGTGTAACAGGGTAACCCTTTCTGCCTGTCATCTTGTGAAGTGTCGCTATAACAGGGCTCAGGGCTCATTGTCAGAGACGACAACAGATGACAGACAGGATGAAATGTCAGCTGTCATCAACTCAACTGGATGTAATATATTTAGAACATTTTAAAACGGTACGTTCTATGAATGTTACAAAACTACGAGTAAAGAAAAGGCTTTGAAGTTAGTTTGCTCATACATTTAGCTGGGAAGTACAGTTCTGTCAATACACACATCCTTCAACAGAAGTTGGTCATGAATGAACGCAATCTGTCTAGAGAGCTGGCAAGGCTATGTTGTGATGTGTTGTGATGGCTCTCTCCCAGACCTGTGTTTTATTACTGTGGTTTTATAACAGCTCTGGGGGTGGAGGAGGAGATATGACCCCCTCAGATTGACTGATGACAGGCTTTATGTGGCCCTGGTGATACATGTTTCACTGGGCTGCCTACAGGAATCAGAAGAGATACTGTAAGAGCGTGTGTGTGTGTGTGTGTGTGTGTGTGTGTGTGTGTGTGTGTGTGTGTGTGTGTGTGTGTGTGTGTGTGTGTGTGTGTGTGTGTGTGTGTGTGTGTGTGTGTGTGTGTGTGTGTGTGTGTGTGTGGGGGGTACCGGAGGTCCCCATAAGGAAAATCGTCCCTCGTGGGCTATTTTAGGCTTATGGGTTAGCGTGTGTGTGCATATGTGTGTGAGGCAGGGGGTGAGGCAGGCAGGGTACATGAGCGAGAGCAGAGATCAGGTTGTGGGAATTTCCCTAGATGGTTATGAATCACTGTGGTGATATGCCCAATTTCCTCCTGGGATGGGAGTATCACTGGTCTGTATGAATCACAAGTCCCCTACTGTAAACAACAGTCATATCAATCAATTCCATGATTTTTATTTATTTATTTTTATTTTACCTTTATTTAACCAGGTAGGCAAGTTGAGAACAAGTTCTCATTTACAATTGCGACCTGGCCAAGATAAAGCAAAGCAGTTCGACAGATACAACAACACAGAGTTACACATGGAGTAAAACAAACATACAGTCAATAATAAAGTATAAACAAGTCTATATACAATGTGAGCAAATGAGGTGAGAAGGGAGGTAAAGGCAAAAAAGGCCTTGGTGGCAATGATCAATCAAACAGAGAAATCGATGAGGTCAATTTGTAGAGGTTTGAGTTGCATTTGAACTAATTCCATTAATGCCATTCAATGGTCCTAGCTGACTGCCTTAGTGTGAGGGACATCACGTCTATGGTAGAAAACACCCAAGATGCATGCTGCTGTCAGAACATATTGGGTTCCGGGTTCTGACAGTAGGCCAAACAACGATGTACAACATATATATATTTTATTTTTATTTTTTTTATTTTTTTTCTAACCTTTATTTAACTAGGCAAGTCAGTTAAGAACAAGTTCTTATTTACAATGACGGCCTAGGAACAGTGGGTTAACTGCCTGTTCAGGGGCAGAATGACAGATTTGTACCTTGTCAGCTCAGGGGTTTGAACTTGCAACCTTCCGGTTACTAGTCCAACGCTCTAACCACTAGGCTACCCTGCCGCCCCGGAGGAGGAACAACGTAACAGTTTTGCTTCCATCCCTCTCCTCGCCCCTACCTGGGCTCAAAACAGCACATATCGACAACAGCCACCCTCGAAGCATCGTTACCCATCGGGCCACAAAAGCCTAAGCCCTCTCAGAGCAAGGGGAACAACTACTTCAAACTACTCCCCTTTTGACCTCCTCCTTTTTCTGCAGCAACCAGTGATCCGGGTCAACAGCATCAACGTAACAGTTTTGCTTCCGTCCCTCTCCTCGCCCCAAACCAGTGACCCTCTGCACACATCGACAACAGCCACCCACGAAGCATCGTTACCCATCGCGCCACAAAAGCCACGGCCCTTGCAGAGCAAGGGGAACAACTACTTCAAGGTCTCAGAGCGAGTGACGTCACCGATTGAAACGCTATTAGCGCACACCACCGCTAATTAGCTAGCCATTTCACATCGGTTACACCTAAACTTAACCGTAAACACTTAGAAAGGTGACGTTTGCAGCAACTTTCGAAATGTGATGTTTGAGAAACATGGATGAACGTCTAATTCTGACGTGAGACTGTGAGAGCTAGTTGGCCTGAGACAGCGTTTTCCAGCACTATCAACAAAACACCAATTATGACATTTCCCATAGAAAAAAAGGTGTCGCATCCCTCCAATAGAGTTCCAGACACTTGTAGAATATATGCCAAGACTCATTGTAGCCCTTCTGGCTCGTGGTGGCCAAATGGTCTATTAAGACACAATGTTGTTTCATTTATTTTGGCAGTGGCCTGTACATCACCAAGTATTACCTTTACTTTACATTTTGTACACTCCATACAGGTTCCGGGCCAACTGTATGCATGTGTTGTTTATTCAGTGATACTACTGAGAAACAGAGCAGCTGCTGGTAGAGAATACGTCTTGCACATTCCCAGAGCCAACAGCATCATGGGAAACAGAGAGTGGAATGCTGGAGACCCACTTGACAGAAACGCAGAGGAATGAGGAAATGTATGTCACACCTCCAAGAAGCCTCAGACTGAGAAGCAGAGCTGTGTCCTCACCATATCCACAGTGTAGATGAAGCATTGTTTCCCATTACATTCCCTCACATTCTCTGGTGCAGAAAAGGAACATAAGATAGGTGCTGTGAAAAGGAATGATATTAGACATCTATGTCAACCAGTGATGTTGAACAAAACTCCTTTGCTATTAGTGGTATTGTAAATACAAATGAGTCTCTCCAGGCCAAGGTACCATGATACTGTAGGTGCACACTACAAGGATGAGATGGTGAAGATGCATGAAACGAGAAACGACTACCGAGACCTTGCATAGTCAGGGTATCAGTGGCACCATTGCTGACGTGAGCAGTCTCCTATTGTCTTTTAATAAAGTTCAGAGCGCTCCCTACTGGCCTGTAATGTCATGGTTGAAACAATAACCCAATGCTTTTCTCGCACAGAGGCTTTGGGATCAAATCCCAACTGTCTCTGTGTATCACTGTCTTACCATCACAGTATTGAACAACCAAAGACAGAGAATTTGAGTATGTTTATATTAGTTGGTATCTCCAGCACTGTTATAAAATGATTTAATATCCACTACCCTAACCTCAGATAGCTTAAAAATACAGAATAGCACTTTACTGTCTCCCAATCAGTAATGGAATGCTGTGTATTGTCTGTCGCTGCCTGAAAAGATCTAGCATGAAAGCCCGTTCTACCAGGAGAGAGAAAAGGGATCCATTAGCCTGCTATCAAAGGGAGGGAATTCCACCGAGACACATTTAAAGGACAAATACTGTAACAATAGCCTTTTTACTGTTGACTCAAAAGAGATGATGTCTGTCTGTCTGCTGTTATGGAACAGAGATAGAGAGGACATCCAAGGACAACCATTATCCTGCATGCTACATCCATAACATCCTGAAATGTGTTTTCAGTCTGGTTGCATGTGGAATGATAACATCCGAGACACAAAATACATATTTCTTTATGTAAATTCCTTATTATACCTGAGACAATATATCTTAGGACAACTGTGAGGCAAAGTCTGCCCACCCATGACAAGTCATCCGGTTTCCTAATACCTTTGAGCCCTGCCCTGACGACTAGAGCACGCAGTCAGCTTTGTCTCTATCATCTCTCCCGCTCAGCACAATCGCTGACCCCTCCCTGGCCATCGCTATCCTCCCCTCTCTCAAAGCCTCTGTGTCCCTCAATGGCACCTTTTGTTCAAGTGATGTTGCCATTGCAAGTGGAGAAGTACCAGAAACATCTCCACAATAGATCTGCATATGAGGAAAAAAATTGCCGGTTCAATGGGAATGGCCTAGCAACAGTTCTGACCGATCAGGACAAGAGAAAGCCTTTTAAACCTTGAACACATTCAGTACAAACACAGAGTTGTTCATTACATACTTTGTTTATTGAGGGTGACACTTATTTTTGCTGTTCTGTACACCAATGTGATTTTACAGTTTTTTGGGGGGCAAATTGGATAACAGTTAAGTGGTCTTTACATTTCACAAATGCATTGAATATCCTCTTTGTGAAAGCAATGGCAGTCTCCAATGAGGATGTCATACTCTTCACAATCCAATCTTTAAACACCATCAAAGTTTATGCTATCATCTACGGTATATGTCTATTGTTCTATTATTTCTAACTTTAAAATCCCACTATTTAAATGGTTCATACAGCACCACTGGTCACTGTAGTTGTGTCTCCTCCTGCCATAACTTGTACCAATTACCTTCACTTTAGCTCCACGTGCACACAAAGATACTTGCTTAAAATGGACAGTATCTATGGCAACTGGCCCAGAAGGATTTAGTGAACAAAACATTGATGTTTCACAAAAACAACAACCAATAAATAGTCATACAAAGTCACAGAAGGCTATTAATGTCTGTGTGTGATGAGAGTAGTTTAAATATGATAGACATATCTGAAGAATGATACACAAGGTATCCATGCAGAATATTACTGTATATAAAACAAGATCATCTCCACTTGCCATAAGTCTTAATAACATCACACCCTATACAATCGTGGAGGGCTTAACAGACACCGATACCATCTTCAGACTATTGAAGTCTACTAGTCAAGTGAGTGGTTAAAAAGCTGATAATATACACAAAAGGAATAAACTGCACATTTCACTTTTTCATTAAAACCACTGAACACTGAATATTTCCCCAGACAGGATAGATAGTCCTTAGCACATGGTACAGTACTGTACATACAGTTGGCACATATTTATATTCTATTGTGTTATATTCTCTATTTTCACAGGACGCTTCGGGGTGTAGAAAACGTCTTTCCATCGATATTGACGTGCTCCTCATTCTACAAATGAGCTGTGAAGTGGAGCAGCAGCAGTTGTAGCAGTAGGCGATACGGTACAGTAGGTAGGGTAGGGTTAAGCCTGTGAATATCATCCTGCCTTGGCTCCCCGCCCTGTGGTGAGACCTCCTCGCAGCTCTTTCTCTGCCCCAGTTGGCCGGGGGGATGCTAGGAGACAACTGTACATCCAGGCTTAACGTTTAGCTGGGCTCAAACCTGCTGGGGAACCCCCTGATCCCTATTACCTGGAGGAGAGACAGGACACAGTGAGGTTACAGGTCGATAAGTAGACTGGTGAACACACCACCTGAACACATTGAGTGCAACGGTGCAGGTGAGCCCTGAATAGCCTGAGCAAACTGAGTAAAGCCATGCAGCAAGCTGGAAAATGCTTAATAGTGAAACCTTAATATATAAGAGAACGAAATTTGAATCTATACTGAATAATCTTATTGAAAAATCTTCCCAGACATGCACTGCTGAGAGTATAGCGTGCTCTCTGATCTGTGATGCTGATAGTTGCAAAGCATGCTGTGACGGAGTCAGGGACAGTGCTGAGGACATTCAGGGCACTCCCAGCTATTTCTCCATTCCGGTCCTGCAAATGACGCCCGGTATAACGAGCATGATGGAGGACAACAAAGCCGAACAGTGTGAGAGACAGCCAGAAGGGAGGTGGTGGGATGAACAGGAAAATTATCAGAGTCGATGGAACAGGAAAAAAGCAATGGTGGCAGCGAGTGAGAGGAGGCAGCAACATGTTGTTGGAAACACAGAGACTGTGTAGTACTACACACACAGTACGTACCATCAGAAACTTTCATCCGTTTAGGAGGACAAGCAAAGAAAAAAAAAAGAAGAGAAATTAGTTTTGAAACCATGACAAGCTACAGGTGTACTGCACAGTGGCACATGGTGTTCCAGGAGATGTTCTGATAAAGACTATTATAGTGAGAAACACGGTTGAAAAACATCCCTCTTTGATATGGAAAGAAGACGAGACAGAAGATAGGACCCAGAGCTCAGTGGTTAGATTCAATAACAGGGTTGATAATAACAGCATGAAAATGCTCAACAGTGTTCTGGGAGCAGTCTTTCCCTCCCACACACAGAGCAATTAATACCACACTGTTATCTTGACAAAGACCTCTTCTCTAGGCAAACAAAAGTAATTGTCATGATTCCAATGAATCCATCCCCTTATGTGGCTCGGAGGGAGAGAACTATAATAATGTAATCCAAGATATCTAAGAAATATCAGTGGGATCCATGGGGAGAAAGAACTATGTAGCTAATGTAGCCTCATTTTAATAAAATACTGACTCAAGTGATAACATAAAGCAGACACAAGAGAGTGCAAGGGGAAGAATGGGGTTTGTTTGTTTATTTGGATCCCCACTAGCTTTTGCAGAGGCAGAAGCTATTATTCCTGGGGTCCACAAAAAACACAGAGCATGACAAGTAACAAAACACTGATACACTGATAGACTAGGACAGTCACACAAATGTAAAATACACAACAACAGCACTTAAAGTTGTCCAGGGCAGCTCTAGCAGGGAAGAAATTTGACAAACTGACTTGCTGGAAAGGTGGCATCCTATGACGGTGCCACGTTGAAAGTCACTGAGGTCTTCAGTACAGACCATTCTACTGCCGATGTTTGTCTATGGCGATTGCATTGCTGTGTGCTCGGATTTATACACCTGTCAGTAACCGGTTCGGCTGAAATAGCTACATTTAGTCATTTGAAGGGGTCCATATACTTTTTGGCCATGTAGGGTACAATAATATAAAAACATTACATGTACAACAACAAAAATGTATAAATAACAATAATACAAACAATACAACAACAAAAAATGATGTGTGTGTGTTTGTGTGTCCCCTCAAAGTCGCTGCCGTTCTATGAGATGTTGTTTAATATTTTTTTAAAGGTCATTTTGCTAGTTGCTTGAGTAATTGGACATGAAAGGAATTCCATGCGATCATTGTTCTGTATAATACTGTGTGTTGCCGTGAATTCATTTTGGACTTGGGGACTGTGAAGAGACACCTGGTGGCAGGTCTTGTGGGGTATGGGTGAATGTTATTTGATTATGCAGGCAATCTGGAATTTCATTACATGAATACTTATCATAAAAACTAGATGAGAAGCAGTTCATCGCTCGTCAACCCTCAACCAGGAAAGACTGGCATGCACGTTGTTGATGTTAGTTCTGTATGTGCAGTTAAGGGCAAGGCGTGCTGCTCTGTTTTGAGCCAGCTGCAGCTTTGCTTCCTTTGCTGCACTTGACCATATTATCAGACAGTAATCAAGATGGGAGCAGACCAGAGCCTGAACAGCTCGTACAGATTAATTTTGTGTCAAAAACACAGAACATATTTTTTATAACAGACATACCCATCCACATCTTCACAACAACTTTGTCAAAATGAATTGACCATGATAATTGACATCCAATGTTATACCTCAGAGTTTAGCTTCCTCAATGCTTACACCCTTTACACACAACTCCAGTTGAGGCTTAGGTCTTAGAGAATGTTTTGAACCATATACAATGTGTTTAGTTTTAGATGTATTTAAGACCAGCTTATATTATTCACCCATTTTGATACTGACTGTAACTCCTTGTTTAAAATTTCCGTGAGCTCACTGGCTTTGGGTGCTGACATGCAGAGAGTGGAATAATCCCCATACATAGTCATTTTAGCTTTGTGTAAGACCAGTGGCAAATCATTTGTAAAAATAGAGAAGAGTAACAGCCCAAGACAACTGCCATGAGGTACATCGCACTGTACATACAGTGCCTTGCGAAAGTATTCGGCCCCCTTGAACTTTGCGGCCTTTTGCCACATTTCAGGCTTCAAACATAAAGATATAAAACTGTATTTTTTTGTGAAGAATCAACAACAAGTGGGACACAATCATGAAGTGGAACGACATTTATTGGATATTTCAAACTTTTTTAATATATCAAAAACTGAAAAATTGGGCGTGCAAAATTATTCAGCCCCCTTAAGTTAATACTTTGTAGCGCCACCTTTTGCTGCGATTACAGCTGTAAGTCGCATGGGGTATGTCTCTATCAGTTTTGCACATCGAGAGACTGACATTTTTTCCCATTCCTCCTTGCAAAACAGCTCGAGCTCAGTGAGGTTGTATGGAGAGCATTTGTGAACAGCAGTTTTCAGTTCTTTCCACAGATTCTCGATTGGATTCAGGTCTGGACTTTGACTTGGCCATTCTAACACCTGGATATGTTTATTTTTGAACCATTCCATTGTAGATTTTGCTTTATGTTTTGGATCATTGTCTTGTTGGAAGACAAATCTCAGTCCCAGTCTCAGGTCTTTTGCAGACTCCATCAGGGTTTCTTCCAGAATGGTCCTGTATTTGGCTCCATCCATCTTCCCATCAATTTAACCATCTTCCCTGTCCCTGCTGAAGAAAAGCAGGCCCAAACCATGATGCTGCCACCACCATGTTTGACAGTGGGGATGGTGTGTTCAGCTGTGTTGCTTTTACGCCAAACATAACGTTTTGCATTGTTGCCAAAAAGTTCAATTTTGGTTTCATCTGACCAGAGCACCTTCTTCCACATGTTTGGTGTGTCTCCCAGGTGGCTTGTGGCAAACTTTAAACAACACTTTTTATGGATATCTTTAAGAAATGGCTTTCTTCTTGCCACTCTTCCATAAAGGCCAGATTTGTGCAATATACGACTGATTGCTGTCCTATGGACAGAGTCTCCCACCTCAGCTGTAGATCTCTGCAGTTCATTCAGAGTGATCATGGGCCTCTTGGCTGCATCTCTGATCAGTCTTCTCCTTGTATGAGCTGAAAGTTTAGAGGGACGGCCAGGTCTTGGTAGATTTGCAGTGGTCTGATACTCCTTCCATTTCAATATTATCTCTTGCACAGTGCTCCTTGGGATGTTTAAAGCTTGGGAAATCTTTTTGTATCCAAATCCGGCTTTAAACTTCTTCACAACAGTATCTCGGACCTGCCTGGTGTGTTCCTTGTTCTTCATGATGCTCTCTGCGCTTTTAACGGACCTCTGAGACTATCACAGTGCAGGTGCATTTATACGGAGACTTGATTACACACAGGTGGATTGTATTTATCATCATTAGTCATTTAGGTCAACATTGGATCATTCAGAGATCCTCACTGAACTTCTGGAGAGAGTTTGCTGCACTGAAAGTAAAGGGGCTGAATAATTTTGCACGCCCAATTTTTCAGTTTTTGATTTATTAAAAAAGTTTGAAATATCCAATAAATGTCGTTCCACTTCATGATTGTGTCCCACTTGTTGTTGATTCTTCACAAAAAAATACAGTTTTATATCTTTATGTTTGAAGCCTGAAATGTGGCAAAAGGTCGCAAAGTTCAAGGGGGCCGAATACTTTCGCAAGGCACTGTATGTGATGTAAGAGAAGCTCCCATTGAAGAACACTCTCTGGGTTCTATTGGATAAATAACTCTCCAACCATGTGATGGCAGGTGATGTAAAGCTATTGCATGCAAGTCTTTTCAATAACAACATGATCAATAACATCAAAGGCTGTACTGAAATCTAATAATACATCTCCAATTATCGTATTATCCTTTTATTGTAACCAATCATCAGTCATCTGAGTCAGTGCAGTACAAGTGGAGTGGCCTACTCTATAAGCATGCTGAAATTCAGTAGTTAACATGTTCTCTGAAAAATAGCATTGTATTTGGTCAAACACAATTCTCTCCATCATCGTACTAAGAGCAGGCAGCAAACTGATTGGGCAGCTGCTAGAGCAAGCAAAGGGTGCTTTACTATTTTTAGGTAGTGGAATTACTTCAGCTTCCTTCCAAGTCTGTGGACACACACACTCCTTTAGGCTTTGGTTAAAGATATAGCAAATAGAGGGGGCAATACAATCTGCTACAGTTCCATTCTCATTAGTTTCCCATCAAGGTTGTCTATACCTTGTGGCTTATCATTATTGATGGATAACAATAGTTATTCCATTTCTCCCACACTAACTTGTCCAAATTCAAGTTTTTGGCTCCCGAGTGGCGCAATTGTTCAATACATCATCAATCCAGAGGGCTCTAACAGTTCTCACAGTTAATTTCTTAACAGGTGGATGCTTGTCAACAAATGAAATGAATCATTTTACAAATACTTCCAGTGCTGCATCTGGATTCACTTCCTCATACACATCAGACCAACATACATTTTTTACATTTTCAACAAAAGAGTTCTGAGAAAACATTTTGTATGATCTCTTATAAATTACTTTAGGCCCAACCTTTGGCACTTTGGCTTTCCTTGTTATTGCCTCAATGTTATGGTCACCGCAGTCAATGGGAACTGATATTGCTCTTTTGCGAAGTTCTGCAGCAATAGTGAAGAGTTGTATTTGTATTTATTATGGATAACCATTAGCAGCTACTCTCCCTGGGGTCCAGCAAAATTAAGGCAGTTTATACAATTTTAAAAACATGACAATACATTCACAACACACTATGTGCCCTCAGGCCCCTACTCCACCACTACCACATATCTACAGTACTATATCCATGTGTATGTGTGTGTATAGTGCGTATGTTGTTGTGTGTGTATGCATGTGTCTGTGCCTATGTTTGTGTTGCTTCATAGTCTCCTCTGTTCCACAAGGTGTTTTTTTTATCAGTTTTTTTAAATCAAATTTTACTGCAAGCATTAGTTACTTGATGTGTGATAGAGTTCCATGTAATCATGGGTCGATGTAGTACTGTGCACCTCCCATAGTCTGTTCTGGACTTGGGGACTGTGAAGAGACCTCTTGTGGCATGTCATGTGGGGTAAGTATGGGTGTGTTACGGCTGTTGAATGAGGAGGACCAAGGTGCAGCGTTGTGAGCGTACATATTCCTTTATTTAGAAACAAGACGCCAAACAAAACAATAAACACTACAAAACAAACCGTGAAGCTAAAGGCTATGTGCCCTAAACAAAGTTAACTTCCCACAAAGACAGGTGGAAAAAAAGGATACCTAAGTATGGTTCTCAATCAGAGACAACGATAGACAGCTGCCTCTGATTGAGAACCACACCCGGCCAAACACAAAGAAATAGAAAACATAGAACATAGAATACCCACCCCAACTCACACCCTGACCAAACCAAAATAGAGACATAAACAGGATTTCTAAGGTCAGAGAGTGACAGGGTGTCCAAGCTGTGTGCCAGTAGTTCAAACAGACAGCATGGTGCATTCAACATGTCAATACCTCTTATAAATACAAGTAGTGATGAAGTCAATCTCTCCTTCACTTTGAGCCAGGAGAGATTAATAATATGCATGTCAATGTTAGCTCTCTGTGTACATGTGTACATCCAAGGGCCAGCCGTGTTGCCCTGTTCTGAGCCAATTGCAATTTGCCTAAGTCCTTTTTTGTGGCACCTGACCACACGACTGAACAGTAGTCAAGGTGCAACAAAACTAGAGCCTGTAGGACCTGCCTTGTTGATAGTGTTGTTAAGAAGGCAGAGCAGTGCTTTATTATGGACATACTTCTCCCAATCTTAGCTACTGTTGTATCAATATGTTTTGACCATGACAGTTTACAATCCAGGGTTACTCCAAGCAGTTTAGTCACCTCAACTTGCTAAATTTCCACATTATTCATTACAAGATTTAATTGAGGTTTAGGGTTTAGTGAAGGATTTGTCCCAAATACAATGCTTTAAGTTTTAGAAATATTTAGGACTAACTTATTTCTTGCCACCCACTCCGAAATTAACTGCAACTCTTTGTTAAGTGTTGCAGTCATTTCAGTCGTTGTAGTAGCCGACGTGTATAGTGTTGAGTCATCCGCATAAGTAGACACTCTGGCTTTACTCAAAGTCAGTGGTATGTCTTAGTAAAGATTGAAAAAAGCAAGGGGCCTAAACAGCTACCCTGGGGAATTCCTGATTCTACCTGGATTATGTTTGAGAGAATTCCATTTAAGAATCAAATCAAATTTTATTTGTCACATACACATGGTTAGCAGATGTTAATGCGAGTGTAGCGAAATGCTTGTGCTTCTAGTTCCGACAATGCAGTAATAACCAACAAGTAATCTAACTAACAATGCCAAAACTACTGTCTTATACACAGTGTAAGGGGATAAAGAATATGTACATAAGGATATATGAATGAGTGATGGTACAGAGCAGCATAGGCAGGATACAGTAGATGGTATCGAGTACAGTATATACATGAGGTGAGTATGTAAACAAAGTGGCATAGTTAAAGTGGCTAGTGATACATGTATTACATAAGGATGCAGTCGATGATATAGAGTACAGTATATACGTATGCATATGAGATGAATAATGTAGGGTAAGTAACATTATATAAGGTAGCATTGTTTAAAGTGGCTAGTGATATATTTACATCATTTCCCATCAATTCCCATTATTAAAGTGGCTGGAGTTGAGTCAGTGTCAGTGTCAGTGTGTTGGCAGCAGCCACTCAATGTTAGTGGTGGCTGTTTAACAGTCTGATGGCCTTGAGATAGAAGCTGTTTTTCAGTCTCTCGGTCCCAGCTTTGATGCACCTGTACTGACCTCGCCTTCTGGATGATAGCGGGGTGAACAGGCAGTGGCTCGGGTGGTTGATGTCCTTGATGATCTTTATGGCCTTCCTGTAACATCGGGTGGTGTAGGTGTCCTGGAGGGCAGGTAGTTTGCCCCCGGTGATGCGTTGTGCAGACCTCACTACCCTCTGGAGAGCCTTACGGTTGTGGGCGGAGCAGTTGCCGTACCAGGCGGTGATACAGCCCGCCAGGATGCTCTCGATTGTGCATCTGTAGAAGTTTGTGAGTGCTTTTGGTGACAAACCGAATTTCTTCAGCCTTCTGAGGTTGAAGAGGCGCTGCTGCGCCTTCTTCACAATGCTGTCTGTGTGAGTGGACCAATTCAGTTTGTCTGTGATGTGTATGCCGAGGAACTTAAAACTTGCTACCCTCTCCACTACTGTTCCATCGATGTGGATAGGGGGGTGTTCCCTCTGCTGTTTCCTGAAGTCCACAATCATCTCCTTAGTTTTGTTGACGTTGAGTGTGAGGTTATTTTCCTGACACCACACTCCGAGGGCCCTCACCTCCTCCCTGTAGGCCGTCTCGTCGTTGTTGGTAATCAAGCCTACCACTGTTGTGTCGTCCGCAAACTTGATGATTGAGTTGGAGGCGTGCGTGGCCACGCAGTCGTGGGTGAACAGGGAGTACAGGAGAGGGCTCAGAACGCACCCTTGTGGGGCCCCAGTGTTGAGGATCAGCGGGGTGGAGATGTTGTTGCCTACCCTTACCACCTGGGGGCGGCCCGTCAGGAAGTCCAGTACCCAGTTGCACAGGGCGGGGTCGAGACCCAGGGTCTCGAGCTTGATGACGAGCTTGGAGGGTACTATGGTGTTGAATGCCGAGCTGTAGTCGATGAACAGCATTCTCACATAGGTATTCCTCTTGTCCAGATGGGTTAGGGCAGTGTGCAGTGTGGTTGAGATTGCATCGTCTGTGGACCTATTTGGCGGTAAGCAAATTGGAGTGGGTCTAGGGTGTCTGGTAGGGTGGAGGTGATATGGTCCTTGACTAGTCTCTCAAAGCACTTCATGATGACGGAAGTGAGTGCTACGGGGCGGTAGTCGTTTAGCTCAGTTACCTTAGCTTTCTTGGGAACAGGAACAATGGTGGCCCTCTTGAAGCATGTGGGAACAGCAGACTGGTATAGGGATTGATTGAATGTCCGTAAACACACCGGCCATCTGGTCTGCGCATGCTCTGAGGGCGCGGCTGGGGATGCCGTCTGGGCCTGCAGCCTTGCGAGGGTTAACATGTTTAAATGTCTTACTCACCTCGGCTGCAGTGAAGGAGAGTCCGCATGTTTTTGTTGCAGGCCGTGTCAGTGGCAAAGCGGGCAAAAAAGTTATTTAGTCTGCCTGGGAGCAGGACATCCTGGTCCGTGACTGGGCTGGATTTCTTCTTGTAGTCCGTGATTGACTGTAGATCCTGCCACATGCCTCTTGTGTCTGAGCCGTTGAATTGAGATTCTACTTTGTCTCTGTACTGACGCTTAGCTTGTTTGATAGCCTTGCGGAGGGAATAGCTGCACTGTTTGTATTCGGTCATGTTACCAGTCACCTTGCCCTGATTAAAAGCAGTGGTTCGCGCTTTCAGTTTCACGCGAATGCTGCCATCAATCCACGGTTTCTGGTTAGGGAATGTTTTAATTGTTGCTATGGGAACGACATCTTCAACGCACGTTCTAATGAACTCGCACACCGAATCAGCGTATTGGTCAATATTGTTATCTGACGCAATACGAAACATGTCCCAGTCCACGTGATGGAAGCAGTCTTGGAGTGTGGAGTCAGCTTGGTCGGACCAGCGTTGAACAGACCTCAGCGCGGGAGCCTCTTGTTTTAGTTTCTGTCTGTAGGCAGGGATCAACAAAATGGAGTCGTGGTCAGCTTTTCCGGAAGGAGGGCGGGGCAGGGCCTTATATGCGTCTCGGAAGTTAGAGTAACAATGATCCAAGGTTTTTCCACCCCTGGTTGCGCAATCGATATGCTGATAAAATTTGGGGAGTCTTGTTTTCAGATTAGCTTTGTTAAAATCCCCAGCTACAATGAATGCAGCCTCCGGATAAATGGATTCCAGTTTGCAAAGAGTCAAATAAAGTTTGTTCAGAGCCATCGATGTGTCTGCTTGGGGGGGGATATATACGGCTGTGATTATAATCGAAGAGAATTCTCTTGGTAGATAATGCGGTCTACATTTGATTGTGAGGAATTCTAAATCAGGTGAACAGAAGGATTTGAGTTCCTGTATGTTTCTTTCATCACACCATGTCTCGTTTGCCATAAGGCATACGCCCCCGCCCCTCTTCTTACCAGAAAGATGTTTGTTTCTGTCGGCACGATGCGTGGAGAAACCCGCTGGCTGCACCGCCTCCGATAGCGTCTCTCCAGTGAGCCATGTTTCCGTGAAGCAAAGAACGTTACAGTCTCTGATGTCCCTCTGGAATGCTACCCTTGCTCGGATTTCATCAACCTTGTTGTCAAGAGACTGGACATTGGCGAGAAGAATGCTAGGGAGTGGTGCACGATGTGCCCGTCTCCGGAGTCTGACCAGAAGACCACCTCGTTTCGCTCTTTTTCTGAGTCGTTTTTTTGGGTCGCTGCATGGGATCCATTCCGTTGTCCTGGGTGAAAGGCAGAACACAGGATCCGCGTCGCGAAAAACATATTCTTGGTCATACTGATGGTGAGTTGACGCTGATCTTATATTCAGTAGTTCTTCTCGACTGTATGTAATGAAACCTAAGATGACCTGGGGTACTAATGTAAGAAATAACACGTAAAAAAACAAAACACTGCATAGTTTCCTACGAACGCGAAGCGAGGCGGCCATCTCTGTCGGCGCCGGAAGTGCCGACCCTCTGTGTAATGCTTTATCTACATTATAGCAGGAGGTGTAAAGCCAAAACGCATACATTTTTCCAGCACCAGACTATGATCAATAATGTCAAAAGCTGCACTGAAGTCTAACAAGACAGCCCCCACAATCATTTTATCATCAATTTCTCTCAGCCAATCATCAGTCATTTGTGTAAGTGCTGTGCTTGTTGAGTGTCCTTCCCTGTAAGCGTGCTGAAAGTCTGTTGTCAATTTGTTTACTGTGTAATAGCATTGTATCTGTTCAAACACCATTTTTTCCAGAAGTTTACTAAGGTTGGTAACAAGCTGATTGGTCGGCTATTTGAGCCAGGGGGCTTTACTATTCTTGAATAGCGGAATGACTTTAGCTTCCCTCCAGGCCTGAGTTGCACACACGTTCTAGTAGGCTTAAATTGAAGATGTGGCAAATAGGAGAGGCAATATCGTCTGCTATTATCCTCAGTAATTTTCAAACTGTGAAGACTATTTCTTCCTAACAAAGACAGCCAACTTCGCCAAAGGGGGATGATTTAACAAAAGCGCATTTGCGAAAAAAGCACAATCGTTGCACAAATGTACCTAACCATAAACATCAATGCCTTTCTTAAAATCAATACACAGTAGTATATATTTTTAAACCCGAGTAATTAGTTAAAAGAAATTAATGTTAGCAGGCAATATTAAACTAGGGTAATTGTGTCACTTCTCTTGCGTTCATTGCACGCAGAGTCAGGGTATATGCAACAGTTTGGGCAGCCTGGCTCGTTGCGAACTAATTCGCCAGAATTTTACGTAATTATGACATAACATTGAAGGTTGTGCAATGTAACAGGAATATTTATACTTATGATAAAATACGGAATGGTTCCGTATTTCACTAAATAATAAATGTTTTATTTTCAAAATGATAGTTTCCGGATTTGACCATATTAATGACCTAAGGCTCGTATTTCTGTGTGTTATTATGTTATAATTAAGTCTATGATTTGATATTTGATAGAGCAGTCTGACTGAGCGGTGGTAGGCAGCAGCAGGCTCGTGAGCATTCATTCAAACAGCACTTTCGTGCATTTGCAGCTCTTCGCAATGCTTCAAGCATTGCGCTGTTTATGACTTCAAGCCTATCAACTCCCGAGATTAGGCTGGTGTAATCGATGTGAAATGGCTAGCTAGATAGCGAGGTATGCGCTAATAGAGTTTCAAACGTCACTCGCTCTGAGACTTGGAGTAGTTGTTCCCCTTGCTCTGCAAGGGCCGCGGCTTTTGTGGAGCGATGGGTAACGATGCTTCGAGGGTGGCTGTTGTCGATCTGTTCCTGGTTCGAGCCCAGGTAGGGGTGAGGAGAGGGACGGAAGCTATACTGTTACACTGACAATACTAAAGTGCCTATAAGAACATCCAATAGTCAAAGGTATATGAAATACAAATGGTATAGAGAGAAATAGACCTATAAATACAATATTAACTACAACCTAAACCTAACCTAATATTCTTGGAATATTGAAGTCTCATGTTTAAAGGAACCACCAGCTTTCATATGTTCTCATGTTCTGAGCAAGGAACTTAAACGTTAGCTTTTTTTATATGGCACATATTGTACTTTTACTTTCTTCTCCAACACTTAACGAGCATTATTTAAACCAAATTGAACATGTTTCATTATTTACTTGAGGCTAAATTGATTTGATTGATGTATTATATTAAGTTAAAATAAAAGTGTTCATTCAGTATTGTTGTAATTGTCATTATTACAAATAAATAAATGTTCTTTTAAAATCGGCCGATTAATCGGTATCGGCTTTTTTTTGGTCCTCCAATAATCGGTATCGGTGTTGAAAAATCATAATCGGTCTACCTCTAATAGACAACAACACTTTTTTCACCTCTTCCACACCGACTTTATGGAATTCAGAAGTACAACACTTGTCTTTCAAAATTTAGTCAAATATACTTGGATGTATAGTATCAGCTTTGTTGCTGGCATGTCATCCCTAAGTTTGCTTATCTTGCCAATGAAAAAGCCATTAAATTAGTTGGCAATATCAGTGGGCTTTGTGATGAATGAGCCATCTAATTCAATGAATGATGGAGCCGAGTTGGCTTTTTATCTCCAACATTTCAATTAAGTGCCTCAAAGCTTTTTACTATAATTTTTATATAACTGTTTTTTTTCATAGTATAGTTTCTTTTTCTAATTATTTTGTTTAGTCATATGATTTCTTAATTTGCAGTCCATTTGCCAATTCAGCTGGGCTGCCAGACTTATTTGCCATACCTTTTGCCTCATCCCTATCAACCATACAATTTTTTAATTCCTCATCAATCCAAGGAGATTGAACAGTTTTTACAGTAATTTTCTTAATGGGTGCATGCTTATTAATAACTGGAATAAGCAATTTCATAAATGTGTCAAGTGCAGCATCTGGTTGCTCCTCATTACACACCACAGAACAGCAAAAATGATTTACATCATCAACACATGAATCACTACAAAACGTATTGTATGACCTCTTATACACTATATTAGGCCCAGCCTTTGGAACTTTGGTGTTCCTACATATGGCTGTTATATTGTGATCACTACATCCTATAGATTTGGATACTGCTTTAAAGCAAATGTATGCAGCATTTGTAAAGATGTGATCAATACACGTTGAAGATTTAATTCCTGTGATGTTTGTAACTACCCTGGTAGGTTGACTGACAACCTGAACATTATCAAGCATTTTACACATATTATCCAGATACTGACTGTTAGCACTTGGTGGTCTATAGCAGCTTCCAACACGAATGGGCTTTATGTGAGGCAGATGAACCTGTAGCCATATTACTTAAAAAGTATTTAACAATAGATCGTCTCTAAGCTTTACAAGAATGTGGTTCTGAATATAGATCGCAACATCGCACCCGTTGCCATTTCTGTCTTTTCGGCAGAGGTTATAACCATGTATGCTACCACTGTATCATCAAAGGTATTATCTAAGTGAGTTTCAGAGATAGAATATGCATTTTATCTGTTACAAGCAAGTTATTGACTTCATGGACCTAGTTTCTCAGGCTGCATATGTTAATATGAGCTATTTTCTAGCACTTTTCTGGGTTGCTTGATTGTTTTGAATGCTTTACTGGGAAGCTTATCAGAAGTAGACTTGCTCATGTTATTTATATTGGAATGGATAGTGCAGGGTGAGCTGCACAAAGTGGTCTTCCTACTAGGGCATACTGTCTAAGTGCTAACAGTGTAACTCTGGTTCATAGGCTCATGTTTAAAGCATACAATAGCTGTAGGATAAACAGAGGTATTCGGTGCAATTAGGGGCACATAAAATAATAATCATAACGCAGCATTATGACGACTCAATGTCACAATGGTAGGGATTAACAGAGCTGGTCTTGGATCATTGAAAAGTCATAGTTTCAACACAGCCTTGAAATGTGTGGCCAGTCCAGGAGCCACGATGATTTGGATGGACTCTGTCATTCCTGTGGAGTATCTTCTGTTTCCAGAAGGAGTCAAAGTTATCTATAAAAGTGACTCCAGCAGAGCTACAATAATATTTTAGCCAGATATGTAATGCCAACAGTCTGCTGAATCTTTTACACCCGCAACCCAACGATGGTACTGGACTTGAAATGATTGGCCGTTTTTTGGAGTCTTTTAATACTAAATTTAGTTTTTTAAAATCAGTTTTCAAATGTTCTGAGTTGGCCCTCCTGATGTCGTTTGACCCAACATGGACTACGACAGTGTCAGCTCCCAGCTCTCGAACTGTTTGGGCATAGACCTGGAAAGTATGACAGAACTTTGCAGGCTATCTCTGCAGTAGATTGCAACTCCTCCCCCTTTGGCAGTTCTATCTTGATGGAAAATGTTGTAGTTGGGGATGGAAATTTGGCGGAGTGTGCTAAAGCAGTGAGTAAAACAAACTTAGGGAGGAGGCTTCTGATGTTAACATGCATGAAACCAAGGCTTTTACGGTTACAGAAGTCAACAAATGAGAGCGCCTGGGGACACACAGGGCCTGGGTTAACTTCTACACTCAAGGAACAGAGGAGGAGTAGGATGAGGGTACGGCTAAAGGCTATCAGAACTGGTTGTCTAGTGCGTTGTGAATAGAGAATAAAAGGAGCAGATTTCTGGATGTGGTAGGATAGATTCAGGGCATAATGTACAGTAGGGTGCGGGTACAGTGGAGGTAAACCTAGGCATTGATTGACGATAAGAGAGGTTGCATCTCTGGAGGCACTAGTTATGCTAGGTGAGGTCACCGCATGTGTGGGAGGTGGGACAAAAGAGCATGTTGAGTGGGACTAGGGACTCTGCAGTAAAATAAAAACAATGATAACTACCTTAAACAGTATACAAGGCATATTGACATTAGAGAGAAACATAAAGTGAGGCATAAAGCAATCACAAGTGTTGATTGGGAGAGCTAGCTAAGACAACAACGGGTAAGACAACAACAGCTAATCGGCTGACAACAACAACAGGTAAAATGGCGATGAATAGGCAGAGAGGGTCAGTTAACTACACACAGGGCCTGAGTTCGAGGCTGACAGATAAACTAAATAAACTAAATGGAGTACAGTGATTAATGAACAGTCCAGCAGGCATCAGCTATGTAGCCAAGTCATCATAGGGTCCAGTGAACAGAAATAGATGAAACAGGGAAGCCGTTAGGTAGTCGTTACTACGCTAGCCGGGAGATGCGCCTGTCTCGAGGCTAACTGGTGCTAGCTTTGGGACAAGGGTGTCACCGACATCCGGCAAAGGCCAGTTGAGGGCACATCGGACGGAATTACATCGGCAGACCAGTCATGATGGATCGGCGCTATGATGACGTTGCGTCCCGTGCTAGATATGATCAATACAAGTGGATGTCGCAGATCCAACACTACTGGTATGCACTCTAGTCGGGTGAGCGATAACCTGGGTCATATTATAGGCTTTAGTCACAGTTAGAAGCTTCCTCTTGAGAGGATAGCTAGTTGCTAACCAGTCAATGTTCAGGTCATGCAGAAAATAGTCCTCCCTGTTAACATCACACACACTATCAAGCATTGCACATATATATATATGTGTGTGTGTGTGTGTGTGTGTGTGTGTGTGTGTGTGTGTGTGTGTGTGTGTGTGTGTGTGTGTGTGTGTGATGTTGGGATGAAGCTACAGACCCGGAAGCTTGACTCCGTCAGTCATTCCAGGCTTTTGGGAGGGAGGGTGGACAATGAGCTTGTCGTAGCAGATGTAAGCAATGTCCCCACACCCCCTGGCAGCTTTTATAGCTGGGAAGTCCTCGTTGAGGAAGATTTTAGTTCCTCTCAAGTTCTTGTCTCTCTCCAGAACAGCCATCTTGTCCTTGAACCTTAGGACCTTGACCACTATCGGCCTGGGTCTGTCACCTGGGCTCGTTACCGGTTTTTCAGAACTGTGGGCGCGATCCACCTCAATCTTCCTATGATCCATCTGCAGCTTTTCGGTGATAATTTTCCTCACTTTGTCCCTAGACTCCATCCAGGTCTCAAGTGGAGACTCTCCAAAACATTGCTATTCCTCCTGGATTGTCCCTCGATAGTCTGTTTTCACAGTCACCTGTAATAATGACTCACAGACAGTTCTGTCATCTCACGTGGACATACAGTTTGTTGTCATCTTGCTGCAAGTCTCTTTCATGTCATACACCTCTCCCTGGAAGAACTGCAAACTGTTCTTAAAGTCTAGGACCTCTGGTCAGATCGCCCATTCTTTTGTTAGTTGAGTCCGCCAGTTTTGGACAAATCATTTGAAGCAATTTTCCTGTTGCTGTAATAATTGCTTGGACATCTTGTTGATTTAAAAGATCACGCACCTGTGTTAGCAAAACACTGTCCTCTCCATTACTCCAACCTTCTTTAACTTTGTGCGGCATGATGGTAGCAATGTAGGCTAGTGCTGGTACTACACAGGGTTCCAGCCAACACAGCTTGCAGGGCCGACAGAAATAGTAACAAAGAGTAGGTCCCAGCCACAAACGCTAAGTGGGGTGGGGTCTATACGCCAAGTAACTCATGCACAATGGGAGCCAAAATTCTAGTATTTTGACATTCTCATTCATAAAAACACATTTAGCAATGCAATTCAATCTGCAGTGAGCAATGAAGAGAGAGGGAGATAGATAATTACGGTACCCATCAAACCACACAAAAAAACTATCTGTTGGGGCTGTGGCTGGAAAGTGTTCAGGAGCAGAGTATTACTATAATACCATACCAACCCTCTATGAACATGAGTGTTCCTGGACAGGAAAAACTCATAACACTGTGGTCAAGAAAAACTCATAACACTGTCCATGAACACATGATATGATACAATTTATTGTCCTACGGGGATATTTGACCTGGAAAATTAAAGTGTGCTGCTGCTTCCACATAAATAAATACATACATACATACAGTTGAAGAAGGAAGTTTACATACACATAGGTTGGAGTCATGAAACCTCGTTTTTCAACCACAAGGCAATGCTACCAAATACTAATTGAGTGTATGTAAACTTGTGATGAAAGTGATGAAAGAAATAAAAGTAGAAATAAATCATTCTCTCTACTATTATTCTGACATTTCACATCCTTACAATAACGTGGTGATCCTAACTGACCTAAGACGGGGAGTTTTTACTCTGATTTAATGTCAGGAATTGTGAAAAACTGAGTTTAAATGTATGAGGGCATAAACTGACGCCAGCAGAGTAAGCAGACCTTCATGTAGTAAAATAAATGTTACAAATAAATAAATAAATAAAAAGACCTACAACACATTTAAAAGCACATTACTGAACACTAGTGAGACTCATGTCACCTACTGTAGGCCGACAGTATATTTAAACCCGATAAAACTTGTTGCAACTAAAATGTAGTTGAAATAAGCATCTGCATGTTTGCCTGGCATGGATCGTTCGTCGCCCTCTTCAACCTCGCCAATGCCGCCTGATTCTCCGCCAATGACGTGACTCTCAGCCAATAATTACATTTAGAGGATTGGAGCAATCTAAATTAATATCTAAGGGGCATTTTATCTTAGGGCAAATCTGCTCTGTGAGAATATCTAAGGGTCTTTTACTATAATTATAATGCCGGGTTAATAATAATAACAATAA
The DNA here is from genome assembly GCF_045791955.1 of Oncorhynchus clarkii lewisi. Lineage (NCBI taxonomy): Eukaryota > Metazoa > Chordata > Actinopteri > Salmoniformes > Salmonidae > Oncorhynchus > Oncorhynchus clarkii. Next base: position 67,147,206 of record NC_092150.1, on the reverse strand, counting down.
TAATGATAGCTTTGTAAATAAGGATGCATAATGAAAAGAACATTACATGTGCAAAAGATGGTGGTATATATTTTTAACCAATTTTGGTCTTCAATGCAGGGCCGACAGACAAGGTCCTTATTTGATTTATTTTATAACTGAAAGTGAAACCAACTTTCTATGGCTTTAAAAAAAAAACTATATTTTGGAGATGATTTCATTTCAAATAACCGAAAGTGAGCGGTTGTAACGTGGGGCGGCAGGTAGCCTAGTGGTTAGAGGGCTGGGCCAGTAACTGAAAGGTTGCTAGATTGAATCTGTGAGCAGACAAGGTAAAAATCTGTTGTTATGCCCCTGAACAAGGCAATTAACCCACTGCTCCTAGGCTGTCATTGTAAATAAGAATTTGTTCTTAACTGACTTGCCTAGTTAAATAAAAGGACATTCTTGAACATGCGGTGAGACATTCTTCCTAATTTGTAAATAAAGCCAGTTTGATATTTAGATTATTTATTTCAGATTTTAGAGGGAGAGAAACCAAAAGCCCACCGTGCCTATTTCTTGGAAAATCGTCAGTCCACATGTCAAGTGAAATTTCCCCATTGAGTTAGATAGAGTTCAGTGTGTCAAATCGGAGGGCCTGTTGGCCGGACCTCTGGCAGCCTCTATGAGGGTGCCACAAGGTTCAATTCTCGGGCTGACTATTTCCTCTGTATATATCAATGATGTTGCTCTTGCTGCTGGTGATTCTCTGATCCACCTCTACGCAGACAACACCCTTCTGTATACATCTGGCCCTTCTTTAGACACTGTGCTAACAAACCTCCAAATGAGCTTCAACGCCATACAACACTCCTTCCGTGGCCTCCAACTGCTCTTAAATGCTAGTAAAACTAAGTGCATGCTCTTCAACCGATTGCTGCCCGCACCCTTTACAAAATAGCCCCAACACTCTACTCAGCAAATTGGATGTAGTCTATCACAGTGCCATCCGTTTAATCACCAAAGCCCCATATACCACCCACCACTGCGACCTGTATGCTCTCGTTGGCTGGCCCTCACTACATATCCGTCGCCAAACCCACTGGCTCCAGATCATCTATACGTCTTTGCTATGTAAAGCCCCGCCTTATCTCAGCTCACTAGTCACCATAACAACAACCACCCGTTGCACGCGCTCCAGCAGGTATATTGCACTGGTCATCCCCAAAGCCAACACTTCCTTTGGCCGCCTTGCCTTCCAGTTCTCTGCTTCCAATGAAATGAACAAATTGCAAAAATCTCTGAAGCTGGAGTCTTATACCTCCCTCTCTAAACATCAGCTGTCTGAGCAGCTTACCAATCACTGTACCTGTAAATAGTACACCCAACTACCTCATCCCCATATTATTACTTACCCTCTTGCTATTTTGCACCCCAGTATCTCTACTTGCACATCATCATCTGCATATCTATCACTCTAGTATTTATTGCCTACCTCCCTACTCTTCTACATTTGCACACACTGTACATATATTTTTCTATTTTTCTTTTATTTTGTGTGTTTGACTGTACGTTTGTTAATGTGTAACTCTGAGTTGTTGTTTTTGTTACACTGCTTTGCTTTGTCTTGGCCAGGTCGCAGTTGTAAATGACAACTTGTTCTCAACTGGCCTACCTGGTTAAATAAAGATGATTTTTTACTTTTTATTTGGTATTTACCCAAGTTCTCTCTTAACTCCAGGACCACCAACAGTTTTTGTGGTTGTTGCCTGATACAGGACTCTAGTGCCAGAGGAGAGACTCTCAGACTAAAAACGCCTCCATTAATTGCCACAGTTTAGACTACCGATAGATCAGCGTTCTAACTCCACCTTGTGATGGTGTGGTGCAATGACAGAATGCCACCATCTACCACTAACGGCCACGGCATAAGCTCAAAACTTTTAAAGGAAGAACCACTGTACCTCTGCTGCAGAGGACAAGTTCATTACAGTTATCTGCAGCTCAGATTGCAGCCCAAATAAATGCTTCACAGAGTTCAAGTAACAGACACATCTCAACATCAACTGTTCAGAAGAGACTGCTTGAATCAGGCCTTCAAGGTCGAATTGCTGCAAAGAAACCACTACTAAAGGACACCAATAAGAAGAAGAGACTTGCTTGGGCCAAGTCACATGAGCAATGGACATTAGACCGGTGGAAATCTGTCCTTTGGTCTGATGAGTCCAAATTTAAGATTTTTGGTTCCAACCGCAGTGTCTTTGTGAAACGCAGAGTAGGTGAACGAATGATCTCTGCATGTGTGGTTCCCACTGTGAAGCATGGAGGAGGTGTGATGGTGTGGAGGTACTTTGCCAGTGACACTGTCTGTGATTTATTTAGATTTCAAGGCACACTTAACTAGCATGGCTTCCACAGCATTCTGCAGCAATATGCCATCTTATCTGATTTGTGTTTAGTGGGACTATAATTTGTTTTCAAAAGGACAATGACCCAACACACCTCCAGGCTGTGTAAGGGCTATTTGACCAAGAAGGAGAGCAATGGAGTGCTGCATCAGAAAGAAGGAGAGTAATGGAGTGCTGCATCAGAAGACCTGGCCTCCACAATCACCCGACCTCAACCCAATTGAGATGGTTTGGAATGAGAGTGAAGGAATGAGAGTTTGGACTGCAGAGTGAAGGAAAAGCAGCTAACAAGTGCTCAGCATATGTGGGAACTCCTTCAAGACTGTTAGAAAAGCATTCCTCATCACGCTGGTTGAGAGAATGCCAAGATGTGCAAAGCTGTCATCAAAGCAAAGGGTGGCTACTTTGAAGAATCTCAAACATAAAATATATTTTGATTTGTTTAACACTTGTTTGGTTACTACATGATTCCGCATGTGTTAGTTCACAGGTTTGATGTCTTCACTATTATTATGCAATGTCAAACATAGTAAAAATAAAGAAAAACCCTTGAATGAGTAGGTGTGTCCGAACTTTTTATTGGTGATTTAAGGCCTACTGACCAGGCTCCAGTCCTACCTCGGTGTCTCTTTTACTGTTTAGACATTTTATTGACAGGGGGGGACAAAGGAATGTTGTATATGTTCAGCCTGCATCTAGGCAACCTATAACACCACCCCAATGGCATCAGCTGACAATCTGTGTTCAGTACATGTGTGGGGTACGATATGACCTTTCTGGACCTTTTCTGACCCGTCTTATGATGGTCTGCTCGAAAATGTCCTTTATAGACCTGTGATTCACAACAATACGTTTTATACACATAGACTTTCAAAAGTGAAATCAATCACGTCTAAAGGCATGATACATAGTGACACATACTTGCCAGGATGACCATGTCCATGCCCCAGAATATACTCATGATCCAGCCCACCATGACGATGGCCGTGAGGATCTGGATGAAGGCTGCTGCGATGTTCAGCCAGAACACACAGCACATGTGGCGGTCGGGCAGGTCCGTCCGCGCTCCGCACAGCACCGTGAAGGCCGACACGAATGTACCTGCGGAGAGAAGACGCAGGTGTAAAGGCGCACGGACACACACACACACACGGACACACACACACACACACACACACACACACACACACACACACACACACACACACACACACACAAAATATTAGGACTCTGATGATCAAAGAGAGTGGGAGCAGGTCAAAAGAAGTTTCAAATACAATATTCATTCACATGCAGCAGTGCAACACTATGTCAACTGACTTATGGCCCAAAACATTGTCCAGTCAATTAGGAAAAGGTTCAATAATAAACTTGAATTATACCACAGCTGGTTTACTCTGCGGCAGTATAGTGAGCGTGTTTGTGCCTATGGTGATCTGAACCAAACCTCATACGGGGTATGAATGGTTAAATGTTGGCCTCTAAATCAATGTTACTTTCGCAAAAAAAAAAAAAAACAGCCAAAGGAAGTGAACAAATAAATATTCTCCCATTTTCCCACTATGTTTCATTTGAATCTGTCTTCAAATGAGACATACCATTAATCATACTGGAGATTCCAACGAGACACAGAGTAAGTAGACTGCCAGAGATCTGCCTCCCTTTCCCTTTAAAACGGGCCAATCAGGCTAAGAATAGCCTCCAAATTTCCTCTGTAGGCAGATAAACATGATTTACAGGGAAAGAGCTCAACAATCAACAGACAGCAGCAGGGGACTAGCAGTCCTTGTGTTCACTGTTCCTGTGCCAAGTTTGGCTTGTTCAGATGAGACCATTTCATAATTGCATTAGAATGGTAGGTTCAATTTTACACAACATCTAATTTAGGAGAACTATAGTTAACAGACTTGTGAAATGCTCTTTAATTGATTGATATAAGTATTTCATCCATATAATTTAGAGGGTTATGTATGTGAGAATGAACATGACAGATCGGTTGATTTCAGACCGACTTGACATGCTGCTTAATTGCTGTCCTTTTCAAATCAAGGTTATATCCTACTGGAAATCCGTCCATACCATACTGATCTAGAGATAATCAAATTATGCCATGGTGAGAGATGATGCAAAATTGTCTCCTCTCAGTAATTCTAAATATGAACAGAGCACATGCAAGAATGTGAGAGTCACAACAAATCCTCTGACAGGCCCAGTGCAGCCAAAAACAAGATTTGTCTGTGTTTTATATACTCTATAATGTACCACCCACGACCAGAAACTGCACCTAGCCTCAAAACAACCCTTTTTATCCCTTTTGTTTTTACACTGCTGCTACTTGCTGTTTATCTATGCATAGTCACTTTACCCCTACCTACATGTACAAATTACCTCAACTAACCTGTACCCCCGCACATTGACATGGTACCGGTAGCCCCTGTATATAGCCTCGTTATTTTTATTTTATTGTGTCATTTTTTACTTTAGTTAATTTTGTAAATATTTTCTTAACTCCATTTTCTTAAAACTGCATTGTTGGTTAATCTCAGTACTCCTGTTGTATTCGGAGCATGTGACAGATACAATTTGATTAGTTTTGATTAGATTTAATTAGTACAGGCCAATTCCACATACCATACAATTCAATGCACGAGGACTACTTTTAACAATTTTCACAGAAAACTTTGCATCTGCACTGCTTAAGTAAATATGCTTTTGTCAAACTTTCAGTGGACATTTTTAAAAGTAGTCCTTGTGCATAGAGTTATATGGTTTGTTAAAATTTGCAATCATTGGTGTTTGTTTGGAATACATTTTAAATTGAAAAATCTCAGTGTCAGCATCACTGTTACCATGGAATTGCCCTACAGCATGTGGTCACAGATAGTAAAAGCTTTCTGCAATGACACTTATAATAACATACATCGTTAAAGCTGTGATTAGAACAAAACATTTGGGGTGGCAGGTAGCCTAGTGGTTAGAGTGTTGGACTAGTAGCTGAAAGGTTGCTAGATCAAATCCCTGAGCTGACAAGGTAAAAATCTGTTGTTCTGTCCCTGAACAAGGCAGTTAACCCACTGTTCCTAGGCCATTGTTGGAAATTGGAATTTGTTCTTAACTGACTTTCTTTCCTAGTCAAATAAAATAGGTAAAGACAAGAAACACAAATAAAAGTCCAACCACTGTTGGTGGAATTTCCATCAATAATCTTTGTTTCGCTTGTCTCCACCCCCTCCAGGTGTTTCCCATTATCCTGTGTTTGTGTGTCCAGTGTGTCAAGCCTACCAGTGTTTTTCTCTCCCTGTTTTCTAGTTTTCCCAGATTTGACTGACCCTGACCCTGAGCCTTCGTGCCATTCTGTACCTTTCGGACTCTGCTCTGGATTACTGGTCTGAGTCTGCCTGACCTTGACCTGTCATTTGCTCCCTGTTTTTGTAATAAACTTTTGTAACTGTCTGCATCTGGGTCTTATCCTGAGGTCTGATAGTACGAACTGGTGATGACTGACCCTGCAGACTCAGACCAGCTCCGCAACGCCATCTCCTCCCATGGAGCCACCATTAAGAGACATGAGGAGATACTCAGAGGACTTATGGACTGATTCCAGACATTGGCAGAATGCCATGACTGTGCCTTGAATACAGTGCTGAAGCAATTCTGTGGATTATCTATGAGGCCGCCGGCCACGACAGTACCCTCCCAGCCCCCCCCAGTAACACCGCTGTCAGCAGTGCGTCTCTCCAGGCCACCCCGGCTTCCCAAGAACCCCGCTTAAGTCCTCCGGAACACTTTGCTGGAGGGTCAGGAACCTGTCGGGTGTTTCTCTCCCAGTGATCCCTCATTTTCGAGCTGCAGCCCTTGTCCTTCCCCTAGAGTGCTCGAAGATAGAGTATCTCATAACACTAATGTCCGGGAGGGCTCTTGCCTGGGCTACTGCGGTGTGGGAAAAACAATCTGCCGTGAGTTATCCTGGAGGAGTTCGTGGCTGTGGTGAAAAAGGTTTTTGATTCTCCGTTGTCTGGGAGAGAGGCTGCCTGGAAGTTACTTCAGCTTCGCCAAGACTCCCGCAGTGTGGAAGACTATGCGATTGATGTCTGCGCTTTGGCTGCCGAGAGTGCCTTGAACACAGAGTTCCTGTTCGTCATATTCCTTAAAGTATTATCGGAGGAGGATAAGGACGAGCATGCAGCCCGGGAGCTGCCTACGGATCTCAATTGGCTCATCGCCTTGACCATCGATCGATGGGTGGCTACGGGAACAGGTGGGAGAGGAGGTCTGATTTCAGTCCCAATCACTCGCCAAAGGATCCCACCTTGCCTCCGAGGAACTCCGGAAGTCCCCGGCGTCTACGTCTCCGAGGATCCGAGCTTACCCGAGGTCCCCCGAGAGTCTCTGAGGTCTGCCGACTCGCCTTTTTCCGGGCAACATGGCAGAGCTAGGTTGTTTCCAGCCGAATGCTTATGCTGACTTAACACCCAGAGCTGTCTGTATTGTGGAACTGCTGGTCATTTTGTGTCTACCGGTCCTTTAATTAGACCAGGCTCATCAGTAGTTTATGAGTACTCTGGTATGCCACACTGTGTGTTTTTCTTCTCCACTTATTCGCACCCCTCTCCATGCCAACCTGCTGTTGGGTGACTCAGTCTAAATCTCTCTGGGTTCTCATTGACTCTGGGGCCAACGAGCGTTCCATGGACGCCACCCTGGTGTCTGAGCTGGGCATCCCCACTCAGCCCCTCTCCAGTCCCCTGGACGTTAGAGCACTGGATGGGCACTCCATATGCAGGGTTACCCACAATACTACTCCTATCCACCTGCGTGTGTCCCGGAACCACAGTGAGTCTATACAGTTTATGCTCATCAAGTCTCCTCAGGTTCCCATGGTATTGGGGTGTTCTTGGCTCTAGCGCCACAATCCCCTTATCAACTGGACTGTGGGTACTATTGGGGGCTGGAGCCCGTTCTGCCATGTCCATCGCCTGAAGTCGGTGCAGCCTGCCTCGGGAACATCTTCCTGTGGGATCGGAAGAAGCCTCTGACCTCTCAACTGTTCCCGTGGTAGTACCAGGATCTCTGGGAGGTTTTCAGCAAGGCCCGGGCCACTTCGCTTCTTCCGCATCAACCCTATGACTGCAGGATCAACCTTCTCCCGTGCACTACACTACGGCTGTATTTACTGTCAGGTCCGGAGACCAAGGCTATGGAGACGTGCATCAAGGACTTCCTGGCTGCAGGGGGTATCCATCCTTCTGCCTCCCCCTCAGCGCACGTGCATCGACTACCTGGGCCTGAATGACATCACGGTTAAAAAAAAACGTTACCCGCTACCACTCATCGCATCGGCTTTCGAGCCGCTCCAGGGGACCACTATCTTCTCTAAGTAAGACCTGCAGAAGACCTTCCACCTGGTACAGTTACAGGAAGGTGACGAGTGGAAGACAGCCTTTAACACTGCTAGCGGACACTATGAATACCTGGTGATGCCATTCGGTTTGACCAATGCTCCTGCTCTGTTCCACGCCCTAGTTAATGACGTTCTCAGGGACATGTTGAACCGGTTTGTGTTCATCTACCGCACATATGTCAGAGTCAAGGCCCGCGGGCCACATCCGGCCCGCAAGAAGGTTTTTTACGGCCCCTGGGATGATCTTGATTTATTATTAGAACCGGCCCGCAGCAAGCCGGCAGCCCGCAGATCTTTTACACGCACCAATACTACATTTCCCACAATGCAAAGGTGACGCACCGAGCAGTAGGCTGCTTCATTTCAATATTTATTGGCACAGCAGTCGTCAGCATCACAGTAAAATTAACTTTCAGATACCCATCAAAAATGGCAAAACGGAAGGTGGATACTGAGAACCGGGGGTTTCAAACAAGGTGGGAGTCGGAGTATATGTTCACGAAGGTAGCTGGAAAACCTGTGTGTCTTCTGTGTGGAGAAAGTGTGGCGGTACTGAAAGAGTATAATCTGAGACGACATTATGAAACGAAACACGCGGACAAAAACAAGAATATGGACATGGAACAAAGGCTACAAAAGGCAGAGGAATTAAAACGAGGCCTCAAATCTCGACAGGCTCTGTTCAAAAAAGCCAAATCACAAGGCCAGGCTGCTGTCAAGGCCAGTTTTATTTTGGCAGAAGAGATCGCTAAATCAGCCCGGCCATTTACGGAGGGGGATTTCATCAAAAACTGCATGATTAAAGTTTGTGACGAAGTTTGCCCAGAAAAAAGGCAACTCTTTTTAAATGTGAGTCTGAGCAGAAACACCATTGCCGAGAGAGTAGACCAGTTGTCCATCAATCTAAAAGAGCAGCTTGTGAAAAAGGGAAAAGATTTTATTGCATATTCCTTGGCTGTGGATGAGAGCACCGACATTTCTGACATTGCCCAGTTGTCAATTTTCATCCGCGGAGTGGACTCCAACCTAAGCGTGACAGAGGAGTTTTTGGCTTTACGTCCTATGCATGGCACAACTACGGGGCATGATTTGTATGAAGAGGTGTCAAGATGTGTAAATTAGATGGAGCTGCCTTGGGAAAAACTCGTGGGTTTGACAACCGACGGAGCACCTGCGATGTGTGGACACAGGAGCGGACTGGTGGCGAAGATACGGGAAAAGATGCAAGAGGAAAACGCGACAGGTGAGCTGACAGCTTATCATTGTATCATACACCAGGAAGCGTTGTGCGGTAAAGCCTTGAAAATGGAGCATGTAATGAGCATCATCACGCGCACAGTTAACTTTATCAGAGCCAAAGGTTTGAATCACCGCCAGTTCAAGGCATTTCTGACGGAGTTAGAAACGGAGCATGGTGATTTGCCTTATCACACAGAGGTGCGATGGCTAAGCCAGGGAAAGGTGCTTCAAAGATGTTTCGAGCTTCGTGAGGAGATTTGTCTGTTCTTGGACAGCAAAGGGAAAGACACAACACAACTCCGAGACGAAATGTTTCTGTGTGAAATGGCTTTTCTGTGTGACATTACGAGTCATCTGAATGCAATAAACTTGCAGCTGCAGGGTCGGGATCGTGTCATCTCTGATATGTTCAGTACAGTGAAGGCATTTAAAACCAAACTGACTCTGTGGGAGACGCAGATGCGGAAAGAAAATTTGAGCCACTTTCCCAGCTGCCAGACCATGAAAGAGAAGCTCTCTACCAGTGCGTTCCCGAGCACACAGTTGGCTGATAAAATAGGTATGCTTGCCGCTGACTTTCGACGCCGATTTGCTGACTTTGAAGCACAAAAAAGCAGGTTGGAACTGCTCGGTAACCCATTTGCTGTTGACGTGGAAAGCTCACCACCAAACCTCCAAATGGAGTTGATTGACCTCCAATGCAATGATGCACTGAGGGCAAAATATGCGGCAGTGGGTGCTGCGGAGTTCGCCCGTTTCCTCCCCGGCACAATGCCCCAGCTGCGCATCCAGGCTGCTCAAACGTTGTCTATGTTTGGCAGCACATACCTGTGTGAACAACTGTTTTCTTTGATGAACCTGAACAAAACATCACACAGAAGTCGACTTACTGCTGAACACCTCCACTCAATTCTGAGGATTTCTTCAGCTCAGAGCCTTACCCCGAACATTGATGAACTTGTGGAAAAGATGGGACACCACCAAGTATCACCCTCAACCTCAAACAAGTGAACATTACTGTGCAATCACATATTTAGAGTTTTTACTCAGTTCAAGTTTAAAAGTTAAAATTTAATATTTGTTTTCACTGCATGTTACTTCTCCTTAAACAAAGTGTTGTTTTTGATTAATAGATTTTTGCACTTTATTTTTTTGTATTTCAATCCAATTATATTTTAAAAATATTTCAGTTGAGTGGATGATAGAAAATTGCTATTATTGTTTTTTCTTTGAAGTAAATTTAGCCCACTTTTGCTAAAATAGAAAATATAGTCTACTGATGGTGCCTTGAATACCGGTTTCTTTCATTTAATGTTCATGTTATGGGGATATTTATATAAAGGAAATTTGTCTTTTGTGTCTGTTGAAAATTAAAGATTACTGACAGAGCCATAAGAAAATATTGCTTTATTTATCTGATCATATTGTAATATATTTGTTAGGTTTTCAGTAGGTTCAATTAGGTTCACTAGACTATATGCGTCATTTAAAAATTTTTCAATGAACATTCGAACAGTCCGGCCCTCGTCTTGTAGCTGATTTTTTTATTTGGCCCTCCGTCCATTTGACTTTGACACCCCTGATCTACCGCAACGATATCCTCGTCTTTTCCCGCTCAGTTTAAGAACCCGTTCGCCATGTCCGACAAGTCCTCCAGCGTCTCCTGGAGAACCAGCTGTTTACCAAAGCCGAAATTTGCGACTTCCATTGCTCCATCATGTCCTTCCTTGGATACATCATCGCTGCTGGGAATGTGAAGATGGATCTGGGAAAGGTGAGCGCTGTGGTGGATTGGCCCTAACCCACGTCCAGAGCGCAGCTGCACGTTTCAGGCAAGCTCAATGGGCCCTGTTGTTCACCCGGTTCAACTTCACCATCTCCTACTGCCCGGGGTCTAAGAATGTTAAGCTGGACGTGCTTTGACACCGCAATTGTCCTGCTTCTACACCCTTGGACATTCTTCCTACCTCGTGCCTGGCAGCTACCCTCGTCATGGGTACAGAGAAACAGGTCCATGAGGCTCAGCGTTCCCAACCGGACCCCGGGGGGCCTGTCGGACCCTGGCCTTTGTGCGACAACACTTTTGGTGGCCCATCATAGTTCCGGATGTCTCCGCTTTCGTCGCCGCCTGCACTGTCTGTGCTCAGAACTAGAGGTCGACCGATTAATCAGAATGGCCGATTAATTAATTATTTCTTTTTCTTTTTTCTTTTTTAAAAATAGCTTTATTTAACTAGGCAAGTCAGCTAAGAACACATTCTTATTTTCAATGACGGCCTAGGAACGGTGGGTTAACTGCCTCGTTCAGGGGCAGAACGACAGATTTTCAACTTGTCATCCAATCTTGCAACCTTACAGTTAACTAGTCCAACGCAATAACGACCTGCCTCTCTCTCGTTGCACTCCACAAGGAGACTGCCTTTTACGCGAATGCGGTAAGCCAGGGTAAGTTGCTAGCTAGCATTAACCTTATCTTATAAAAAAACATTCAATTATAATCACTAGTTAACTACACATGGTTGATGATATTACTAGATATTATCTAGCGTGTCCTGCGTTGCATATAATCTGACTGAGCATACAAGCATACAAGTATCTAAGTATCTGACTGAGTGGTGGTAGGCAGAAGCAGGCGCGTAAACATTCATTCAAACAGCATTTTCATGCGTTTTGCCAGCAGCTCTTCGTTGTGTGTCAAGCATTGTGCTGTTTATGACTTCAAGCCTATCAACTCCCAAGATGAGGTTGGTGTAACCGAAGTGAAATGGCTAGCTAGTTAGTGCGCGCTAATAGCGTTTCAGACGTCACTCGCTCTGAGCCTTCTAGTAGTTGTTCCCCTTACTCTGCATGGGTAACGCTGCTTCGATGGTGGCTGTTGTCGATGTGTTGCTGGTTCGAGCCCAGGGAGGAGCGAGGAGAGGGACGGAAGCTATACTGTTACACTGGCAATACTAAAGTGCCTATAAGAACATCCAATAGTCAAAGGTATATGAAATTCAAATCGTATAGAGGGAAATAGTCCTATAATTCCTATAATAACTACAACCTACAACTTCTTACCTGGGAATATTGAAGACTAAAAGGAACCACCAGCTTTCATATGTTCTCATGTTCTGAGCAAGGAACTGAAACGTTAGCTTTCTTACATAGCACATATTGCACTTGTACTTTCTTCTCCAACACTTTGTTTTTGCATTATTTAAACCAAATTGAACATGTTTCATTATTTACTTGAGGCTAAATTGATTTGATTGATTTATTATATTAAGTTAAAATAAGTGTTCATTCAGTATTGTTGTAATTGTCATTACTTAAAAAATATATATTTAAAAAAAATTGGCCGATTAATCGGTATCGGCTTTTTTGGTCCTCCAATAATCGGTATCGGCGTTGAAAAATCATAATCGGTCGATCTCTACTCAGAACAAGACCCCTCTGCCTGCCCTTGACCTGTCGTTTGCCTGCCCCCTGTTTTTATGAACTTTTGTTACTTCGAACTGTCTGCATTTGGGTCTTATCCTGAGGTCTAATACTCTCCTCTGTTCCTGTCTCCCTCTCTCACCAAAGCCCCTTCTCACTCAACCCCCCACCCCATCCCTCCCCCGCCCACCCCTGCACAGAGTCTGTGTGTGGAGTGAGACAGGGGGATGGTGAGTGTCATCGTCCTCATGCATTAAGCCGCTGATGAATGTAATTTTCTCAAGCGTTCACACTTAGTGCCCACTGAAAAAGAGGGAGGTTAATTATCCTGTTTAGTCCTTGTTTTTTGACGACAAGAGAGAAATAGAAAACTCTCACTGCAAGTGGCCTTGGAAGGGACCACTTGTGACAGAATTAGAGGGGAACTCATCTGAGCTGAAGAAGCAGAGAGAGAGAGGGAGAGAGAGAGAGAGATGAGAGAGAGAGACCTTTTTAAACACTCAAACAATGTCAACAGTACTGAGCACCAATGAGTGTCTCATGTTGTTCCACACTTCAGTCCAGGTGCTAATTTGTTGGATAATCTAAAAAGCTTGTCCTTCATGATTTCAATCTACTCGTCTGTGCTATTCAAAGCATTGTTTTTCACATTTATGATTGAACATTGTTCATGGTGTAGTTCCAGAATGATTCAAAAAGGTCATTTCCACACAACATTTAGATACCCTGTCTTTGTAAAGTAAATCTACTAATGCTCGGGTGGCCCCAAATAAATTAAGAAACTCGATTCTAGCCAAAGGTCCTAAAGAGTTCACAGGCTGGTATTTACTAACCCACACAGAAACAGAAAACTGGATATGCCGAGATTGAAATAGAAAATGACCTCTGCTAAATTTAACCTTGGCTAAAAACATACTCCCCCTGCCTCACAACAACCGCCTCCAATCCCATACTCACTCACTCACTCACTCACTCACTCACTCACTCACTCACTCACTCGGCCCTAGCCTTTTTTGGGGACCCAAGTGAAATTTTGTTCTGAGCATCAACAAAAAAATGTGACCACCCCGTGTCGACAATGGAGAGAAGAAAATGACATTTTGGAGTTAATTTCCTGCAATTCTACACATTATGCCATGGAATGTAGAGAAAATGTTTCAGTGTTAAAGCAAGTTTGCTGCAATTCTACACATTTTGGCATGGGGCAGAGGGAAGATTTTTGAAATGTATAACAAATTTCATGCAATTCTACTCGTTTTGCCATGGGGTGGCTTTTCTACTCAATTTGCCATATAGTGGAGAGAAATGTTTGCAGTTTTGAATACGATATCTGAGTGAGTGTGGCGAACAAAATCAATGCCCCCCCCTCCTCGACGGTAATTTGACAATGGTTACTACAACTTTAGAAAGCTGGAAAGACTAACTTACCAATCTAAAAAATGTTAGCTGACATGGGCTAATTGACTCACTGTCAGTGACTGACAACAAGAGAAAAATTGCTGATGCACAACCAAATTTCAAATTGCAACTTGTGTATTGTACTATTCTAACTCTCAACATTAACTGTTTTTCTTTTGGGGGGGGGGGGGGGTTCATCTGTGGGCCTAGAAAATGGGGTCCGTGGCCACCAGTTGCCCATCCCTGCTCTAGCACTAGCTGATACAGCCAATCAATCATTCACCCATGCAACCACCCCCACATTCACTGGGCCTGCCTGCCTACCTGGGCTCAACATCTGCTCTCTCAACAGATCTGCTCTCTCATTATGGCGGCATACTACAACATCCATGCTCTAGCTGGCTGGAGAGGGCCACATGTCAATTTGTTTGGATTATATCGCCTCCAAACATATTGGGATAGCGTATAACTAGTGGACGGTTAACTTGCATCAAAGCAAAACCCCACATTCAGTACTGTCTGTGCCTACCTGTGTTTCTGATCCCTAGACGCTAACAAACTGTGTATGACAGCTAGATAACAGTCTCTCTTTCTGTGTGTGTGTGTGTGTGTGTGTGTGTGTGTGTGTGTGTGTCTGGCAGACGTGGGATTAGCCTTGAGGTTGGGCACATGGGAGATGTGTAGCCTGCCATGATGGCACTATTGTCAAAGTCTTTCCAGCATGCAGACCGGAAATTGAAAATGTGTGCTTAAGTGACCTCAATTTATCATTTTTATAAAATGACACAAGCTCAAGGACAAGTGCAGCATGCACTCTGGGCATGTGACAGCAGCGCCATACTGTAACAGGCTGCAGGTGCTACAATGTATGACTAATCTAATTTGATTAGTTTGAATGGCCAGAATCTAGAACAGATACACTCTTGTAAAAAAGGGTTCTTCAGATGCCCCAAAGGAGAAAGAACCCTTTTAGGTTCCATGGTGAACCCTCCGTGGAAATGGTTTTACATGGAACCCAAAAGAGTTCTACCTGGAACTAAAAGGGTTCTACTTGGTAGCAAAAAATGGTTCTTCAAAGGGTTCCCCTATTCGGACAGCCAAAGAACCCTTTTAAGTTCTACATAGTACCTTTTTTTTACGAACAGTTTAGGGATCCAGTTTGAATTAAATTATATTAGATTGATTGACTGTGTTTGAAAAAACAGTATCCAAATATCACATCAACTCTATTCATCTGTTGCAATTGTGGTGGGTTGTAGAATATTTCTGCATCCACAAGTGTGAAAACCTGTCAAGAAACACCTTTCTCCCATTGGTATTAGACCGCACTTTATCAAGGGCATGGAGCTGCTTGTTTACAATGAAGTAAACTCTAACAGGCTGACCACACCGCTAGCGTCGCGAGCATTGCAAAATAAATGTAGAAATCTATGTTATTCAATTATTGCACCCACACTGCTCGCGTTTGCCAACGAGCGTCTGCGTTGCCAAGGGCTAAAATAGAAATCAGTTCTATTTCTGATGCAGATCGCGCTGCAAGTCCTGCCTCTCCCATCTCCTGATTGGTTTATATAAGCAGGTACCCACGTGCCATCTCCTCATTGGTTATACCCACGTGGGTGACTGAAAGACGAACGAGGTCAGTGGCAGTAATGCACCTAATTTATGAAAGTTGCCAATCGCGATATAAAGTCAGGAGAAGAAAAAGCGTGGAAGGAAGAGAGATGAATAGAAACGATTCGGTTGACCGGTTTGTGTGTGGATTAATTGGCGGAGTAGAGGACCTTGTGCATTTCAGGTAAAATAACAACTCAATGTTTATATCCCAGGACAAATTAGCAAGCCTGTGCAAGCTAACTAGCTAAATTGCCATGAATGTTTAATGCTTTTCGACCTGTCCTCAAATGAATACAATTGGTTCAGAGTTTGTTTTGATATTTTGTGTCGAGGTCACCTTTGGTGTGGGGGGAAAATATAAATGTGCGCTCGATGGGTTCCGTGTTAGGGAGAGACTTGAACCGTCTCTGAGGTTTGATTTTAAAACATTCCCATTGAATAATAGTTCTTATTGATATTAATTTGTCAACACTCAACCAAGATCCCAAATACACATGACACTGAAACAGCAGGGGTAGCCTATTGTCTACTTCTAAATAAACCCACATTATTCTCTTTCCCAAACCAAGACACAAAGCCATTCTGGAAGTTCAGTCAACACAATTAGAGACTGGGGGAGGATATCAAGATGTCCTCATGCAGCCCGACGCTTTTGCATCATATGATGGATCTCTGCTCTTATGAATCATTTTGCGATGTCTACCCAGACCTCATTTTCCTCTGTTTTCAGTAATGGAAATGTGCATGTGTCTGGATGGAGCTGATTAAGTTGCTTCTGGGAAGGAAGGCTCACGTTTATTGCTTAGAGGGGGTTTGTCATTAATCATCCAGCACTTACTCTGACACGTCACTGTAACCACTCACCACGTACGGCAATTTGTTCTGGCCCAATGTATTTACATTTCTGATGGCCACCGGGTTTCTGTACAGTATTAAAGCAGGATGGATGGTAGAGATGGAAGACGTGTGTCTGATGTTATCTTACTCATCTAAAGGGTGAAACATCAATTCTCTGTGCTTCTGTTGGGGTGAGGATCTGTAAGCCAGCTGTGTCGCCGGACCAATGCCAAACCAAGCATCTCCATGGCATCGCTCTCTCTCTCTTTCATCTCTCTTCTCTCTCAGTCCTAATAAAGCTTGTTTACAGTGTGTTAGATGGCCAGTACTGTACTGTAAGATATCCAATGAGTGTACAAAACCATAGGAACACATTTCTAATATTGAGTTGCACCCCCTTTTGCCCTGAGAACAGCCTCTATCTGTCGAGGCATGACCTACAAGGTGTCGAAAGCATTCCACAGGGATGCTGGCCCATGTTAACTCCAATGCTTCCAACAGTTGTGTCAAGTTGGCTGGATGTCCTATAAGCGGTGGACCATTCAGGAAACTTTTGAGCATGAAAAACCCAGCAGCGCTGTAGTTCTTGACACATTCAAACTGGTGCGCCTTGCACCTACTACCATACCCTGTTCAAAGGCACTTAAATATGTTGTGTTACCCATTCACCCTATGAAAGGAACCCATACACAATCCATGTCTTGTCTCAAGGCTTAAACATCCTTCATTAAACAGTCTCCCCCCCTTCATCTAAACTGATTGAAGTGGATTTAACAAGTGACATCAATAAGGGATCATAGCTTTTACCTGGATTCACCTGGTCAGTCTATGCTATGGAAAGAGCAAAAAAATGTGTTGTACAATCAGTTTATGTCCTACTGTGTTCACTCAAGTCATGGCATATTCTATGCAGGTCTACCATCTTGGGATTAAAAATGTGAGTGGTCATTTCAGGTGTATGCAATTAGCTTTCCCTAAAACAGCCCATAATCTCCCCCTGCTATGCGTCCTACTCCTGCTGAGTGTCACCAGAAAGAAAGGCACAGCCATCCATAGAGAAGACCTTTAATGATAGGAACAGCCTTCTGTTCTGGTAGCTCTACCTGCTGTCATGGAAACGGCAGCGTACTATGGGGAGGGAGAGCAATGGGAGTGGTACAATGGGGGCCCTGTAACCATTCAGAAGGCCTTGTGATTAAAGGAGCCAATAACAACTTCTCTGTAACAGGTTAGGGGACAGAGAGAAGCCACACATGGCCTGTTGCTTCTGTGGTTTGACTGTGGTTTTCCTACGTTGTTTTTGATGCTGCCTTTTTAATTTTATGAATCACATTGTAATGCTTTGCCATTGTCAGAATGCTATTCTATGATGTATCCACAGAAGAAGAAAAAACACATCCTGTCCAAGGTTACAGTGGTCTTCCCATTGTGTGAAAACTAATGGAGAGTGATACAGTACCTCCAACTGTCTCACTTGTTGATCAGATTATAATGGACATCCTCCACAATACCTTAATTGTAAAAGACGGGAAGACACAAAAGTGAAGAAAGATTGAGCAAAAAATAAGAGGATTTCTTTAATTCTCCATCAAGACCAATAATTAGAACTAATTGTTCTTTCAAATATACTGTTTTTACATTTAGGGAGCTTCATGTAGCCTACAATGAAAACAGGTCTGAACAGTTAAAAAAACAGATACCAAAGTCCAATTTGAATGTTTCCATTGGCATATCTTTGAAGGGTATTCCTACGACTAGTCATTGATCTTGAAACTGAATTCAATTTGGACCAGCCTCGCCAAACAGATAAGGATCAGATGGGACAAAAGCCAATGCTATTTCCCTCAACCAATGAATCCCCATCCCTCTGTCCACAGTCCCAGTCACACTATCTGGTCTCACTCTAAAGGTAGCCTAATTTCTCTCTCTAGAAAGCTGCTGGTGAAAGGTGCTGACAAACAAGCTAGCAGATATTAATTTATTTTGTCAGTTCAGCAGAGGATTTTTTTATATATTTCTTTCAATTATAGCCGTATCAAATCCAGTGCCAATTAACAAGATTTCATTTAACTTAATTTGGCACACAACACATGCCACTAGCAATTACAGTAAACACAAGGAGAGGGTGTGTTAGATATGGCTCACTGACTGTAGAGGGGAGGAGATGTCTCTTTGTATTTAGCACTCAGCTACTGTACATTACTACTTTCTATCCGCTCTCTGTTCCTCATCTCAGGTGCTGACTTCACAGACGCCCAATCTGACCAGTCAGAATCTGGCCCTAAGAAATATCCCTCCTTCCTAATAAAACATAAAGCTGCTACTTAAAAACAGCTTTGCCCAGCACCTGTGAATGCATTTATTTTCTCTCAGTCGTGGGACTAGTGGAAATCCCAGTTGACGTGATGGCCTTGCAGGAAGTGTGATGCTGTTTCAGTGTAAATAGGCTGATGAGACAGCAACACTAGCCAGGGTATAGGTCAAACCACAAAATCAAGAATAAGACTGGTGATTGGACAAAACCTGAAGAGACATGGTAGTCACACAGAAACCTCAGCCGCTGCTGGGTGACATGGGAACTGGGAAGGCCTGTTGGCAGCTGGCAGTCTCACCCACAACACTCAGTATAGCCAGTCCTGACTGAGAAGGGAGGAAAGCTCTTTTTCACTGGTGTGGATGGCCAGATGGTGGACCAGACCACCCCACCCCACCCCACCCCTCGGGTTCCTGAGTGGCACAACGGTCTAAGGCACTGCATCTCAGTGCTTGAGGCGTCACCACAGACACCCTGGTTCGAATCCAGGCTGAATCACAACCGGCTGTGATTGGGAGTCCCATAAGGCGGCGCACAATTGGCCCAGCGTAGCCCGGGTTTGGCCGGTGTAGACCGTCATTGTAAATAAAAATGTGTTCTTAACTGACTTGACTAGGTTAAAAAATAATTTTAAAATACTTGAAAGAATAAATAAACATAAAAAAAAATACTAATAAAAACCACAAAAAATATAAAGAATTACATCTGGGCCAGCCAGGAACACAATGACATTACTGGGATGCCACGGATATGCCACATGGAGAGACACATTTATAGTGTTACACACTCAGTACTATAGACTCCCTAGGCCTAGTCCCCACAAAGACAGCCCAAAGAGGACAAGTCATAGTACTCGGGCCATGGATAGTGTCGTATAAAAGGGCGATCAATAACTGTGGTCAATAACCATGGATACATGAATCTGAAAGGAATCTAAGAAAGACTGTGTGTAGCTCCGTCTGGCTCTATTGAAACAGATACTGAATAGAAATACTGTATGATCAAATAACAACAGTGACTCAGTCAGTGAATGGCACTGGCAGTGAACAGCAGAGTAGGCCTAGTTCACTTTTCTAACGAGGGCCGAGCAGCTCCTGGCTCCTCTCCTTTCAGATGTGCCTGCTATGAAAGGGATATGTGGGGCCTGGGCTCCACAGGATTCATTAGGTTTAGGGCAGGATAGTGTGGAGATCAATGTTATGCTGAAAATGGAAATCACTACTATACAGATCCCATTACTGACTCCCATTAGATCCTCTAACTCCGTGGTCCAGGTTAGAGGTCGAGCGATTATGATTTTTCAACGCTGATACCGATACCGATACCGATTATTGGAGGACCCAAAAAAAGCCGATACCGATTAATTGGATGATTTTTTAAAATGTATTTGTAACAATGACTATAACAACAATACTGAAGGAACACTTATTTTAACTTAATATAATACATCAATAAAATCTATTTAGCCTCAAATAAATAATGAAACATGTTCAATTTGGTTTAAATAATGCAAAAGCAAAGTGTTGGAGAAGAAAGTAAAAGTGCAATATGTGCCATGTAAGAAAGCTAACGTTTAAGTTCCTTGCTCAGAACATGACAACATATGAAAGCTGGTGGTTCCTTTTAATATGAGTCTTCAATATTCCCAGGTAAGAAGTTTTAGGTTGTAGTTATTATAGGAATTATAGGACTATTTCTCTCTATACGATTTGTATTTCATATACCGTTGACTATTGGATGTTCTTATAGGCACTTTAGTATTGCCAGTGTAACAGTATAGCCTCAGTCCCTCTCCTCGCAGAGCAAGGGGAACAACTACTCCAAGTCTCAGAGCGAGTGAAGTTTGAAACGCTATTAGCGCGCACCCCGCTGACTAGCTAGCCATTTCACATCGGTTACACCAGCCTAATCTCAGGAGTTGATAGGCTTGAAGTCATAAACAGTGCAATGCTTGAAGCATTGCGAAGAGCTGCTGGCAAAATGCACGAAAGTGCTGTTTGAATTAATGCTTACGAGCCTGCTGGTGCCTACCATCGCTCAGTCAGACTGCTCTATCAAATCATAGACTTAATTATAACATAATAACACACAGAAATATGAGCCTTATCTTATTAATATGATCGAATCCGGAAACTATCCTTTCGAAAACAAAACATTTATTCTTTCAGTGAAATACGGAACTGTATTGCATGTTACATTGCACAGCCTTCATGTTACATTGCACAACCTTCAATGTTATGTCATAATTACGTAAAATTCTGGCAAATTAGTTCGCATTGAGCCAGGCGGCCCAAACCGTTGCATTTTCCCTGACTCTGCGTGCAATGAACACAAGAGAAGTGACACAATTTCACCTGGTTAATATTGCCTGCTAACCTTTCTTTTAGCTAAATATGCAGGTTTAAAAATATATTGAAATATATATATATATACTTCTGTGTATTGTGCATCGATTATATGCAATGCAGGACACGCTAGATAAACTAGTAATATCATCAACCACGTGTAACTAGTGATTATGATTGATTGATTGTTTTTTATAAGATAAGTTTAATGCTAGCTAGCAACTTACCTTGGCTTCTTACTGCATTCGTGTAACAGGCAGGCTCCTCGTGGAGTGCAATGAGAGGCAGGTGGTTAGAGCATTGGACTAGTTAACTGTAAGGTTGCAAGATTGAATCCCGGAGCTGACGAGGTAAAAATCTGTCGTTCTGCCCCTGAACAAGGCAGTTAACCCACCGTTCCTAGGCCGTCATTGAAAATAAGAATGTGTTCTTAACTGACTTGCCCCGAGTCCAAAAATACCGATTTCCGATTGTTATGAAAACTTGAGATTGGCCCTAATTAATCGGCCATTCCGATTAATCGGTCAACCTCTAGTCCAGATAGGGTACAGTGGCATCCGTACAAAGACAGAGGCATGCATAGAGGGAACTCCAAATGGGACCTATTGCCAGCCCAGCATCGCCTCTTGACAATTAGGAGATGAGGAAGAGTTGAAGATAACGGAGGAGAGGGAAGAAGGGCATATAAAACCAAATTTCAAAATCCATATTAAACAGCAGTGTTGCAATTACTGAGACTCTAGGGAGGAAGCATCTGACTGAGATTCTCAATGAATTCATCTTAATAGATGTGAAGAGATGAAGGGGAGTAATAGTTTGCTGATGAAATGTCTTTCTAATGTATATTATGTATCACTATTATGATATGCATCTCATAAATGTGTATTAATGATTTACACTATACATACACAAAAGTATGTGGACACCCCTTCAAATTAGTGGATTCGGGCTATTTCGCAAACACCCGTTTCTGACAGGTGTATAAAATCAAGCACAGTCATGCAGTCTCCATAAACAAACATTGGCAGTAGAATGGCCTTACTGAGAGCTCAGTGACTTTCAAAGTGGCACCGTCATAGGATGTCACCTTCACAACAAGTCAGTTTGTCAAGTTTCTGCCCTGCTAGAGCTGCCCCAGTCAACTGTAAGGGCTGTTATTGAGAAGTGGAAATGTCTCGGAGTAGCAACGGGTCAGCCGCGAAGTGGTAGGACACACAAGCTCACAGAACCGGACCACCGAGTGCTGAAGCGTGTAAAAATAATCTCTCCTCGGTTGCAACACTCACTACCGAGTTCCAAACTGCGTCTGTAAGCAACGTCAGCCCAATAACTGTTCGTCGGGAGTTTCATGAAATGGGTTTCCATGGCCAAGCAGCCGCACACCAGCCTAAGATCCCCATGCGCAATGCCAAGCGTCGGCTGCAGTGTGAAAAGCTCACTGCCATTGGACTCTGGAGCAGTGGAAACCCTCTGGAGTGATGAATCCAGATGCCAGGAGAACGCTACCTGCACCAATGCATAGTGCCAACTGTAAAGTTTTGTGGAGGAGTAATAATGTTCTGGGGCTGTTTTTCATGGTTCGGGCTAGGCCCCTTAGGGAAATCTTAACGCTACAGCATATAATGACATTCTAGACAACTCTGTGCTTCCAACTTTGTGGCAACAGTTTGGGGAAGGCCCCTTCCTGTTTCAGCATGACAAAGCCCCCATGTACAAAGCGAGGTCCATAAAGAAAGGGTTTGTCGAGATCGGTGTGGAAGAACTTGACTGGCCCGCACAGAGCCCTGACCTCGACTCCATCGAACAACTTTGGGATGAATTGGAACGCCGACTGCGAGCCAAGCCTAATCGCCCAACATCACTGACCGACCTCACTAAAGCTCGTGGCTGAATGGAAGCAAGTCCCTGCAGCAATGTTCCAACATCTAGTGGAAAGCCTTCCCAGAAGATTGGAGGCTGTTATAGCATCAAAGGGAGGGACCAACGCCACATTAATGCCCATGATTTTGGAATGTGATGTTCGACGAGCAGGAGTCCACATGCTTTTGGTCAAGTACTGTGTCTAACAATTTGTATCACTAATTCACTTAATTGTGTATATTGCTATTGTTTAAAGTTATAGCCTCTCTTTCATGGAAGCCAGCTACCAGAGTTGACACTGGCAAAGAAGGGAACAGTTCTCCACAGAACGCTAAGGAAAGAAACTGTTTGGAGGTTCTCTTCTGCACTGTTCAGTAAATTTGGAGGAGTTGTTAAGATGGGGTGTCGTCTTGTTAATATTGGACACAATTTCAGAGAGCAAGCTAGCAAACCTGCCGTAGCTAGCTGCTTCCCAGATATTAGCTAGTGTTATCTAGCGATAATAGAATCTCCAACAAAGTTGACAGCAACAAAATTGGTATGTGGAAGTGCCTACAAAGAAGCTAACGTAAATTCACTCACTTTTGTACATCGCCTTGGTCCGTACAATTTACCTTATTTTAGCGCCCCAAAAACGTAAAACTTCCAGATCAACTGTAATGTCAATACCATTGTAAAGCACAATTTCTCCCCTTTCCAACAGAATCAATTACATGACCTAAACGCTGCCCGTTTCTGCATAATTCAAGAAGACAATGAGCCCCGTCGGGTCTTTTTAAAAATGGCGGGTGGGGAAGCGAAACTAATGCGTGGTAGTGAGGAGAACATTGTTTTTTTTCACTCGATCTGTCCAACTTATCACCTTATCGCATCTAAAATGTAAATAAAACACTATAAAGAGTTTATATAATGTGTCATTACATACCATTACATACCTATTTAAAGGTTTGAATCAGGTTTTTAGGACAGGGCTAAAGTTATCTTAGAAGTAAACAGCGGCTTTGAGAATGATGATCGCATGCAATGATGACGCAAAAAATGACTAGGTATCCCCCCTTACCCCCGTCACTGTCCATTTCTTGTTTTTAAAGGACGAGAGAAGTGGTGGAGAGAGATTCTACGACAGAAATAACTTTTCTCCAATACTATAGAGCTATTACCATGTCGATCAACGCTTGAATAGATACCTAGTTCACACCACCGATTTTGAAGTCAACACAGTCGCTACAGTCCCATTAGTTTTCTTTGTAGCCTTGTTTGAATGTTGCGGTTGCGCACATTTGTACGGAATGGGGTGAGTTTACGTTATCCCGTGAATCTTGAAAGTTTTAGTTAGAGCTTCCTCGAATACTTGCTCAGAAAGCTCAATGTTTTCCAGTCGTACGCTAATCCGCTTCACCAAGGACTGTAAACAGCGAGGCTCTCATCCAAAAGCGGAAGTTATGTCACAGGCTCTCCCTTGTGCTCAGAGGGCACTTTCGTTACTGCAGTTTATCTGATGTACTGCCAAAAAGACAATAGAGAAGTTAAATTTTTCTAGTCCAAATAAGACACTTTAGTCATTACCTTTGTGCACAAAATAACAATTTAATTACTAAAATATTTGTTGCAGGGTCCTTTTTTTTGCACTCAGAGTGTATGAGTGCATCAAAACTGTGATGTATCATGGGTAAAACGTGACCGACTGACTGATCTACAAATAATATTGAGTAGTTATTTATGATGCAAGTTGATTTGTAGATTAGTCAGTCTCACCTTGCCTTCAAAGTGGGCTGAAATGTCGAACGCATTAACATTTTATATTAATATCAATGTCTGTCAAGTTTTTGGATGACGTCATGATGACGTCGTCGCTCCTTCGCTGCTCCATGTACGCACTGAGCGCTAGTGAGCGGACAGAGTAGTCCCAGTAAAACCTGAACTAGCAAGATGGCAGCAACCACTTTTAGCTTTATGGCCTCGCTTTTCTCTTTACTCCTACGCCCAGCAAATGTTACAACCATGTCCCAAGCATCAGTGGTGCATTCATTACGTCTTGCAACGGAAACCGTTTACAGTTTAAGAACTGTAAGCAAAGGGAATGAAGGGAGCAGGGACCTACCAGAATTTGTCCAAAATAAAACAGTGTTTTGTTGCAAAACGTTTTAAGTTTGGAGTAAACAGTATCTGTTGCAAAACGTTTTGCAACAGAATGGCATAATTAATACACCCCGGATGCGCATAACGGTGAATTCAGACACTCACAAAAAAAATAATAATACAACTACAATGATAATATAAACGAATTTGTGATGAATACAAACCTTTTCAAAAAGTATGCAAATATTCAGTTCTAAGAAAAACCTAAGAAAAACAGTGCCATATGCTCACTGTATGCTTTCGATAGTTGCTACTTCACATGGTGTTATAAAAAAAGTTGCTAAATCAAAGTGTAAACTCACCTAAACCAGGAACAAAAGTGTTGAGAAATAGGCATATTACTGCTACTGGGAATGGCATGTATGGAATCGCTGCACGCAAAGGTCCTTTCTTCTCTCTTACTTGGACCACAACTCCACTGGTCGAAGAAGTAACTCCCTTTTCATTCATATCGGTGTCTTTCTGGTCCATCTTGAGCATAAAACACGCAAAGTGTGAAATATTTATCACACTGGATGAGCACACCTCTCCAAAGATGACCAACTGAACGAAGTGGACTGACTGTGTGTGTGTGTGTGTGTGTGTGTGTGTGTGTACGAAGGTAGCACGCAAGCACCGAGTATCTGCTCCTTTACACAGTTTTGTGAACACTGGTGGACTGACTACTTACTGTAGGTTACATAGCCTGATATATTTAAAGCGGCAGTACCCTGCTTGGTGTTTCAAAATATCTACCAATTAATGCCACCGAGACACCAAGAATTAGGCAAATAATAATTATAATAATAAATAAATACAACAAACAATATTTGCTCTATTTATATTCATATTATGGATGCACAACTAATGGCCTTTGGGTAGCAGAGAACACTGCATTTAAACCAGATATGTTCCTCTAGCTAAACCTCTCAGCTGCAGATTCACATGTGTAATAAAGTGTTGATAAATGTTGAGAACATCATGGGCTAGACAGTTCTGATTGGAGAATCGCCGTTTGCATCACAGAGCAGTGAAAAATAATCTATTAAATCCAGTTTTTAGATGCTACCGCCCCACCCCCCCTTTACTTCACGTCTGCTCATTTTGCGTGACTCATTAGCCAACAACAGACAGGTGTAAAAGCAGGGGGAAAAAAATGAAAACATAGGATTTAATAGATTCTTGTTCACTGCTGTGCGATGCAAACGGCAATTCTCCAATCAGAACCGTCTACCGATTATGGATCTAGCTTCGAACGCAGGACAAATGCTCCTAACAGGTGCATTCATTGGACCATGAGTTGTCTCAAACGCAGTCGCTACAGTCTGCCCTCATTAATTTATGAAATAATGAATCAAAGGTCTAACATTGGGTGAGGTGAGATAGAGAAAGAGAGAGAAAATAGAGAGGCAGAAAAAGGAAAGACAGCTTGACATGTAATACGGTTGAAGTTGGAAGTTAACATACACTTAGGTTGGAATCATTAAAACTTGTTTTTCAACCACTCCACAAATTTCTTGTTAACAAACTATAGTTTTGGCAAATCGGTTAGGACCGCCAACAAAAATAATGACCTACCCAAAACAGGACACCAAACAGTCCAAAAACATGACCAAACACAACCATCCACAAACAGAACAGAAAACAAGCCCGCACAAACGCAGGCGGGCATAGAAGGCTTAAATAGCCCTGAACAAAACCCCAAACGAGAAACAAGTAAAACCAATACAGACATAACCAACAGAAAAGGACAAGGGAATCGGTGGCAGCTAGTAGACCGTTGACGACGACTGGCGAGCGCCGCCTGAACAGGAAGAGGAGCCACCTTCGGTGGAAGTCGTGACAAGCTCTGTCAGGAGGAATGGGCCACAAATCACCCAACTTATTGTGGGAAGCTTGTGGAAGGCTACCCAAAACATTTGACCCAAGTTAAACAATTTAAAGGCAATGCTACCAAATACTAATTGAGTGTATGTAAACTTCTGACCCACTGGGAATGCGATGAAATAAATAAAAGCTTAAATAAATCATTCTCTCTACTATTATTCTGACGTCAATAAAGTGGTGGTCCTAACTGACCTAAGACAGTGAATTTTTAAAAAACTGAGTTGAAATGTATTTAGCTAAGGTGTATGTAAATTTCCGATTTCAACTGTAGATTCTAAAGGCTTTCCTGGTCCTTTTAAATGGCCTAGTCGTCTCCCAGCCCTGCTTCTTGGCTGCTGCTTGGTAATCATGCCTGATGTTTTCAGTGGGCCCACAGATCAAAGCTGAAATTACTGGGCTGTCCTATTAAAGCTCTGTGCAGAGCCTTAGGTTTACCCTGTAATTAATGGGATAATTAAGGGCAGTATGAGTCCAAATCAAGGGCACCGCCCCAGAGAGATATGAAGACAGTCATTGGATATGACTGGATGACCTCTCACTCTGACCTTAGTACAGTCCCCCTCTACCTTATTAGAAATAACCACTGAAGTCTCCCTACGGCACAGCGGTCTAAGGCACTGCATCGCAGTGTTGCGGCGTCACTACAGCTTGGATTTTGATCTCACAACCGGCTGTGACCGAGAGTCCCATAGGGCGCCGCACAATTGGCCTAGTGTCGTACGGGTTAGGGGAGGGTTTGGCTGGGTGGGATCTACTTGTCTCATCACGCTCTAGCAACTCCTAGTGGCGGGCGACTTCGGTCGCATGTTGAACGGTGTATCCTCCAACACATTGGTGCAGCTGGCTTCTGGGTTAAGCTAGCGGGTGTTAAGAAGCGCGGTTTGGCGAGTCATGTTTTGGAGGACGCATTATGCGACCCTTCGCCTCTTCCGAGCCATCTGGGAATTTCAGCGATGAGAC
The DNA here is from genome assembly GCF_045791955.1 of Oncorhynchus clarkii lewisi. Taxonomy (NCBI): domain Eukaryota; kingdom Metazoa; phylum Chordata; class Actinopteri; order Salmoniformes; family Salmonidae; genus Oncorhynchus; species Oncorhynchus clarkii. The sequence continues at coordinate 67,119,441 of NC_092150.1, read as the reverse complement.
AAGATCGTAATTGGAATTGGAGAGAAAAAGGGGGTCAAATTTGAAAAATAAATCACCACTGATATTTCTCACTGACCGGCTGGTTTATTGAGCGTGACCTTCTATTGCCATGTTGTAAGAGGGTTATAATACCAGTGAGATTGTTGAGGTTATGCCTCAAGTGCTTCTGTTCTGCAAGATTGGTGTAATTTGTCCTGCCAATTAGCCAAATGGCATTAATGGGAACAGAACAGTATCCACTGGGTTGGGTTCCCTCCTACATGCATAGGCCTAATTAGGTTAGCATTGTCTTATTGACATGATTGCTTTGTAATGTATTTTTATTATATAAATACGAAATCTCCTAAAAAGATTTGGATAATTTGGACTCCTAATAAGGTAACAATGGTATCAATTCCATTATGTTACTGTATAACATACTGTGTACTCATTGTGGGTATGGAACAATTTTAACCATTTATATGTGTAGAATTGTTGGAAGAAATTGAACCTTGATACTGTGTGGTGAGACTGTAGAGTGCCTTTTAATATAGTCCACATGGAGAATTCAATACATCTGATTTTTAATATGAATAAAAGGTAGATAAATTGACACAATTCTGCATTTTTACATTTCTTTCCTCACACCTGTATCACTTTTAGGAAGATTTTAAGCCACGTAACCCCAAAAAATGTTTAAAGTTATTTTGTTACTTTGTCAAAAGTCACTTCTGAAAATTATGATTTATTTACATCTGTCCCTCCTTTTAAGGTCAACACTTGTTATGTGAACTCTCGTTTTCATAATGGTGAAACTATTTTAAATATTATTTTTAAATGGAACATTGAACATCTAAAAGTCAGACCATAGAGTAAAGGCAGGTGAGCTGGTTCTACTCTTTTTGGACATTTTCTGGTGTTTTGTGGTGGAAACCTGAGACAGACAGGATAGAAATGTTTTGGGATGAAGCTTGTATTCAATTGCCACTCCCTGATGCACACAACAAGCTTCCATTCCCGCTGTCACAAGGGAATTTCAAATCATATCAAAAATCAATTTGTATTTGTAACATGCAACATGTGTAGGTAGACCTTAGTGAAGGGCTTACTTACAAGCCCTTAACCAACGATGCAGTTTTAAGAAAAATATAGGTTAAGTAAAAAATAGGAAATAAAGGTAACAAATAATTCAAGAGCAGCAGTAAAATAACAATAGCGAGGCTATATACAGGGGGTACCGATACAGAGTCAATGTGTGGGGGCACAGGTTAGTCGAGGTAATTGAGGTAATATGTACATGTAAGTAGAGTTAAAGTACCTATGCATAAATAATAAACAGAGAATAGCAGCAGCATGAAATGAGGAGCAATGCAAATAGTCTTGGTAGCCATCTGATTAGCTGTTCAGGAGTCTTATGGCTTAGTGGTAGAAGCTGTTGCCATAAGACTCATGAACAGTGAATCAAATTTATGGCTGATTTAAGAAGAAATCGTCAACCCTGTTACTTTATTTGGCACAAACCTGTTTTTAATGATGTTGAACATGTGCTCTTTATGACAGAATGTTAAAATTAGGTAAATCCCAACGTTTATTTTTTACCAAGTTACACTTCTCAAAAGGCACCGAATTGGTGAAATTACCAAGAGGTCGAGCAGAATTTTCTCAGACTATCCCCTCTGAAACAGATATGGTTTATTAAGGACTGGACAAGGAAATGCAATTGTCAATTCTCAGTAAATATTCATAATCTCACCCAACACAGATTGTCACTCTTTATCCCTACAAGGTTGTTTGTTGCCTAGCAACAGTGAAAACTGTAGGTAGAAGGGGCCATATTGATCGAGGGGGTTTGGGGTATTTCGCCTCTTGACCTGTGTGTGGGATTTATGTCATTTAAACCATAAGGTAATATGTTGAAATCCCTGTGACCCAGCCCCAAAGCATTTCAAACATGTCCATTTTACGCGGGGTCTCCGGCGGGTTGCCTCTTAAGAGGCACACATTTGGGTTTGATGAAGATTGGTCTCACCATAGAATTTGAAATAATTATATTTCTATGGGTCTCCCTTTGAATGAAATCTCCTTGAGGCTTGTCTAAATAATTACCATTTCATAAACAGCTTTAATGAACTACTGTTATACCTTACGGGTGACATACATCAGCAATATGCAAAGCTGATTTATTATGCCCAATGTATTTTCATTCCAATTCACTGTTCAATTTATTTCATTTATACACATTTACTGTTGCATGTTTCATTGGAAACAACTCGTATTGGAGAAAGCTTTGGATTTCAATGATATCATATCCCATAGAGAACCCCAACCAAATGAGAGAGAAAAAGGGAGAGAGAGAGAGGGGAGAGAGAGAGAATTTAATTTTCTCCAGACATATTGAAGTACCATATGAAAGGGGTTCTCATTGCATATTTGATATGATCCGACCTTTCCTACTCAGAACTTGATTGTTTCTCCACAGTCTCTCGTATCCCTGGGTCATGTGTTCTAACTGAAGTTCAGGCTATAACTGAGGAAATTGCGAACAAGTGCGAACAAGTCAAAAAGGTCAACACTTGCTGACTGATAAGGATCAGATGATGTCCTTCTTACTCACACATTTATTCTCCATTTATTTTATTTTATCAATCAGTTTAAACTTTCGAGTGCATTTGGAAAGGTTTAGCAACCAATCAAGCAGCTCTGCATCTTATTTTTCACAGAAATAAAGACACCGCCATCTTTGTTAACTTGTGTGGCGGCAAAGAAGGCACTGCCGACTTGCCAAAACTATAGTTTGTTAACAAGAAATTTGTGGAGTGGTTGAAAACGAGTTTTAATGACTCCAACCCAAGTGTATGTAAACTTCTGACTTCGACTGTTGTCATGCCCTGACCTTAGTTATCTTTGTTTTCTTTATTATTTTGTTTAGGTCAGGGTGTGACGAGGGTGGTTTGTTTAGTTTTTGTATTGTCTAGGAATTTTGGTAGTCTAGGTGTTTATATGTCTATGGTTGCCTAGATTGGTTCTTAATCAGAGGCAGCTGTTTATCGTTATCTCTGATTGGGGACCATATTTAGGTAGCCATATTCCTTGGGTAGTTTGTGGGTTCTTATTTTATGTTTAGTTGCCTGTCTGCACTACGCATATTAGCTTCACGGTTCGTTTTGATTGTGTGTTCAGTGTGTTCAGTGGTCAGTGTTTAGTGTTCTTTCTTTAATTAAAGAAGTATGTACGCTTACCACGCTGCACCTTGGTCTCCTCCATACAACGACCGTGACAACTGTAGGTAGTGGTAAAGTGATGAGGCAATAGGATAGATAATAAACAGTAGCAGCAGTGTCTGTGATGAGTCAAAAGAGTTAGTGCAAAAAGGGTCATTGCAGATTGTCCAGGCAGCTATTGGTCAACTGTTTAGCAGTCTTATTGCTTGGAGGTGGAAGCTGTTCAGGGTTCTGTTGGTTTCAGACTTGGTGCATCGGACTTGGTGCAAAATATACATATATAATTCGGTGTTTCTATGTCAAAAGGTTTTGTTATATTTCAGTCTTCTGTGATGTATATAAAGTGTATTATGCAATATATTTCAACCATACAGTGCATTCAGAAAGTATTAAGACCCCTTAACTTTTTCCACATTTTGTTACGTTACAGCCTTATTCTAAAATAAATGTTTTTTTCCCCTAATCAATCTACACACAATACCCCATAATGACAAAGTAAAAAAAGAACAACTAAAATATAACAGTATTCAGACCCATTACTCAGTACTTTATGGGAGAACCTTTGGCAGTGAAGCACCTTACAGCCTCAAGTATTCTTATGAATGACTACACAATCTTGGCACATCTGTATTTGGGGAGTTTCTCCAATTATTTTCTGCAGATCCTCTCAAGCTCTGTCAGGTTGGATGGGGAGCATCCAGAGATGTTTGATCGGGTTCAAGTCCGGGCTCTGGCAGGGCCACTCAAGGCCATTCAGAGACTTGTCCTGAAGCCACTCCTGCGTTGTCTTGACTGTGTTCTTAGGGTCTTGTTGGAAGGTGAACCTTCGCCCCAGTCTGAGGTCCTGAGCGCTCTGGAGCAAGTTTTCATCAAGAGATAGATACTTCCGGCGCCGACAGAGATGGCCGCCTCGCTTCGTGTTCCTAGGAAACTATGCAGTATTTCGTTTTTTTATGTGTTATTTCTTACATTGTTACCCCAGGAAATCTCAAGTTTTATGACATACAGCCGGGAGGAACTATTGGATATAAGAGCAACGTCAACTCACCAACATTCTGACCAGAAATACTACTTTCCCGAAGCAGATCCTTTGTTTGGTCCACCACCTAGTACAATGGATCGGATCCCAGCCGGCGACCCAAAACAACGGCGCCGCAGAAGGGGCAGACGGAGCGGTCTTCTGGTCAGGCTCCATAGAAGGGCACATCGCACACCGCACCCGAGCATACTACTCGCAAATGTCCAGTCTCTTGACAACAAGGTAGACGAAATCCGAGCAAGGGTTCCCTTCCACGTTTCTTGTTTCACGGAAACATCGCTCACTCGGGATACGTCATCAGAGTCAGTACAGCCACCTGGTTTCTTCACGCATCGCGCCGACAGAAACAAACATCTCTCTGGTAAGAACAAGGGCAGGGGTGTATGCCTTATGATTAACAAGATGTGGTGTGATCATAACAACATACGGGAAATCAAGTCCTTTTGTTCACCTGACCTAGAATTCCTTACAATCAAATGCCGACCGCATTATCTACCAAGAGAATTCTCTTCGATCATAATCACAGCCATGTATATCCCCCCCCAAGCAGACACATCGACGACCCTGAAATAACTTAATTTGACTCTATGTAAACTGGAAACCACATATCCTGAGGATGCATTTATTGTAGTTGGGGATTTTAACAAGGCTAATCTGAAAACAAGGCTCCTGTCACGTTCTGACCTTTATTTCCTTTGTTTTGTATTTATTTAGTATGGTCAGGGCGTGAGTTGGGTGGGCAGTCTGTTTGTTTTTCTATGTTTTGGATTAGTATGGTTCTCAATCAGAGGCAGGTGTCATTAGTTGTCTCTGATTGAGAATCATACTTAGGTGGCCTGGGTTTCACTGTGTGTTTGTGGGTGATTGTTCCTGTCTTTGTGCTTGCACCAGATAGGGCTGTTTTGAGTTCTCACGTTTCTTGTTTTCGTTAGTTTATTCATGTATAGTGTCTTCATTAAAATACAATGAATAACCACCACGCTGCGTTTTGGTCCGCCTCTACTTCACAACAAGAGAACCGTTACAAAATCACCCACCACAACAGGACCAAGCGGCGTGGTAACGGGCAACGTCAAAAGCAGCAGCAGGAGAAGGAACAGAGGCAGCAGCAACAGGAGCAGCAGCAGCAGCAGTGGGAGAGGCTGCACTACTTGGAGAAATGGACTTGGGAGGAGATTCTAGACGGGAAAGGACCCTGGGCAGAGCCAGGGGAATATTGCCGCCCCAAAGCCGAGCTGGAGGCAGCAAAAGCAGAGAGGCGGCATTATGAGGAGCTAGCACGGCAGAGCGGATGGAGACCCGAGAGTCAGCCCCAAAAATGTATTGGGGGGGGCACACAGGAAGTGTGGCGAAGCCAGGTAGGAGACCTGCACCAACTTCCTGTGCTTACCGGGGGGCGAGAGAGACCGGGCAGGCACCGTGTTATGTGGTGGAGTGCACGGTGTCCCCAGTGCGGGTGCCCAGCCCGGTGCGGTACATTCCAGCTCCGCGTATCGGCCGGGCTAGAGTGGGCATCGAGCCAAGTGCCATGAAGCCGGCTCTACGCATCTGGTCTCCAGTGCGTCTCCTTGGGCCGGCTTACATGGCACCAGCCTTGTGCACGGTGTCCCCGGTTCGCCTGCATAGCCCAGTGCGGCTATTCCACCTCGCCGCACTGGCAGGGCGACCGGGACCATTCAACCAGGTAAGGTTGGGCAGGCTCGGTGCTCCAGAGCTCCAGTGCGCCTAAACGGTCCGGTCTATCCGTCACCACCTCCACGCACCGTCTGCCCAGCGCCGCCAGTGCTGCCCGTCTGCAAGGAGCCGCCAGTGCCGCCAGTCTGCAAGGAGCCGCCAGTGCCGCCAGTCTGCAAGGAGCCGCCAGTGCCGCCAGTCAGCCAGGGGCCGCCAGTGCCGCCAATCAGCCAGGGGCCGCCAGTGCCGCCATTCAGCCAGGGGCTGCCAGTGCCGCCATTCAGCCAGGGGCTGCCAGTGCCGCCAGTCAGCCAGGGGCCGCCAGTGCCGCCAGTCAGCCAATCAGCCAGTGCCGCCAATCAGCCAGGGGCCGCCAGTCAGCCAGGGGCCGCCAGGGCCGCCAGTCAGCCAGGGGCCGCCATTCAGCCAGGGGCCGCCAGTGCCGCCAGTCAGCCAGGGGCCGCCAGTGCCGCCAGTCAGCCAGGGGCCGCTAGTGCCGCCAGTCAGCCAGGGGCCGCCAGTGCCGCCAGTCAGCCAGGAGCCCCTCAGCCCAGAGGCGCCAGAGCCCCTCAGCCCAGAGGCGCCAGAGCCCCTTAGCCCAGAGGCGCCAGAGCCCCTCAGCCCAGAGGCGCCAGAGCCCCTCTGTCCCGAGCAGCCGCCCCTCTGTCCCGAGCAGCCGCCCCTCTGTCCCGAGCAGCCGCCCCTCTGTCCCGAGCAGCCGCCCCTCTGTCCCGAGCTGCCGCCCCTCTGTCCCGAGCTGCCGCCCCTCTGTCCCGAGCTGCCGCCCCTCTGTCCCGAGCTGCCGCCCCTCTGTCCCGAGCTGCCGCCCCTCTGTCCCGAGCTGCCCCTCTGTCCATTGAGAAGAGTGGCCATGGTTAGGAAGCCACGGAGGCGGACAATGAGGCGGACTAAGACCATGTTGAAGTGGGGTCCGCGTCCCGCGCCAGAGCCGCCACCGCGGACAGACGCCCACCCAGACCCTCCCCTATAGGTCAAGGTTTTGCGGCCGGAGGCCGCACCTTTGGGGGGGGGGGGGGGGGGGTACTGTCACGTTCTGACCTTTATTTCCTTTGTTTTGTATTTATTTAGTATGGTCAGGGCGTGAGTTGGGTGGGCAGTCTGTTTGTTTTTCTATTGTTTTTTTGGGGTATTTCTATGTTTCGGCCTAGTATGGTTCTCAATCAGAGGCAGGTGTCATTAGTTGTCTCTGATTGAGAATCATACTTAGGTAGCCTGGGTTTCACTGTGTGTTTGTGGGTGATTGTTCCTGTCTTTGTGCTTGCGGATAGGGCGGATAGGGCTATTTTGAGTTCTCATGTTTCTTGTTTTCGTTAGTTTATTCATGTATAGTGTCTTCATTAAAATACAATGAATAACCACCACGCTGCGTTTTGGTCCGCCTCTACTTCACAACAAGAGAACCGTTACAGCTCCCTAAATTTTATCAGCATATCGAATGCTCGACCTGGGCTGGCAAAACCATGGATCATTGTTATTCTATCTTCCGTGACGCATACAAAGCCCTTCCCTGCCCTCTTTTCAGAAAATCAGACCACGACTCCATTATGTTGCTCCCAGCCTATACACAGAAACTAAAAACAGGAAGCGCCTGTGCTCAGGTCTGTTCAACGCTGGTCTGACCAATCGGATTCCACGCTTCAAGATTGCTTCGATCACGTGGACTGGGATATGTTCCGCATAGCGTCGGACAATAACATGGATGAATATGCTGATTCGGTGAGCGAGTTTATTAGCAAGTGCATCGGTGATGTTGTACCCACAGTGTCTATTAAAACCTTCTCCAACCAGAAACCGTGGATTGATGGCAGCATTAGCGCAAAACTGAAAGCGCAAACAACTGCTTTTAATCAGGGCAAGGTGACCGGAAACATGACAGAATAAAAACAGTGTAGCTATTCCCTCCGCAAGGCAATCAAACAAGCTAAGCATTAGTATAGAGACAAAGTAGAGTCGAAATTCAATGGCTCAGACACGAGAGGTATGTGGCAGGGTCTGCAGTCAATCAAGGACTACAAAAGGAAATCCAGCCCCGTCGTGGACCACAATGTCTTGCTCCCAGACAAACTAAACAACTTCTTTGCTCGCTTTGAGGTCAATACAGTGCCACTGACACAACCCGCTATCAAAACCTGCGGGCTCTCCTTCACTGCAGCTAACGTGAGTAAAACATTTAAACGTGTTAACCCAACGGCATCCCCAGCCGTGTCCTCAGAGCATGCGCAGACTAGATGACTGGTGTGTTTACGGACATATTCAATCAAACCTTATCCCAGTCTACTGTTCCCACATGCTTCAAGAGGGCCACCATTGTTCCTGTTCCCAAGAAAGCTAAGGTAACTGAGCTAAATTACTATCGCCCCGTAGCACTCACTTCCATCATCATGAAGTGCTTGACTAGTCAAGGACAATATCACCTCCACCCTACCTGAAACCATAGACCCACTCCAATTTGCTTACCGCCCCAATAGGTCCACAGACGACGCAATCGCAATTACACTGCACACTGCCCTAACCCATCTTACCTATGTAAGAATGCTGTTCATCGACTACAGCTCAGCATTTAACACCATAGTACCATCCAAACTAGTCATTAAGCTCGAGTCCCTGGGTCTTAACTCCGCCCTGTGCAACTGGGTCCTGGACTTCCTGACGTGCCGCTCCCAGGTGGTGAGGGTAGGAAATAACATCTCCACCCCGCTGATCCTCAACACTGGGGCCCCACAAGGGTGCATTCTCAGCCCTCTCCTGTACTCTCTGTTCACCCATGACTGCGTGGCCATGCACGCCTCCAACTCAATCATCAACTTTGCAAACGACACTACAGTGGTATGCTTGATTACCAACAATGACGGGATGGCCTACAGGGAGGAGGTGAGGGCCCTCGGAGTGTGGTGTCAGGAAAATAACCTCACACTGTCATGTATTGTCATGTTGTGTCTTGTTTCTGTCCTTTCCCTTCACCCTGTCTCCCTCTGCTGGTCGTTATTAGGTTACCTTTTCTCCCCCTCTTTCCCCCAGCTGGTCCTTGTCTCCTCCTAACTACCTCGTCACCCCTTTTCCCACCTGTTCCCTTTTTTCCCTCTGATTAGTCCTCTATATCTCTCTCTGTTTTTGTTCCTGTCTTTGTCGGATTCTCGTTTGTGTTACTCATGCCTGAACCAGACTATCGTCGTGTTTGCTGCAACCTTGTCCTGTCCTGTCGGAATCTGCCTGTCCATCTGAGCCTACGTGTGTTTCGTCATTAAAGTAACTCTGTTTTGTTAATTCGCTTTTGGGTCCTCATTCACGCACCATAACAGAAGAATCCGACCAAGAATGGACCCAGCGACTTCGGATCCTCTCCACTCTGCCGTCGAGATCCAGGGAGCGATGCTAGGCAGACACGAGCAGGAATTGTCTGCTGCTCGACATGCCGTTGAGACCCTGGCCACCCAAGTCTCCAACCTCACAGAACAGGTTCACCATCTCCGCCTCGATCCACTGGCCACTTCCAGGGCTTTCGAATCTCCGGAGCCCAGAATCAATAACCCGCCGTGTTACTCTGGGGAGCCCACTGAATGCCGCTCGTTCCTCACCCAGTGTGATATTGTGTTTTCTCTCCAGCCCAACACTTACTCCAGGAGCACTGCTCGTGTCGCCTACGTCATATCTCTCCTTACTGGACGGGCTCGTGAGTGGGGCACGGCAATCTGGGAGGCAAGGGCTGAGTGTACTAACCAGTATCAGGACTTTAAGGAGGAGATGATACGGGTTTTTGATCGATCTGTTTTTGGGGAGGAGGCTTCCAGGGCCCTGTCTTCCCTATGTCAAGGTAATCGATCCATAACAGACTACTCTATTGAGTTTCGCACTCTTGCTGCCTCCAGTGGCTGGAACGAGCCGGCTTTGCTCGCTCGTTTTCTGGAGGGTCTCCGCGCAGAGGTAAAGGATGAGATTCTCTCCCGGGAGGTTCCTTCCAGCGTGGATTCCTTGATTGAACTCGCTATTCGCATTGAGCGACGGGTTGATCTTCGTCACCGAGCTCGTGGAAAGGAGCTCGCGTTCTCCGTTGCCCCCCTCTCCGCATCACTACCATCTTCCTCTGCCGGCTCGGGTGCTGAGCCTATGCAGCTGGGAGGTATCCACATCTCGACTAAGGAGAGGGAACGGAGAATCACCAACCGCCTCTGTCTCTATTGCGGTTCTGCTGGTCATTTTGTCACTTCATGTCCAGTAAAAGCCAGAGCTCATCAGTAAGCGGAGGGCTACTGGTGAGCGCTACTACTCCTGTCTCTCCTTCAAGATCCTGCACTACCTTGTCGGTCCATCTACGCTGGACCGGTTCGTCAGCTTCCTGCAGTGCCTTAATAGACTCTGGGGCGGAGGGCTGTTTTATGGACGAGACCTGGGCTCGGGAACATGACATTCCTCTCAGACAGTTAAGGGAGCCCACGGCCTTGTTCGCCTTGGATGGTAGTCCTCTCCCCAGGATTCAGCGTGAGACGCTACCTTTAACCCTCACTGTCTCTGGTAATCATAGCGAAACCATTTCTTTTTTAATTTTTCGTTCACCTTTTACACCTGTTGTTTTGGGCCATCCCTGGCTAGTTTGTCATAATCCTTCTATTAATTGGTCTAGTAATTCTATCCTCTCCTGGAACGTCTCTTGTCATGTGAAATGTTTAATGTCTGCTATCCCTCCTGTTTCCTCTGTCTCTTCTTCACAGGAGGAGCCTGGTGATTTGACAGGGGTGCCGGAGGAATATCACGATCTGCGCACGGTGTTCAGTCGGTCCAGGGCCACCTCTCTTCCTCCACACCGGTCGTATGATTGTAGTATTGATCTCCTTCCGGGAACCACTCCCCCCCGGGGTAGACTATACTCTCTGTCGGCTCCCGAACGTAAGGCTCTCGAAGATTATTTGTCTGTAGCTCTTGCCGCCGGTACCATAGTCCCCTCCTCCTCTCCCGCCGGAGCGGGGTTTTTTTTTGTTAAGAAGAAGGACGGGTCCCTGCGCCCCTGCATAGATTATCGAGGGCTGAATGACATAACAGTGAAGAATCGTTATCCGCTTCCTCTTATGTCTTCAGCCTTCGAGATCCTGCAGGGAGCCAGGTTTTTCACTAAGTTGGACCTTCGTAACGCTTACCATCTCGTGCGCATCAGGGAGGGGGACGAGTGGAAGACGGCGTTTAACACTCCGTTAGGGCACTTTGAATACCGGGTTCTTCCTTTCGGCCTCGCTAACGCTCCAGCTGTCTTTCAGGCATTAGTCAATGATGTCCTGAGAGACATGCTGAACATCTTTGTTTTCGTTTACCTTGACGATATCCTGATTTTTTCACCGTCACTCCAGATTCATGTTCAGCACGTTCGACGTGTCCTCCAGCGCCTTTTAGAGAATTGTCTTTTTGTGAAGGCTGAGAAGTGCACTTTTCATGCCTCCTCCGTCACATTTCTCGGTTCTGTTATTTCCGCTGAAGGCATTAAGATGGATCCCGCTAAGGTCCAGGCTGTCATTGATTGGCCCGTCCCTAAGTCACGCGTCGAGCTGCAGCGCTTTCTCGGCTTCGCGAACTTCTATCGTCGTTTCATCCGTAATTTCGGTCAGGTGGCAGCTCCTCTCACAGCCCTTACTTCTGTCAAGACGTGCTTTAAGTGGTCCGTTTCCGCCCAGGGAGCTTTTGATCTCCTCAAGAATCGTTTTACATCCGCTCCTATCCTTGTTACACCTGACTTCTCTAGACAGTTCGTGGTCGAGGTTGACGCGTCAGAGGTGGGCGTGGGAGCCATTCTTTCTCAGCGCTCCCTCTCTGACGACAAGGTCCACCCTTGCGCGTATTTTTCTCATCGCCTGTCGCCGTCGGAACGTAACTATGATGTGGGAAACCGCGAACTGCTCGCCATCCGCTTAGCCCTAGGCGAATGGCGACAGTGGTTGGAGGGGGCGACCGTTCCTTTTGTCGTTTGGACTGACCATAGGAACCTTGAGTACATCCGTTCTGCCAAACGACTTAATGCGCGTCAGGCGCGCTGGGCGCTGTTTTTCGCTCGTTTCGAGTTTGTGATTTCTTATCGTCCGGGCTCTAAGAACACCAAGCCTGATGCTTTATCTCGTCTCTTCAGTTCTTCAGTAGCCTCCACTGACCCCGAGGGGATTCTCCCTGAGGGGCGTGTTGTCGGGTTGACTGTCTGGGGAATTGAGAGGCAGGTAAAGCAAGCACTCACTCAAACTCCGTCGCCGCGCGCTTGTCCCAGGAACCTTCTTTTCGTTCCCGTTCCTACTCGTCTGGCCGTTCTTCAGTGGGCTCACTCTGCCAAGTTAGCCGGCCACCCTGGCGTTCGGGGTACGCTTGCTTCCATTCGCCAGCGTTTTTGGTGGCCCACCCGGGAGCATGACACGCGTCGCTTCGTGGCTGCTTGTTCGGTCTGCGCGCAGACTAAGTCCGGTAACTCCCCTCCTGCCGGCCGTCTCAGGCCGCTTCCCATTCCCTCTCGACCGTGGTCTCACATCGCCTTAGATTTTGTCACCGGACTGCCTTCGTCAGCGGGGAAGACTGTTATTCTTACGGTTGTCGACAGGTTCTCTAAGGCGGCTCATTTTATTCCCCTTGCTAAGCTTCCTTCTGCTAAAGAGACGGCACAAATCATCATCGAGAATGTTTTCAGAATTCATGGCCTTCCGTCAGACGTCGTTTCGGACAGAGGTCCGCAATTCACGTCTCAATTTTGGAGGGAGTTTTGCCGTTTGATTGGGGCTTCCGTCAGTCTCTCTTCCGGCTTTCACCCCCAGTCTAACGGTCAAGCAGAACGGGCCAATCAGACTATTGGTCGCATCTTACGCAGTCTTTCTTTTCGCAACCCTGCGTCTTGGTCAGAACAGCTCCCCTGGGCAGAATACGCCCACAACTCGCTTCCTTCGTCTGCGACCGGGCTATCTCCTTTTCAGAGTAGCCTCGGGTACCAGCCTCCGCTGTTCTCATCTCAGTTCGCCGAGTCCAGCGTTCCCTCCGCTCAGGCTTTTGTCCAACGTTGCGAGCGCACCTGGAAGAGGGTCAGGTCTGCACTTTGCCGTTATAGGGCGCAGACTGTGAGGGCTGCTAATAAGCATAGAACTAAGAGTCCTAGATATTGTCGCGGTCAGAGAGTTTGGCTCTCCACTCAGAACCTTCCCCTTAAGACTGCTTCTCGCAAGTTGACCCCGCGGTTCATTGGTCCGTTCCGTATTTCCCAGATCATCAATCCTGTCGCAGTTCGACTTCTTCTTCCGCGATATCTTCGTCGCGTCCACCCGGTCTTCCATGTCTCCTGTGTCAAGCCCGTTCTTCGCGCCCCCGCTCGTCTTCCCCCCCCCCCCCCCATCCTTGTCGAGGGCGCACCCATCTACAGGGTCCGTAGGATTTTGGACATGCGTCCTCGGGGCCGTGGTCATCAGTACCTAGTAGATTGGGAGGGGTACGGTCCTGAGGAGAGGAGTTGGGTTCCCTCTCGGGACGTGCTGGACCGTGCGCTGATCGATGATTTCCTCCGTTGCCGCCAGGTTTCCTCCTCGAGTGCGCCAGGAGGCGCTCGGTGAGTGGGGGGGTACTGTCATGTATTGTCATGTTGTGTCTTGTTTCTGTCCTTTCCCTTCACCCTGTCTCCCTCTGCTGGTCGTTATTAGGTTACCTTTTCTCCCCCTCTTTCCCCCAGCTGTTCCTTGTCTCCTCCTAACTACCTCGTCACCCCTTTTCCCACCTGTTCCCTTTTTCCCTCTGATTAGTCCTCTATATCTCTCTCTGTTTTTGTTCCTGTCTTTGTCGGATTCTCGTTTGTGTTACTCATGCCTGAACCAGACTATCGTCGTGTTTGCTGCAACCTTGTCCTGTCCTGTCGGAATCTGCCTGTCCATCTGAGCCTACGTGTGTTTCGTCATTAAAGTAACTCTGTTTTGTTAATTCGCTTTTGGGTCCTCATTCACGCACCATAACACACACTCAATGTCAACAAAACAAAGGAAATGATCATGGATTTCAGCAAACAGCAGAGGGAGCAGTCCCCTATCCACATCGACGGGACAGTAGTAGAGAAGGTGGAAAGTTTTAAGTTCCTCGGCATACACATCATGGACAAACTGAAATGGTCCACCCATTCGCATTAACATCTGCTAGCCATGAGTATGTGACAAATAAAATTTGATTTGATTTGATTTTGTACTTTGCTCCGTTCATGTTTCCCTTCATCCTGACTAGTCTCCCAGTCCCTGCCGCTGAAAAACATCCCCACTGCATGATGCTGCCACCACCATGCTTCACTGTAGGGATGGTATTGGCCAGGTGTTGAGCAGTGCCTGGTTTCCTCCAGATGGGCCGCTTGGGATTCAGGCCAAAAAGTTCAATCTTGGATTCATCAGACCAGAGAATAATGTTTCTCATGGTCTGAGAGTACTTTAGGTGCCTTTTGGCAAACTCCAAGTGGGCTGTCATGTGCCTTTTACTGAGGAGTGGCTTCCGTCTGGCCACTCTACCATAATAGGCCTGATTGATGGAGTGCTGCAGATATGGTTATCCTTCTGGAAGGTTCTCCCATCTCCACAGAGGAACACTGAAGCTCTGTTAGAGTGACCATCGGGTTCTTGGTCACCTTACTCACCAAGGTTTTTCTCCCTTGATTGCTCAGTTGAGCCAGGCTGCCAGCTCTAGGTAGAGTCTTGGTGGTTCCAAACTTTCTGAAATTGTATTTTTATCAACCCCCCCTTTTTATAATTGGAATGTGATACCACTAGGCAACGGTGTGCTTTAGGACCATGTGGACACCTCCAAACCGTAGGGTAGGCTGTTTGGTGTGTTTATCTGACTGGATAAAAATAATAATAATAATAATAATTATGTCCCTCCCACTTCTAAAACCAAAATTGCACCCCTGAAAATAGGCAATAGTGAAATTACAAAACAACAGCCAACAATTCAATGAGTCAGGATCGCAGTCTTTGGTCAATTGAGCATCACCACTCAATAGTCAGTCTTTCTGGAGGCCTGCTGGTCCTCTGAGACCTGCACAGGGTCTGAGGCACTGTGTCAGAAGCTACTGTCACTCTCCCAGTACCTGGTGTCCCAGAAACATCCCGCCTAGAGTCACACTCCCAGTACCTGGTGTTCCAGAAACATCCCTCCTAGAGTCACACTCCTAGTACCTGCTGTCCCAGAAACATCCCCCCTAGAGTTACACTCCCAGTACCTGGTGTCCCAGAAACATCCCCACTACTGTCACACTCCCAGTACCTGGTGTCCCAGAAACATCCCCACTAGAGTCACACTCCTAGTACCTGGCGTCCCATAAACATCCCCACTACTGTCACACTCCCAGTACCTGGTGTCCCAGAAACTTCCCCACTACTGTCACACTCCAAGTACCTGCTGTCCCATAAACTTCCCCACTACTGTCACACTCCCAGTACCTGGTGTCACAGAAACATCCCCACTACTGTCACACTCCCAGTACCTGGTGTCTCAGAAACATCCCCACTACTGTCACACTCCCAGTACCTGGTGTCACAATATTTCTGTGTCCTGAGCATCCTGAAACTTCTTATGTGTTCTCAAAAGGCTTTGTCTATTGTGCCGATACACCGCCCCATCTTCTGTCCTGACTGTATATGACCTCCTCCAAGACAGTAGCCTTTCTGTCCCGTGAATCCAGACCCCGAATACTAACCACATCCTGAGCTGCCAACGATGGTAACACTCTAGCAGCTTAGTCATATTATAGTTTTTGTCTTGCCTTCCACTGCAGTGCCCTGTCCTGTACAACGGATTGGCAGTCTTTCCTGCAGGGGACAGGCAACCTGGAACGCAACTGGCATCCTATGCAACTTCAAAAGCTTCCCATTTGGACTTCCTGTCACTCACTAATGCCGTTTAACCCAAAAGGCTCAGACTTTTCTTTTTCCATCTACGCGGGCCGGCACTTGTGTCTCACTGGACCATGGCTCCTGCAGACCTGCTCTAACTTGGAGACAAGGCCCTGGGTACTTTTCAGCTGGCATTTACATGACAATGGCTAACTGTGATCTTTAAGACCTTCTTACAAAGCAACAGTCTTGAATGATCAATCAATCAATGTATCAATCAAATGTATTTTATTAAACCCTTTTTACATCAGCAGTTGTAACAAAGTGCTTATACAGATACCCAGCTTAAAACCCCCAAAGAGCAAGCAATGCAGATGTAGAATAATGCAAAGATTGGAGATTCTGCTCACCACAAGCCTTTAGTGTCACATTCCTGAGGGAAACACAATAACACTAGAGCTCACATTGACATAAAACAGTGGCAGCCCACAAGTGTGGGGTAAGTCTCATTGGAAAAGCACCACGAGAGAAAGAGCCTTTCAAACCCAGCAAGAGGGACAGGACTACTTCCTGTTCGCGTCCCTCCCTCATATTGCCTGTCAGAAATGTGATATATTAAAAACACTAAGTGAGATCCTTCAGTGTGTATATGTTGTCCCAAAAATACAGTTGCTTTCCAAATTCCTCATCACCGACAACTCTCAACTAAGGATCGTCTTTGCACGTGTCGCATGAGAAACATTCATCGGCTTGTTATGCATTCACATTCAGGATGCATTCAAAATAGTATCATGCCAGTGTGTGTTTGGGAGCAAGACTAGACAGGTGTCTTAACCCCAGACAGCAAAACATCTTATGAAACATAGCCTCTCGGTGCTTTTCAAGCTTCAGTTCAAATTTCTAGATGCACAGACATGCACGCGCCGAGGGTCGTATAGTTCACAGTTTTATTGTATTACACAGAGAGCTCAGTGCTCTTCTCATGTCATCTCTGGGGAGGCAGAGTGGCCCTCTTCGTCTATAAGGCAAGTGCAGAGTAAGTGTATTGAACTGGATATTTCAATTGAAATTCAAGAGAACAACAGAGCAGGATCCATCCTTGTCTGTCTCAGAGAAAGAGCTTTAGAAATGCTTCCCAATGCTAAACGAGTACAGTTTGTCCCAGTGTCTAGGAGGCAGGCAGTAGCATTGCTAAAATGCCCCAGTGTGAGGGGGACTAAGATGCCACTTGTTGATGAGATTACAGTAAAGTGCCTGGGCCTAAACACTGAGTGTACAAACCATTAAGGACACCTGCTTTTTCCATGACATACTGTAGACTGACCAAGTGAATCCAGGTGAAAGCTATTATTGATGTCACTTGCTAAATTCACTTCAGTCAGTGTAGATGAAATTACAAAACAACAGCCAACAATTCAATGAGTCAGGATCGCAGTCTTTGGTCAATTGAGCATCACCACTCAATAGTCAGTCTTTCTGGAGGCCTGCTGGTCCTCTGAGACCTGCACAGGGTCTGAGGCACTGTGTCAGAAGCTACTGTCACTCTCCCAGTACCTGGTGTCCCAGAAACATCCCGCCGAGAGTCACACTCCTAGCACCTGGTGTCCCAGAAACATCCCCCCTAGAGTCACACTCCCAGTACCTGGTGTTCCAGAAACATCCCTCCTAGAGTCACACTCCTAGTACCTGCTGTCCCAGAAACATCCCCCCTAGAGTTACACTCCCAGTACCTGGTGTCCCAGAAACATCCCCACTACTGTCACACTCCCAGTACCTGGTGTCCCAGAAACATCCCCACTACTGTCACACTCCCAGTACCTGGTGTCTCAGAAACATCCCCACTACTGTCACACTCCCAGTACCTGGTGTCACAATATTTCTGTGTCCTGAGCATCCTGAAACTTCTTATGTGTTCTCAAAAGGCTTTGTCTATTGTGCCGATACACCGCCCCATCTTCTGTCCTGACTGTATATGACCTCCTCCAAGACAGTAGCCTTTCTGTCCCGTGAATCCAGACCCCGAATACTAACCACATCCTGAGCTGCCAACGATGGTAACACTCTAGCAGCTTAGTCATATTATAGTTTTTGTCTTGCCTTCCACTGCAGTGCCCTGTCCTGTACAACGGATTGGCAGTCTTTCCTGCAGGGGACAGGCAACCTGGAACGCAACTGGCATCCTATGCAACTTCAAAAGCTTCCCATTTGGACTTCCTGTCACTCACTAATGCCGTTTAACCCAAAAGGCTCAGACTTTTCTTTTTCCATCTACGCGGGCCGGCACTTGTGTCTCACTGGACCATGGCTCCTGCAGACCTGCTCTAACTTGGAGACAAGGCCCTGGGTACTTTTCAGCTGGCATTTACATGACAATGGCTAACTGTGATCTTTAAGACCTTCTTACAAAGCAACAGTCTTGAATGATCAATCAATCAATGTATCAATCAAATGTATTTTATTAAACCCTTTTTACATCAGCAGTTGTAACAAAGTGCTTATACAGATACCCAGCTTAAAACCCCCAAAGAGCAAGCAATGCAGATGTAGAATAATGCAAAGATTGGAGATTCTGCTCACCACAAGCCTTTAGTGTCACATTCCTGAGGGAAACACAATAACACTAGAGCTCACATTGACATAAAACAGTGGCAGCCCACAAGTGTGGGGTAAGTCTCATTGGAAAAGCACCACGAGAGAAAGAGCCTTTCAAACCCAGCAAGAGGGACAGGACTACTTCCTGTTCGCGTCCCTCCCTCATATTGCCTGTCAGAAATGTGATATATTAAAAACACTAAGTGAGATCCTTCAGTGTGTATATGTTGTCCCAAAAATACAGTTGCTTTCCAAATTCCTCATCACCGACAACTCTCAACTAAGGATCGTCTTTGCACGTGTCGCATGAGAAACATTCATCGGCTTGTTATGCATTCACATTCAGGATGCATTCAAAATAGTATCATGCCAGTGTGTGTTTGGGAGCAAGACTAGACAGGTGTCTTAACCCCAGACAGCAAAACATCTTATGAAACATAGCCTCTCGGTGCTTTTCAAGCTTCAGTTCAAATTTCTAGATGCACAGACATGCACGCGCCGAGGGTCGTATAGTTCACAGTTTTATTGTATTACACAGAGAGCTCAGTGCTCTTCTCATGTCATCTCTGGGGAGGCAGAGTGGCCCTCTTCGTCTATAAGGCAAGTGCAGAGTAAGTGTATTGAACTGGATATTTCAATTGAAATTCAAGAGAACAACAGAGCAGGATCCATCCTTGTCTGTCTCAGAGAAAGAGCTTTAGAAATGCTTCCCAATGCTAAACGAGTACAGTTTGTCCCAGTGTCTAGGAGGCAGGCAGTAGCATTGCTAAAATGCCCCAGTGTGAGGGGGACTAAGATGCCACTTGTTGATGAGATTACAGTAAAGTGCCTGGGCCTAAACACTGAGTGTACAAACCATTAAGGACACCTGCTTTTTCCATGACATACTGTAGACTGACCAAGTGAATCCAGGTGAAAGCTATTATTGATGTCACTTGCTAAATTCACTTCAGTCAGTGTAGATGAAGTGGAGGAGACAGGGTTAAGAAGGATTTTTAAGCCTTGAGACTATTGAGACATGGATTGTGTGTGTATGCCTTTGACTGACAACTTGGGGAACATGGGTGTGGATGTGGTTGACGAGTGCCCTCTTGTGGTGGATGATGGTACTACTGCGACAAGCATTTCTCGTCACAAATCAGCCAGTGCAATTGAGTCAGATAATAAGCCAATACGAGTGAAAAGCCATGCAAGTGTACACCCCATTTACAGAAAAGTGTTCAGAATCAGTGATCAGACTGGTGAAGTTGGCCAGAAGGATACATTTTACTTCAACAGATTGAAAGAACTCAGAAAAAAGGCTATGATGAAGGGGAAATTGTTGAAGCCGTCATTCAGTCGATCGCTCCAGAGGCTAAACTGAAAACATACTTAGAAAGCAGAATTGAGTTGACACTGAGCTCATTGAGACAAATACTGAGAACTCACTACATTGAAAAAGATGCAACAGAGCTGCATCACTCATTGACCAGTGCAGTTCAAGAACCCAAAGAAACCCCAATTCAGTTGCTAGTGCGTGCAATGGACATGAGACAGAAAGTAATCTGTGCATCAGAAAGCGCTAAATCTGGATTGACGTACAATCCAGAACGGATCCAAACATAGTTCTTGCCGACAGTGATGACAGGCCTCCAAGATGACGTCATATGTGCAGATCACAAGCCTTGCTTACAGGATCCAAACATGACGGACGAGACATTACTGGAGAACATGAACACTGTCTACATTCTGGAGATTATTGAAGAGCAGAGGAGTTAAAGTATCTGCAGTTCAGGAAGAGGAGAAAGATGACACAGAACAGGTCAGTGGTTCCAGGAAGGGGAAGGTCACACACCTAAATCAAATACCCTGGTTGAGAAGCTTGACGCTGGAAACAAAGCTATCTCTGATGCTCTTCAAAACCTCACCACACAAGTAGCCAGCCTCTCTCAGACCAATAGGACAAAGACTGGGTAGTAAACACACCAGCCACGTACAAAAAAAAAGACTGGTGGTGGTAACGAGAAATGCAAACCAAGACAGTGTGAAGAGTCCAACCCTGATGGAAGATGTGCACACTGTTACAAATGTGTCAGTAATGAACAATTCTCTGCAGGCTGTTGTAAACAAAAAGAGAATACTGCAACTACAAGCAAGATTGAGATTACTCTCACTGAAACATGTTCAGCTGCAATTACAGAGAGACAGTTGCCACTTACCAGGAAACAAGCGAAAGCTGCCAAGCTGCTAGGACACATATGTCTAGTCCAGTGCTCTCTTGACAGA
The DNA here is from genome assembly GCF_045791955.1 of Oncorhynchus clarkii lewisi. Taxonomy (NCBI): domain Eukaryota; kingdom Metazoa; phylum Chordata; class Actinopteri; order Salmoniformes; family Salmonidae; genus Oncorhynchus; species Oncorhynchus clarkii. Next base: position 67,098,841 of record NC_092150.1, on the reverse strand, counting down.
ATCAAAACCTCAGTGTTGTGGGATGCTGGATTACAAGTGTCAATTGTGGGGCTGAACTGGAAGAGGAAATACTTATCTGACGTTGAAATCAGATCCGTTGAAGAACTACTTGATGATGGAGGGTTGAACCTCCCAGCTGCTAAAGGAACAAGTGTACCTTTCGAGGGCTGGTTTGAAGTGGAATTTGGTCTGACAGACAACCCAGACAGGAAGTCCTAGAGTTGGTAAGCACCAGTTCCTTTGAGAGGCCGATCATAGGGTTCAACATGATTGAAGAGTTGGCTCAAGAAGATTCAACTGCAGACAAAACTGTTTCCTCAAGTCAGTTTGCTTACAGCCTAAACTCAGCGTTAGATGTAGGGCCTAGAGCTGTTTTTACAGTGCTGAAGAAACCGAAACGCAACACCGACAGTCACATTGCAAGACAATACAAAGTTGCAAAAGTGAACTATGGCAATTTGAATAAGAATTTAACGACAGGAGCTCGTGATGCTACAACCCAATGAGAATACTTCATGGCCTATTGGATTGGAGGTAAAGAAACATGAACACAAAGCTGTTATCACAGTGACAGTAGAGAGCACTACAAACAAAATGACTTCACTCTCCAGAATAAAACAGTGCTTGGTTGGTTACATGCTATTGATGCCATCCACCCTTTTGAAGCTAATCCAGCACCTCAAGAGCAGTCCACACGGCACAGATCCGGACATGAAATACAAAGTGGATAAACACCAAGAGAAGAAACCTGAAGAGGCTAGTTGGGACCCACCAGTCGACCTCAATTACTTATCAGAGGACCAGCAAGAGAAGATTTGTTGCATGTTAAGAGAGGAATGTGATGTGTTCTCAAAATATGATTGGGACACTGGATGTATTCCAGATCTACAAATGGAGATCCAACTGAAGGATGCATTCCACTACCACTGTATCAAGATGGGAAGAATCACGTACAAGATCTACACGGTCGAGGATGGACTCAGAAATTGTACTCTTTCTATTCCTCTCTGATCGTGTGCGTCAGGAAGAAGGATAGTAGCCTGCGTCTATGTTGAGACTACCGAGGGTTGAATGAGAACACACACCTGACCGTCACCCTATTCCGAGAATACAAGAGATACTGGAAAATCCTGGTGGAAACTCCTGGTTCACCTTGCTTGGCCAAGGAAAAGCATATCATCAGGGTTTCATCGGTGAAGAGAGCAGGGCAAAGACAGCATCCATTTCACCCTGGGGACTATATGAATGGTTGAGAATCCCTTTGGCTTTTGCTTGGCTTTACCCCTTTGGCTTTCCGAATGCTCGAGCATCTTTCCAGCGCTACATGGAAGGTTGTCTGGGAGACCAGAGAGATGAGATGTGTGTCCCTTACCTTGATGACATCCTGGTCTTCAGCTCCGACTTTGACAAACATACCGAGAATGTTCGAAAAGTGCCGCAAAGACAAAAGGAATGTGGAATCAAGCTAAGAGACAAGAAATGTGATTTTTTTTAATAGAGAAATCTGGGACTTGCGAGAGAGAATGGATACTGCATGGATACTGCATGAACCCCAACGAAGTGGAGGCTATCCAAGCTCTGACACGGAAAAACCAAAGACATTCAAGGAGGTGAGAACACTGGTTGGCTTCCTGGGATACGTCAGAGCTTACATCGCTGATTTCTCCAGGATCGCCAAGCTGCTGTATGACATGTTATTACACCAAAATAAGAAAAATTGTGGACGTCGTTCTTTCCAGCTGCCATCATCCCAAGCAGTGGAATGGACAGAGAAACATCAAGAGGTGCTAGAGAGGTTCGTCAAGACACTGACTAATCCACCTATGATGGGATATTCAGATCTCAAGAAGCTGTTTTTGTTACACACAGACGAGTCTGAAGAAGGTCTTGGTGCCGTACTGTATCAGCAACAGGGAAGTGTGTTGAAAGTTATCGGATACGAGTTGCGGACGTTAACCCCTACTGAGAAGAACTACAGGTTGCATTCTGGGAAACTGGATTAAAGTGGGCCATTACTGAGCGATTCCGGACTATCTGTTCCATGCCCCTCATTTCACTGTACATAGTGACAACAAATCTTTGACTTACTTGATGAAGTCAGTGAAGCTCAATTCTGTAGGACATCACTGGGTGAGTTGGCCGGATTATCGGTTCACACTGAAATACAGACCTGGAACTGCTAACAGAGGTGCAGATTTCCTATCAGGACGTCCATCAAATGCATGTATGTAACACTATGTGACAAGTCTACCTCTGTCTGAAGCAAATGAAACCAAACAGAATGACAAGAACACCGCTGCAAACCATCAAAACCTCTTCCCCATTTGAGATCATCTCAATTGACTACCTTATAAATGAGGAAGACACATTTCAGTTGAATGCATTCATTTCTACAACTGACTAGGTATCCCCCTTTCCTTTTCCTTTCAATTGGAATGAAGCAAGGGTGATGTTGATTACATTCTGGGGATCACAAAGTTTGCCCAGGCTTACGCTACACCGAACAAGTCCACAAAGACTGCAGCTTGCAAGATCTTCAATGACTTCATTCTGCGCTTCGACTACCCATCCAAAATTAATCACAATAGTGATAGAAAGTTGCAAAGCTACAGTGGAATACATCACTCAGGAACGACCCCATACAATCCCGATTCAAACCCAGGAGAACGTTTAACAGAACCTTGTTAAGTATACTGAGGACACTGAAAGAAACACCAAAACTGAACTGTAAGGATTACCTCAACAGTTGTTCATGCCGTCAACTGTCTTCACTCCCTTTTTCCTTCTCTTTGGACGAGAACCAATACTGCCAATAGGCCTGATTTTATGGAGAGAAAATGGAGGAAGAACACAGTCTTGTGAAGGATACGTAGAGAAATGGAAGACATCGATACTGGAAGATTACAACATTGTGACGAAGAACATGAAAAAAGCAGCAAAGAGAGAACAAAACTACTACAATCAAAGAGCATGGAGTTCAGTACTGGAACTCGGAGACCATGTCCTGATAAGAAATATTTTGCAGAGAGGAGGACCCGGCAAAATCTGTGCTTACTGGGAAAACCATGTCCACGTGGTTTAAGGAAGAAGAGGAGTGAACAGTTTAGTCCATGTGGTACAACCTTTGGAAGGAATCGGACTAAAAAATATGTTGTTACCCTGTCCTTACCTCATCGATAGACAAAACACACAGCAAAACTCAACTAACCTGAAAGAGAAAAATAGAGAACCAAGAAAATAATCAGTGAGACATAAACAGTCAAAGACTCATACTTACAGTGGACAATAGTGAGGAAAAGTACAACCTGTGGATACCAAAGCAAGAAAACATTCTCAACCCTCAGGCAAGTGTCTTCCGACCTGAAGTAAGAGAGCATCTTAAAGAAGCTGAAGAGGAAGCTGAGGCACCAGAGTACGCTCAGGATGAAGGTCATACTGAGGAGCCGGGAAATGAAGAGGAACCCGAAAAGGAACCCCAATACGGAACCAGAAAAAGAGCATGAGAGGTACAAAGGTCAAGCTGACAATACAGAATCAGAGGATGATCAAAATGATACAGAGATTAGTAGACGCTCCAACCAAGAATCATCTACACTTATGACAACCTTCAATCTTCAATCAAACCCGCGAACCAGAGAATGTGCCGTGTAGCTGTGGAACAAGCATCGTCTGGAAGAATTCAGAAGAAAAGAACATGATCATAAGAGTAATACAAGACAACTTAAGAAGAACAAGTTAGACATGAAGTTCAAGAAGTAGAATAACATTATTACATTAAGTCAATACTCTACAGTTAAGTTGACTAAACTTGGTAAATTCTAAGTCAAACTAAAGAGACTATTTGGCATGACAGGCCCACCAATGTACCTATAGTTCTCTGTTTTTCTCTTTCAGGTTTGTTGAGTTTTGCTGTGTGTTTTGTCTATCGATGAGGTAAGAACAGGGTAACAAAATATTTTTGCATCCGATTCCTTCCAACGGTTGTACCACATACACTGAACTTCATTGCCCACAAAGCTCATCACTAAGCTAAGAACCCTGGGACAAAACACCTCCCTCTGCAACTGGATCCTGGACTTCCTGACAGGCCGCCCCCAGGTGGTAAGGGTAGGCAACAACACGTCTGCCATGCTGATCCTCAACACTGGGGTCCCTCAGGTTTATGTACTTAGTCCACGGCTGTACTCCCTGTTCACCCATGACTGCGTGGCCAAACACGACTCTAACACCACCATTAAGTTTGCTGACAACACAACAGTGGTAGGCCTGATCACCGACAACGATGAGACAGCCTATAGGGAGGAGGTCAGAGAACTGGCTTTGTGGTGCCAGGGCAACAACCTCTCCCTCAATGTGAGCAAGACAAAGGAGCTGATCGTGGACTACAGGAAAAGGTGGTCCGAACAGGCCTCTATTAACATCAACGGGGCTGTAGTGGACTGGGTAGAGAATTTCAAGTTCCTTGGTGTCCACATTACCAACGATCTATCATGGTCCAAACACACCAAGACAGTCGTGAAGAGGGCACGACAAAACCTTTCCCCCTTAGGAGACTGAAAAGATTTGGCATGGATCCCCAGATCTCGTACAACGCTGTGTACTACTCCCTTCACAGAACAGCGCAAACTGTCTCTAACCAGAATAGAAAGAGGAGTGGGAGGCCCCCCGGTGCACAACTGAGCAAGAGGACAAGTACATTAGAGTGTCTAGTTTGAGAAACAGACGCCTCACAAGTCGTCAACTGGCAGCTTCATTAAATAGTACCCGCAAAATACCAGTCTCAACATCAACAGTTGTAATGGGTGCGTGTCGGTGGCAGGGAAGTCAGGCGCAGGAAAACGATCTTGGTATAAGTCATTTAATAAGTGCTCATTGTAATTTTAATAGGTTTAGGCTACTACACGAAACTCTAATTTTCCCTGTACTCATCGTGAGGTTGCTACAACCTAGCATATGAATATAAGTTTACAACGTAGGCGCACAGGTCGAGAGAATTTTGAGTAACCAAGGTGACAGACAGTGACACATTCAATACCGCCTTGCACATTCTTGCCTGCATCTATCTGATCTAGGGTGTAATCCTTAGTCCAACAGTTGCAAATGAGAGTTTCTGTTGGACAAATTCAAGTATGTTAATCCCCGTTTCGTTTCGTTTGCTTCCATTTTAGAAATGTTTTTCAACAGAATTGGCGGAATGAATATACCCCTGATCACACGCAAACATTTCACTTTCATAGCAGCAACATAAAAACAACATGATCACTTTGTTTGTGGTATATATCATTCCTTCTCACAGCTATCTACGTGCTATACTAATCTGATCTTTTCCCTTCACTTGTGGACTTCAGTGCACAACACATCAGCTCTCTGTGACCAGGCAAAAAATGATTTCCAAGCCAAACCTTCATATCATGACCGCTAACCGCTATACACAGCCTGCATTGATTTCAGGTCATAGTGAACTAGAACTACTAGAACTAACGTGTTATTAAATCCGCTACAATCATGCAGGACAGTGTACAGCCAGAAAGTAGTTTAGCAGTTACACCAGGGTTCCCCGATGGCAATAAATTAATGAAACCAAAAGCTTACCTTGACTTGGACGAGTTCCAGTGTTGGATACCCATAGCCAGCTAGCTAACATAGAATCCCAATATGTTTGAGCCAAGTGTTTGAGTAGGCTAAACTAGCTAGCTGCATTTGCTAGCTATGTGAAAGTAAAAAAATATACAACCAAATGTAGCTCTTCTCTCTTTCTTTTTTTGCTTCTCCTTAATTTGTTAAAAACTGTTAATCTACTGTCTTTCTCTTTCTTTGAGTCAACTACTCACCACATGTTATGAGCTGCAGTGTTGTTACTAGCTGTAACTTATGCTTTCAGTACCAGATTCATTCTCTGATCCTTTGATTGGGTGGACATATCAGTTAATGCTGCAAGAGCTCTGTTCAGTTGGGGCGGGGGGGACGGGGGACTGTAACTCAATATTAGGAAGGATATTAGGAAGGTGTTCTTAATGTTTTGTACACCCAGTGTATATTACCTTAATGTAAAAGTGCCACATAGGTTAACTTCCAGTCTCGGCTCTCTAAAGCAAGCCCAGATACACTGACGGTATGGTCTAAAACCGTTGAATCTTGGTGGAGTTACCATGGTTTGCAATAGGCAAACTGTAACCAAATAAGCTCCTTAGAATATAATTTCTCACCCCATGTCTCTCCTTCCATTTTCAGTACCCACTTCCAAAATCCAGCTGCACTGTGCGCTCTGCAAGCGCATTGTTCGAATGTAACCTTTAAATGCATCACTCAGACTACCATTCTGCTGTTTACAAATTCATATATTCATACCATGACATTTTCATACAGTACAAGGAGAATAGATATTTTTAGATACAGTTTAAACCGCATAACATTTATACGCTCCTTTGTGTCTCCCCTGCCAATGCTTCTCATAATGATGGTAAAATGATGGTTTAATTGGTTGGCTTTGTGTGAAGGTCTTAACACCAGAGATAATGTAATGAAGGCTGTTCCTTTGTGTCTCCAGACCAAAATACACTCAAAGAAAAATGGGTTCCAAATGGGTTCTTTGCGGAGGGATAGGGCTCTACCATGAACCGTTTTGATCTGAATAACCCTTTTTGGAAGGCAAGAGTTCTTTTGAAAGGCAAAGGGTTCTACCTAGAACAGGGATGGGTAACATTGATGTGGGTGGGGGCCACAAAAAAAATCTGAACTCGTCATCAGGGACCACAGCTGCTTGCAGGTCTGGGTACCCACATATTGGTGGGACAAACTGTATGTATGTTTTTTTATGCATTCCATCAAAGCCACTACACAACACAACCCTAAACAATACATTAATTGGACTATAACGGTGACAAAAGGTGTCCACAAACTGTTAGGGCCTACATAAAGCTGTCCCAACCGTGGAGTCCCAACAGCAGTCCCAACACCTTACCACTGTAACACCTGGCAGCGAAACAGTTCATGCAGCCTCATTTACTGCCATTTAAAAAAACATAGCTGATATGGCTGACTTGCTTAAACAAATGTGGTTTCTACTGACAATTGAGATGTACAAACTATGGCATAAGGGGACGACGAGCCGACAAGAGGCAATCCCTTATTTTTATTAAGAAATTAATGAGCGAACTAGGACGGACGTAGTCAATATAACTTTTTGAAATGTACAGCAACAGAATTCAAACCATGGGCCTTTTGTACAGTATTCTCCCTGTACACTAAGTCAGAACTAGGATAAATAAAGGGGATATACAAGTAGCCAATGAAAGCTCTTACAATAATCAATTAATACATTAATACATTACCGCCTGGTATGGCAACTGCTCGGCATCTGACTCTAAGGCGCTACAGAGGGTAGTGAGTATGGCCAAGTACATTACTGGGGCCAAGCTTCCTGACATCCAGGACCTATATACTAGACTGGTGTCAGAGGAATGCTGCAAAAAATGTCACCCAAATCATAGACTGTTCTCTCTTCTACTGCACAGCAAGCGGTACCGGAGAGCCAAGTCTAGGACCAAAAGGCTCATTAACAGCTCCTACCCTCAAGCCATAAGACTGCTGTACAATTAATCAAAATGCCACCCGGACTATTTACATTGACCCCCCCCCCTTTGTTTTTACACTGTGACTACTCGCTGTTCATTATCTATGCATAGCCACTTTACAAATTATCTCGACTAACCTGTACCCCTGCACATTGACTTGGTACTGGTACCCCTGTACATACAGTTGAAGTTGAAAGTTTACATACACCTTAGCCAAATACATTAAAACTCAGTTTTTCACAATTTCTGACATTTAATCCTAGTAAAAATTCCATGTCTTAGGTCAGTTAGGATCACAACTTTATTTTAAGAATATGAAATGTCAGAATAAAAGTAGAGAGAATGATTTATTTCAGCTTTTATTTCTTTCATCACATTCCCAGTGGGTCAGACGTTTACATACTCTCAATTACTATTTGGTAGCATTGACTTTAAATTGTTTAACTTGGGTCAAACATTTCTGGTAGCCTTCCACAAGCGTCCCACAACAGAGCTGGTGTAACTGAGTCAGGTTTGTAGGCCTACTTGCTCGCACACGCATTTTCAGATCTACCCAAACATTTTTTATAGGATTGAGGTCAGGGCTTTGTGATGGCCACTCCAATACCTTGACTTTGTTGTCCTTAAGCCATTTTGCCACAACTTTGGAAGTCTGTTTGGTGTCATTGTCCATTTGGAAGACCCATTTGCGACCAAGCTTTAACTTAACTTATGTCTTCAGATGTTGCTTCAATATATCCACATCATTTTCCTTCCTCGTGATGCCATCTATTTTGTGAAGTGCACCAGTCCCTCCTGCAGCAAAGCATCCCCACAACATGAGGCTGCCAACCCCGTTCTTCACGGTTGGGATGGTGTTCTTCGGCTTGCAAGCATCCCCCTTTTTCCTCCAAACATAAAGATGGTCATTATGGCCAAAAAGTTATATTTTTGTTTCATAAGACCAGAGGATATTTCTCCAAAAAGTACGATCTTTGTCCCCGTGTGCAGTTGCAAACCGAAGTCTTGCTTTTTTATGGCAGTTTTGGAGCAGTGGCTTCTTCCTTGCTGAGCGGCCTTTCAGGTTATGTTGATATAGGACTTGTTTTACTCTGGATATAGATACTTTTGTACCCGTTTCCTCCAGCATCTTCACAAGGTCCTTTGCTGTTGTTCTGGGATTGATTTTCACTTTTCGCACCAAAGTACATTCATCTCTAGGAGACAGACCGCGTCTCCATCCTGAGTGGTATGGCGGCTGTGAGGTCCCATGGTGTTTATACTTATTTGTATTGATGAACATGGTACCTTCAGGCGTTTGGAAATTGCTCCCAAGGATGAACCAGACTTGTGGAGGTCTACAATTTTTTTCTGATGTCTTGGCTGATTTCTTTTGATTTCCCCATGATGTCAAGCAAAGAGGCACTGAGTTTGAAGGTAGACCTTGAAATACATCCACAGGTACACCTGCAATTGACTCAAAATATGTCAAATAGCCTATCAGAAGCTTCTAAAGCCATGACATCATTTCCTGGAATTTTCCAAGCTGTTTAAAGGCACAGTCAACTTAGTGTATGCAAACTTCTGACCCACTGGAATTGTGATACAGTGAATTATAAGTGAAATAATCTGTCTGTAAACAATTGTTGGAAAAATTACTTGTGTCATGCACAAAGTAGATGTCCTAACCGACTTGCCAAATACTATAGTTTGTTAACAAGAACTTTGTGGAGTGGTTGAAAAACACGTTTTGATAACTTCAACCTACGTGTATGTAAACTTTCGACTTCAATAGTAGCCTCGTTATTGTTATGACATTTTCTTGTGTTACTTTTTTATTTTGGAGCTGCGTTACGGAAGAAAGCAAAAAAGAGACCATCTTTGTATGCGGCTTTATTAACTCAATGATTTTTTATTTATTTTTACATTGTTTGCAAACCGATTATTTTTATTTTTATATATAGCTTAATAGGTGGGGCTCAAAACAGCTCTGCCCCACCTGCCCTGAATGGCAGGTCACCACTGCTGGGAATACAGATATTTATTTATTTTTACATTTATTTCACCTTTATTTAACCAGGTAGGCTAGTTGAGAACAAGTTCTCATTTGCAACTGCGACCTGGCCAAGATAAAGCATAGCAATTCAACACATACAACAACTGTCATGTTGTGTCTTGTCTCTGTCCTTTCCCTTCACCCTGTCTCCCTCTGCTGGTCGTTGTTAGGTTACCTTTTCTCCCCCGCTTTCTCCCAGCTGTTCCTTGTCTCCTCTAACTACCCATTCACCCCGTTTCCCACCTGTTCCCTTTTTCCCTCTGATTAGGTCCCTATATCTCTCTCTGTTTCTGTTCCTGTCCTTGTCGGATTCTTGTTTGTGTTTCATGCCTGAGCCAGACTATCGTCATGTTTGCTGTAACCTTGTCCTGTCCTGTCGGAATCTGCCGGTCTATCTGAGCCTACCTATGTTTGGTTATTAAAGAAGCTCTGTTTAAGTTAGTTCGCTTTTGGGTCCTCATTCACTCACCATAACAGAAGAATCCGACCAAGAATGGACCCAGCGACTTCGGATCCTCTCCACTCAGCCGTCGGGATCCAGGGAGCGATGCTAGGCAGACACGAGCAGGAAGTGTCTGCTGCTCGACATGCCGTTGAGACCCTGGCCACCCAAGTCTCCAACCTCACAGAACAGGTTCACCATCTCCGCCTCGATCCACCGGCCACTTCCAGGGCTTTCGAATCTCCGGAGCCCAGAATCAATAACCCGCCGTGATACTCTGGGGAGCCCACTGAATGCCGCTCGTTCCTCACCCAGTGTGATATTGTGTTTTCTCTCCAGCCCAACACTTACTCCAGGAGCACTGCTCGTGTCGCCTACGTCATATCTCTCCTTATTGGACGGGCTCGTGAGTGGGGCACGGCAATCTGGGAGGCAAGGGCTGAGTGTACTAACCAGTATCAGGACTTTAAGGAGGAGATGATACGGGTTTTTGATCGATCTGTTTTTGGGGAGGAGGCTTCCAGGGCCCTGTCTTCCCTATGTCAAGGTAATCGATCCATAACAGACTACTCTATTGAGTTTCGCACTCTTGCTGCCTCCAGTGGCTGGAACGAGCCGGCTTTGCTCGCTCGTTTTCTGGAGGGTCTCCGCGCAGAGGTAAAGGATGAGATTCTCTCCCGGGAGGTCCCTTCCAGCGTGGATTCCCTGATTGAACTCGCTATTCGCATTGAGCGACGGGTTGATCTACGTCACCGAGCTCGTGGAAAGGAGCTCGCGTTCTCCGTTGCCCCCCTCTCCGCATCACTACCATCTTCCTCTGCCGGCTCGGGAGCTGAGCCTATGCAGCTGGGAGGTATCCGCATCTCGACTAAGGAGAGGGAACGGAGAATCACCAACCGCCTCTGTCTCTATTGCGGTTCTGCTGGTCATTTTGTCACTTCATGTCCAGTAAAAGCCAGAGCTCATCAGTAAGCGGAGGGCTACTGGTGAGCGCTACTACTCCTGTCTCTCCTTCAAGATCCTGCACTACCTTGTCGGTCCATCTACGCTGGACCGGTTCGTCAGCTTCCTGCAGTGCCTTAATAGACTCTGGGGCGGAGGGCTGTTTTATGGACGAGACCTGGGCTCGGGAACATGACATTCCTCTCAGACAGTTAAGGGAGTCCACGGCCTTGTTCGCCCTGGATGGTAGTCCTCTCCCCAGGATTCAGCGTGAGACGCTACCTTTAACCCTCACTGTTTCTGGTAATCATAGCGAAACCATTTCTTTTTTGATTTTTCGTTCACCTTTTACACCTGTTGTTTTGGGCCATCCCTGGCTAGTTTGTCATAATCCTTCCATTAATTGGTCTAGTAATTCTATCCTCTCCTGGAACGTCTCTTGTCATGTGAAATGTTTAATGTCTGCTATCCCTCCTGTTTCCTCTGTCTCTTCTTCACAGGAGGAGCCTGGTGATTTGACAGGGGTGCCGGAGGAATATCACGATCTGCGCACGGTGTTCAGTCGGTCCAGGGCCACCTCTCTTCCTCCACACCGGTCGTATGATTGTAGTATTGATCTCCTTCCGGGAACCACTCCCCCCCGGGGTAGACTATACTCTCTGTCGGCTCCCGAACGTAAGGCTCTCGAGGATTATTTGTCTGTAGCTCTTGACGCCGGTACCATAGTCCCCTCCTCCTCTCCCGCCGGAGCGGGGGTTTTTTTTGTCAAGAAGAAGGACGGGTCTCTGCGCCCCTGCATAGATTATCGAGGGCTGAATGACATAACAGTTAAGAATCGTTATCCGCTTCCTCTTATGTCTTCAGCCTTCGAGATCCTGCAGGGAGCCAGGTTTTTCACTAAGTTGGACCTTCGTAACGCTTACCATCTCGTGCGCATCAGGGAGGGGGACGAGTGGAAGACGGCGTTTAACACTCCGTTAGGGCACTTTGAATACCGGGTTCTTCCTTTCGGCCTCGCTAACGCTCCAGCTGTCTTTCAGGCATTAGTCAATGATGTCCTGAGAGACATGCTGAACATCTTTGTTTTCGTTTACCTTGACGATATCCTGATTTTTTCACCGTCACTCCAGATTCATGTTCAGCACGTTCGACGTGTCCTCCAGCGCCTTTTAGAGAATTGTCTTTTTGTGAAGGCTGAGAAGTGCACTTTTCATGCCTCCTCCGTCACATTTCTCGGTTCTGTTATTTCCGCTGAAGGCATTAAGATGGATCCCGCTAAAGTCCAAGCTGTCATTGATTGGCCCGTCCCTAAGTCACGCGTCGAGCTGCAGCGCTTTCTCGGCTTCGCGAACTTCTATCGTCGTTTCATCCGTAATTTCGGTCAGGTGGCCGCTCCTCTCACAGCCCTTACTTCTGTCAAGACGTGCTTTAAGTGGTCCGTTTCCGCCCAGGGAGCTTTTGATCTCCTCAAGAATCGTTTTACATCCGCTCCTATCCTTGTTACACCTGACGTCTCTAGACAGTTCGTTGTCGAGGTTGACGCGTCAGAGGTGGGCGTGGGAGCCATTCTTTCTCAGCGCTCCCTCTCTGACGACAAGGTCCACCCATGCGCGTATTTTTCTCATCGCCTGTCGCCGTCGGAACGTAACTATGATGTGGGTAACCGCGAACTGCTCGCCATCCGGTTAGCCCTAGGCGAATGGCGACAGTGGTTGGAGGGGGCGACCGTTCCTTTTGTCGTTTGGACTGACCATAGGAACCTTGAGTACATCCGTTCTGCCAAACGACTTAATGCGCGTCAGGCGCGTTGGGCGCTGTTTTTCGCTCGTTTCGAGTTCGTGATTTCTTATCGTCCGGGCTCTAAGAACACCAAGCCTGATGCTTTGTCTCGTCTCTTCAGTTCTTCAGTAGCCTCCACTGACCCCGAGGGGATTCTCCCTGAGGGGCGTGTTGTCGGGTTGACTGTCTGGGGAATTGAGAGGCAGGTAAAACAAGCGCTCACTCACACTCCGTCGCCGCGCGCTTGTCCTAGGAACCTTCTTTTCGTTCCCGTTCCTACTCGTCTGGCCGTTCTTCAGTGGGCTCACTCTGCCAAGTTAGCCGGCCACCCTGGCGTTCGGGGTACGCTTGCTTCCATTCACCAGCGTTTCTGGTGGCCCACCCGGGAGCATGACACGCGTCGTTTCGTGGCTGCTTGTTCGGTCTGCGCGCAGACTAAGTCCGGTAACTCTCCTCCTGCCGGCCGTCTCAGGCCGCTTCCTATTCCCTCTCGACCGTGGTCTCACATCGCCTTAGATTTTGTCACCGGACTGCCTTCGTCAGCGGGGAAGACTGTTATTCTTACGGTTGTCGATAGGTTCTCTAAGGCGGCTCATTTCATTCCCCTTGCTAAGCTTCCTTCTGCTAAAGAGACGGCACAAATCATCATCGAGAATGTTTTCAGAATTCATGGCCTTCCGTCAGACGTCGTTTCGGACAGAGGTCCGCAATTCACGTCTCAATTTTGGAGGGAGTTTTGCCGTTTGATTGGGGCTTCCGTCAGTCTCTCTTCCGGCTTTCACCCCCAGTCTAACGGTCAAGCAGAACGGGCCAATCAGACTATTGGTCGCATCTTACGCAGTCTTTCTTTTCGCAACCCTGCGTCTTGGTCAGAACAGCTCCCCTGGGCAGAATACGCCCACAACTCGCTTCCTTCGTCTGCGACCGGGCTATCTCCTTTTCAGAGTAGCCTCGGGTACCAGCCTCCGCTGTTCTCATCTCAGTTCGCCGAGTCCAGCGTCCCCTCCGCTCAGGCTTTTGTCCAACGTTGCGAGCGCACCTGGAAGAGGGTCAGGTCTGCACTTTGCCGTTATAGGGCGCAGACTGTGAGGGCTGCTAATAAGCGTAGAACTAAGAGTCCTAGATATTGTCGCGGTCAGAGAGTTTGGCTCTCCACTCAGAACCTTCCCCTTAAGACGGCTTCTCGCAAGTTGACCCCGCGGTTCATTGGTCCGTTCCGTATTTCTCGGGTTATTAATCCTGTCGCAGTTCGACTTCTTCTTCCGCGATACCTTCGTCGCGTCCACCCGGTCTTCCATGTCTCCTGTATTAAGCCCGTTCTTCGCGCCCCCGCTCGTCCCCCCCCCCCCCCCCCCCCATCCTTGTCGAGGGCGCACCCATCTACAGGGTCCGCAGGATTTTGGACATGCGTCCTCGGGGCCGTGGTCACCAGTACCTTGTCGATTGGGAGGGGTACGGTCCTGAGGAGAGGAGTTGGGTTCCCTCTCGGGACGTGCTGGACCGTGCGCTGATCGAGGATTTCCTCCGTTGCCGCCAGGTTTCCTCCTCGAGTGCGCCAGGAGGCGCTCGGTGAGTGGGGGGGTACTGTCATGTTGTGTCTTGTCTCTGTCCTTTCCCTTCACCCTGTCTCCCTCTGCTGGTCGTTGTTAGGTTACCTTTTCTCCCCCGCTTTCTCCCAGCTGTTCCTTGTCTCCTCTAACTACCCATTCACCCCGTTTCCCACCTGTTCCCTTTTTCCCTCTGATTAGGTCCCTATATCTCTCTCTGTTTCTGTTCCTGTCCTTGTCGGATTCTTGTTTGTGTTTCATGCCTGAGCCAGACTATCGTCATGTTTGCTGTAACCTTGTCCTGTCCTGTCGGAATCTGCCGGTCTATCTGAGCCTACCTATGTTTGGTTATTAAAGAAGCTCTGTTTAAGTTAGTTCGCTTTTGGGTCCTCATTCACTCACCATAACAACAACACAGAGTTACACATGGAATAAACAAAACATACAGTCAATAATACAGTAGAAAAAAGAAAACAAAAAGTCTATATACAGTGAGTGCAAATGAGGTAAGATAAGGGAGTTAAGGCAACAAATAGGCCATGGTGGCGAAGTAATTTCAATATAGCAATTAAACACTGGAATGGTAGATGTGCAGAAGATGAATATGCAAGTAGAGATACTAGGGTGCAAAGGTGCAAGATAAATAAATAAATACAGTATGGGGATGAGGTAGATAGATGGGGTGTTTACAGATGGGCTATGTACAGGTGCAGTGATCTGTGAGCTGCTCTGACAGCTGGTGCTTAAAGCTAGTGAGGGAGATATGAGTCTCCAGCTTTAGTGATTTTTGCAGTTCGTTCCAGTCATTGACAGCAGGGAACTGGAAGGAAAGGCGACCAAAGAAGGAATTGGCTTTGGAGGTGACCAGTGAGATAAACCTGCTGGAGCGCGTGCTATGAGTGGGTGCTGCTATTGTGACTAGTGAACTGAGATAAGGTGGGACTTTACCTAGCAGAGACTTCTAGATAACCTGTAGCCAGTGGGTTTGGCGAAACGAATATGAAGCGAGGGCCAGCCAACGAGACCATACAGGTCGCAGTGGCGGGTAGTATATGGGACTTTGGTGACAAAACAGATGGCACTGTGATAGACTGCATCCAATTTGCTGAGTTGAGTGTTGGAGGCTATTTTGTAAATGACATCGCCAAAGTCAAGGATTGGTAGGATAGTTAGTTTTACGAGGGTATGTTTGGCAGCATGAGTGAAGGATGCTTTGTTGCATAATAGGAAGCCGATTCTAGATTTAATTTGGGATTGGAGATGCTTAATGTGAGTCTGGAAGGAGAGTTTACAGTCTAACCAAACACTTAGGTATTTGTAATTGTCCACATATTCTAAGTCAGAACCATCCAGAGTAGTGATGCTGGACGGGCAGGCAGGTGCGGGCAGTGATCGGTTGAAGAGCATGCATTTAGTTTTACTTCCATTTAAGAGCAGTTGGAGACCACGGAAGGAGAGTTGTATGGCATTGGAGCTCATCTGGAGGTTGGTTAACACAGTGTCCAACGAAGTGCCAAAAGTATACAGAATGGTGTCGTCTGCGTAGAGGTGGTTTAGAGAATCACCAGCAGCAAGAGCGACATCCTTGATGTATACAGAGAAAAGAGTCGGCCCGAGAATTTAACCCATTATAGGACAGTCTAAATCAAAGGGAGATTTTCATCAGGTAATCGACTGCAATGATCACACCACGCAAGGCGAGCATAAGCTGTTCTTAATAGGAGTGAAAGAAGAGTTAACAACAATGCATTCTCTTAGGCAAAGCCTAACAACTGTGTGGAGACCCTCTCTCTTCAAACTTCAAAACAAGGAGGCAAGATTTACAGTGCCATTAATTCATCGTCCTAATTTCCAAATAGATGCTGAAATAATAAATAAGTGGTTCGAACGGTTACTTTTGAGTGCAACTTGAAATGGAAAAAATGACAGAGTGTAAACATTCTAAGACAGGATGTGGCTGAAGACCATGAAAGGCAACTGCTGCTGGATCGCATATCTGTGTGTTCTGCTTTCAGCTGCTACATAAAAGCCCTAGCAGCTCCATGAAGTGTTTTTTCAGTTAACATGAGCTCAGTACTGCGTACGTATCATGTCATGTGTTCTGTATATTTCAGGAGCTATACAGCACACTTTAGTTGAACATGCTGACATGTCTGAATCATGAGTCATTTAATTCAGAGGGTGTCCATATTTACTTTAAGAGTGTGCATGTTAGTTTAATTTAGAAAGTATTCATTTAGAAAGTATGTTTATCTCGTTCTGGGAAAGTCCTAGATGCTGAGAGCCCCAGTCTGCAACAGTATGTTGCTCAGACAAATAAACAAATAGCAATGCTATTGTAAATACTAGGTTGTTCCTCCATGACTGACATCTTAGTTTTCCTTCAAGGCCAATTACCATCAAGGTGCATGTAGATAATAACAATATGGTCATTTATTCAGAGGTTTCTAAGCCTAATATTACAGTGAGTGGTAAAACTGACAGAAACAGAGGTAACATCTGATTATATCCAAATAGGATGTATTATTCCCATTCAACCTCAATAAGTTCATCTAAGTAAAACATTTTTTTTGTATCATGTGGTGGTTATCAAAAGGCCTGATATTCAGCTCTCTCATGGTAGTGTAAAGAAGCCGCTTATTCAATGGGATGTAACAGAGAGGAAGAGGCAACGCGAGAGGGATAACTGGGCCCAAAAATCGCTCTTCTCCAACAGGTGTTTTTTTTTTTTCACTCACCAAGCGAGGAGTTTTTGCATGGAGATCAATGAGTGTTGAATTTGGTTAACAAAATATGTAATGGCTTATTTGCTAGGTGTGGCTTATTTGATCAAGTAGAAGTTTCGCAATGCTTAGATTGTTATGAGTGTACTGATATAAGTAAGACACGTGACATCCAGGCAACTTTGAGAAATACCCCTCCTGTTCAACAGGCACGCGAGGCTTCAGGGATTCAACTTTGTGCATCAAATGCTGCACCCACTATCACATCTGCTCCTGCCACGCCCTCTAGTGCTCATCTGGTGTCTCCTTGACCTGCCGCCACTCCCCCAGTGTCCTCTCCCTCTCTCTCTGTGTGTGCACGTGTGTGTGTGATTGTGTGGGCAGAGACAGGTGTGCTGGAGTCAGAGCAGATCCCCACCAGCTGCAAACTGTTCCATAATCAAGACCTCTACAAATACTCAGTGCTGCCACTTCCACACTGCCAGATCGTAATCTCTGCCCAGTCAGTCCATGTTTCTAGCCGTTTGTTCCTGTTGTGCCTGTTTTCCCTTCCCTGTCGCCAGTCTGACTTCTCATCAGTCCTTCTATTCTGTCCTGGATTCCCCACTCTACTACTCCCTTGGATTTTTCTCCGGACCTGCTTACCCTCTCCCCACACCTCTCGCTCCAGCCTCAACTTCCGCACCTGGTTTCCGACAACCCGCCCGAGCTTCCCCTGGCCTGCACTCCATCTTCCCCTCGTGTTTCAATAAATACCTTGGTTACCACATGCCAGTCTCCTCATCTGAGTCTGCTCTTGGGTTCACCTGTTCCGATCCGCGTGACACCCACTCCTGATCCGGGTTGGCACACCTTCGAACACCATTCCTCATGACAAATTCTGAAAGACACATTATGAGTATCAAATAAGGGCCATACTGATTGAATGGGTAATTGAGTTAACCGTAGAAAAGTATGTAGCCTACTCACATGACGCCATCCTTGGAGCATAGAGGACGTGTCCTTTCATAATTGACCACTCTATCTTTTTGGGGTAATAATCAAAACAGCACTCACCTGCCCCAAAGCTGACTGTGAATGTGAACATTTGTTTCATTACACTTCTCGTTTACGTACACACAGGAATCAATGGATGCTGTGGAACTTTATATAACTGAAATATAAAAAATTTAAAACTTGCGCAAGGCATTACCTTCTACACAATAAGATATCAACTACCATTACTATAGTACCACTGGATCAGAATAAACCACGAAGAATACACAGTAAGGTCACAAAAAGAGAGACAAGCAAGAGAACCAAAAAGATGGAGACTTACATTCACAGAGAGCCAGAGCACACAGTGCAGAAAGGAGGAGAGTAGTGGCGATCAGGTTGGTGGGATTCATGGCTGTCTGTCTTCAGAGTCAAGTTGAGGTGTTGAGCAGTAGTAGCTAATCTTCAGATGTCTGGTTACCCTCTCTCATAACCTGTCCCCTTTAATCAGTTAACTCTGATGCGTGTGGTGGGGCATTTTCCATTTAAACCACATCTATCTAACAGTAACTCTCTACTTAGATGTGGTTAAGGCCAGAGCTCAGCAGAAAAAGTGTGAAATTACCGAAGTGAGAACTGTCTATGATGCACAGTGGAAAAAGAGGTAGGGGACAGCTAGGTTAAGAAGCATCATCACAGTTGTGCATGAGCTGTGGTGAGTAGCAGAAGTCAATGTGGTTTACAGCTGATGCTGCTTCACGAAATGTGTGGTCAATTGACAGCAAAAGCTATCAACGCTGTCAAAAGGATGCCATAACAGATGCAAGGAAGAAATAATGTTCTCTAAGTAGCCTACAAAATGTCAAACAATTTCAACTGGTTAGGATAGACAACTATTAACACCTAAGAAGTAGCCTATATTCTCAACAGACAATGTTAACATCCACTGCCACACCACATCCACCACCATTTCTCGAACAATTAATTTTACAGACACAAAAAGATCCCACCATGTCGAACAAGCATATTATCTGTGATGGAAATTTCCGGTTTCCATCACAGCTGTCATTTTTTTTATACGGCATGACTTTACTCTCATAAAAACAGTGGATGGGAATATGGTACTGACAGTCACTCAATTAGCCCATGTCAGCAATTTTGTTGATCGCTAGGTTAGTCTAGGCAGCTTTCTAAACCTTGTAGTGACCATGGATGAATTAGCTTAGCGACCTGGTACGCAGGGCACTTGCCCAGGGGCCCTGACCTCCAGGGCCTCCCATTGATTTTTTCAGTTTCTCTCAATCACATATCATATGAACATTGCATAAGTCATGGCAAAATATCTAGAGTTACAGGACATTAGCTTTCAAACGGACACATTTTCTCTTCTCCATGCCATTGGAATTCACCTGACGATAAGACAACACATGAATTCATTTATTTTTTACTAACATGTGATGGGGTCCTTGGGTTGCCGGTTTACCTGGGGGGGTCATACACTATAGTTTCTTATTAATCTGTTCCTTCCACAATGTCTGAAATTGTGAGTGCTGTATAAGAATCTATTGGAGATTTTTTCACAGAATTGGAGGATACTCAGGGTAGATGTAAACACCAGTTAGTGGAGGATACTCAGGGTAGATGTAAACACCAGTTAGTGGAGGATACTCAGGGTAGATGTAAACACCAGTTAGTGGAGGATACTCAGGGTAGATGTAAACACCAGTTAGTGGAGGATACTCAGGGTAGATGTAAACACCAGTTAGTGGAAGATACTCAGGGTAGATGGAAACACCAGTTAGTGGAGGATACTCAGGGTAGATGGAAACACCAGTTAGTGGAGGATACTCAGGGTAGATGGAAACACCAGTTAGTGGAGGATACTCAGGGTAGATGGAAACACCAGTTAGTGGAGGATACTCAGGGTAGATGTAAACACCAGTTAGTGGAGGATACTCAGGGTAGATGTAAACACCAGTTAGTGGAAGATACTCAGGGTAGATGGAAACACCAGTTAGTGGAGGATACTCAGGGTAGATGGAAACACCAGTTAGTGGAGGATACTCAGGGTAGATGGAAACACCAGTTAGTGGAGGATACTCAGGGTAGATGTAAACACCAATTAGTGGAGGATACTCAGGGTAGATGTAAACACCAGTTAGTGGAGGATACTCAGGGTAGATGGAAACACCAGTTAGTGGAGGATACTCAGGCTAGATGGAAACACCAGTTAGTGGGCTGTGCAGTATGTCCAACCACAGCACAGTGAGACAGACGGGGCTGACCACAGGTGAGAACGGTAGTCTCCCACAGCCTCCCACTTCCTTCTGTAAATAGACACAGATATCAGCAGCACAGTAGTAGATACCACAGGAGGTTGGTTAATTGGGGAGGACGGGCTCGTGCTAATGGCTGGAGTTGAATAAGTGGAATGGTATCAAATACATCAAACACATGGTTTCTGGTGTTTGACATTCCATTCGCTCCTTTCTGGACATTATTATGAGCCATCCTCCCCTCAGCAGCCTCCTGTGGTTCATGCTTATTATAATAGGAACTCTGACAATACGATTTCAAGAGAATTTGGCAACACTTTCCTTAAATCCAACATGGTATTCATCTTTGATGTTTTATCATAAACTCATATCAGGTCTTTTAACAGTACACTAACAAATGTCTATTCCTTACAGTAATGTTTATGCTCAGAATGAATAAACTGTTTTGAGGAGTCTTTGTATTCATGTCTTTGAGCTTGTGAGCTCTGTGCCTGCAGCTCCAGCTATCGCTGGCTATTTAGATGGCTATTAAGGCCTGCTGCTATACAGCATGTTTATCGACAGCATTATCAGAGCTCTGTGGTGTTTTATGGGCTGCTGTTAAGGCTGTGGTTAAGAGGACGTAAATAAGGAGCTCCTTATGTATTTTCTCCTGATGTACTGTATACAACGCAGAAACACATTCAGCCCTGCACACACAGAAATGTTTCTCAATGTAGCTTGTTGTGTTTTGGTTATCTAATCTTGTCTATCCTGGAATCTAATTAGACAGGAAGCGGCACAGATCCTAATCTAGTAGCTTGTCATCTCCAGTCTGCAACTACTGCAACTCGCTGTTGGCAGGGCTCCCCGCTTGTGCCATCAAACCCTTGCAACTTATCCAAAACGCTGCAGCACACATTGTGTTCCACTTTACCAAGTTCTCCCATGTCACCCCGCTCCTCCGCACACTCCACAGGCCTCCAGTCGAAGCTTGCATCCACAACAAGACCATGCTACTTGCCTACGTAGCAGCAAGAGGAACTGGCCCGCCCTATCTTCAGGCTATGCTCCTACACCTCAACCCGAGCACTCCGTTCTGCCACCTCTGGCCTCTTGGCCCTCCCACCCCTGCAGGAAGGCCGCGCCAGCTCAGCTCAGCTCAGTCCAAGCTGTTCTCTGTCCTGGTACCCCAATGGTGGAACCAGCTTCCCCTGAAGCTAGGACAGCAGAGTCCCTGCCCATTATCCAAAAACATCTGAAACCCTACCTCTTCAAAGAGTATGTTCAATAATCGTACAGCACCCCCCCCTAGTACCCCCTCTTATCATTTTCTCTTCACTTTGACATGAGAGTATTTTGTGTAGATCAATGACAACAACAAAAAATAACAACAACATATATTTCAGTTCCACGTTGTAACGCAACAAAATGTGGAAAAATGAAAGGGCACTTGTGATACCCCCTGAACATCGTAAAGGGTGTACATTTTGGGCATAGAACCATATCATAACCATATGCTGTATTGTTGTTGGCTATACTGTATATTCAGAAAATGGTTAGGGTTAGAGTTATGACTATGGTTAGGGTTAGAGTTATGACAATGGTTAGGGTTAGAGTTATGACTATGGTTAGGGTTGAGCCGGGGTGTGGGCATTAAGCTAAAGTTAGGTTTAGGGCTACGGTTAGGGTTGAGCCGGGGTGTGGACATTAAGTTAAAGTTAGGTTTAGGGCTATGGTTAGGGTTGAGCCGGGGTGTGGACATTAAGTTAAAGTTAGGGTTAAGGCTATGGCTATGGTTAGGGTTGAGCCGGGGTGTGGACATTAAGTTAAAGTTAGGGTTAGGGCTATGGTTAGGGTTGAGCCGGGGTGGGGACATTAAGTTAAAGTTAAGGTTAGGGCTATGGCTATGGTTAGGGTTGAGCCGGGGTGTGGAAAAGAAGGGTTAGGTGTATAAAAGACTGGCAAGAGATAGTAGTCTCGTCCACCAGCCGACTTTCTAGCAATCAGCCTGGGGACGAGGTAAGATAGAACGGAAATAAGTCCTTCTATGACGCACAAGAGTCGGCAGCTGTGGTTTTCATACTTTTGCCAAAGAGTTAAAGCATGCTAAAAATACAAGATATACGTATTTGGAAAGGTGGCGACATTTCATTTTTCATGATTTCTATTTGATCTTTGCCACATTCACGATGATGTCAATTCATGAGAGAGTAATCAATATCTACCAGGATGATCTCATATACTCTACTGACCATCCTCACTATAATTATCTACCAGGATTATCTCCTCCACTCACCATCCTCACTGTATTCATCTACCAAGATTATCTCCTATACTATACTCACCATCTTCACTGTAGTCATTTACCAGGATGATTTCCAAAAGCCTACTCTCCATACTCACTGTAGACATCGACCAGTATGATCTCCTCTACTCTACTCACAATCCTCACTGTATTCATCTTTCATGGTGATATCCTATACTCTACTCACAATCCTCACCGTAGCCATCTACCAGGATGATCTCCTCGACTCTACTCACCATTCTCACTGTAGTCATTTACCAGGATGATCTCCTATATCACCATCCTCACCGTAGTCATCTACCAGGATGATCTGTACTCTACTCACCATCCTCACTGTAGTCATCTACTAAATGAATCTCCTACTCTACTGACACCCTCACTGTAGTCATAAACCAGGATGATCTACTGTACTCTACTAACTATCATCAATGTAGTCATCTACCAGGATAATCTCCACTACTCGACCTACAATCCACACTGTAGTAATTTACCAGGAGGATATCCTATATCCTCTATTCACCCTTCTTACCATAGTCATCCACCAGGATTGTTTCATATGCTCTATTCTCGACTCACCATCCTCACTGTATCATCTCCCTGGATGATCTCCTCTACTCACCATCCTCACTGTATCATCTCCCTGGATGATCTCCTCTACTCACCATCCTCACTGTATCATCTCCCTGGATGATCTCCTCTACTCACCATCCTCACTGTATCATCTCCCTGGATGATCTCCTCTTACTCACCATCCTCACTGTATCATCTCCCTGGATGATCTCCTCTACTCACCATCCTCACTGTATCATCTCCCTGGATGATCTCCTCTACTCACCATCCTCACTGAATCATCTCCCTGGATGATCTCCTCTACTCACCATCCTCACTGTATCATCTCCCTGGATGATCTCCTCTACTCACCATCCTCACTGTATCATCTCCCTGGATGATCTCCTCTACTCACCATCCTCACTGAATCATCTCCCTGGATGATCTCCTCTACTCACCATCCTCACTGTATCATCTCCCTGGATGATCTCCTCTACTCACCATCATCAATGTAGTCATCTCCCTGGATGATCTCCTACTCTACTCACTATCTTTACGGTAGTCATTTACCATGACGATTTCTGAAGTCTACTCACCATCCTCACTGTATTCATCTTTCAGGAGGATCTCCTCTACTCTACTCACCATCTTCACTGTAGTCATTTACCAGGATGATCTACTCTACTCTACTTACCATCCTAACTATAGTCATATTCCAGTAGGATATGCTATACCTCTACTCACCGTTCTTACCGTAGTCATTTACCAGGATGATCTCCTCTACTCTACTCACCATCCTCAATGTAGTCATCTACCAGGATGATCTACTCTACTCACCATCCTGACTGTAGTCATCTACAGCATCAGAATGATCTACTCTACTCACCATAACTCACTGTAGTCATCTACCAGGATGATCTCCTACACCCTACTCACAATCCTCACTGTAGTCATCTACCAGGATGATCTCCTATACCCTGCTCACAATCCTCACTGTAGTCATCTACCAGGATGATCTCCTATACCCTACTCACAATCCTCACTGTAGTCATCTTCCAGGATGATCTCCTATACCCTACTCACAATCCTCACTGTAGTCATCTACCAGGATGATCTCCTATACCCTACTCACAATCCTCACTGTAGTCATCTACCAGGATGATCTCCTATACCCTACTCACAATCCTCACTGTAGTCATCTTCCAGGATGATCTCCTATACCCTACTCACAATCTTCACTGTAGTCATCTTCCAGGATGATCTCCTATACCCTACTCAGAATCCTCACTGTAGTCTGGATAAGAGCGTCTGCTAAATGACAAAAATATCACCATTATTTCTGGAGTTGAGATAAAATACATGGTCTTTTTATTTTTTATTTTTACAATCATTGAATTATATAGTAGCAGTGTATTTCATGCTGCACACCTGTCTGACAGGTGGTTACATATGATTTGGCTGGAGGGGATCAGATATAAAAAGTCACACTTGTCTGACAGGTGGTTACATATGATTTGGCTGGAGGGGATCAGATATAAAAAGTCACACTTTTCTTGACCCTTGGACCAAAATTGTACGCTTTGATTATTTCCAAAAATCCTCCAACTCTGACCCTTAGCAAAAGGAAATAACAGTTGTCCTAATGTCCTTGTACACACCATGTTCATTGCTATGCTTCAGAGAGGAGAATTAGCTGATGGCTTTCAGCTAATTCTCCTCTCTGAAGCATAGTAATGAACATGAACAGAACCAGGGTGTATCCTCTTAAAAACATTAGGACAATAAACCAACATTTCAAAACAGGATGTTAGTACCATTATTCATCAAATTATACTCTCACAATCATACTTGAACAACTTGTGCTTTTAGAAACATAAAGTTGTTTTTACCTTCATGTGTGTTCAGGACTTTAGGATCATGGATCAATCAACACACTGATAATTTCCACACATAAAGCATAGTAATCCAAAGAACTTCACTTGACTGACCATTATGTGGTGCCATTGGCTAACAATACCAGTGTAAAGGCATGCAAATGACTTGGATTTCCTTACGTTCAACAACAAATAAATAACCAATCAATTCAACAGCCAGTAACTGGCAGTGAAATTGACTGGCATATAGTTAATATTTCACATTATTAATGTATTTTATTCAGCTTTTATGCACTCGTAGTCTGATACCAACAGAAACACAAGATATATATTTTTTGTCATTCATCTTTTTCTGGAGGCAGCTCTGCAGAATGGTCACTAGTTAGCACAACCACAAAGTCATACCATCTGATTTAAAACCTAACACGGCTAACCCTAATGCCTAACCCTAACCTAATGAATTTTTACACTGCATCTAATATTGACTTTTCAGCTGGCCCATAGAGTAAATCCCTCAGTTCTGCTTCCAGGTCAAGATTCACGAAAATAAATGTCCACCTGCAAAATAAACCCTCAGCCAAACAAACATCTTACTTCTGAACTAACATAACTTCTTGAGTAAAGCAGTACCACAGACTGCCTGGATCCTCTCCCACACACATCTCAGTAGACAATCCCCACTGGCCACACACTGGTTGAATCAACGTTGTTTCCACGTAATTACATTGAACCAATGTGGAATTGACGTCTGTGCCCAGTGCGTCTCTTCTGCAGCTCATTGTGGAACCCACTTCTGTTTATAACATGTTTATCCTCTGGAATCACCACAGGACCATGTCAGGTGCATCACTGCTCTGTCTATACAGTAGGTATACTTTCATTAACGCTGTACTGAAACTTGACCCAAGGCACTACTTTCATTCTCTGCTTGTGTCATACTTCCACATTGGCATACTCAAGCTCAACCATATCCCTGTCATTCAAGGCCCCTCTGGGGTTGTCGCTTGTCAAAGGACAAACATCCTGCCATGCTCTCAGAGGCATAGCAATATTTCTTTCCTCACAGGATGGGAGCTGGAGATAGAAGGCAGGTTGACAGGAAGATGCTGCTTGGTAAAGGGCCTGATGTCAGACACTTTTGTTTTTGGTGTTTTTTCTTTGTCAACTTTCGACTTGGCTATTTCTGTAGTGTTTGACGCCATGCTCGTGGAGGTGTTCGGTGTGTGGAGTGTGTCTAAATCCTTGTATCCATTTTAGTGGATGCTATTCATCATCACTATCAATCCCCCATGGGAGCGAGAGGACTCTTTTCTGTGGGAAGTTCAGCATACACTGGTCACAATCTCCCTCGACAGACTTGGCCAGTATACCACCTGATCATTTTGACATCTACTGTATTGTAGGTTCTTATCTATGATATCCTGTTGAGCAGCACTTATATAATACCAAAGATTAGATAACAATATAAACTATTCTAAACATTCTAGAAATTCTATCATGTCTAAATGAAACATGGAGATATCTGAAATATGGTTTCCTGCTTCAGAATAAACCCACATTAATAATAGCACAGCATTGTTGCCATATCCATGTACTCAAGGGCAACTTTCTAGGTTTACACTGACATTTATTATGTCTTTGTGCTTTACCGCTAACACCCAGAATTAGAGAAGAGTCTCAAACTGAACACCCAGACATTCAGTACATTAGTCACTCTATACTCTGAAGAGTAGTGTTACGGTGCGTGAATGAGGACCCAAAAGCGAATCAACTTAAACAGAGCTTCTTTAATTACCAAACATAGGTAGGCTCAGATGGACCGGCAGATTCCGACAGGACAGGACAAGGTTACAGCAAACATGACGACAGTCTGGTTCAGGCATGAATGACACAAACAAACAAGAATCCGACAAGGACAGGAGCAGAAACAGAGAGAGATATAGGGACCTAATCAGAGGGAAAAAAGGGAACAGGTGGGGAACGGGGTGAATGGGTAGTTAGAGGAGACAAGGGACAGCTGGGGGAAAGCGGGGGAGAAAAGGTAACCTAACACGACCAGCAGAGGGAGACAGGGTGAAGGGAAAGGACAGAGACAAGACAACATGACAGTACATGACAGTACCCCCCCACTCACCGAGCGCCTCCTGGCGCACTCGAGGAGGAAACCTGGCGGCAACGGAGGAAATCATCAATCAGCGCACGGTCCAGCACGTCCCGAGAGGGAACCCAACTCCTCTCCTCAGGACCGTACCCCTCCCAGTCAACTAGGTACTGATGACCACGGCCCCGAGGACGCATGTCCAAGATTTTACGGACCCTGTAGATAGGTGCGCCCTCGACAAGGATGGGGGGGGGGGGGGGGAAGACGAGCGGGGGCGCGAAGAACGGGCTTAACACAGGAGACATGGAAGACCGGGTGGACGCGACGAAGATATCGCGGAAGAAGAAGTCGCACTGCGACAGGATTAATGACCTGAGAGATACGGAATGGACCAATGAACCGCGGGGTCAACTTGCGAGAAGCCGTCTTAAGGGGAAGGTTCTGAGTGGAGAGCCAAACTCTCTGACCGCGACAATATCTAGGGCTCTTAGTTCTACGCTTATTAGCAGCTCTCACAGTCTGCGCCCTATAACGGCAAAGTGCAGACCTGACCCTCTTCCAGGTGCGCTCGCAACGTTGGACAAAAGCCTGAGCGGAGGGGACGCTGGACTCGGCGAACTGAGATGAGAACAACGGAGGCTGGTACCCGAGGCTACTCTGAAAAGGAGATAGCCCGGTCGCAGACGAAGGAAGCGAGTTGTGGGCGTATTCTGCCCAGGGGAGCTGTTCTGACCAAGACGCAGGGTTGCGAAAAGAAAGACTGCGTAAGATGCGACCAATAGTCTGATTGGCCCGTTCTGCTTGACCGTTAGACTGGGGGTGAAAGCCGGAAGAGAGACTGACGGAAGCCCCAATCAAACGGCAAAACTCCCTCCAAAATTGAGACGTGAATTGCGGACCTCTGTCCGAAACGACGTCTGACGGAAGGCCATGAATTCTGAAAACATTCTCGATGATGATTTGTGCCGTCTCTTTAGCAGAAGGAAGCTTAGCAAGGGGAATGAAATGAGCCGCCTTAGAGAACCTATCGACAACCGTAAGAATAACAGTCTTCCCCGCTGACGAAGGCAGTCCGGTGACAAAATCTAAGGCGATGTGAGACCACGGTCGAGAGGGAATAGGAAGCGGCCTGAGACGGCCGGCAGGAGGAGAGTTACCGGACTTAGTCTGCGCGCAGACCGAACAAGCAGCCACGAAACGACGCGTGTCATGCTCCCGGGTGGGCCACCAGAAACGCTGGCGAATGGAAGCAAGCGTACCCCGAACGCCAGGGTGGCCGGCTAACTTGGCAGAGTGAGCCCACTGAAGAACGGCCAGACGAGTAGGAACGGGAACGAAAAGAAGGTTCCTAGGACAAGCGCGCGGCGACGGAGTTTGAGTGAGTGCTTGCTTTACCTGCCTCTCAATTCCCCAGACAGTCAACCCGACAACACGCCCCTCAGGGAGAATCCCCTCGGGGTCAGTGGAGGCTACTGAAGAACTGAAGAGACGAGACAAAGCATCAGGCTTGGTGTTCTTAGAGCCCGGACGATAAGAAATCACGAACTCGAAACGAGCGAAAAACAGCGCCCAACGCGCCTGACGCGCATTAAGTCGTTTGGCAGAACGGATGTACTCAAGGTTCCTATGGTCAGTCCAAACGACAAAAGGAACGGTCGCCCCCTCCAACCACTGTCGCCATTCGCCTAGGGCTAACCGGATGGCGAGCAGTTCGCGGTTACCCACATCATAGTTACGTTCCGACGGCGACAGGCGATGAGAAAAATACGCGCATGGGTGGACCTTGTCGTCAGAGAGGGAGCGCTGAGAAAGGATGGCTCCCACTCCCACCTCTGACGCGTCAACCTCGACAACGAACTGTCTAGAGACGTCAGGTGTAACAAGGATAGGAGCGGATGTAAAACGATTCTTGAGGAGATCAAAAGCTCCCTGGGCGGAAACGGACCACTTAAAGCACGTCTTGACAGAAGTAAGGGCTGTGAGAGGAGCTGCCACCTGACCGAAATTACGGATGAAACGACGATAGAAGTTCGCGAAGCCGAGAAAGCGCTGCAGCTCGACGCGTGACTTAGGGACGGGCCAATCAATGACAGCTTGGACCTTAGCGGGATCCATCTTAATGCCTTCAGCGGAAATAACAGAACCGAGAAATGTGACGGAGGAGGCATGAAAAGTGCACTTCTCAGCCTTCACAAAAAGACAATTCTCTAAAAGGCGCTGGAGGACACGTCGAACGTGCTGAACATGAATCTGGAGTGACGGTGAAAAAATCAGGATATCGTCAAGGTAAACGAAAACAAAGATGTTCAGCATGTCTCTCAGGACATCATTGACTAATGCCTGAAAGACAGCTGGAGCGTTAGCGAGGCCGAAAGGAAGAACCCGGTATTCAAAGTGCCCTAACGGAGTGTTAAACGCCGTCTTCCACTCGTCCCCCTCCCTGATGCGCACGAGATGGTAAGCGTTACGAAGGTCCAACTTA
This sequence comes from Oncorhynchus clarkii lewisi, assembly GCF_045791955.1. NCBI lineage: Eukaryota > Metazoa > Chordata > Actinopteri > Salmoniformes > Salmonidae > Oncorhynchus > Oncorhynchus clarkii. Next base: position 67,069,255 of record NC_092150.1, on the reverse strand, counting down.
GTGAAAAACCTGGCTCCCTGCAGGATCTCGAAGGCTGAAGACATAAGAGGAAGCGGATAACGATTCTTCACTGTTATGTCATTCAGCCCTCGATAATCTATGCAGGGGCGCAGAGACCCGTCCTTCTTCTTGACAAAAAAAACCCCCGCTCCGGCGGGAGAGGAGGAGGGGACTATGGTACCGGCGTCAAGAGCTACAGACAAATAATCTTCGAGAGCCTTACGTTCGGGAGCCGACAGAGAGTATAGTCTACCCCGGGGGGGGGTGGTTCCCGGAAGGAGATCAATACTACAATCATACGACCGGTGTGGAGGAAGAGAGGTGGCCCTGGACCGACTGAACACCGTGCGCAGATCGTGATATTCCTCCGGCACCCCTGTCAAATCACCAGGCTCCTCCTGTGAAGAAGAGACAGAGGAAACAGGAGGGATAGCAGACATTAAACATTTCACATGACAAGAGACGTTCCAGGAGAGGATAGAATTACTAGACCAATTAATGGAAGGATTATGACAAACTAGCCAGGGATGGCCCAAAACAACAGGTGTAAAAGGTGAACGAAAAATTAAAAAAGAAATGGTTTCACTATGATTACCAGAAACAGTGAGGGTTAAAGGTAGCGTCTCACGCTGAATCCTGGGGAGAGGACTACCATCCAGGGCGAACAAGGCCGTGGGCTCCTTTAACTGTCTGAGAGGAATGTCATGTTCCCGAGCCCAGGTCTCGTCCATAAAACAGCCCTCCGCCCCAGAGTCTATTAAGGCACTGCAGGAAGCTGACGAACCGGTCCAGCGTAGATGGACCGACAAGGTAGTGCAGGATCTTGAAGGAGAGACAGGAGTAGTAGCGCTCACCAGTAGCCCTCCGCTTACTGACGAGCTCTGGCCTTTTACTGGACATGAAGTGACAAAATGACCAACGGAACCGCAATAGAGACAGAGGCGGTTGGTGATTCTCCGTTCCCTCTCCTCAGTCGAGATGCGGATACCTCCCAGCTGCATGGGCTCAGCACCCGAGCCGGCAGAGGAAGATGGTAGTGATGCGGAGAGGGAGGCGACGGAGAGCGCGAGCTCCTTTCCACGAGCTCGGTGACGAAGATCAACCCGTCGCTCAATGCGAATAGCGAGTTCAATCAAGGAATCCACGCTGGAAGGAACCTCCCGGGAGAGAATCTCATCCTTTACCTCTGCGCGGAAACCCTCCAGAAGACGAGCGAGCAAGGCCGGCTCGTTCCAGCCACTGGAGACAGCAAGAGTGCGAAACTCAATAGAGTAGTCTGTTATGGATCGATTGCCTTGACATAGGGAAGACAGGGCCCTGGAAGCCTCCTCCCCAAAAACAGATCGATCAAAAACCCGTATCATCTCCTCCTTAAAGTCTTGATACTGGTTAGTACACTCAGCCCTTGCCTCCCAGATTGCCGTGCCCCACTCACGAGCCCGTCCAATAAGGAGAGATATGACGTAGGCGACACGAGCAGTGCTCCTGGAGTAAGTGTTGGGCTGGAGAGAAAACACAATATCACACTGGGTGAGGAACGAGCGGCATTCAGTGGGCTCCCCAGAGTAACACGGCGGGTTATTGATTCTGGGCTCCGGAGATTCGAAAGCCCTGGAAGTGGCCGGTGGATCGAGGCGGAGATGGTGAACCTGTTCTGTGAGGTTGGAGACTTGGGTGGCCAGGGTCTCAACGGCATGTCGAGCAGCAGACAATTCCTGCTTGTGTCTGCCTAGCATCGCTCCCTGGATCTCGACGGCTGAGTGGAGAGGATCCGAAGTCGCTGGGTCCATTCTTGGTCGGATTCTTCTGTTACGGTGCGTGAATGAGGACCCAAAAGCGAATCAACTTAAACAGAGCTTCTTTAATTACCAAACATAGGTAGGCTCAGATGGACCGGCAGATTCCGACAGGACAGGACAAGGTTACAGCAAACATGACGACAGTCTGGTTCAGGCATGAATGACACAAACAAACAAGAATCCGACAAGGACAGGAGCAGAAACAGAGAGAGATATAGGGACCTAATCAGAGGGAAAAAAGGGAACAGGTGGGGAACGGGGTGAATGGGTAGTTAGAGGAGACAAGGGACAGCTGGGGGAAAGCGGGGGAGAAAAGGTAACCTAACACGACCAGCAGAGGGAGACAGGGTGAAGGGAAAGGACAGAGACAAGACAACATGACAGTACATGACAAGTAGAGTATACCTACACTACCCAGGCTCCTCATGGCTAGGGCAGGCCCAGCATGGCTTATATGACCACAAACATGTCAATGATTTGCCCAGCTGTAGCTGAGTAATGCACTGTTTCATGTGCAATTGCACTGTGTTTGATGTGGGGGCAGTGGCAACCCATCAATTAAGACCTGTTTTGAGCCCCACATTTTTAGCAAAAAAATATTATTATGATTTATACAAATGAAAATGAAAAATGAATAATGCCGTATACAAACATGGTCTCTTTTTTGCTTTCTTGAGTAAGGCAGCTCCAAAATGCAGGCATTTCAGCCTAGCTCAGGTAATGTTCTCTAGTTGTGCCGTGATTGGCTCAGTTTTCTGTCACTCATGGGGACACTACGTCACTGCCAAATCTAAGGGTAGAGCTCGAAAATTCTACAGTAGCTTTGATTGGACTGATCATGTCAACATCATACTTTCAAAATCTTAGCTAGCAAATTCAACAATGAGTGTTTCAGAAGCATTGCAAAGTAATCACTAGCCTGCTATTCAGTGGAGTGGTTGTATGGTCCCAAGTACGGGTTTATTCATGCTTCAAATTATAAACATTCAACATTGGCCATGCTGTCAATCCAGCATGATTTCTACCACGCTCAAAACAACTGTTGACTCGGAACTGAGAAATCTGACTTCAGTGAGTTCAAGACAACTGGGAACTTGGGAAAAAACGAGTTCTGGCTGTGAAAATACGTTCATCCAACTCAGAATTGTAAGTCGGGAACTCAGGCCTCTTTCTAGAGCTATGACCTGAAGATCACTGACGTCATCATGATTCGACCTTATTTATTTCCGAATTCCCAGTTGTCTTGAAAGCACAATTAATCCAGAGAATGCCAGACTTTGATGACAAAGTTTGATGACAAATTTTGCCCATTAAGGACCGCCGAGCCATCTTCCTGTTCAAGTGAGCACAGCACAAAAATGTCTTGTATGCTACTGCATAAGTTATGTAATATGCCAGGGAGATATGTATACTATAGCTAAGAAAGTAATACTAAGTGTATGTTCTGTAGTAAGCTGTTAGTAGCCTCACCCTAATAATTTGGTCTATTTTCCCCTCTTAATTTCAACTAATGTTCTGACTTGGATGTGCACATGTAGCCTTTAACCTGTTTTAGATAAATGTAATCATCAAATATTGTAAGAGCTTTTGTCTGTTTATATACCCCCTTTATTTATCCAACGGTTCTGACTTGGAGTAAGACGGCCCATGTTCTGAATTCTGTCGCTATACATTTCAAAAGTGCTGAACAAATAATCATATTGACTACGTCTGTCCTAGCTCGCTCATTAATGTCTTAATCAAAATTACGGATTGCCTCTTATCCGCTTGTCGTCCCCTTATGCCATAGTTTGTACGTCTCAATTGTCATTAGAAACCACATTTGTTAAAGCAAGTCAGAAATATCAGCTATGTTTTTTTAAGGCAGTAAATGAGGCTGAATGAACTGTTTTTGCTGCCAGATAGGGCTCTGCTGACAGCCAGGTGTAGCAGTGGTAAGGTGTTGGGACAGGTTTATGTAGGCCCTAACAGTTTGTGGGCACCTTTTGTCACTGTTATAGTGCAATTAATGTATTGTTTAGTGTTGTGTTGTGTAGTGGCTTTGATGGCATGCATCCCAATTTTGTGTTTTTTTTGTTTGCCCCACTAAGGTTTACATGCTAAAATCGCCAATGTGTAAGGGCCCTGGTAACTGCAGCAGAATTGAACGTAAAAAACATTGATGTCACTTGTTACATCCACTTCAATCAGTGTAGATGAAGGGGAGGAGACAATTGCCTTGAGACAATTGAGATACAGTGCTTTGCAAAAGTATTCATCCCCCTTGGCATTTTTCCTATTTTATTGCATTTCAACCTGTATTTTTATTTGGACTTCATGTAATGGACATACACAAAATAGTCCAAATTGGTGAAGTGAAATGAAAAAAATTACTTATTTCCAAAAATTCTCAAATATAAATAACTGAAATTTGGTGCATGCATATGTATTCACCCCCTTTGCTATGAAGTCCCTAAATAAGATCTGGTGCTACCAATTACTTTCAGAAGTTACATAATTAGTTAAATAAAGTCCACCTGTGTGCAATCTAAGTGTCACATGATCTGTCACATGATCTCAGTATATATACAGTGCCTTGCGAAAGTATTCGGCCCCCTTGAACTTTGCTACCTTTTGCCACATTTCAGGCTTCAAACATAAAGATATAAAACTGTATTTTTTTTGTGAAGAATCAACAACAAGTGGGACACAATCATGAAGTGGAACAACATTTATTGGATATTTCAAACTTTTTTAACAAATCAAAAACTGAAAAATTGGGCGTGCAAAATTATTCAGCCCCTTTACTTTCAGTGCAGCAAACTCTCTCCAGAAGTTCAGTGAGGATCTATGAATGATCCAATGTTGACCTAAATGACTAATGATGATAAATACAATCCACCTGTGTGTAATCAAGTCTCCGTATAAATGCACCTGCACTGTGATAGTCTCAGAGGTCCGTTAAAAGCGCAGAGAGCATCATGAAGAACAAGGAACACACCAGGCAGGTCCGAGATACTGTTGTGAAGAAGTTTAAAGCCGGATTTGGATACAAAAGGATTTCCCAAGCTTTAAACATCCCAAGGAGCACTGTGCAAGTGATAATATTGAAATGGAAGGAGTATCAGACCACTGCAAATCTACCAAGACCTGGCCGTCCCTCTAAACTTTCAGCTCATACAAGGGGAAGACTGATCAGAGATGCAGCCAAGAGGCCCATGATCACTCTGGATGAACTGCAGAGATCTACAGCTGAGGTGGGAGACTCTGTCCATAGGACAACAATCAGTCGTATATTGCACAAATCTGACCTTTATGGAAGAGTGGCAAGAAGAAAGCCATTTCTTAAAGATATCCATAAAAAGTGTTGTTTAAAGTTTGCCACAAGCCACCTGGGAGACACACCAAACATGGAAGAAGGTGCTCTGGTCAGATGAAACCAAAATTGAACTTTTTGGCAACAATGCAAAACGTTATGTTTGGCGTAAAAGCAATACAGCTGAACACACCATCCCCACTGTCAAACATGGTGGTGGCAGCATCATGGTTTGGGCCTGCTTTTCTTCAGCAGGGACAGGGAAGATGGTTAAAATTGATGGGAAGATGGATGGAGCCAAATACAGGACCATTCTGGAAGAAAACCTGATGGAGTCTGCAAAAGACCTGAGACTGGGACGGAGATTTGTCTTCCAACAAGACAATGATCCAAAACATAAAGCAAAATCTACAATGGAATGGTTCAAAAATAAACATATCCAGGTGTTAGAATGGCCAAGTCAAAGTCCAAACCTGAATCAAACCGCTACAAAGTATTAACTTAAGGGGGCTGAATAATTTTGTACGCCCAATTTTTCAGTTTTTGATTTGTTAAAAAAGTTTGAAATATCCAATAAATGTCGTTCCACTTCATGATTGTGTCCCACTTGTTGTTGATTCTTCACAAAAAAATACAGTTTTATATCTTTATGTTTGAAGCCTGAAATGTGGCAAAAGGTCGCAAAGTTCAAGGGGGCCGAATACTTTCGCAAGGCACTGTATACAGTACCTGTTCTGAAAGGCCCCAGAGTCTGCAACACCACTAAGCAATTGGCACCACCAAGCAATTGGCACCATGAAGACAAGGAGCTCTCCAAACAGGTCAGGGACACAGTTGTGGAGAAGTACAGATCAGGGTTGGGTTATAAAAAAAATATTAGAAACTTTGAACATCCCACAGAGCACCATGAAATCCATTATTAAAAAATGGAAAGAATATACAAACCCCCCCAAAATATATTTTAATTCCAGGTTGTAAGGCAACAAAATAGAAAAAATGCCAAGAGGGGTGAATATTTTTGCAAGCTACTGTATGTATTGTGTATGTGTGCCATTCAGAGGGTGAATGAGCAAGACAAAAGAATGGGGTATGGTAGTAGGCACCAGGTGCACTGGTTTGTGTCAAGAACTGCAACACTGCTGTTTGTTTCATGCTCAACAGTTTCCTGTGTGTATCAAGAATGGTCCACCACCCAATGGACATCCAGCCAACTTGACACCCATTTTGGGAAGCATTGGAGTCAACATGGACCAGCATCCCTGTGGAATGTTTTTGACATCTTGTAGAGTCCATGCCCTGACGAATTAAGGCTGCTCTGAGGGCAAAAGGAGGGGGAAGGTGTTCTTAATGTTTTGTACACTCAGTGTATGTCGTTGTTATGGTGTTGGATGTGATGGGACCTCTGAGGGGCTCAAGGCTCAGTTTGAGAGTAGTATGAATAAAACAGATACTTATGCTCAGAGCACAGGGGTCAATGTTTGGGATGGGCCTACAACATTTTCACAACATTTTTACGAAACGGAACGAAGAAGCAATATGCAGCATGTTAATAATGCTACCATGTCATGGAAATGTGGAGGGCAAAATGGCTGAATGTTCCCTTTTAATCTGCTTTGCAATGGTCCAATAACACTGTACATGTCTGCACTGTACATACTTGCATGTGTTTTAGATGCAAGTAGATTCATGTATAATATACATGAATATTATGTGACCTAGATATTAACCTCCAAAGAAAGCACATTTTTTTTTGGAGATGATTCCCAGATTTGTCTTACAGTATCTGTCTCTAATCACACACACACAGAGAATGGAATGTTGTGCTACAGCAGCTCAGAATTTTTCCGTTGACAGTCCATGAGTGTGCTTGTTGTTCTTGGCCTGTTAGTGGCTCTCTGAGGAGTTATTGTCCTTCTTTTTCTTTGCTCCTATTGGTGGAGCAGAAGGATGCTTTTGACCTGGAAAAGCCTTGACTAAACACAAGGGAACACTTAACGGTGGGACTTATTTCCCGTTGTCACTGTCACTTAAACTCAAATAGAATCGGTATGATATTTGTGTCATCTTTCATCCCCCAAGACCCTTTACTAAATATATGACAATAGATTGAGTAAGAAACATTTGCTAGAAGGTCAAAGAGAATTGTACCATGGAGAATCATTACAAGGCTATTCCAAATGATGTAAATGCCCGGTTTCATTTTGATAGACATTATTCAGGAGACACAATTAAACTGCAGTTTCAGGGGTGTTTATTGTGCATTTAACAGTCCCGTGTACATAAATCTGTCTCTTCATCAGTGTGTTTGTTAACTAATTGAAACAGTCATTGTCATTGACCCAGGAGAACACAGCTGTGTTCTTCAGCCACAAAATGGGACTTTGCTGAGAGACTGCAGACTCTGGGAGACTCAACACAACACAATACTATCAGTTAGTTTAAATGGCCATATCCTCTCTTACCCCTCCCCCGAGTCAGTATCATCCAAGCCTCTCTCCCCTCTCCCCTCTCCGGCCTCTCAAACACACCCAGGCCGGAGGCTGTGCGAGCCACGAACCATACGCATCACCACTTCATTAATTCTCTCTGCTGCCAGTAGTCTGGCCTGGCACTTTAGTAAGAGATGCTTGTGGTTGCTCCCACACTTCTAGAAATACCTTTATCCATTCCAGGGAGGTATGAGGGGTCAGGGGGTCATGACCTTGCTGTCTGGCTAATCCCCATTCCTTCTCCATCTTTACTCCTCAACATGGACATATTTCAGAGCAGATGAAACTTCAGATAAGATGAGAATTCCTCAACTCTCTTTGATGAAATAGTTTGTTGATGAACTAACTACTATGGATTTTTAAAAATGTTTTACTTTTATTTAACTAGGGAAGTCAGTTAAGAACAAATTCTTACATACAATGATGGCCTACTGGGGAACAAGTGCCCAGGGGCAGAAGGACAGATTTTTTGCCTTGTCAGCTCAGGGATTAGATCCGGTAACCTTTCGGTTACCAGCCCAACGCTCTAACAACCAGGCAACCTACCACCCCAATGTTTTCCACAAATGAGGCACGCTCTTCCATTTTCCTGTGTAAAGTACACTATGTGGTATATCTCACATGATGAAGTCTTAGATTTCCTAATCCTAAAGAAAAGATCATGAGTCCAGTGTTCTTGTCATTGCTGTGGTCAAGGAGAGTCCACTATCCTCCTTTCTAGCCTCTATCCACCCGCCTCTGAGCCAAAGGTAGTAATGTAGTGGCATTGACACATACTGTATGAATGGGCAATTGTGGCTAATATTGGAGTGGTGGTGACGGTAGAAGTTTGGAGTTTGGACACTGCCCTTGTTTGTGCCCTCTGACAGTCCAAGGAAAGGTGACCTCCATCATTCACAGGAACTCAAGTTCCATCGTTCACCCTGTCAAAAGATACAAGGCCTTAATCCACATTATTTAAGGAATCTAATATGTTGTTTATCATTATCTGTTGATGATTTGTGCAAGCACTGTATCATTCTTAAATACATGTCAGGTATGATTATAGTGAGTCATGGCTGACATTCTAGGGAAATAGTTTCTAAAAATACTGAAAATAGACTCATTCACTTCTGGTTTCAATGTTTTGATAGGAACATAATGTTGCCTACAGGGATAATCTATAACAAACATGTGTGTAGCAGTGAAGGTTGTTCTACCCTACAGTCTTTTCCTGTATCTGAGTAACATTGAAATTGATGTACAGTAATGTAGGGTATAGTTTTCCCCGAGGTTGTTTTGGGCCTCTTGACCTGCTAGGGAGGCCTTGCTTAATGGGAATGCTTTTGATATCCTCGCACACGCACGCACACACACACTGTCAGTGCGGGTCCTGACTTCCACAGCTGCACTCACCCCCCATCCTGTCCACCCCCCATGATCTCCCCAGCTCTCCCACTGGCCTTTGCTCTCTCTCAATAACCTACATAACACCCAGCATGGGTGAGCAACATCCAGTCACGGCCCTGTGTAGCTGTAGAGAGCTGCGGAGAACCTTCATCCCAGAGGCAGGTGTGGATTCCCTGAGGTCAAGACTCCTGAGAGTGCTGGCTGAGCCAACAGTCCAGTGTACTTATTTACCCAGAATACTTAGATCAGCCACAGGGGAGAGAGTGGGGGCTCTCAGGGCCTCTCCAATGACACATCTAAACACAGTGCAGTCAGATGTGTCCGCTCTCACCCTGCCTGGCCTGCTGTCAACCCCACTACCCCCCACTGTACTGCACTCTATGTTTGTTTGACTGCTGTGTTGATGGTCAAAAGAGCTGAGTTTCTACTAGCACTGTCCTCTTGTCTCATTTCTGCTACAGGGTGCGACAAATACTCAACGCCATGCAAGAGCTGAAGCTTACTTCTGCCAAAAGTTGATGATAGATCTATGACTTTGTGGTGGATTTGGTGCGCAGAGATGACAGGAGCGATAACTTCCTCACACGTTAACCACAGTGTTTCCTCTGAAAAGAGAGACAAATGAGGAGCACATTGAGTACATCATCTGATATTTTACAGTACCATATGTTTTGCACTGAAAAAGGCAGAAATAACTGTATGAATTGTAAAAAATATAATCAGCTCTGCAGCTTGCAGGCAGAGGTCAACAGTGCCAGTATAGCTTTGTTCTCGTGAACATATCTGGCATGTACACTACAAAAAGTGTGCCTCCATTTATCTCTTCTCACATGGCTACATGCCCTGGGTTCAATGAGCCACACAGGCATTCCACATTACTGTGGTCCTGCTCACCCTCAGTAATGCTCTGTAAACGCTTACTGTTGGAAGATGTCAATTAGCACCAGGGTGTGAGGAGTTATTGTCCCATAGCTGGAGCCGGCCGCGTGACTCCCACATACTGCCAGGATGCTGAGGTATCAGGACCATGGTGATGACTCAGGACCACAGGCACCACTCACAACACCCTCCACCCCGTCATAATGTGACTCTTTCTCATGGTACCCCCATTCATATTTTAGCTCTCCGACATCACTCTCCCTAACTATTAAGCTATGCTGCACCCCAAGACCAAGAACAATATAAAATCAACATTTAAGAAGGGTGTGAGGGTTTCTGTGTTTTTATTGCCTATCTCGCTCTATAAGAAGTTAGATTTATAGGGTCATCACAGTGGAGTCACTTTCATGTAGCTACAGATCATTTGAAAGAATAATTACATTCCCCTGAGGAGGTTCATGGTGTCAGATAGACATATTCTACAGATTTATATGGTTGTAGATTCACAGCAGAGGTGTTGTTCATGGTTAAATTGAAGGCACTACACTGTCTCTGGCTGCTGTAATTCAGAGGGCTGTGGTTGGGTCTGACGGCCTGGGTAAAGGAGAATAAACAAAGAGCCTGGTGCAGGGCTGAAACTGTGCAGCTGGCTGTGTGAAAATTAAAGGTCAAGTATAATTTTATTTCCATCTAGCAAATATTTCAAAACATAGAAATGCAAGGGTATGTTCTTCTCTTTAAACAACCTCATATCGAGAAAATAGGCACGAAGAAAGCCTTGTAGGCATGAAGAAAGCCTTGTAGGCATGAAGAAAGCCTTGTAGATGTGTATTTTAAAGAAGAGGAAATGCCATTATTTAAAGGCCAACCCTGCTCTCGCGTCATTCACGTGAGAACCCACGTCAGCCTGTAGTTGGAGTGGACTATAGTTGGAGTGGGCTATAGTTGGAGTGGGCTATAGTTGGAGTGGGCTATAGTTGGAGGTGGCTATAGTTGGATTGGGCTATAGTTGGAGTGGGCTATAATTGGAGTGGGCTATAGTTGGAGTGGGCTATAGTTGGAGGTGGCTATAGTTGGATTGGGCTATAGTTGGAGTGGGCTATAGTTGGAGTGGGCTATAGTTGGGGTGGGCTATAGTTGGGGTGGGCTATAGTTGGAGTGGGCAATAGTTGGAGTGGGCTATAGTTGGAGTGGGCTATAGTCGGAGTGGGCTATAGTTGGATTGATCATGTCTGCATCACACAGGGAACGGAGGCCAATGAACCCTCGTTATAGTTTCGTCCTCTGTGTCCTGCCTCTTCAGAAGTTATATACACTTAACTCAATCACTGATTTTTTTAGATACTCTGATTTTCCTTGGGAAGTGATGAGATTCCTGTTTTTGAACTATGTGTCTCCTGCTGAACAGCTTCCAGGAAACATAGTAGTTTTAAAATATTGTACATTGTGTCTCCTTGTCTGTGGAGTTTCTGGAAGTCCACCTCTTCCTCCCATCCCCTCGGGAGCTGTTAAAACCCTGGTTTCTAAAATTAAACGCAAACAGTTTGCTCTGAATCAAATTTATCAACGAAAAGACATCGTTCAAAGCCTCGGGTGAGATAAGACTCATACTAACGTCATGGTTACTGCTAGCACATCACAAATAACATGAACAGTCCAAGAGCATATCTCTCATTTGAACTCATGATCTTCCGCTCAGGAGACATAGTATAGCTGTACATAAAAGAAAACATGTGACTCTTTCAGAATTATTATGCACATACTTATGGATTTGGTACTGAGTGAAAATACAAGCCATAGATAGAGTGGGTTTTATTTTACCAGGCAAGTCAGTTAAGAACAAATTCTTATTTTCAATGACGGGGGCAGAACAACAGATTTGTACCTTGTCAGCTCGGGGGTTTGAAATCGCAACCTTCCGGTTACTAGTCCAACGCTCTACCCACTAGGCTACCCTGCCGCTATCGGGCAGGGATCATCAACTAGATTTAGCCCTGGGCCCATTTCTTTTCTTGAGCAGATGGTCGGAGCAAAACATAATCACAAATAATTTGTAGACTACAAGAAGCCCAAACAGATGTGTTTGACTAAAACATAATCATTTCAAACTTTGCTTACATTTGTATACGATCACGTGTCTCTCTACAACACATTGGGAATATTTGGGATTTTTTTATTTTTATTAAAACAACTTTGAGCTGATTTCCTGGTGTTTTTAGTCTTTTATGTCCAAAACATGAAAAAATAAAAGGAGTGGTTGGCTGTATTGTCAGTACAGGGTACAGGGGTGAGCAAGGAGCACAGACAGAGATTACAGCTGCAACGGGGCAGCATTTCCTGTAGGAAGTGGAGAAAGTGTCGGATGTTTGCGATCTATGGTGTACTTCTCAGCTTCCTCCACAAGTCTGTGTGTGTGTGTGTGTGTGTGTGTGTGTGTGCGCGTGTGTTTGGTTTTACTATCCTTGTGGGGACCAGAAGTCCTCACAAGGATAGTAAAACAAGGACATTTCTGACAAGTGGGGACATTTCGCCGGTCCTCACAACGAAAAAGTATATTTTAGGTTTAGGGGTCAGGTTTACAGTTAGGGTTAGAATTAGGGTTAGGTTTAGGAGTTAGGGCTTAAGGTTAGGGTTAGGTTAAGGGAAATATGATTTTGAATGGTAATCAATTGTTTGGTCCCCACAAGGATAGTCAAACAAACATGTGTGGATGTCAAGGCCAGTGGCCTGCTCTTGGCCAGCCCTGACTCCAGGGCTGGGCCTCCCCTTTCCCTCAAATTCCCCCCCCCCCCCTTTCCCCCATCTCTCCCACGCACACTTACAGGGTCTACCGTGACAACAGGCAATATTCAGCTTGGCCTTTTTCTCAATGTTTTGACAGCCTAAGGAGCCATGCTGATACTTAGTCTACACAGTGAAAGTGGAAAAGTCAGATCATTACATTATTCTTCACATATTTATGAATTTGTGCAGAATTTGTGAATGATTTTTTTTTACCAGGTAAGTTGACTGAGTACACATTCTCAGTTACAGTAATGACCTGGGGAATAGTTACAGGGGAGAGGTGGGAGATGAATGAGCAAATTAGAAGCTGGGGATGATTTGGTGGCCATTATTGGGAATTTAGCCAGGACACCAGGGTTAACACCCCTACTCTTACAATAAATGCCATGGGATCTTTAGTGACCACTGAGATTCAGGAAAACCCATTTAACGTCCCATCTGAAACACAGCACCCTATACACAGGGCAATGTCCCCAATCACTGCCTTGGGGCATTGGGACATTGTTTAAGACCAGAGGAAAGAGTGCCTCCAACTGGCCCTTCAATACCACTTCCAGCAGCATCTGGTCTCTCATCCAGGGACTGACCAGGTCCAAACCCTGCTTAGCTTCAGAGGTAATGCTAGCAGTGGGATGCAGGATGGGATGCTGCTGAACATCATTGTCACCATTGTGGAGGTGTTATTGTCATCATGGGATCAACTGTACAACAGAGTCTATTTGACACTTGGGTGGGTTCTCATCAAGGGGACACATGGCTTCTCATGACCAAGACTGTTTTGTGTGCGTGCAGCTGGGATGCTGTGCAGACCAGAGGCAGTATCTGAGGTGACTCACCTCCCCATGGCCATGAGACACAGGGCAGGGCCAGGGAAGAGGGAAACACACTGGATCCCTGCAGACAATCTCCCGTCTCCCTGCTTTGGTCCAGGATGATGGAGCCACTCTCTGCCCTCCCATTACACATGAACATCACGTTCTAGATGGCTCGATCCTGATGTCCAACGTATCAGCCATGTGAATGTATAGGAATGAGGAGTGTGATGCAACAAACAGGAAAACATCAATCATAGAGTTGGTGATGCAGAGGATGTATTCTGTAGAGAGGGGGTATGACCAATGTATGATCGATGTCAGAATTTCCTTAATAAAGTGAACAAACTGTATCATCTTTCCAGGCAATAAGTAGTCTGTTTAATTCATGTGTATTAGATACTGTATCCATGGTGACAGAGAAATGGAGAGAGACAATAACTTTACAATTTCTCATCCATGGTCCATTCCAGAAGTGGGAAAAACACTACATGCCAACATTTTGTTTGCTGTATTCGAAGCTCTTGCCCTTCCCGCTGCTCTCTGCCTTCAGTCATAACAAACAAGCATGACCCACATCTCTGGCTGGAAAACCCCAGCAACTAAACTCCACAAAAACACATGTTCCCTTCTTCTCCACACAGTCTGAAAAGAAAGACATGACACGAGCGAGATGAGAGAGTTTATACAGAAGGCAGTGTGGTCTACTCCCATGTGGGGACACATGAAAACAGCACATTAAACTCTGTAATAAATGAATGAGCTTTATTTCGTTTTCAAAGCAGAACATAATATGCGGAATGTTTCACCATCCAACTTCCCACCAACTGGAGAACAGTTACATAGAACAACATACACATGAACATGGCTACTGGTTTTCTGCAAGTCTGTTAATCACACACGCACATATGGTACAGACAGACACACGCAGGGTACTGTGGTTTACCAAGTAGACTGCTCATTGTTAATCATGAATAATACAACTGAATGTAAAGATCCATATCCCAGGACACCCCTTTACATTTACCCGTGGCACACACCCCTTCTAACTCTCTATATTCATGGCTCAGAGAGGAGACTGCACAAACATCACCGACAGCTCCACTTGTGATACACCACATTAGCCTATAGATCAGCGAGTGCCACCCCAGCAGCTGTCTGAGTATTCTCCACCAGCTAGACAGGGAAGACTGTGTGTTCTCATTTACAAGGGGCTGTACAATGGATTTAGTCGTTGTGATGATGAACACAGAGCAGGCATCCAGTGTATGTAGTTATCATTGAATGGGTTGTGTACATGTGAAGCATACAGTGCATTGCGAAAGTGTTCGGCCCCCTTGAACTTTGTGACCTTTTGCCACATTTCAGGCTTCAAACATAAAGATATAAAACTGTATTTTTTTTGTGAAGAATCAACAACAAGTGGGACACAATCATGAAGTAGAACGACATTTATTGGATATTTCAAACTTTTTTAACAAATCAAAAACTGAAAAATTGGGCGTGCAAAATTATTCAGCCCCTTTACTTTCAGTGCAGCAAACTCTCTCCAGAAGTTCAGTGAGGATCTCTGAATGATCCAATGTTGACCTAAATGACTAATGATGATAAATACAATCCACCTATGTGTAATCAAGTCTCCGTATAAATGCACCTGCACTGTGATAGTCTCAGAGGTCCGTTAAAAGCGCAGAGAGCATCATGAAGAACAAGGAACACACCAGGCAGGTCCGAGATACTGTTGTGAAGAAGTTTAAAGCCGGATCTGGATACAAAAAGATTTCCCAAGCTTTAAACATCCCAAGGAGCACTGTGCAAGCGATAATATTGAAATGGAAGGAGTATCAGACCACTGCAAATCTACCAAGACCTGGCCGTCCCTCTAAACTTTCAGCTCATACAAGGAGAAGACTGATCAGAGATGCAGCCAAGAGGCCCATGATCACTCTGGATGAACTGCAGAGATCTACAGCTGAGGTGGGAGACTCTGTCCATAGGACAACAATCAGTCGTATATTGCACAAATCTGGCCTTTATGGAAGAGTGGCAAGAAGAAAGCCATTTCTTAAAGATATCCATAAAAAGTGTAGTTTAAAGTTTGCCACAAGCCACCTGGGAGACACACCAAACATGTGGAAGAAGGTGCTCTGGTCAGATGAAACCAAAATTGAACTTTTTGGCAACAATGCAAGACGTTATGTTTGGCGTAAAAGCAACACAGCTCATCACCCTGAACACACCATCCCCACTGTCAAACATGGTGGTGGCAGCATCATGGTTTGGGCCTGCTTTTCTTCAGCAGGGACAGGGAAGATGGTTAAAATTGATGGGAAGATGGATGGAGCCAAATACAGGACCATTCTGGAAGAAAACCTGATGGAGTCTGCAAAAGACCTGAGACTGGGACGGAGATTTGTCTTCCAACAAGACAATGATCCAAAACATAAAGCAAAATCTACAATGGAATGGTTCAAAAATAAACATATCCAGGTGTTAGAATGGCCAAGTCAAAGTCCAGACCTGAATCCAATCGAGAATCTGTGGAAAGAACTGAAAACTGCTGTTCACAAATGCTCTCCATCCAACCTCACTGAGCTCGAGCTGTTTTGCAAGGAGGAATGGGAAAAAATGTGTCTCTCGATGTGCAAAACTGATAGAGACATACCCCAAGCGACTTACAGCTGTAATCGCAGCAAAAGGTGGCGCTACAAAGTACTAACTTAAGGGGGCTGAATAATTTTGCACGCCCAATTTTTCAGTTTTTGATTTGTTAAAAAAGTTTGAAATATCCAATAAATGTCGTTCCACTTCATGATTGTGTCCCACTTGTTGTTGATTCTTCACAAAAAAATACAGTTTTATATCTTTATGTTTGAAGCCTGAAATGTGGCAAAAGGTCGCAAAGTTCAAGGGGGCCGAATACTTTCGCAATGCACTGTAACTGTTGAGCACATGTGAGGTGTGATACAATCAGAAGCTGCAATCGGACTCAAAATACATCCCTTTAATTGGCGTGCATGAAAACAGTCATCTGATTTGTGTCCATGTAGATTCATAGCTCCCTGACATCTGGAAAGTCACTGTCTCAGGAGATCAAATAGTCTTACTAAAGTTAATCAAAACAAAAACAGGAAGCAGAATGAGACAATGAGACAACAGGATACCTAGCGTACTGTCAGCAGCAACAGATTGATGACAACAGGATACCTAGCGTCCTGTCAGCAGCAACAGATTGAAGACAACAGGATACCTAGAGTACTGTCAGCAGCAACAGATTGATGACAACAGGATACCTAGCGTCCTGTCAGCAGCAACAGATTGATGACAACAGGATACCTAGCGTCCTGTCAGCAGCAACAGATTGATGACAACAGGATACCTAGCGTACTGTCAGCAGCAACAGATTGATGACAACAGGATACCTAGCGTACTGTAAGCAGCAACAGACTGATGACAACAGGATACTTAGCGTACTGTCAGCAGCAACAGACAGACAGCAGTAGAAAATAGTATCAGTTATATCAGCCAGGGAAAGAAACTTACCCCTTGTGTACAGAGTGGGAGAAACTCTCATTCTGATTGAGCCGACATACGCAGCGTTTACCGTAAATGCAGTCTCCGCGACCACGGGAACATTGTCTTTAATTGTCAATCGCTCTATAAAGCGGATCTTCAGTGCTACGGATTGAATAGAGCCCTTTCATACTGTGTGCTGTATATTCTCTCAACATATCAGTTGCCCCTAAGAACTCCTTTCAGACCAGTGTTCCCCCAACATGATCCCAGTAATAACCGCCAGTATTACTGTAGCTACGAAATTAAACTTGCCCTGAACACGCAATTAGGGGGCCTTTTCTATATACAATACCCATATATATTTGACCTATTCAATTTCTGTTTCTGACCAATCAGGTACACAAACACAGGGTATTTGGATTATGTTATATTCTTTATGGTGGATAATATCCAGAAGTGGTCTCAACTACAACACTAGTGGATATCCTAAAATATAGAACCTAGTCTCTAGACATACACTCTATGATGAACATTGAAAGTCACAGTATAGGAAGAATATAACTCTTTTTTGTGCTATCTACAGTATTGAGGGAAGCGATCTGAGTACAATAATTGAATGAAAGTGCTTATTTAAAACCTTTTCTTTTTAATTAGTTATGCATTTAGTGAGCACTGTTTACCTAAGGAAATTGTCCGTTTCCATTGTCAGTTCACCTCCTTGTCTATGGAAAGATTGAAGTCTCTTTCCCTCGACAGTGAAGTATTCTAAATAATAGGTTAAATACGTAGGTATAAACATACCAACGTTGGACAGGGATACAAGTTACTAGAAAGCACTTTCAAAACATTATACATTTAAAGGTCTACCAACTCTCAGATTTCCGACATGACAGCCATACAGTTGTAACAGTCTCTTGGTCAGGCTACGAAGGGCCTGCATGTTTAGGATGCCGCCTGTTCACAAGAAGAAAATAGAATATGTCTATTTATTTAAAAAAAGGATTCATATCACTGCATTTGAGCCGTTATTGTATTTTAAAGATGATAAGTAATAAAGATTATTAAGATTAAGTTGATCCTTTTTGAAACATGCCTATTTTATGCCAAGAGAGATATGGAGATATGGTTCAAATAAAATACAAAATCCTTTATGCTTGAGAAACAGACAGGGTTCATGTATCCAATGATAATGCAGGTTATTGTCACAGATAACACACTCTAAGTGGGGGTGTTTAATAATATGGCATGCAGGTGGTGCAGTCAGTAAGAGTCCAATATCAGTTCCTCCAACTCTGAACCATGACCTTTACCCCCTTCAACCCAGTTTAATCAAAAAAAAAGAAACAAAACAAAATCATACATAGGTCAGAAGAGCAAGCCAACAATTGCAATCTTTTTGCTCTCTCTAAGCATGACCACCAAGTTGAAACTTTTCTTTGTTTCATGTTGAAGCGTGGTTGTCCAACCTTGATGAATTTACCCCCGCACCCCCCAAAGATCATTCCCTGCCCTTCCTCCTACCAACTCCCTTTCTTCTTCAGTGCCCTGTGGAAGTGAGGATGCAGGGGTGGGTCTACTCAGCAGGGATTTTCCTCTTGGAGGGGGGGATGAGGTGACCGGGGAGGTCGGCGGGCAACTCGTGCCCCTCCAGTTTGACTTTAATCAGATGATTGGCCAGGGCAAACTCCTCATCATCCAGCATCCCATCCTTATCGATGTCAGCCAGCTTCCAAATCTTCCCTAGCACAGTGTTGGGCAGCTTGGACTTCACCATCTCCTTCTTGGCGTTGGCACCCGTCACTTTCCCATTGACCGGCGACAGAGTGTAGAAGATCTCGTCATACATTGGCTTGTCACGGGCCACCACCCACTCTGCCTCATCGATGCCCTCTCCAGCACCCTCTCCGTAGCCATGGCCAAAGGGCCCGTTGAGGGTACCGTCAAAGGCCCCTCCCTTCACCACCTGCTGGGGTCGGTTGGTCTCCTCCTGCCTGACCAGCACCATGAGGCTGGCGATGTCGTGGGCCAGCATGTCATCCACTGTGTCCAGCAGTTTCATCTTCAGGGGCTGGAACTTGTTCAGGTCATGGGCGTTCAGTTGCTCCTATAAGTGGGAAGAGAGGGCAGAGGTTAGAGTTAAAAAGAGATGTGTTTTCAGAGTCAAGCTGATCTTCGTTGATACATCTTTACAGTCTCTAATGCGTGTGAGGGGGTTGGAACAAGGTACATGACTGTCCTGGTCTGTGCATCAGAGATACATTTGTGACAGAAAGGATCAACATGACTGCTGTTTATTCTCTACTCTGAGCCAAGTCATAATGGTGTTTCTCTCAGTGAGGAAAACAAAGTGCTCATCAGGCCCAGATGGACTGGGGGTGGTTCAGATGTAATGGCTGACCACAGCCAATCAGAAAGGGGCTGTTTGGCCACCATGGCTCAAACCAGTTTGTCCCAGTAGGGCAGACACATTGGTGTGTTAGCTCAGTCAGAAGATTTGTGTTTGCTTGAAAATAGCACAGATAGTGGGCTTTATCCAAAGCAAATCAGGTTCTCTAGGTAAACATGACAATGTGAGTCATGTTTGTAGCCATACTTTTTGGCTCTTATGTATACATGCTATGATGCTGTCCAGCCCATATGCTGCATTATACACTACTGTTCAAAAGTTTGGGGTCACTTAGAAATTTCCTTGTTTTTGAAAGAAAATTATATTTTTTGTCCATTAAAATAAAATAAAATTGATCAGATGCCGAGAAATTGCCATACCATGCAGTGATGCAACTGGTCAGGATGCTCTCGATGGTGCAGCTGTATTACCTTTTAAGGACCTGGGGACCCATGCCAAATCTTTTCAGTGTCTTTAGGGGGAAAAGGTTTTGTAATGCCCTCTTCACGACTGTCTTGGCATGTTTGGACCATGATAGTTCGTTGGTGATGTGGACACCAAGGAACTTGAAACTTTCGTGAATGTTGACCTGTTTAAAGGTTTTGTTCGGCTACCGAGAGCGTTATCACACAGTCATCCAGAGCAGCTGGTGCTCTCGTGCATGCTTCAGTGTTGCTTGCCTCAAAGCGAGCATAAAAGGCATTTAGCTCGTCTGGTAGGCTCACGTCACTGGGCAGCTCGCATCTGTGTTTCCCTTTGTAATCCGTAGTTTTCAAGCCCTGCCACATCTGACGAGCTTCAGAGCCGGTGTAGTAGGATTCAATCTTAATCCTGTATTGACGCTTTGCTTGTTTGATGGTTTGTCTGAGGGCATAGCAGGACTTCTTATAAGCGTCCAGATTAGTCTCCCACTCCTTGAAAGCGGCAGCTCTAGCCTTTAGCTCGATGCGGATGTTGCTTGTAATCCATGGCTTCTGGTTGGGATATGTATGTACAGACACTGTGGGGACGACGTAATCGATTCACTTATTGATGAAGCCGATGACTGAGGTTGTGTACTCCTCCATGCCATTGGAGGAATCCCGGAACATATTCCAGTCTCTGCTAGCAAAACTGTCCTGTAGTGTAGCATCTGCGTCATCTGACCACTTCCATATTGAGCGAGTCACCGGTACTTCCTACTTTAGTTTTTGCTTGTAAGCAGGAATCAGGAGGATAGAATTATAGTCAGATTTGCCAAATGGAGGGCGGGGAGAGCTTTGTATGCATCTCTGTGTGTGGAGTAAAGGTGGTCTAGGATTTTTTTTCTCTGGTTGCACATGTGACATGCTGGTAAAAATGTAATAAAACTGATTTAAGTTTGCCTGCATTAAAGTCCCCGGCCAATAGGAGCGCCGCTTCTGGGTGAGCATTTTCTCCTTTGCTTATGGCCTTATGGAGTTGGTTGAGAGCGGTCTTAGTGCCAGCTTCGTTCTGTGGTGGTAAATAGACGGCTACTAATAATATACAGTAGGCTCCAAAATTACTGGCACCCCACACTGGCAATGTACAAACAATAATTAAAAAAATATCAACAATATAATTAATGAGAAACTCAAAATACCAACATGTGAGAAATACTGTACTTTATTAATGTTTCAAATGGAACCAAACAAAATCATACAATTATTTAATACAAAATAAATTTAACCAAAATCAAGGTTTCATAATATTATTGGCACTCCTCATTTAGCCCTTAGTGCAACCACCTCTGGCAAGGATAACAGCATGGAGTCTTTTCCTGTAATAATTGACAAGGTTAAGGAACACATTTGGGGGGATTTTGGACCATTTCTCTATGCAGATCCTTTCAAGATCCTTCACATTCTTGGGTTTGCACTTACCAACTGCCCTCTTCCACTCAGCCCACAGGTTTTCGATTGGATTGAGGTCTGGCGATTGAGATGGCCATGGCAGAACATTGATTTTGTTGTCACAGAACCATTTCTGTGTGGATCTTGAGGTATGTTTCAGGTCATTGTCTTGTTGGAAAGTCCACCTAAGGCCAAGTCCCAGCCTTCTGGCAGAGGCAACCAAATTGTCAGCCAGAATTGCCTGATACTTGGTAGAATTCATTATGCCATCAATCTTAACCAGTGCCCCTGGACCTCTGGATTTAAAACAGCCCCAAAACATCACTGACCCCCCTCCATATTTCACCGTGGGTATGAGGTGCCTCTCCTTGTATGCATCTCTGTTTCGACGCCAAACATGCCAATGCTGTATCTGACCAAAATGATCAATTATGGTCTCATCTGACCAGAGCACCTTCTTCCAGTCTTAATTTAAATTACGGCAAACTCCAAGTTTGGCAAACTCCAAGCGCTTGCATCTGTGTCTTGGGGTCAGATAGGGCTTTCTTCTGGCAACCCTTCCAAAGAGCCTGTGGATGTGGCGTCTGATGGAGCTTTTTGAAACCTGGTGACCCTAAGACGGCACCAAGGCCTGCAATTCTTTCACAGTGATTCTTGGGGATTTTGTTGCTTCTCTCACCATCCTCCTCCCTATCCTGGGGGGGCAAAATGCATTTGTGTCCTCTATCCGTGAGGTTTTCAACTGTTCCATATCTTTAGAATTTTCTAATAATTGCCCTGACAGTGCTATATTCAATCGTTTGTGGATCTTCTTGTAGCAATTACCAGATTTATGGAGGTCTATGACCCTCTGTCTCTTTTGAACTGCTAGTTCTTTTGTTTTCTTCATGGTGTTGGATGACAGCGGGATATTGCATGTGTGTCACTTCATTTTTATACCCTAATGAAACAGGAAGTGATGTAATGGCTCAATATAGTTCCTTAAGACTTAGATAACTTAAATAAGTGAATTTAATTTGTGGTTTAATTTTGGTAGATGTTATTTACAATAATATTTAAGGGCGCCATTAATTGTGAAACCTTGATTTGGAGGACATTGATTTTTAATTAAATCAATACATTATTTTGGTTGGTTCCATTGAAACATTAATAAAGTACAGTATTTCTCACATGTTGGTATTTAGAGTTTCTCTCTATAATTATATTGTTTATATTTGTTTAAGCATTGTTTGTGCATTGCCAGTCAGGGGTGCCATTAATTTTGGAGACCACTGTAAGCTCTCTTGGTAGATAGTGTGGTCTACAGTAATCATAAGGTACTCTACACCTCAGGCGAGCAATACCTCGAGACTTCTTTGATATTATACATCACGCACCAGCTGTTATTGACAAATACACACACCCCCATCCCTCATCTTACCAGAGGTAGCGTCTCTGTTCTGCCGGTGCATGGAAAATCCTGCTAGCTCTATATTGTCCGTATCGTCGTTCAGCCACGTCTCGGTGAAACATAAAATGTTACAGTTTTTGAAGTCCCGTTGGTAAGATAATCTCAATTGTAGGTCATCAATTTTATTTTCCAATGATTGCATGTTAGCAAGAAGAACGAATGGCAGTGGGAGTTTACTCACTCACCTACGGATTCTCAGAAGGCTGCCCGAATCTGGGCCTGTTACAGTGAAAGCAGGATATTCTTCTCGTCAGACTCGTTAAAGGAAAAAGTTTCCTCCAGTCCGCAGTGATTAATCGCTGTTCTCATGTCCAGAAGTTATTTTCGGCCATAAGAGACTGTAGCAGCAGCATTATGTACACAATAAGTTTAACAAAATGCAAAAAAAAACTAACAAAATAGCACAATTGGTTGGGAGAATGTAAAACGTCAGCCATGTTCTTTGACGCCATCTTAAACACCAGTCTCAACGTCAACAGTGAAGAGGCAACTCCGGGATGCTGGCCTTCTAGGCAGAGTTGCAAAGAAAAAGCCATATTTCAGACTGGCCAATAAAAAGAAAATATTAAGGTGCATTAAAGAACACAGACACTGGACAGGGGAACTCTGCCTAGAAGGCCAGCATCCCGGAGTCGCCTCTTCACTGTTGACGTTGAGACTGGTGTTTTGCGGGTGCTATTTAATGAAGCTGCCTGTTGAGGACTTGTGAGGCTTCTGTTTATCAAACTAGACACTCTAATGTACTTATCCTCTTGCTCAGTTGTGCACTGGGGCCTCCCACTCCTCTTTCTATTCTGGTTTTAGCCAGTTTGAGCTGTTCTGTAAAGGGAGTAGTACACAACGTTGTACGGAGAACTTCAGTTTCTTGGCAATTTCTCGCATGGAATAGCCTTCATTTCTCAGAACAAGAATAGACTGACGAGTTTCAGAAGAAAGTACTTTGTTTCTGGACATTTTGAGCCTGTAATCGAACCCACAAATGCTGATGCTCCAGATACTCAACTAGTCTAAAGAAGGCCAGTTTTATTGCTTCTTAAATCAGAACAACAGTCTTCAGCTGTGCTTCTAATGATCAATTAGCCTTTTAAAATTATAAACTTGGATTAGCTAACACAACGTGCCATTGGAACACAGGAGTGATGGTTGCTGATAATGGGCCTCTGTACGCCTATGTAGATATTCCATTAAAAAATCTGCCATTTCCAGCTACAATAGTCATTTACAATATTAAGCTTGTCTACACTGTATTTCGGATCAATTTGTTGTCATTGTAATGGACAATTTTTTTGTGCTTTTCTTTTAAAAACAAGGACATTTCTAAGTAACCCCAAACATTTGAATGGTAGTGTACATCTACTCTTATACCTTACACAGGAGTGTGTCTATCTCACCTGCATCTTCTTGAGGTTGGGGAAGTCTCCAGGGGAGATCTGGTGTTCTCTCTCAATGCGGCTGTAGATCTCTCCCAGGCTGTTGATCAGCTCCTTCTTCTTGCCCTCCTTTCCAAACACACTTGGCATCTCCTTCTTCAGAGAGCTGATGATGTAGGCATGGACCTACAACAAGACAGCAGAAAACAACAGGACTGGTAATACCAAGTGGGGCAGAGAGACAGTGTTTCCCAAATGCTGGTTCGGGACCAATACAGGGGTTGCTGCCAGCTCCTCTTGGGTCATAGTTTTGTTTATGTGTCTGTTGTGCCACAAAGGGCTCTTTAATGTTTCCCTTAATCTCCCAAAGTCATTGAAAAGAAATGCCTGATATTTTAAACATTCAAACAGGAAGGAAGCACTTAAAGCAGTTTTATGAGGGTGCATGTAGCAGGTACCACATCCGGCTACTCAAGAGGTTCCCTTCCTTAGGGTTTCCTAAAACTGAGAGGGGAAGGCGAAAATAACCGCATCACACAACTGGCTCTCCTGGAGATTTCTGAGACACAATTCACCATGAAAGAAGAAATTCACATGTTACGTATGCTATATCTGAATGCAATACTCTCTCGCTCTCTACCGCACCTGCTGTCTCGACCTCTAGACCGCTCAGCTATGAAAAGCCAACTGACATTTACTCCTGAGGCACTGACCTGTTACACCCTCTACAACCACTGTGATTATTATTTGACCCTGCTGGTCATCTATGAATGTTTGACCATCTTGAAGAACAATCTGGCCTTAAATGGCCATATACTCTTATAATCGCCACCTGGCACAGCCAGAAGAGGACTGGCCCCCCTCACAGCCTGGTTCTTCTCTAGGTTTCTTCCTAGGTTCCTGCTTTTCTAGGGAGTTTTTCCTAACCAGCGTGCTTCTACATCTGCATTGCTTGCTGTTTGGGGTTTTAGACTGGGGTTCTGTATAGCACTTTGTGACATCAGCTGATTGCTGAGATAAGGCATACTAAAAGCGGAAAACAAGTTTCAAGCAGTGAAATGGCAACAGCAACTCAAATCCAAGGCCACA
The DNA here is from genome assembly GCF_045791955.1 of Oncorhynchus clarkii lewisi. NCBI lineage: Eukaryota > Metazoa > Chordata > Actinopteri > Salmoniformes > Salmonidae > Oncorhynchus > Oncorhynchus clarkii. Next base: position 67,044,144 of record NC_092150.1, on the reverse strand, counting down.
ATGTTTTTGTTGATATTTAACAGTTGCTCCAGACATTATTGACTGTGTTCAATGAGGAATAAAAGCAATTTAACAATAGTAGGTGTAGGGGTGAAAATAACGAATTACAAATACTCTCGTTACAGGAATTGAGTACCTTTTCCAAGAACATGTACTTTCTTTTGTATTTTTCAAAAGGCAGCCATTTTACTTTAAAATGTTTTATAGTATTGTACTTCGCTACCTTTTTAAAAACATCTATTAAAGAGTACAAATTTGTAGGCTATTCATAATAGTAGATCATGAGGGCATGGAAAGATTTGGAGAGCCCCTTGAAGGCAGAAAAGAAAATGCTCATTGTTGTTTAGTCAGTGACCAATTAAATAAAATGTCACGCATCGTCGCACCCATACAGGCCAATCAAGCTGTGCATACAAATTGAACGATGATGGTCAAAAGATTTTCAAAAAGTAAAAAAGAACTTAGCTAGTTTAGTTTGAGATAACTAGCTAGCTATGAATGATCAAACATGTTGTTATGGATGGCTTTAGCAGCTAGTATAGCTAGCTATCTAATAGTGTAACTTACGTATGTTAGCGTTAGCCTAGTCTAGCATGCTAATGTTAGCAAGCTATCCTTGCAGCTAAGTTAGCTGTGCATATAACGTTGTTAGTGTACACAATAGGTACAGCTAGACATGGAATCATCTCAACATTAGACAACATTTAGGTCTGAGAACATCTGACCAACTCACTTCAGTCTCAGTATCTGAGAATAACAAGTATGGAATGTCTGGGCTATTGTAATGTCAGTGATATGAAGTTTCCACCTAAAGCAGAATTTGCTGAAATATTAAATATGTGGATGTTTTGTATTTGTAACTATACAGGATTGGTCTACCTGAAGCATCATCTTGCCACAGAGAGCGAGACAGAGCAACAGAGGCAGCATTCATCTGATTAAGAGGATTTTTCTTCATCACTGATGCCCAAAAGGTCACCAGGTACAGGGGAGCTGGATGGGTACCTTGCCTGTGTGTCAGATAAGATGGACTTGCTTCATTCCTTTCCATACAGACAGAAAGGAATTGAACTCTGCTTTCAGATGTGTGTCCCTCAAACTGAACAGAGGCCTGCCTTCCTCGGCCGCCTGTGAGCATCTTTTTAGCTGTGTTAGACTGCTCTGCAAAGAGAGCCAGGACAGATTCTATTCACTTGGAAAATCAGCTCCTGCGAAAACTGAACACCAAGTTCAGAGGTAAGTGAAGGCATTAGAACAGAACCTCTTGGTTTTTGCTCAAGGAACACAACAAAACCTAATGTACATGTAGCCTATATACACTCAAACTGACCAGTTTATTAGGTACACCACTCCATTCACGAAAAGGTATCGCTCCTACAGACGGAGTCACGTGGCCATGGCTTGCTATATAAAGCAGGCAGACAGGCATCAAGGCATTCTGAGTTGCTGTTCGATTGAACGTTAGAATGGGAAAAACGAGTGACCTAAGCAACATCCCTGTGCAACATCCACCAACTTCCCTGTGGAACGTTTCTCACATCTTGTAGAATGCCATGAAGAATTCAGGCTCTTCTGGAGGCAAAGGGGCAACCGACCCTACATTCCCTCCTCTATTTCAGTGGAGTTTGCTCAATCTTTATTTCCATGGTGTTCTGTTGTTGCCTCCAAGGCTAATTTGACATCAAATCCTTTAGGTAGGTCCAATGCCCTTGCACTCCTCATTTGGCCTTGAGAGAGTGAGAGAATAAAAGAAAGAGGGAGTTTGTGAGTGAGGGAAAGAGGGAGTTTGTGAGTGAGGGAAAGAGGGAGTTTGTGAGTGAGGGAAAGAGGGAGTTTGTGAGTGAGGGAAAGAGGGAGTTTGTGAGTGAGGGAAAGAGGGATGGAATGAGTGGGGAAAGTGATTTGTTTATGTACTTGATTTTGTATTGCTTATAATTCATCAATACATGAATTGCTTTGAATGTTTCATGTATTTTTAAATATGAATAGTACTGACAAATCCTTTGTTTTTTTATATACTCGATGTGCCTTGCTGCAACTCAAATAAACAGACTTAGTTAATACTGAACATTAATTTCCTCTCTTCTTTTTTCAATTTATTGCAAGGAAAAAATGATGTGCAACAACATTTAGGTAACCATAGCTATAAGGTCAACATTTTTATTTTAAAGGTATACTACATTACTTTCACTCTGCGTAATATTTAGATGAGCTACTTTTTTACTTTTACTTTAGTTTTTACACTAGTAGTTTTACTTCTACTTGAGCAAAATGTCATTAAAGTAACAGTACTTCTACTTTGGCGGATGGATGAGCACACTGCTGCTGATAGCAGAGGAAGACTACCTCTCTGGTCAGGACAGGAGACAGGACAGGGATCAGGAACCAGGGGACAGGGAATAGGGGGACAGGGGCAGTGGAGGTTGCTAAGGGGAGGACGGCTCATAATAATGACCGGAATGGAGTAAATGGAATGGTATCCTTCCATTTACTCCATTCCAGCCATTATTATGAGCCGTCCTCCCCTCAGCAGCCTCCACTGGACAGGGGGAGGTCGAGGGTGGGTTGCCATCTCCACTCAAAGTGGCCACCTGTCTGGTTGCGATTCCATGGACTGTGGACAAAACACGCATGCAAAGGCAATCACACACCCTTCAGGACATCCTGTTGAACAGCCAGGTACTGTAGAGGAGGGCCCTACAGTACCTGAATTTGTCCAATAGAAACTCTTGGTTTGCTTTGGTTTGTTTCTTAAACGGTAAAAGGTTTCCGTAATGAATACACCCCAGGTCTCGTTGTTATTAGAACAAACACTTCTGATGCTCTCTCAAGGTCTTTCTGCACATAATTCAATACCCCCCCCCCCCCCCCCCCACCTCCCTGCTTGGCTCTACTATCCAACTCACTCTATCCATCCCTCCCCCAGCCACAGATCATGCCTATACACATCTGGATCCAGTTGAATCCTACTGTAAGGTCAGGGACATCCCAGAAATTATGACAAGCTCATCAATTCAAATCAAAATATTTATATAGCCCTTCGTACATCAGCTGATATCTCAAAGTGCTGTACAGAAACCCAGCCTAAAACCCCAAACAGCAAGCAATGCAGGTGTAGAAGCACGGTGGCTAGGAAAATCTCCCTAGAAAGGCCAAAACCTAGGAAGAAACCTAGAGAGGAACCAGGCTATGAGGGGTGGCCAATCCTCCGGCTGTGCAGGGTGGAGATAATAACAGAACATGGCCAATATGTTCAAATGTTCATAAATGACCAGCATGGTCAAATAATAATAATTATCAATTAAACACTCCCCACTGTTTGTGATCACACACCCCCTCTGTTTGTTTAGCTATAGGGCGATAATATTGTACTGCAAATCATGTTTGCCTGTGACACCACAATAATTGGCGGCAACACAATATGGTCACGACTCACGGCTAGGTCACCACAGAGGCAGGGTGGTGTTGGGGTTTATGGCTGTCTGGGAGGGTTATATACTCAGCCATGGGGAGTGAGATTCATCATGAGGCTGAATGTTAATCATCTGATGGTATTGGACACACCCGGAGCCCAAATGACCTGTCTTTATCCTGACCACTGCTGTGATCCCTGGATGCTCGTCCATCAGTCAGCCAGTAGGCCTTGACCACAGAACAACTCACCTTGCAATTTATTTTTCTATCTAGCTTGGAAAAAATTATTCATCAATATAATGACTTATAAAAACTAGTCCTTGTGGAATGATTTCTATTGCTGTAAAATTATCACCATCGCCCAACAGTTTTTTGTTGACTAGTAAAAAAATCAAATAAAAATATTTAGTTTGTTTCCAAACTGCACGATGAGAGTTGTAAAAAAAACAAAAAACCATTCCTGTGTCCTGAGAGAAAACCATGCCCCCCCAAAAATGTAAGTTACATGTGGGCTTGAAGTTAAGGTTTGTCCATGACCAACTGCATCTCAAACCCACTTGCAATCAAGCCTCTATGTCAAGTGAACAGTAGTGACCTATGACTGATAGTTGATGTGGTATGACTTTGGGTTCTCAGTGCCACCAATGCCTTATGACTCTATTAGAGTGTAGCTCAGCTGTGAAGGTACCCAGGTACAGCCACTGTACCAGCCTTCATCTCACCACGCAGTCACATAATGTTCCCCTGGGGAGAGGGTTGGCAGCTCGCTTAGTAGGGGAAGGTTATCGTATCCTAACAAAGTGGGTGTGATTGCACTCATTACTCTTGCATAGTGAGTCTACTGTATTATAGTTCCTGGTCAGTCTGTGTGGTGTCTCTTGAGATTCTATTCCATTCAAAGACCTCTTTAAAAAAATACTATTATTCTCTTTGGAAAAATGACTTAATACTTAATAAAAAGAGAACTTTCTAGTCAGACCAAAATGACATTGTGCTTAGGAGTACTTTCCACTCTTTTCTGAGAGAATGTGTGCGTGCATGTAGTCAGAGCTTACCTTAGCGAGCCGTGCCCTCTTGATGAGGTCGTTGAGCTTCCTGAGGGCAGCGTTGCGGGGCAGTGACTGGATGTCCTTGAACAAGTCCTGCTCCTCCGCCTCAAACAGTTTACGGTTGTCAGGGATGAGCAATGGGTGTGACCAGAACGACCCGATGTAGACACGGATGACCTCAGGCGTGTTGACGATCTTCCCCAGCGACCACATGAGGGCGCCATAAACCCTCATCAGCTGCTGCGTCTCGATCTGGTCAGCCTTGTTTAGAACCACCCGGATCTTGTCTTCGTGGTTCTTCAGGGCCTTGATGACCTCCGAGAACTCGTCTGAGATGTCTAGCTTGTGGGCGTCGAACAGGAGGATGATGCGGTCCACGCGTTCGGCGAACCACTCTAAAACGGCTGCGAAGTCATAGCCTGGAGAGGGGGGGCGAGGGGTAGTGGAGGGAGATAGGCAGGGTCAACAACCGGCAGAACATCAACAGTACAGACTCTTGGAGGGCCAGAGCGATCCAGTGGCATCCAGCTAAGTAACCAGAAGAATGTTGTAAACTTGGGAGGCCTGCTATTGCTCAAGAGGACAAACAGTATGACACGTCATAAATTCCTAAAGACAACAGTTAAAACCACTATCTGAGATAGAGGCTGAACGCCTGAAAAACATGATCCAATGGTCAATCATTTTGTGCCTCTCCCTTTTCTTACCGTTATGCAGTGAGAACAGGATTTCTAAAGCCAATATTAATCTGTCCTGTCCTCACTTAACTATGTCATCACTTCATGCTAATACAGTGGATTGAGGAGAATGAGGGTGCTTTCTTTAACCCCAGTCTGAGGAGCAGGGAAGGACAAGAAGGGGCTGAATGACTCAGCATATGGCTTCATGACCTCCTCCTCTCCTACCCTCAACCTCGCTAGCTGGATAACAGGTTTTACACTAAGCGGGCGACTGACCCACTTTATTCTCCTCCTGCACCTATCTCGCAGCAGCAGATAGGGAGGGAGAGAGAAAGACAGGCATTTCAGGCACGAAGGAGAATTCCCCCAAACAACTGCTAATCTAAATGGAGCAATTAGCGGTCTAATCTGAAGCCAGTGATCCGAGAAGCCCAGAGACGAAGAGAGCTGTCAGGGGAATACAGATTTCAGCTCCAGAGAAATTAAAATGTACTCTAGTCTCTAGAAAGCAGCAGGTGATGAGTACTAATGGATGAGTCCATTATCAAAGCATGTATTCCTAGTCGTGAAAGTAGTTAAGTCTCCCATTGACAAGATATCAGTGGTGGACATGGCTCTCTTATCTGAATGCCATTGAAAGAGGAGTTTCCATTGGATGGGGAGAGTATTGGGAGGCAGACCTGCAGTCAGCCAGTAAGTCAGAGAGTTGACCTTGGGCACCGCACTCTCTCTCTCCGTTCCATTCCTAACTCTAACTGGCTGGGACCCAAGTGGGGAAAATCACACAATAAAAACTAATCATATTAAAAAAGGTTCTGCTCAAAGAGCTTGGCTACAGAAAAATGAATGTGTGTGCTGTAATATAACAATGGGTCAGGGAACCACACACAGCATATGTGACATAGCATTATGAGGAGAATAAAGAAACATACCGTATGAGTACACCTTGAAGAAAACAAAGCATCTGTTTAAAGCAGACATGCAAAAGTTGTTGAATGCAAAACGAGACAATGGAGTGATCTATGAAATTAAAAAGAATAGAAGACAACCCAGGACTTTCATTTCAGGTCTATTGTTTGTGCATAGGCACATCATAGACACAGGAACAACAACCTCAAGCTGTTTGCGCTGAGATGCATTTCAATATCAAGACACATAGCATCTATAAAGTGAAACACCTGTTTCATGGAGCACTTAACCACCCTTCTCCAACCCTATTCCAACTCCAAGGGTGCATGGCAGAGCTCCTCCTTACCTTGGTGCACTTACAGCTGAGGGGAAGACTTCCACAGAACTGGAGAAGGTACTGTACCAGAAGCTGGGATTAGTGTGTTAATGTTGCTCAAATCAGAGGCATGGAATATGGCAGCCAGGGCCATGTTTCCAGGGAAGGATTTTATTCCATGCCGATACAGGATAGAAACGCAGAGGCCTCATCCCTGATGATTTGGCAGTTTCACTATGGGCCTTTATTGTTACCTTCTGTGGGGATAGACAGAACACGTTTCTCACCTTTTCATAGGAGGTATTTTATCATTAGTGGTTACTTGCTACTCCATACCCTTGCTAGTGTTTCTCTAGTTCTCAAGTATATTGACTAGACTTACTATTGACTATGGATCAACTACCGGTATTACCGTAAGGGCTTAAACAGAAATAAACACTCACGGCTCCTTTGCCTTTGGAGCGAAATATAGGCAGCAGTACAGTAAGTCAAAGACCATACGTGAATAATGGGCAGGACAATAAGAGCAGTGAAACTGGTTGGAGGACCATGGCATTATGGCACTGATTTATAACGATGGGGCACAGTAAGCTGTTAATGTCAAGGGACCCAGTTATTTTAAGCCTGGCTTGACGCAGCACTGCAGAAATCCCATAGGGTCTACTGTAGTATAGGCAAGCTGCGTTGGTTAACACTGCGGTTGTTTAAAGTCGGACTTTCACTACAATACCTCCATATGGGCATTTATGATACTCGCTATAGCCGGGTCCATGTTCATTCGCAGCTGTACACAGGAAGAAAGGAGACACAAACAGAGGTGAAAAATGAAATTTATGAAAAGGGGGGGGGGTTCAGAGCTTCAAGTCAACATGGCTATGTGTGGGTGAATGTTGTACATTGTGATAATCATAATACAGTCTAGTAATGAACCTCTCCAGAACTGAAACACAATCAGGGTCCTGACAGAACAGTAAACCAAATGTTGAAGAAAAGAGGTTTTAAAAAAATTACAGGTGGAAATAAGAGCACTCTGTATTCTGCTTGTAGACAGCTCCTGGTATAACTTCTATTTACCAACCCATTGTATTTCAACAAGTTAGGATGACACACAAACAACGAAGACTGCGACCACATTTCCTGTGGGGTTGCTACAGCAACAAGAGAAATAGTAACATTCACACTCTGAGAGACAGGCGTCAGATTCAAGAACAGGCCCCCCCACACAGTTACACATCACACACATAAACACGCCAAGACTCAGCGCACACACACACACACGCATAAACACAGCTATGCTGACTTAAATAAGGTAAGATAAAACCAAAGTGTAGAACAAAGTTAAGTGGGTGAACAGCCATAGCTGAATAAAGTTGAAAGAATTACCATGTTTCAAGTAGTTTAACTATAATTCAAAAGGCACTCGCACATCTGAGCTGAGCAATCTTTTTTGCAGGTGCATGAAAACAGTTGAATAAGATGAGAAAAAATAAGAAACCTGCACACTGCTCTTTATTAAGCCTTAGGTAAAGCTTAAAAAGCAGTGAGAGTAGCAAGAGCAGTGTGCGGGTTTCTTTTTTTTTGGAACCAATCTTCTGTCTGTCTGCTCTGCTACCTAATTAGTTGGAAAGAGTGACACTGTCCTAATGTCCATTCCCAAGTCTATCCAAAGGTAACAAGTGTAAGACACATAAAAAATCAAACTTTCCTCACGTCATTGAATTGCAACCGAACTGAACACACAAACAGCTAGTCAACTAGCGCTGTGACTTTGCCTACACTTGGGCTTCAGAAGCCATAGAAAGGGATTGGAATATCAGATCCAGGAATCTGTCATTTTCCACAGTTCAATGACAGTTCACAAGTAAGGGATAGTCTTCATGTCTTTTCCTAGCACTGTACTTCTGACTCCTGGCCCCTCAGAGGTTTAACTGTGTTACTGGTTGACGTGGGAACGCAGGCTTGGCCCTTGGTTATGAAAATACGCTGCAATCAGACACTTATTCACTTAGGGCAGGTATGCGTCCTGCTGAAGATGACTATTGTGTTGCCTGAAAGGGTGGAAAACCACTCAGTAAATAAATGTAAAAAAAATAAAAAAAGACTGTGCATCTCTGTTAGATTCAAATTAAGTAAGCTGAAAAGTTATGATCAAATGCTTTATAGATTTGAAAGAATTGATACACTCAGTGGACCTTTCAGTGATTGGGACAGATTTTTGTCATGTATGCCTAAACAAATGTCCTCAAACTTTATCTAGCCAGACCCGTACCTCACCGTACCACTTCATTACATTGGGACAACAGGTGCAAGCCATCCAGAATGAGGGAATCTGCTAGGCACAGAATATAACATCATTATTGCTATAATAGACCTGGGCTGGTATTAGTATTTTCCTCAGGATATGAGCATGGTGTAGGAGTCCTGGCCTGGTGTAGTGGAGATCTGAGCGTCCTGGCCCAGCAGAAAGAGAGGCTTCTCTGGGGAGAGAGAGGTGTTGGCTGAGTATCAGTGAAAGCTCCCAGCTGCTAAAACTAACAGCAGCCCTTCTGCCAGGCCAGGCCTCTAATATAGCCCAGAAACTAGAGGATAGAACAGCTCTATAGCAGATATAACACCGCTACACTGGAGATATGTGGTTAAAAAGCTCCAAATCATTTGCTGAATTACTCTTATAAAGCCTTTATTATACTGGGGTCAAATGTTTTTCCCTAAAGGTTAAAAACAGCAGCCTTTATCAGGGTATCCTACTGTAGCGAAAGCTGTCCATAAACTAACCAGTACTCTCTCTCTCTCCATTTGTTTGTGGGCTTAGAGACGTCTCTATTATTGTCCCTTCTGGGCATCCTTACTGAGGTCATTATCCTTCCCATCTGCCAGGTAAGTCTGTGTTTTTAAGAAGTCTGATTCTCTCTCGGCTCAGTTCTAAGCATCCACAGATGGTCACCCACCTTGTACTGATGTGCTACTGTGCTATGACGGGGGGGGAAGGTGTGCAATATACTTGTTTGGAGTGATAAAAAGGCTTCCTGTGGCAACCCTCCCCTGTCCCCATACCCGTGGCCCTGTCCCTAGCCAACTGTTGCCAGGCCTCTGGCATTCTTAGTAGTTTCCAGAGATATGGCCTGTTTACTACTTAGCTACGAGTGGTACTAAAGAGTTCTACTTTCTGTGAGGGACTTGAAAGTATCAAGCAGTACTTGGCCCTCAACTTTAACCTGTTTCAAACTCATTTCACTCTTCCCTAAATGCTTGACACAAGCCATCTTATTAAATTGGTGATTTGTAACAAACATGTTCATGAGTGATGTTATGGAAATGTGTCCACTTATTATGGAATCCTAAGAACATTAACAGGCTGTGAAAAGTATCCTCAGGCCTGTCCACTGCAGTGGTGTACGTAGGATCCTAAGCTGTGCTACTTTATTGAAACAGAAACAAACCTGCATCTGCCAAACCTGCACTACGCGCACTCAGCACTATTAATCCCAGACACGCTCAGGCCAACACGCAGCACAGTGGGAGGGAACAAAACAGCAGCAAATACATGCAGACACATTTGCACCAAAACACACAAACCTGTCTCCTCTAAAAGGATTACAACGCTTGTTAAGCATCTTGTCAACAAGTGACTACAACCTTTCTCCAAATCACATTAGGCCTCATTCAAGGGTTTTTCTTTATTTTTTACTATTTTCTACATTGTAGAATAATAGTGAAGACATCACAACTATGAAAGAACAGATATGGAATCATGTAGTAACCAAAAAAAAGTGTTAAATTAAAATATATTTTATATTTGAGATTCTTCAAAGTAAGCGACCCTTGGCCTTGATGACAACTTTGCACACTCTTGGCATTCTCTCAACCAGCTTCATGAGGAATGCTTTCCAATGAAGGAGTTCCCACATATGCTGAGCACTTGTTGGCGGCTCTTCCTTCACTATGCAGTCCAACTTATCCCAACCCATCTCAATTGGGTTGAGGTTGGGTGATTGTGGGGGCCAGGTCATCTGATGCAGCACTCAATCACTCTCCTTTTTTTTGTCAAATAGCCCTTACACAGCCTGGAGGTGTGTTTTTGGTCATTGTTCTGTTGAAAAACAAATGATAGTCAAATATTGCTGCAGAATGCTGTGGTAGCCATGCTGGTTAAGTGTGCCTTTTATTCAAAATAAATCGCTGACAGTGTCACCAGCAAAGCACCCCCACACCATCACACCTCCTCCTCCATGCTTCACGGTGGGAACCACACATGCGGAGATGCTCCGTTCACCTACTCTGCGTGTCACAAAGACACAGCGGTTGGAACCAAAAATCTCAAGTTTGGACTCATCAAACCAAAGGACAGATTTCCACCAGTCTAATGTCCATTTATTGTGTTTCTTAGCCCAAGCAAGTCTCTTCTTCTTATTGGTGTCCTTTAGTAGAGTTTCTTTGCAGCAATTTGACCATGAAGGCCTGATTCACGCAGTCTCCTATGACCAGCTAATGTTGAGATGTGTCTATTACTTGAACTCTGTGAAGCATTTATTTGGACTGCAATCTGAGGTGCAGTTAATTGTTGATTTCTGAGGCTGGTAACTCGAACTAACTTATCCTCTGCAGCAGAGGATCTTTCCTGTGGCGATCTTCATGAGAGCCAGTTTCGTAATAGCGCTTGATGGTTTTAGTGACTGCACTTCAAGAAACTTTAAAAGTTCTTGAAATTTTTGGGATTTACTGATCTTCATGTCTTAAAGTAATGATGGACTGTCGTTTCTATTTGCTTATTTGAGCTGTTCTTGCCATAATATGGACATAGGTATTTTTACCAAATAGGGCTATCGTCTGCATACCACCCCTACCTTATCACAACACAACTGATTGGCTCAAATGCATTAAGGAAAGAAATCCCACAAATTAACTTTTAACATGGCACACCTGTTAATTGAAAGGCATTCCAGGTGACTACCTCATGAAGCTGGTTGAGAGAATGCTAAGAGTGTGCAAAGATCAAAGCTGTCGTCAAGGCAAAGGGTGGCTACTTTGAAGAATCTCAAATATATTTTTATATGAACACTTTTTTGGTTATTTCATAGTTGATGTCTTCACTATTATTCTTCAATGTCAAACATAGTAAAAATAAAGTACAACCCTTGAATGAGTAGGTGTGTCCAAACTTTTGACTGGTACTGTATAACATTCTTATTTTCAATAAAAGTGACTCCAAAATGACAATACATTATTTACCATTAATTTCTATTGGGCACAATATCATCTGAAACACAACCAAAACAAACAGCAAATGCATCCAACACATGTGTAAGTAACAAGCTTGATGTCGTCACTGTGTGCTGTGAATATGGGACCAAATGCTTAACCTTTTAATACACAAGTGAATTTGTCCCAATACTTTTGCTCCCCTAAAATGGGGGGACTACGTACAAAAAGTGCCTTCATTTCTAAACGGTTCACCTGATATGGATGAAAATTCCCCAAATATTATAGCTAATAGTATAGAGCCCAAAGAAGAAAAATTATTCACTGTCTCAATAATTACAGAGGGCAATGTGGCTGGTCAGCCTATGGCAGCCTGCTAGGATAACAGTGATAAGCACCATATCTGTCCACTGCAGAGTCCTGATGTCCTTGTTGATAAGAAGGCTGGAACACTGTGACATCATGGTGACATTGATCACTACTCCACTGTCCACTCTGCCATCCTCAGAAACACACAGAGCCATTCAGAATTGCAGACGACATAACTGCAGGTATATGTACATACTGTACTTTGCAGCATTGGAAGCACTATGAGAGTCATAAGTGATATAAAACCCTGATTTTTTTATAAGGATTAACCAGAGTGTACTCAGACTGCCATACAATGGTCTTCACTGTTCAATGGAATTCATGTGGAAAGAGCTGGTGGGCCATGTTACACTTAAGTGATAATTCCTGAGAAGCTGGTGTTTGTAGGATATATTGGCACGGGTGTTGGCAAACCGTGCCAATATATCCCCCAAACACTGGCTTCTCTGGAATTATCACTTTTATACAGCAGGTTACCAACATATTCAAATAATGCTAAACATATTTTAATTAAAAACGTTATTTTTAGGAATGTATTCGTACTATTTCATCCTTCCACAAGATATAGTCCCAACACAAATCTAGGGTTGCTACCCAAGCCGGCTGGTCGACCCAGTCATTCAGTCTTTCTTTCCTGTATCTATGGACGCAACCCAGACGTTCGTTCAAAATGTTCCATTGCAGTATTGGCTGGCAACGTTCTTATCCCTTGCTTGCTAGCTAGCCAACTAGCTGCATTTGTTTAAGCTGTTTCTAGTGACATTTTTTTGGATACATACATAACAATGAGCTAATGATGAGCGATTTCACCTGGCATAGAAAATGTGATCTCTCGTCAGGACACTGTTGTTCAGAGGAGCTAGCCAACAACACAGCTAACATAATCACTTCAAACTGAAGCTGGAAAGATTTCAAACTAGCTGCACATCATTTTGTTTACCTGTTTTCTATTGAGAGTTATTTGTACAGTTGAAGTCAGAAGTTAACATACAGCAAATACATTTCAAATCAGTTTCACAATTCCTGACATTTAATCCTTGTAAAAATGCCCCGTCTTAAGTCAGTTAGGATCACCACTTTACTTTAAGAATGTGAAATATCAGAATAATAGTAGAGAGAATTTATTTCAGCTTTTATTTCTTTCATCACATTCCCAATGGGTCAGAAGTTTACATACACTCAATTAGTATTTGGTAGCACTGCCTTTAAATTGTTTAACTTGGGTCAAATGTTTTGGGTAGCCTTCCACAAGCTTCCCACAATAGGTTGGGGGAATTTTGGCCCATTCCTCCTAACAGAGCTGGTGTAACTGAGTCAGGTTTTAAGGCCTCCTTGCTCGAACACACCTTTTCAGTTCTGCCCACAAATTCTATGGGATTGAGGTCAGGGCTTTGTGATGGCCACTCCAATACCTTGACTTTGTTGTCCTTATGCCATTTTGCCACAACTTTGGAAGTATGCTTGGGGTCATTGTCCATTTGGAAGACCTAATTGCGACCAACTTTAACTTCCTGACTGATGTCTTCAGATGTTGCCTCAATATATCCACATAACTTTCCTTCCTCATGTTGCCATCTATTTTGAGAAGTGCACCAGTCCCTCCTGCAGTAAAGCACAACCACAACATGATGCTGCCACCCTCGTGCTTCACATTTGGGATGATGTTCTTCGGCTTGCAAGCATCCCCCTTTTTCCTCCAAATATAACGATGGTCATTATGGCCAAACAGTTCTATTTTTGTTTCATCAGACCAGAGGATATTTCTCCAAAAAGTACGATCTTTGTCCCCATGTGCAGTTGCAAACCGTAGAGTGGCTTTTTATGGCGGTTTTGGAGCAGTGGCTTCTTCCTTGCTGAGCGGCCTTTTAGGTTATGTCGATATAGGACTTGTTTTTTACTGTGGATATAGATACTTTTGTACCTGTTTCCTCCAACATCTTCACAAGGTCCTCTGCTGTTGTTCTGGGATTCACTTGCACTTTTCACACCAAAGTATGTTAATCTCTAGGAGACAGAATGCTTCTCCTTCCTGAGCGGTATGATGGCTGCGTGGTCCCATGGTGTTTACACTTGTGTGCTATTGAACGTGGTACCTTCAAGCGTTTGGAAATTGCGCCCAAGGATGAACCAGACGTGTAGAGGTCTACAATTTTTGTCTTGGCTGATTTCTTTTGATTTTCCCATGATGTCAAGTAAAGAGGAACAGGGTTTAAAGGTAGGCCTTGAAATACATCCACAGGTACACCTCCAATTGACTCAAATGGTGTCAATTAGCCTATCAGAAGCTTCTAAAGCCATGACATTTTTATGAAAATGTCCAAGCTATTTAAAGGCGCAGTCAACTTTAGTCTATGTAAACTTCTGACCCACTGGAACTGTGATACAGTGAATTATAAGTGAAATAATCGATCTGTAAACAATTGTTGGAAAAATGACTTGTGTCATGCACAAAGTAGATGTCCTAACCGACTTGCCAAAACTATTGTTGGTTAACAAGACATTTGTGGAGTGGTTGAAAAATCAGTTTTAATGACTCCAACCTAAGTGTATAAAAATGATGCCGATTTATGATTTTGACTGGCTAAGAAAAGCTGCCTACCTATCTGTCTCATCCTGCCTCCCAACACCTTCATTGCTATGGGACAGCTGGAGATCGAATTTGAATATTGAAACAATGTTGCAAATGTCGGAGAGACAGACAGCAAGGTCTGAACAAAACTCCGCTTTTGAAAAACTAAATGTTAGTCTAAAAGAAATGTGAGATACCAGAGACCTCTGTCGTAACCGGCCGCGACGTCTGTGGGGCGACGCACAATTGGCCTAGCGTCGTCCGGGTTAGGGAGGGTTTGGCCGGTAGGGATATCCTTGTCTCATCGCACACCAGCGACTCCTGTGGCGTGCCGGGCGCAGTGCACGCTAACCAAGGTTGCCAGGTGCACAGTGTTTCCTCCGACACATTGGTGCGGCTGGCTTCCGGGTTGGATGCGCGCTGTGTTAATTAAGAAGCAGTGTGGCTTGGTTGGGTTGTGTATCGGAGGACGCATGACTTTCAACCGTAGTCTCTCCCGAGCCCGTACGGGAGTTGTAGCGATGAGACAAGATAGTAGCTACTAACAATTGGATACCACGAAATTGGGGAGAAAAAGGGGTAAAAATTCAACAACAAAAAAACAACAAACAAAAAAATGTGAGATAATGTCTAGATGCTTTTTATAGTAGAGATCAAGTTCAGAAATTGCCTGGCTGGGTTGATGGGGTGAAATGAGACAGTGGATTGCGCAGTTAGATGGAACAGAGTAAAAAGGCATTTTAACATCATAGATTTAGCAGGTGGTAATTTGTGGAATAGACACCGGCTGGAATGCAGTTTTAACCAATCAGCATTCAGGATTAGACCCACCAGTTGTATAAAATCCCATAAACATATCGGTGTCGTATACACTATCTCTCTCTGTGATATCTGGTGTCTTTCAACCCATTATGATTGAACGCAGACTAAAACCCTGCCTCAGCTACATGTTTCACTGTCTTCCTACATGTGGTTTTAAAGGTCAGTCAACGAGAAGCAGGATATCTGAAGCTTTCTTGCTATTTCCACCACAAACATAGAAACCCTGTGGGAATGAAGGTTCAAAAGTGTCCTGGAAAATGCTAATAAAGTAATTACAGAAGTGGCGTAAGAAGTGTGGAAGCCACAATGTTTTGATACAGAACTGGTTACGCAAATCCCTCAGTGGGTTCAACAGCACAGGCCTGGTTTAACGTCACCACATTATCATACAAATATTTTCCTTTGGGAAATTTGTTGTAATGAAGCTAAGAAAACAGAGCTAAAGCCGCCAGCAGTAACAGATGTAGAGTTTTTCAAGGACATACTTTCTTTGCTGCAGACTGTTTTGCACTATCACGATATAGGGAATAGATTAGCAAACAGGCACTGCTAACGTTAGAATACAGCACTACTTTCTCCCAAGTCTTGCTTTTGTACACATTTGCATTATGACTACTTCTGTAGTAGTAAATATAGGGTTTTCAGTCAGATTTCTTTCTTCTCACTATGTTGTGCAATAAAACACTGCTGTGCTTGTGTCTGTAAATGGTTTGATCTCTAACTCCTGAGGGTGACCATCCTGGACGAGAGAGGTGTAGAGAAGTCAAGGGATGGAGGGGTTGGGAGAGAGGTGGAGGGGTTGAGACAGGGGTGGAAGGGTTGAAAGAGGGGTAGAGGGGTTGAGAGAGGGGTTGAGAGAGGGGTAGAGGGGTTGAGACAGGGGTGGAAGGGTTGAGAGAGGGGTCGAGGGGTTGAGAGAGGGGTAGAGGGGTTGAGAGCCATACCTCTGCTGATCCTCTGCTTCTCTCCAGACAGGATACCAGGAGTATCTATCACGCTGATGCTCTCGAGAACAGGGTTGGGAAGCTGGGCACACACAAACCTACAGAACACACAGACATGGCCATAGACATGGTCAGATATATAGCCCAACACTGAAGAATACGGAGCTTACAGGATCAAATCTGACACAGAAAAAGAGGTGGCCGGACATAAGACAAACAGACAGACCGACTCACAGATGGACAAATACAGTATATCACAAAAGTGAGTACACCCCTCACATTTTTGTAAGTGTATCTTTTCATGTGACAACACTGAAGAAATGACACTTTGCTACAATGTAAAGTAGTGAGTGTACAGCTTGTATAACAGTGTACATTTGCTGTCCCCTCAAAATAACTCAACACACAGCCATTAATGTCTAAACCGCTGGCAACAAAAGTGAGTACACCCCTAAGTGAAAATGTCCAAATTGGGCCCAAAGTGTCAATATTTTGTGTGGCCACCATCATTTGCCAGCACTGCCTTAACCCTCTTGGGCATGGAGTTCACCAGAGCTTCACAGGTTGCTACTGCAGTCCTCTTCCACTCCTCCATGACGACATCACGGAGTTAGAGACCTCCACCTTCCGTTTGAGGATGCCCCACAGATGCTCAATAGGGTTTAGGTCTGGAGACATGCTTGGCCAGTCCATCACCTTTACCCTCAGCTTCTTTAGCAAGGCAGAAATCGTCTTGGAGGTGTGTTTGGGGTCGTTATCATGTTGGAATACTGCCCTGCGGCCCAGTCTCCGAAGGGAGGGGATCATGCTCTGCTTCAGTATGTCACAGTACATGTTGGCATTCATGGTTCCCTCAATAAACTGTAACTCCCCAGTGCCGGCAGCACTCATGCAGCCCCAGACCATGACACTCCCACCACCATGCTTGACTGTAGGCAAGACACACTTGTCTTTGTACTCCTCACCTGGTTGCCGCCTCACCTGGTTGCTTGACACCATCTGAACCAAATAAGTTTATCTTGGTCTCATCAGACCACAGGACATGATTCCAGTAATCCATGTCCTTAGTCTGCTTGTCTTCAGCAAACTGTTTGCGGGCTTTCTTGTGCATCATCTTTAGAAGAGGCTTCCTTCTGGGACGACAGCCATGCAGACCAATTTGATGCAGCGTACGGCGTATGGTCTGAGCACTGACAGGCTGACCCCCCACCCCTTCAACCTCTGCAGCAATGCTGGCAGCACTCATACGTCTATTTCCCAAAGACAACCTCTGGATATGACGCTGAGCACGTACACTCAACTTCTTTGGTCGACCATGGCGAGGCCTGTTCTGAGTGGAACCTGTCCAGTTAAACCACTGTATGGTCTTGGCCACCGTGCTACAGCTCAGTTTCAGGGTCTTGGCAATCTTCTTATAGCCCAGGCCATCTTTATGTAGAGCAACAATTATTTTTTTCAGATCCTCAGAGAGTTCTTTGCCATGAGGTGCCATGTTGAACTTCCAGTGAAGGGAGTGTGAGAGCGATGACACCAAATGTAACACACCTGCTCCCCATTCACACCTGAGACCTTGTAACACTAATGAGTCACATAACACCGGGGAGGGAAAATGGCTAATTGGGCCCAATTTGGACATTTTCACTTAGGGGTGTACTCACTTTTGTTGCCAGCGGTTTAGACATTAATGGCTGTGTGTTGAGTTATTTTGAGGGGACAGCAAATGTACACTGTTATACAAGCTGTACACTCACTACTTTACATTGTAGCAAAGTGCCATTTCTTCAGTGTTGTCACATGAAAAGATATACTCAAATATTTACAAAAATGTGAGGGGTGTACTCACTTTTGTGATTTACTGTAGGTATTCTTCATGTAAAATAAAGTATTGACCACTTAGAACCAAATCATACTTCCTAAACCACAGGGGGTTGGTGGCACCTTCATTGGAGGACAGGCTCGTGGGAATGGCTGGAGCGGACTCAGTAGAATGGTATCAAATACACCAAACACATGAGTTTGATGCCATTCCATTCACTCCGTTTCAGCCATTATTATCATTAGCCTCCACTGTCCTAAACATAGTACATGAAAGTGACAATTATTACTGAGGGGAAATGACCGGTCTGGTATAGCCTTTCAAGACAAGCCAAGACTGAGTGAGCTTGGTGTCTTGAAGCATGTGAACTGTTCCCAGAAACATGTGTAATTTTTCTGGGTGGGTCTCAATGGACCTCTTAGACTAAAATATGTTTCATATCCCCCTTTGGTCATTTCAAACTCAAACGGCAAAATAAGACAAATTCAATTGACCAATTTACAGTATAAAGCATATTCTTGAATCTCGATAGTGGTTACTGTAACACAGGAAGGCTGCAGCAGACTAGGATGATGCTGCAGACAGGATGTTAGGCCTCCTCGTCTGCAAGCTGCACCAAGCAGCAGAGGGCTTCTCATGACAGCGTCACATGATCGTTCGCTCACCAATTCAATGACAGCTTTGTCAACCAAATAATGCAACTGTAACATTGGCTGTTTCTTATCTATAAAAAAAAACATGTTCATGCTGATATAGGAAATATATAATTATGTTGGAAATGCAATAGACTAGAATGCCAGATACATAGTTGAGCTATCCTCTGCTCTTTTGATTCTCCTGTTTGCAAACAAACAGCGGCCTTATGCCAAGAACCCTTAAAAAAAAAAGAACTCTTAAGAACCCTTATTTCCACACATATGTTCTCCTCCTTAATATTGTCAGAGCCACCTGCAGAAACCATCACAAGCGCTGTATTCCTATCGTCTCCCTCAGGAAACACGCTGAGCCTTACAGTGGAAACCCCCTGGGTTGATCAGTCGACACAGAGCCTTCAGAAAGTATTCATACCCCTCGACTTATTCCACATGTCTTAAATATAATTGTTCTTCATCCATCTACACACAATACCCCATAATGACAAAGTGAAAAGATGTATATATTTTGATTTTAGGAAATGTATCGAAAATGAAATAGAGAAATATCTAATTTACATAAGTAGTCACACCCCTGAGTCAATACATGTTAGAATCACCTTTGGCAGCATTACAGCTGTGAGTCTTTCTGGTTAAGTCTCTAAGAGCTTTGCACACCTGGTTTGTTCAATATCTGTCCATTATTCTTTTAAAAAATTATTCAAGCTCTTTCTAATTGGTTGTTGATCATTGCTAGACAACCATTTTTAAGTCTTGCCATAGATTTTCAAGCAGATTTAAGTCAAAATTGTCACCCGGCCACTCAAGAACATTTACTGTCTTCTTGGTAAGCAACTCCAGTGTATATTTGGCCTTGTGTTTTAGGTTACTGTCCTGTCTACTGAAAAGTGAATTCAACTCCCAGCGTCTGGTGGAAAGCAGACTGAACCAGGTTTTCCTCTAAGATTTTGCCTGTGCTTAGCTCCATTCTGTTTATTTTTTATCCTGAAAAACTCCAAAGTCTAACAATTACAAGCATACCCAAAACATGATGCAGCCACCACTATGCTTGAAAATATGTAGAGTAGTGCTCAGTAATGTGTTGCATTGGATTTAATCCTTTTTAAATTCAGGCTGTAAAATGTGGAAAATGTCAAGGAGTGTGAATACTTTCTGAAGGCACTGTAAAGAGCAAACAGACCCACTGACAGTCTGCAACTAAGGGAAACCCTGAGCAGTGAGCAGAGTGAAATTCAATCAGAGGTGGAATGTAGAGCATGTGTGGCAGGTTCAGGAGTCTCTGGTCATGATATCATCCTGTGACATGGTAAACACAGCTCAACACAGCAACCGTTGAGAAAGGCTAAACTTAACTTTCACTCTCGCTCCTGTACTCATTCCGCCTCCCTCCCTTTCCTTTCCTCAAGGATGGTGAGTTTCATGCCAACTTTAAACAAAGGAGTATTCCAAAACATATTGGAATTTCAAATCAAATGGTATTCTGAAACTGATTGGAATTCAGCAAGAGCACAGAGAAGCACTCACAAGGATTACTAGAAGAGTTCTAGATAAATATTATAGCATTTGAGCACAGAAAAAAATTAGGGGAACAACAAACTTAAAGCAAATTTGAAGAACTTCTCATGGGGCCTTTAGAGTTTTTTTCACATTCTGTCTGATGCACAAAATTATTTTTTGGGGGAGAAAGATAATAAGATAGTGAATATTTGCCCTGTCATCTAGGATAAGGCCACTAAAAACAACAAGTCATCGTAAAATAAATCAGAAATGTGAGTTTTCATATGCTGTGTAGACGGACTGGCTGACAACATCACAAAAAATATGTTCACACATCGATGTGGCCGGAAGACATGCGTTGTTATGATTCTGAACGGTCAGATAGCTAGCAACAATGACAAGAAGCTGCCATGTGGGGAATCATAGGTGGTTCGTTTTAGTTCACTGTATCTTGTTAGTGTCTTGTTTTGAGGCGTTTTGACTGATATCATGTCTATGCTATGGTTGAAATTCGCTAGCTAGCTAACCAACAACTGTAACAATGCATTTGAGCGATAACAAGTGCTCATTGTGCAAATGTACTTACGTTTTCAATAAACATTTGGAGACTAAATATAGTTTACATGTTGTCAACAGTCTAAGTCAACCCTGTCTGTTTTGCACCATAGTTGTGCACGTGTCGGTTTTGTTGCTAAACAACCAACCCTTCTATAAAAACTTGAGTCATCCAACTAGAATACTATATGTGGACTGCTATAGTCTCACCTGTTGAGAAAGGCGTTTCCGAAGGAGTTGAGCTTCCTAAAGGGTTTCTTGGGGTCGACAACTAGGGCGTTGCCAGGGATCACCCCCTCCGTGTCTCCATGCATCACTGCAATGAAGGAGTCTGTTGTGGGCTCCGGCCCAATCCGCATTCCAGGGAAATCCTGCTCCAACAGGTATCTGGGGAGTAATAGGAGAAATGGATGTCTGTTTATGCATTATTTTATTGTCCACTATCTTAGTTTACATTTTACATTACAGGCCCGGTACACCTACCAGTTACAAAGTAAAATCATACTTAACCATCTTTTTAAAAGAACATACTAACATTGTTGAATTATAGGGTCACGGTCAAGAGTTTCATTGTCAATCAGTCCAAATTGACATTACAGATGTTTAAAAATGTAGTATAATTGTATAGAATGTGCAGAATCCTAGGAATGCACTGAATTGTAAATACTAGTAATTTATAACGGAAGTTGTCCTTTTAAACTACTTTAAACCTTTAAAGCACTAACGGATGTGAGGTCAACCAGCTGATACTCTATATATCCACTCTACACACATCTTGTCATAGGGGTCAACAGTGCCAGCTAGTATGGTCTCTCTGTAGACACTGTTTAAATCCATAATACAGTGCCGCAGGAAATGGCCAACAGTAGATGAGCAGCACTGTCCAGAGCCAGATGTTTAACCTTCCCACAGCTCTGCCACTGAGGCTTCAGTGAGAGGAAGGGAGGCAGAGTGAAACTGGCCTGATGGAGAGCACAGGGACAGCGCACGTGTTAGGAGACAGACCAGAGAGGAAAGAAGGCCTGTGTTCTTTCATAGCACTGAGGAGTCAGCACACACACACACAAACACAGGCCTAGCTCTTTCCCAACAACTCTCCCTACTGCAGCCGCCACATAGGCCTGCAGGTCCTCTATGAACAATGCACACAGGAAACTAAAGACGCTGCCTATGGCCCTATCCTGCAGGACAGTGACATCGCATAGGGTACAAATCACAGAGAAAAGGAGAGTAGCCCAACTAGCCCCGCCCATCTCTTCCTCTATCCCCAAGCCATTAGGTATGTTGTTGTCTTAGGTCTCTCTTTATGTAGTGTTGTCTCTCTTGTCGTGATGTGTTTTGTCCTATATCTTTATTTCATTTATTTGTATTTCAATCCCAGCCCCTGTCCCCGCAGGAGGCCTTTTGCCTTTTGGTAGCCCGTCATTGTAAATAAGAATTTGTTCTTAACTGACTTGCCTAGGTAAAATAAAGGTAAAATAAAAAAGCAATTAGGAGAGGCTAGCTCTAGAAACTCTGACAGTGGACTGGACCATGACAGGAAACCCCACAGGGCACACATTGGTTGAATCAACGACGTTTCCATGTCATTTCAATGAAATTGAACCAATGTGGAATAGATGCTGAATTTACATCTGTGCCCAGTGGGACAAAGCCATCATCGACTTGGCCAGTGCTGAACCTTAGTTGATTAAACATTCAAATGTTTCCAACTTTAGAAATGGACTCCTATTGTGGGTGCACATAGAGTATGGTCTGGCTTTAGCATAAAATATAAGTATAAAGTATAAAAAGTTATTTAGCAAAAAACTAAAGTATCATCATATAGAAAGCTCCTAGATGTGTGATATTTTTATCAGATGGCATGCATATCTAATCCAATCTTGTCCAGGGATTGATATACCTGGAATTTAGCATGTCTGATATCAATCAGAGGATTTCAGGGATTTCTCCCTCTGTCTATACCAAGGGATCACGACCATACCTGGTTACAGAATGTTGTTTGCATGTCACCGTGGATTTTAAAGGCCTGCCTAATTAAGACCAGTTATATGGCCAGATTGAGACAGAACCCTATCAACCAGCCCACACTCAAATGTCATTCTCACCCACACGTTCAAAAGCATGAGAACAAAGCCCTACTATTCAATTACTTAACCCAAACATGATAACTCGTTTGAAAATAAGTACTACAATCTATGAAGGGCTATGAAGTAACAGCGCCCTAAAGCTAATAACTCATTTAGATAGTACAAACTTAAAGGGGATAGGAAGTGAGTGTGTCCCAAAGCTTTTCAGACTTTTAAAGCTGACCATACACAGTAAGTGCTTCCAGTGGCATTCTCTACATGATTCCAGACTAATGTCTCTAACTTATCGCGCCTCTCTATAACTCCTGGACTAGTCGCTCTGGAAACTATTAGTGACAGGTTGCTATAGCAATAAGGGAGCTGATGAGAGGGTTTGGTACCAGCAGGGCTTATCAGTGAGAGGACAGCAGAGGACTGCATCTCACTTCTGACCTTGGGATAGCAGGAAAAGCACTAGTATTCACTGGCATTACTGCACAGCTAGAGGGATTCACTTAGTCTCACCAGTAAAGTTTGGATGTGGAAAACATGCCCCCACAAAAACAATGTTTTCCACATTGACACAGCTGACATTCCTGTGTTATGGGTGTGACTATAGGGGAACATTGCAGATGATTAGTGTAACATGTAATCACAAAATGGCATTGAGGATTACAGGATAGTAATAGGTAGATCTATGTCTATAACTATGCAATACCACTAGATTTCCATAATGTACTTATGTCGTTTTGTAGTCATCTATACCATAATAGGTGAAAGCTAACTCAGCAGGTTGCTCTCTTGTCTGTTGGAATGTCTCATCCCTTCTAAGTCAGACTATGTCAACATTTGACCTGCATCTGCCCAAGGTTGAACAGGAATCCAGTCAAAAAAAACACTAACAGATGTCTCTTTCTAGGATCATTTGTACTACAATAAAAATCAACTTGTTGCATCAAACTCTACATATGCAGTGCCTGCCATGCATGTAACGTCCCCTCTTTGCATATCAGTGCGCAAAACTCACTAGTGTTTTTGCCTACTTACCGGCAACCAAAGCACCCACATTTCAAACACAGACGTACCGTATGAAGCTGGTCTTTCCAGTGGAATACTGCCCCACAAGGAGAACCATGGGCTTGTTGTCGAAGTCGGCATCCTCTAAGGCGGGCGAGTGGAACTCGTGGAATTTGTAGTGTTCCTCCAAGGGTAACAGCTTGGTTTTGTAGAGCTTCTTGAGGCCATCGCTGACTGTCTGAAAGACCTCAGGATCCTTCTTCCTCCTGTCATCGGTACCCAACCAGCTGAACATGATGCAATTCGACAATGGACAATCTTATACTCTATAGGGACCTCTATTGGTGCTTTTTCTATTAAAATAATTCGGATGATCTCTTTCTTATTGGTTTAGTAGATGGTTTGTTTTTTCTTTCAATCAAATATTATGCAGACATATCCTTGAATGGAAAGCGTTCCCCAAGTCTTTACAGGCCAAACACGAGACAAAGATGCACAGACCACTATAAGCCAGTAACTTGACTAGACTCAACACATACTAGTGATCCTAAGTCATTTTTACATGCACATTTACATATCACAGCTAAAAAGCACGATTTTCATTCAAACTGTAGAGGAATCCCAAAAATGATCCACGTATCAAGCTGGCAAATTGTGATGTCGTCTTACATTTGAATTCTGACGCGGTTGAATCTTCAAAATACTGTTCTATATAATATACCTTTTTCGAACCAAATGAAGAAAACAATAATACAGGTATAATATAGCGTAGAATCTTGAGCGGTCACTGGCTTCCACTGGCTTCCCCGGCTTCGTTACTGCAGCATATTTAAATACCAGTCTGACAACGAAATCTAATCCGAAAGGAAATGCCCAACTACTGGCAAAACCCCACCCAGTATTACAGCGACTGAAGGCAGTGATGGCAGCGCCATATTAGCGGATGAGGGACCACTAGCATCTCATTGTTGATGCTCCTCTAGTGGTAATACAACGTAACAAACAATGGGTGATCGCAAAATTGCTATACACATTGTATCAGTCATAAATTGCAAGTTTATGGTTTATAACAATCTTCCATCTTACATTACTAAAGAAAATAGAAAAGATCCATGTCAACATTTCCATATACCTACACATATATTGCTTGTGTCATTTAATATATATATATATATTATATATATATATATATATATATATATATATATATATATATATATATATATATATATATATATACTGGTACGCGCAAATATATAGTGTTGACTTTATATAAAAACATCTTTGTAATAAAATCTTCTCTTTAATAAAAATAGAAAATACAAAAGTGTCACAAAAAAAGTGTCCTTATGATGCAGCCCACAATTGATGGAGAGTACAATGGAACTAAATTGAGGAGAGGATACAACGTAACTGTCTCAAGTCTATTGTAGGCCTACGGTGTAGAATGTACTGTCTACAGTGATGTCAAAAGTTGTAGAGACACAATTGTCCAAATTTAGAGAGAGGGGCAGAGACCATAGCAAGACATCTATCCTTTCCCTTACAGTCTATTCTACATACCAGTATGACACCTGCTGGACAACTTTAAACATACAATAGTTGATGGTTTATGGATTATTCGACGATTGACCACCACTAGATGGTGCAACATGATAATACTTTTTTGATCTGTTAGCTATTTTTTTAAGGTCTGTAAATTCAGTTTAGAATTAAATCGAAGTGAGATTAGTCAATATCAAAAGTACAGCACAATATATAGGATGAATTCGGGAATTGTCAATAAAGATATTTTCTATTGTAATCTATTTGTTCTTTTTTGTCACCAGACCTAGTCCCACCTGTTCAATGGTCACTGCAACTAGCTCTCACAGGCTCACGTCAGAATTAGACATTCATCCATGTTTCTCAAACATAACATTGCAAAGTTGTTGCAAATGTCACATTTCGAAGTGTTTCAGGTTAAGTTTATGCACTACCTCAGAATTTGTTAGGGTTAAGGTTAGGGTTAAGTTTGGGCATTCATTCCGAAAGCTTAAGGTTAGCCAAAAACTCCCAATGGTTAACGTAAGGGTTAAGATTTGGGAAAGGCTTAAAACTAAAAACAACGTTCTATTGCTAGATTCGAATTTACAACCTTTGGAATCAGATGCTGCCACCGGTCCACCATCCCCATCCACAAAAACCTAGCAAAACCGAAACCTACTTGAAGTTAACCTCGCTCACTGTTACCCCTAGTGGCCGGTTTCCACATCGTCTCCCGATATCCTCAGACATTGATGAACGTCGAATACTGGCTGGTATCACGGGTGACCTAGCTGGGTCACCAGTATTATAATACCCCATAACTCTGTAAAAAAAAACTTGAGATTAATTAGGCTGCATGGTTGATTATAGACGATATCTATTACTGGATACATACATTGCAAGTACAATAGACTACAGAACCTTGTACATTATGATTTACACGGTAGGTGGTGCTAAACCCATTCGATTTTATAGATACCCCCAACCGGCTGATTTTTATCGAGCTGGACGGATTCCAGTATAGTACTTCGTAGCTCCAGCGAGTAATCGCTGTGTAACAGCCTACTACCAGTCCCGTCATAGACATTCTCGCAACCAGGGAATGCGTCTGGAGCGAGCGAGCAGCGCTCGAGAAGAGAACCAGAGAATGTGAGAGCAGCGCGCAAAACCACGTCTCCACAACCGACTTTCATAGAATTCCTAGAAATGTGCTTCTCGTAGATTGCCCAGCGCCAATAAAGCGGGGATATCTGCTCCAGTAACTCATAGGAAAATGAAACGGCTTTCCCGAAAGCTGACTTTGGCATTGGTGGTGCTTTGTTGGATTGCTGCACTACTGTATTTGATACTCTTAAGTAGGCAGAAAGTATCGGACCTGGGGACTAAAGATGCACAGTACGGAAAGGTAAGCAACACTATCAGTTCTTATTCGATAATCATTTTACCTATATCACACAATATCACTTCCTATGCACTTAGCAGTTGTGTAGTCTAAACTTGTACCAATATACAGAAGAGTGCTAGGTGCGCGCAGGTAATGCGTGTTTCTAGGAAAATATTTATTGAGGTTTGAGAGGGTGTCAGAATTTCCACGGAGCTATATGCAGAAAGAGTATCACGGCTCCCTCTCTATATTGCTTTCTAGAAGTTTGCAGACTACATACAACCAGTTTTTCCTAACTTTAAAAAAATTCAGGATCGAATGAATTTGTCTGCATACATTATCTATTGCAAAGTGCAGTTTCAAGTGGTTAAAAGTTTCAGGTTTCAGGTTTTAATGTCACACAGTGAAGTACAGTGAAATGCCTTTCTTGCAGGCTCTAAACTCCAAAAATGCAGCAATCAATAGCAATGTAAAACTAAAAATAACATTAGGTTGAACAAAAACACACAATTAATAAAAAAAAAAAGATATAAGAAGAACACGAGAAAGTACGTAAGCATACAATAACAGGTTCAGTCAGTTCCAGTATCATAAAGCATGTACAATGTGCAGGGATACTGGAGTGATAGTTATAGATATGTATAGGGGTAAAGTGACTAGGCATCAGGATACATAATAATGTGTTTATAAGCAGTTTATTGATGTTTAGATGAGATTTCTGTACGTTCCAAAGTGAACAGAAGATACAGTTGTAAGTAATCATATAATATTTAACGGAATAAACATCCGATAGCCTATGAAATGCATCTTGCACAAAGAACAGTCAGAGGCTCACTAAATTGGCATGAACAAAAGTTCCACTATGTTCAAAGTGTAGGCTCCTACATCAGTTATTAAACACTGATACATGAATTCCTATATGAATTTCTCAAATACACGAATTCCTCAATTCCTCAATCTGTTGTTAACATAATTTAAACTCTATCCATGAATTTCTGCCTATTGGCTCTTTATAGCCACCTGGTCTTAGATGTTCTGTACTTGTGTCTGAAAATGCAGCATTATCAGACAATAGGTTCAGTCATTGACTTGTAATAGGTGGTCCCTGTGTGAAAATACATTTTGAATGAGCTGAAGGACACAATGTGATGGAATAACACTGTCTACCTTTACCAAGACAGTCAGACTGGAGCAATTATAGCCATCAAAGATGTAACCTTTTTACAGCCAACACATTTCTATGCCTAATACTCCTGTTTTATAAAGGCAGCTTTAAGGAAACCATTGCCACTCACAAAAAAAATACAGTTTTATATCTTTATGTTTGAAGCCTGAAATGTGGCAAAAGGTCGCAAAGTTCAAGGGGGCCGAATACTTTCGCAAGGCACTGTACCACACATGACTGTATTTGTTAGCGACAGAGACGTGGTTATAAAATTCTTTCCTTATTTTATTATTTACAAAACATAAACATACAAACGCACAAAAAACATCCGCAACACCACCCCTGCCCATATCCACCTGCTCATACCCCCATCTTCAGCGCCTGCATAACTCTCCGCCACATGGCCTCAAACTGCACCACTCTGTTTCTCTTCATCGCCCACACACTTTCAACATTTAGATAATAAAGCAGTTGACCCTTCCATTGTGTTAACGATAGAGGATTGGTTGATTTCCAGTTTTTAAGTATAGCCTTTTTTCAAGATGATTGACGAGAAAAGTATCGTCCAACCCATCGGGTATCTCACTGCACCCTCATATGCCATGTCTTGAAATATGCAGACAGATGGATTAAAAGTACATTTAAATTGTAATACTTTGAACAGCCAACTTTCTAACTCCGCCCATAACATTTGGAGTTTATAGCATTCCCAAAAGGCATGGATTATTGAGTCATTGTTAGTTTACACATAAGACATGACTCTGCCATTGTGCTGTAGATTTTCTGAATTTTGTCCCTTGTGTAATAAATTCTCTACATTCGTATATACTGGATTAAGCGTCCATTTTCGTTTAACTGTCATTTATTTAGTTATTCCCTTCATCAGGGCTCCCGAGTGGCACAGCAGTCTAAGGCACTGCATCTCAGTGCTAGAGGCACCACTACAGACCCTGGTTTGATTCCAGGCTGTATCACAACCGGCTGTGATCGGGAGTCCCATAAGGCGGTGCACAATTGGCCCAGCGTCGTTCGGGTTAGAGGAGGGTTTGGCCAGGGTAGGCCGTCATTGTAAAATAATATTTTTTATTAACTGACTTGCCTAGTTAAATAAAGGTTAAATAAAAATATTGTACCAATATCAGTTATTTTTAAGTCTTGGTTCCAGTAGTTTATATATATTTTAAAGTGATTGTCAGTTGGATAGGGTCTCTGCAAGTTTTTTTTATATCTTACCTATCATATGAATATCCTTTTCTGACTCAAATAGGATTCCCTCAAGTTTGCTAATGTGTCCAATAGATTTCAAATAGAAAGTTCTTCCCTTTTAAAGGCCTGTGGCTTTCACCAACGGAGTACCTAGGCGAATGCTATTATTAAAATGTAACTCTATGACAATACAATACATATATCATAAGGCCTTACTTCAATGGCCTAATTTTAACCTAACACAGTGGTGTTAAGAAACTCCTGGTTTGCAGGTCACATCAGGCCTGCAAGTCACATTATGCTGGCTTGCAAAGTGATGTTTAATTCCTATTGGAATCCAAACACTGTTAAGATATCCAACAGTTGGAATTTACATTCACCCACACCCTGCATTCAGAATGACTGTCAAGGGTTTAAGAAATGTGTTAAGAAGACTGCCTAAACCATTTAAACTGGAACAACCATTTCAGTAACAGTGCAATTAATCTAACTAACTGATTGGATTAGTTTAGAAACATTTGTTATGTATCTATGTGTATCATAAGATTAATCAATCAATCAATCAATGTACAAGCAAAAACACAGATATTAAATCCTAAAAAAATCTCCCTGAAGTAGAACATGCTGAAAACTATAACAATGATTGGTTAGGTTTTGATGGGAATGTTTTACTCTCTAAAATGTAGATTTACTTGACTGTTAATTTCACTATTACAAAGTGAATTTAATTCTGGAATCAACACTAGAAATGTTACACTGAAAAATCAACACTGGCCAATTGAAGGGCCTCTATCAACTGAGTACTGTGAGGACGTTGGTAAAATGAAAAAAAAATGCAGAGTCAGGCGCAGGACACAGTTCTGAGTAATCCTCCAAAGTTTACTCCAAAATAAGTAAGATTCCAACAAGGAACAAATACAATAATCCCAAGCACGAACAACGAGAACCCACATGACAAACAATACAGAGAGGGAAATCAGAGGGTTAATTAAGGAACATATTTAATGGAATGGAAACCAGGTGTGTATGATCAAGACAAAACAAAACGAAAAAGAAACATAGATCGGTGGTGTCGAGAAAGCCGGCGACGTCGACCGCCGAACACCGCCCGAAGAAGGAGAGGGACCAACTTCGGCCGAAGTCGTGACAAGTATGTTTTAGTCTGAGATGGTGTTTGGGTTTCTGGAGTAAAGTTGCAAGTTGGAATGTTCATGCTGATGAGTTTCAACGTTGGGTAAAACATTGAAATAAATCAAAAATATTTTCAAGACGCTGCGTTATGGGTTGAAGACCTGTAAGAAATGATTTGTAGAGTAAGCAGACCAGAAAAATGGGTAGTCTGTGGGAAAGGCTGCTGCACAGATAATAAAACATACATTGTGGGTATCTGTCATTCAAATGCAAATGCAATATTCCCACTCAGTGTACTCTCACCACGTAGTTTATTTTTGTATTACATTTTTCAGGGGGTAGGTCAGCTTTAATACTGCAGATAGAGTGTGGCTTCCATCAATGTAAATGTCTGTATCATTTCCAATTTCCAATATGTAGTTATGGTAAATATACAGTACCAGTCAAAAGTTTGTACACACCTACTTATTCCAGGGTTTTTCTTTCTTTTTACTATTTTCTACTTTACAGAATAATAGATGACATCAAAACTAGGAAATAACACATATGAAATCATGTAATAACCAATAACTAAATAAATCAAAATATATTTATATTTGAGATTCTTCAAAGTAGCCACCCTTTTCCTTGTTGACCGCTTTAAACACTCTTGGCATTCTCTGAACCAGCTTCATGAGGAATGCTTTTCCAACCATCTTGAAGGAGTTCCCACATATGCTGAGCACTTGTTGGCTGCTTTTCCTTCACTCTGAGGTCCAACTCATCCCAATTGGGTTGTGGAGGCCAGGTCATCTGACAGAGCACTCCATCACTCTCCTTCTTGATCAAATAGCCATACACAGCCTGGAGGTGTGTTATGGGTCATAGTTCTGTTGAAAAACAAATAATAGTCCCACTAAGCGCAAACCAGATGGGATGGCGTATCACTGCAGAATGTTGTGGTAGCCATGCTGGTTAAGTGTGCCTTGAATTCTAAATGAATCACTGACAGTGTCACCAGCAAAGCACCATCACACCTCCTTCTCCATGCTTCACGGTGGGAACCACACATGTGGAGATCATATGTTCACCTACTCTGCGTCTCACAAAGACACTACAGTTTGAACCAAAAATCTAACATTTGGACTCATCAGACCAAAGGACAGATATCCACCGGTCTAATGTCCACTGCTCGTATTTTGTCTCTTCTTATTATTGGTGTTCTTTAATAGTGGTTTCTTTGCAGCAATTCGACCACAAAGGCCTGATTGACACAGTCTCCTCTGAACAGTTGATGTTGAGATGTGTCTGTTACTTGAACTCTGAAGCATTTATTTGGGCTGCTATTTCTGAGGCTGGTAACTCTAAGGAACCTATCCTCTGCAGCAGAGGTAATCTGGGTCTTCCTTTCCTGTGGCTGTCATCATGAGAGCCAGTTTCATCATAGCGCTTGATGGTTTTTGAGACTGTACTTGAAGAAACTTTCAAAGTTCTTGAAATGTTCCATATTGACTTACCTTCATGTCTTAAAGTAATGATGGACTGTCATTTCTCTTTGCTTATTTAAGCTGTTCTTGCCATAATATGGACTTGGTCTTTTACCGAACAGGGCTATCTTCTGTATACCACCCCTAGGTTGTTAACACAACTATTTGGCTCAAACTGTAAGGGAGTGCGTACCTGGCGGCAGGGAAGTCAGGCGTAGGAGAGCAAAACTGGGTATTCAACGGGGCAGTTTTATTCATAAAACACCGGAAACCAGAACAATAAACAAATGGGTACAAAACCCGTCGCGCACCAGAGAAAATGTGCACATGCACTTACAATAAACAATTCCGCACAAAGACATGGAGGGTTAAATACACAACATGTAACGAGGGATATTAAGACCAGGTGTGTGAGAAGACAAGACAAAACAAATGGAAAATGAAAAGTGGATTGATGATGGTTAGAAGACCGGCGACGCCGACCGCCGAGCGCCGCCCGAACAAGGAGAGGAACCGACTTCGGCGGAAGTCATGACACAAACACATTAAAAAGGAAAGAAATTCCATAAATGAACCTCTAACATGGTACACCTGTTAATTTAAATGCATTTCAGGTGACTACCTCATGAAGCTGGTTTGAGAGAATGCCAAGAGTGTCCAAAGCTGTCGTCAAGGCAAAAGTTGGCTACTTTGTAGAATCTCAAATATAAAATGTATTTTGATTTGTTTATAACCTTTTTGGTTACTACAGGATTCCATATGTGTTATTTCATAGTTTTGATGTTTTCACTATTATTCTACAATGTAGAAAATAGTAAAAAATAAAGGAAAACTCTTGAATGAGTAGCTGTGTCCAAACTTTTGACTGGTACTGTATATATAAAATATATACTTAAAAAAAATATTTTCCTTTATTATTTTCCCGTAACCCTACCACCCCTCCCCTAATTGGAGTAAACTAATGGACAACAACACTTAGACTTCTACTTCCATAATATAGTATATACATACTATATACATTTTACAGACACAGTATATTTTACAATAGCTATCTTTTGTTTGTTTTTAGTCCCATCCTTCAGCTACCCTCAACCCCTCCCATCTATCTCAGAAGACCATGTAGGTTTGTTTACCTAGCTGCTTTGTGAACAATAAAAGCTGCAGACTGCCTAAGGATATCTATAGCAGAGCATGGATTCATCCTTCCTTTGAAGAACACAGCAGTTTCTCTTCCCCCTCAAGCTCTGTCTTTTGGGGGTCTTTGAGCTATTCCTGATGCAGATTGGGAGCTGTTCTGCAGAGGAAGCTTGTGCAGCACAAAGCACAGATCCCATAGGGGATCTCACTCAGTCTTTTCATCCCCAACGATATACTTTTTTTTTCTGAATCAGTTGTCTGCCGCTAGGCTTTTATTATGCGTCTTACATCTCTTTTTGTGTGGCATTTCAGCAGCACACTTTTCTGAAGCTTAAGTTTGTACGGTGCTTGGCATGTGGTTGAGACTCGCCTGGAGCTGTGTGTGGGGAATCTAACTACTATGTAACCTTAGGATAATTGGGTCATTATTATGTTTTTAAGTTGTACTGTAAACTTAAATGACTCGTAGGATGTATAGCACACGATGATTGTTTTCAGGAGAACAATTCTCATAGACTTGCGTGTGTTTTTCTCAGCCATACTGGGTTCTTCTATTTTTCCCTCTATGTCATAAAATAACCTTACCTTACCTACCTTACCTTCCTCCAGCTCTCAACAACTCTGTTATTTCTCATGTCATGTCTGTTCCCAATGTAACTCTCACCTGGTGAACAAACAAGACAGATGTTCCAATCACAGTGTTCAGCTTTTGTATCACAATGCCAATGACTCCCGAATGCTCTCGTCCACATGATTGGAATGACACATTTCTACCTTGTATGAAATTGAATTTTTGTTATTTTTCCCATTGCTAGTAGAGCAACGAGTGAGAAATAAAATGAGGTCTGAGGATGAAAATGACTGAAGCTGGGAATGAATGTTTTACATGTAAGGATTGCCGCACCACATCTTCAGGATTGGTACAGTAGGTGTTACATGAATGTGCTAGGATTACTGTGGATGGAGTCAAACTATGGGATATTGAGTCATCTTGAAGGGAGCGAGTGTTTGTGCTTATAGAGTAGCCATTGAAAGGAGGCACTGTCCTTGTGCACAAGGTCTTTCATTTTCTCTGACGTGGTGTTTGCACAGTAAGTGTAAAAAGTGAGTGTTATTGTAAGCCTTAGGCAAGCAGGATGGGATCGACTGAAGGAACTATGAAAACACTTAAACACTTATGTTTAAAATATGCAGTGTCTTTTTATTATTTACTCTCAAAGTGTTACCCAAAACCCATCTCCTGTTAAAGAGAAAAACAGTAGCACGCCTCATTTAATATGTGTTAATCATTTTGCTATTCCCAGTTTGATATTGAAAGAAATTGCCTTAGCAGAGGCTGTTAGACTGTTACTCTTAGCTAAGTGCTGTGATAGGGCTGTTTTGCAGTCATTACCATGCCCGGAGGAGTTATTCCCCCTATTATGAGGAGCAGATCAATAAATCATACCATCCTCACACACACACACACATGCATGCAAGCACACACACACACACACACACACACACACACACACACACACACACACACACACACACACACACACACTGCCTGCTTGATAATAACTTTCCCACCCATACAGCATTGTAATGGCACAACACTGCTGCTGCTGAAATGCTGAAACATTCAAACAGGGCTGATGGGATTCTGTCTAGACTATGGAAAAATTATATACATTTATTCTAAATGGGCTGTCAGTTGTAACCAATGTGTTTTTCGCTCTCCCTAGAAGATGTCTGCTTTTGCTGCACATTTGTAATTTTCACCTTTATCTCCCAAGGATTGAGGCATCAATCTTATTTAGTCAGTGCTGCTAGAGCTATTTCTCAATGCGCTAGACAGAGCGAGTGACGTTCTAAAGACAGAATAGTGACAAAGAGCAAATAAAACCATTTAGAGAAGAGAACGCACCACCTTCTTTTTGTTTGAAGTCATTCATGTGAAAGAGTCTGATTTCAACCGGAGTCAGTGAGGAAGATGTTGACAGTGGAGAGGGATCACACACCTAAGTGAAAGGAATAAAGTAACTCGTCACGTTTGGTATTTCCCTGAGAAATTGGTGCCGTAAGGCGCATGGCTTTAGAGCTGAGAATCTGCAGTGAGCTTTCATAGCGTGTCTGTGAACAGAGTTACATCATAGATGATTCATGTAGATGGCCTCACACATGAATCAAACCTGAGACTAAAGCTAAGAGAAAATGAAAAATGAAATTCACCTTCAGGGATTGTTGTTGTTTGTTTGATGATTAAGGATGTATATACACAGTAAAATGATAGTTTATTACATCTCTCTTGTATAGAGGAAAAAGTGTTACCAATTGGATTGCTGAATATGAACATTTTACTTTTGTGTGATGAACAGTTTTTTTTCCCAGAGTGAAAAAAGATGGATATTTCTTCTAACTTTATGAAAGCCCAGCAGATTTCTCTCAACTCAGGCTCAGCTCAAACACTGCCTGAATCTGAGGTTATAATGAAAAGGATTTAGAGGCACACAAAGTCTATACACCTTGCTGGCACATTTGTGTGAATTTAGTTAATATGGGGGGCTATTCAGCTTATTGCCTTTCAGACAATTTCTCTCCCAGCTACCAAAATAACACTCAGAGACCTGTGTCCGGCGAGGAAGCGCCCCAGTTATTAGTTTTTCGGTCTGTTGCCCGCAGCCGCTTTGATAATCTCACCACTGATGTTCTTCTGAAGCCTGCTGGGGGGGGGGGGGGGGGGTCACCTGGAATTTTCTGTTGCTTTATTGTCCCCCCAGCTTGAAAGACATGCTCTATAATTCAATTTGGAGCCCGGGATGCAGTGGCAGCACAGGCAGCAACAGGGAGAGAATTTCTACCATAGAAACCTTGATGCGCTTTTATTGTTTTTTTCATTTTCTTGACCTTAGTAAAGGAGAACATGTTGCATGGCTCTCAGATATTCAGCTGTGTTCGCAATGTCCCCCTCCCCAAATAGATTTTCTAAACTTAACAAAATTAGATTCAAGTAGCCTCTTAGGTGCCTATTCAGCTTGAAACGCAGCACAGGGACCATTATATACTGTACATCCTGCCCTGGAGTGGAGTCACCCACAGGGTTACCAGTTAGAAATGACTCACTGGTATTTCTGTAAGAAGTCTGCACTCCATACATCCAATTTCCATTTCCATTCATTTCAAGTGGACCACATGCAGCAGCCAATCATGGCAAAGTCAACAAGTTGTCAACCAGAACACAGAACCTTAGTAGGCCTGCTAAACCCCAGTGCCTCAGTGATCAAAAGAGGCAAGAGTCAAACTCTCTGACAAACACATTTGGTGTGTTTATGCTGGTTAAAAAAATGGAGAGGTTGCTTTCTCCAGACGCCAAATGCAGAACAGCAAAAAGGGAATCAAAGTGAATATTTAATAGAAACATCAGCCGGCTCAGCTTTCATACAGTATGGTTTAGATGCGATTGATCAAAATCGCTTCCAGTGCTGTGTACCTCAAAGGAGGTTGTTGATTTTTTATTTTTTTGCTCCACTTCTTCAGCATGTTGGAACTAGACCCACTTAGCCCCGGAGATACGGGTTTCCACTGCTACAGTGACAAAATTAAATGACAAACAAATGATTAACTTCATACTCACCCATTTGATTTGCATGGGAATTGAGACATGGGACTGAGAGAGCTATTTATATTATATGTAGGGAACCGTTGGATGTTCGAATGCCATTATGCTTTGGTACAAGGTATGATGGATACGTGAAAATAGCTATAAATGTGTGTGCGTTGGCGATAAAAAGCACTTGTCTGTTCCCGGAAAGGAGGCCTGCTCAGGGAGCACTCAAATAGCCTATTTATGTTTGCTTTGATTTATACTTGACCTCCTGCCACATTTAGACATGCTTTTGACACATACAGTTGAAGTCAGAAGTTTACATACACCTTAGCCAAATACATTTAAACTCAGTTTTTGCACAATTCCTGACATTTAATCCTAGTAAAAATTCAGTGTCTTATGTCGGTTAGGATCACCACTTTATTTTAAGAATGTGAAATGTCAGAATAATAGTAGAGAGAATGAATGCAAACCGTAGTCTGGCTTTTTTATGGCGGTTTTGGAGCAGTGGCTTCTTCCTTGCTGAGCGGCCTTTCAGGATATGTCGATATAGGACTCGTTTTACTGTGGATATAGATACTTTTGTACCTGTTTCCTCCAGCATCTTCACAAGGTACTTTGCTGTTGTTCTGGGATTGATTTGCACTTTTCGCACCAAAGTACGTTCATCATCTGTACAGATGAACGTGGCACCTTCAGGCGTTTGGAAATTGCTCCCAAGGATGAACCAGACATGTGGAGGTCTACAATTTTTTTTCTGTCTTGGTCTTGGCTGATTTCTTTTGATTTTCCCATGCTATCAATCAAAGAGGCACTGAGTTTGAAGGTAGGCCTTGAAATACATCCACAGGTACACCTCCAATTGACTCAAATGATGTCAATTAGCCTATCAGAAGCTTCTAAAGCCATGACATCATCATGGAATTTTCCAAGCTGTTTAAAGGCACAGTCAACTTAGTGTATGTTAACTTCTGACCCAATGGAATTGTGATACAGTGAGTTATAAGTGAAATAATCTGTCTGTAAACAATTGTTGGAAAAATTACTTGTGTCATGCACAAAGTAGATGTCCTGACCGACTTGCCAAAACTATAGTTTGTTAACAAGAAGTTGAAAAACGAGTTTGAATGACTCCAACCTAAGTGTATGTAAACTAACGACTTCAACTGTATATGAAACACGCACGCACACACACACACACACACACACACACACACACACACACACACACACACACACACACACACACACACACACACACACACACACACACACACACACACACACACACAGAAAACAGCACATTCCATGTAACAGCTGCCAGACCAATATCACGTCCTCTTGCTCTCCTCCCACTGCTGCAATGATTCATATGACTGACTGTGTTTTCTCCACCCTGTATTGCGGCAAGCACCATTCCAACATTACCCATTGAAAAAGAGAGAAAGCATTAGACAGAGATAGATTGGTGCAACCAGAAAACAATGTAAAAGGTGGTCGTTGTAGAAGTCCCTTTTTTCACTCTTTGTTGATGACTGCTGATTTACCTGATTGTGTTCCGTCCTTTATAAGATAGTCTTGTCACCAGTATTGACACACCCCTGCTCTGCAGTGTTGGGCTAAATAAACACTGGCTACAGTAGCACCAAATAAGAAATGAAGAGAAGGACAACAGAAGTCAAACAAAGTACAATTTATTAGAACAATTCATGATGATGATGCAATGATACCATTTCCAAGTATCTTGTTTTTCCACCTTAAATCAATGTGGCCCTCGACAAGGGCAGGGATAAAGGCAGTGACTTTTTATTTGATTTATTTTAATTTGATTGATTTGATTTCACCTTTATTTAACCAGGTAGGCAAGTTGAGAACAAGTTCTCATTTACAATTGCGACCTGGCCAAAATAAAGCAAAGCAGTTCGACACATACAACAACACAGAGTTACACATGGAATAAACAAAACATACAGTCAATAATACAGTAGAAAAATAAGTCTATATACAATGTGAGCAAATGAGGTGAGATAAGGGAGGTAAAGGCAATAAATAGGCCATGGTGGCGAAGTAAATACAATATAGCAATTAAAACAATGGAATGGTAGATTTGACAGTAGATGAGTGTGCAAAGTAGAAATACTGGGGTGCAAAGAAGCAAAATAAATAAATACAGTAGAGGAAGAGGTAGTTGTTTGGGCTATTTATAGATTGGCTATGTACAGGTGCAGTGATCTGTGAGCTGCTCTGACAGCTGGTGCTTAAAGCTAGTGAGGGAGGTAAGTGTTTCCAGTTTCAGAGATTTTTGTCGTTCGTTCCAGTCATTGGCAGCAGAGAACTGGAAGGAGAGGCGGCCAAAGGAAGAATTGGCTTTGGGGGTGACAGGTGAGATATACCTTCTGGAGCTCGTGCTTCCGGTGGGTGCAGCTATGGTGACCAACGATCAGAGATAAGGCGGGACTTTACCTAGCAGGGTCTTGTAGATGACCTGGAGCCAGTGGGTTTGGCGACGAGTATGAAGCGAGGGCCAGCCAACTAGAGCATACAGGTCGCAGTGGTGGGTAGTATATGGGGCTTTGGTGACAAAATGGATGGCACTGTGATAGACTGCATCCAATTTGTTGAGTAGGGTGTTGGAGGCTATTTTGTAAATGACTAGGAGAAGGAGGATTACTTTGGCCTACACTGCATAAATCACAGATACAGATGAGGCTTTCTAGTCACACCGACTGTATGAAAAATCCAATGAATTGTATTTTGTGTTGCGTAAGCAAGATTTGACAATCCAATGCCTCTACCCATACTCCTCTGTATTTCTCTGTCTACCCTCTAGTACAGGGACGAGAACACATCACACAGAATAACATTTTCCCTCCCTATGAAATCACCTCGGCACACTGTGCTAACCCTGACCTGGAAGTTGAAAAATGAATGGGCTGTCATCAGCAAGAGGGATGTGCTAACATTCTACAGGTCAGGGCTGCCTCTGCCTGTCATAATGACTGACTGTTTCTGTGATACCCAGGGGGACGGAAACTACACCTACATTGGACCAAACACACATCTATCATTTACCCACCATGCACCATGCCCAGGCACTTTGATATATCTCCCTCTCAATTGTTTCAATTCAATTTAAGTTTTTTTGGGGGCATGGGAAACATATGTTAACATTGCCAAAGTAAGTGAACTAGATAATAAACAAAAGTGAAATCAAAAATCTTATTTAACAGTAAACACACAGTTCCAAAATAATAAAAACATGACCAATCTCTCTCTGTGTCTCTCTCTGTATGTGTGTGTCTCTCTCTCTCTCTCTCTCTCTCTCTCTCTCTCTCTCTCTCTGATGACATCAGAGAAACAACAATGGAGATTGGAGATGATGACACATTATGATTATTATGGTGCAAAGGGCTGAGGCATTAGGCCTAATGTGTGGACCAGTGGGATGATAAATGAGCCTGTCGGTCTCAGGGATAAATTAACCATGCAGGATGTGTGTTATTGGGCTGGAGTGTCCACACCCTCTTAATGTTATTGGTGTCTGGGCCTCCAGCTCGGCCTTGGCACTGATTTGTACTTTATCATTCACTGGTTTATGAGCTATGACCCCCAGCTCTGAATTATACCACCACGTGGACATCTAATAATATCCCTGTGTGTGTGTGTGTGTGTCTTTGTCTGTGTGTGTGCTGTGCAGTCCTGAACATCACATCTGAGACGAGACAGACAAAGATCTGTAAATGAGCTGCTAGGGGTAATCTCATTACCTGGCTAGGAGTCAAAGGAGGCTGTGCAATTACTACCCCATAGCTTTGATACTGTAACTAGGCATGTGCACCTCCTGTGGTACCACCGAGACCATAGACAGACTATGATGAGATTCCCCCTGCTACAGTTTTCCTTTGGTTATCTCTGTTGACGTGTTGCGGTGGTTGAGTTAAGGGGTCTAGGAATAGGACCAACATACACAAACACACATGCCGAGACACAGGGGATGGGGGGGGGGGGGGGTATTAGGATCCAATTACAGCTCCCTCTGTCATCCACAACTCATTAAGACACACTTCCCCGTCTGGGGAGCACCCCTAACTGCCGGGGGTTAAAATGTTGCGCAACTCTGTCGCGGTGTAGCTTACCAACCCTCACTCGTTCCTTCCTTTCCTCACTCCCTCCCTCTCTCCCTCCACCAAGGTATCATGTCCAATTAGGCTGCAAAATCCTCCACATGAAACCTGGCTCTCTGGTGGCTGCCTGCCTGGCTTTCCTGTCTTAACAACCGAGGGGAGGCAAAGGCAGAGTGATGATGACTGGACCAAAGACAGGGGTATTTCTGGAGGACTTGCCTTGCTTGGCAGCCCAGGGGAATTCCAATCTTGAGGCTCGCCTGGTTCTTTCTTGAGTAAAGGACCTTTGGTGGGCTGCTAGGGACCGTTGAGATTTGCACTTATTGCGCTCTGAAATTGAGGCTCAAGCCGCTCAACCTTGTTGTGACAGATCGATTTGCAGGCAGATTTTCTGTGTTGTCCAATAATAATTGAATTCTGTTTGCTGCCTGGGCCATGTTCCCTCCCTGATAAAACACAATAACTTTCCCCAGATTGGTGGCATCATGGGGTGACAGTGGCACTGTGCTGGAGATGACAAAGTGAATATGTGAGCACCAGATTAGCATTTCCTCTGTGGATTCAGCTGTCAACCATCGTAACTCTGAGAAAAACTCTGAAGGCAAAGGATTAATTGGTGATGTGTCAATGTTTTTCTGCAGCTTTTTGGGGAGTTGCATTTTAATGCATTCAGATAACTTCATACAAAGGTAGAGATTATTAAAAAAAGAAAACCGATTTCAACATCTAGTATTGCACACATAAGCCCCTTTTACTACATCAACTTTTAGTGTTGGAAATGTATAACATAAAGAAACAGGCTGTTTTACCAGGGAGCCCTCCCAGACATCTGGTCTAAGTTATACGGATGCTGCTGCACTGTAGCCATTATCATGCTAAGCAGTCTATCTTCAGAAACAGACATCTGCAATTAG
The DNA here is from genome assembly GCF_045791955.1 of Oncorhynchus clarkii lewisi. Classification (NCBI taxonomy): domain Eukaryota; kingdom Metazoa; phylum Chordata; class Actinopteri; order Salmoniformes; family Salmonidae; genus Oncorhynchus; species Oncorhynchus clarkii. The sequence continues at coordinate 67,002,623 of NC_092150.1, read as the reverse complement.
CCACCTCTATTACCGGCTTGGAGGATGCTGTTGTGATTCTTATAAAGTGGCAGGGCATGACATCTCCGCCAGACTGAAAAGGCCTTGAAAGACAGCAGTGTGCTTAAGAGGGAATTCATCCACCGCACGGGTGGACGGACAAATAGCGGACCCTAACGAATCATTACTGTCCTCCTAATGTGGGGAGGACGCCCCACATCTCTCCCCAGGTCTTCACTGTAGTCCTCTCTCCTCTAGGATCTCCCCTATTCTCCCCTGTTCTCTTTCCTCTCTCGCCGCTTCCCGGGTTCTCGTTCTCTTTTCTCTGTCCCCTGTTCTCTCCCCTCTCTTCTCAGTCTCCTCTCACCGGCCAGCAGTGTCCTCTGGGAATAATGAGCTTGGCCAGTTAAGACAGAGGAGCTGATGTGAGCTGCCTTCCCACTGGCTCAGTGGTCATTGCCATGTGTCCTTGTGCTTGTATCGCCTCATTTAGGTTCGAACCCCACCCCCTTCTATCTACTGCATCGTCTCCTCAATGGCTTTGTCTCGTGAAATGATCCTTCTTACGAGCAAAGAAATATCTTTAATCCACCTGTGTTTGACATGAATACGGCCACTAGTCATGTCAGAAAAAATGAATAGGATCCTTGGTTGTTTAATAAGATAATGCTGTTTTTTGACATTATTGCATGATTCCTGTTTCGAACGTCTGTTCTTTATTTATTTAACTAGGCAAGTCAGTTAAAAAAAAATCTTATTTTCAATGACGGCCTAGGAACAGTGGGTTAACTGCCTGTTCAGGGACAGAACGACAGATTTGTACCTTGTCAGCTCAGGGGTTTGAACTTGCAATCTTCTGGTTACTAGTCCAACACTCTAACCACTAGGCTACCCTGCCGCCCCTATTAGGAAGAGACATTGAGAAGGCATGTTAGGTGCAATAAAATTGCTCAGGGAGACAAGTCTGGTAAATATAATGAATCCACAGGACCTTGAGCAGATTCTCTTCGCCAGGTGTAAAAGACACAAACAAGCGCACCATAAAAGAAAAGCCTAGTAGAATTCCCGTCAGTACGGCTCCCTCAGGCTAGCTGTATCTCCCCTGAGTTTCACCTGAGGACTACACAATTCTGTCGTTCTGCTTAATAAGATAAAATATCATTTGTAAAACAGAGAGCCAAGTCCTTGCCACAACCTCCAGCAGGTCCTTCCTGAAGGTGGATTACGTTTCTGGAGTATTGATGCAAAAAGCCATAAGCCAGGGAACATTGTAGGCTGTGTTATTGTCTTGAAGGCCAACAATTACCCTGGCGCTGCCACATTGCATGGAAATCAGATTTAATCACTCAGCATCAGCAGGCAGTGATTCATGGGCCTTCAGTCACAATGTCGGCTGCCTTTTGTTACCCAGCAGGCTGTGAGGACATGAAGGCTTCACCCAGAACCCTCCCCCCCTCCCCCCAGTGTGTTTGTGTGTGGGTATGTGCGTGCGTGCATGTGTGTGTGTGTGTGTGTGTGTGTGTGTGTGTGTGTGTGTGTGTGTATTTGCGAGTGCGTGTTGAGGATTTTTCATTAGGCTCCATTCAAACTGTCATCAGGGGAGAAACTAGCAACCTGCTAGCTTGTTAATCACTAGCATCATCCAGGCTGGTGGGAGTATAGACCTCTGGTTCCCATCAGCCCAAATGGCTGGAGCTGGAGAATCTGGCACATCAGCAAAACAAAACAGAAAATAATAACAGGAAATATGGAAGAGGCTCCAGTTTATGGGTGATTTCAATCTGCTGCCGCTGCACAAAAGAGGGTTTTATTAAACTAGAATTGATACGCCCTCCAGATTCTGCACCAGCAAATTCAGAGGTGTGTGTGCATCGTCTGCGTACCCTGTTTGTCTCTATGGTTGTTGTCATTATGTTGAAGAGTTATTATGAGGATGGGGACTTGCCAAAATGCTGCCATCAATTGTTATGTTTATGACAGTGTAAACCTCATTTCATGTCAAGCAAAAAAGCTGAACATCAGCTTACAGCACAAATTCCACAGTTGGACGCTGCTGTTCTTGCAGTTTCTAAAGTGAACTCTACCCCAGCAAGTTGTTTACAGTGGGGTTTGTGTGATGAGTGGATTTTCTTTTGTTTCAGATCTCAGAGGCAGAATGGGACGACCTCCTGGAAGAGTTTGAAGAGAAGAACTACCTCAACGCCAGGCGTTGGAAACCAGGCCAGGACCCGTACAAACTGTATGCCTTCAACCAGAGAGAGAGTGAGAGGATACCCAGCAACAGAGTTCTCAGAGACACACGCCATTACAGGTAACCTACACAGCACAGCACGCGTACACAGCCCATTAATGTGTGTGTACCTTCATGCACACTCGTATGTGTGTTTAAGTGTGTGAGAAGGCATTTTGTAATTTCCATCTTAATGGCGCTTATTATGCCAGATCACCCTGTCTTTCAAACAGGGCTGCATGTGTCTGCTTCTGTGTGAGCTAACGATGGCTTGTTTTCACACATCGGATATGGTTTCTAGAAGATGAGAGGGAGTTGATCTATGTAGCAGCAGCTACAAGCTGCATAGACATAGATAATTGCCACATGTGCTGCAATTTGTGTGAAAACACCCCACTTCATTGGTGGGTGGGTGCTTACATTTGTCCTATTTCACTCATGTACAAGTGTGTATTATGTGTGAATTGGAAATGAGTTTTCAGCATATCCCACTCGCCCTGAGACACCCTCAGAGAGTAGGGTCACGGCCAGGGATCAGCCATTATTGACGCCGACCCTGGAGCAATTAGGGTTAAGTGCCTTGCTTAAGAGCACATACACAGATTTTTCACTTAGTCGGCTCGGGGATTCAAACTAGTGACCTTTCAGTTACTGGCCCAATGCTCTTAATCGCTAGGCTACCTGCCACCCCCATTACGTTTGCTTTTATTCGCAGACTCCCAATTAGACTAAGACCATTAGTCTTACAGTGGATATCATTCAATTCCTCTCACTGCACGACTGATGTTTCAAATACCATGAAGCATCAAACCCTACATGAATCCCTCAAAGACTGATTCCCCCGGAAATAAGAAGAACACAGGGGATGCTACTATAATAGTGGAACACATACAGATGCGGCAAATATCAAACAGCAAATATCAAACACCGTGTTTGCAAATATCATAGGATGATTTTTGACTATAGAAACACAGACTTGGCAACTTCCACACTCAATTGTTGACAGGTGTGATGTTTTCATGAATGAAAGCAGTTGAGCATCATGCTGACAGAGCCTACACTCTCGAAATGTTTAACTAACATACAAAAACCCTTAGGAGGCGAGACAATCGTGTTATTTTACACAGACTAATCTGCTGGCATGAAATGCTCTACTTCAACTTCATTTGACAGTGATGTTAAGCTTCTTTTTCATTCTGTTTTCAGGACTATTTAGCTGCTTGTTTTTAACTGAAAATTCCACCCCAAAACTATCTTATGGGGATGATATCTGTATTTTGACAGTTCATTCAAGGGTTTTCTTTATTTTTTAAAACTATTTTATACATTGTAGAATAATAGTGAAGATATCAAAACTCTGAAATAACACATATGGAAGCATGTAGTAACCAAAATAAGTGTTAAACAAATCGAAATATATTTTAGATTTGAGATTCTTCAAAGTAGCCACCCTTTGCCTTGATGACAGCTTTGCACACTCTTGGAAATCTTGATTGCTGACAATTAAATCATTTGGGGACAATGTCAGCAATGCTCCCTGCCTAGTAGACAGTTAAGGACACTGATGCGCCTCTCAGCCATACTCCCATCTCTCACAGCCATGCTGGAATGAAGGGTGAGAATTGAACGACCTATATTGATTTTCACTTTTAGTGGTGTGTTTGTCTCCAGCCCTCAGGAACCACCTGCTTGTTAGCTTCAGCAGGAAAACCCGTTTATGTAATTAATGTGATCTGCTCAGACCAAACAAAGGAGAAAGAGAGATGTGTGTCTTTATCATACACTGATTGTCTTGCATGTCGTTTTAATTTTGTTTGAGCTAATTGTCCTGTACTGTAGTTACCTAGTTGGGTATGTGGATGATCTTCACAAATCTTTATCATGCATTTTTACTGGTGGAGAACGATTTGCTGCAATGTTGATGAACATGGGGCAATTACTAATTTATGACATTTCTCTAAGTTGCTTACAGCTATGAGCTATTTTCAAATGAACAACTGCACACCCCAATCTGGGCCAGTCTACCAGCTTTGTTTGATCGTCCAGATTACTGTAAATCCATGAAAGTTTAAACATTGAAACTGCATTTGGGGAAAGTGGGATAAGTTGAGCCGTTGTTTACATTCAGCATTACTCCGTCAAGGGAAATATAGTATTCTACTCTAACAAAGATATCTACATATATTTCAGGATGTTGTGTATCCCTGGACATAATCAGAATTCATGTAAACATTGCAGTTTTGAAAGCTTTGTCTTTTGGCACAACTTTCTATGCTTCCATTCTTAGGTTTCGCTTTTGTGTCTTTTACTTTAGGTATTGTAGGTTTTATGAAAATACAATAGCTTTGGTAATTAAAAATATATTTCACAGCAGTTTAGATGGTACAATGATTATCTACAGTATGCATTGCTTCTTTTGTTACATAAACTGATATTAGGCAAACTATTAGATTTCTACATATTGCACCTTTAAGCATCTTTTAACACAGACTTAACACCTTACAAACACTTTGTACTTTTTCAACACTTTAAAAAAAAATATATATTTTTTATATACTTTTTCTCCCCAATTTCGTGGTATCCAATTGTTTTAGTAGCTACTATCTTGTCTCATCGCTACAACTCCCGTACGGGCTCGGGAGAGACAAAGGTTGGAGGTCATGCGTCCTCCGATACACAACCCAACTAAGCCGCACTGCTTCTTAACACAGCGCACATCCAACCCGGAAGCAAGCCGCACCAATGTGTCGGAGGAAACACCGTGCACCTGGCAATCTTGGTTGCCCGCCACAGGAGTCGCTGGTGCGCGATGAGACAAGGATATCCCTACCAGCCAAGCCCTCCCTAACCCGGATGACGCTAGGCCAATTGTGCGTTGCCCCACGGACCTCCCGGTCGCGACCGGTTACGACAGAGCCTGGGCGCGAACCCAGAGTCTCTGGTGGCACAGCTGGCATTGCAGTACTTTTTCAACACTTTTAACATAGGCCTGGCCCTGCTGTTACCTCATATACCAGCAATAATGCTTTGCATTACGCCTGAGAAGAAAACACTTAAATTTGCTCAATTTGCTCAAATTTGCTAAACTTGCCCAATTGGGCTCAAATTTGCTCAACTTGCTCAATTGGGCTCAAATTTGCTCAACTTGCCATTGACTATTGATTCAACTTAACCCATGGCCATTGGACTATATTAGTTACAAGGATGCAAGGATGCACTTTCATGCTATGTGTTTAAGACCTTATAGAGATCCCAGCTAATGTATAGAACAACCTTAAAAGTATCTACTTTAGTTTAGATAAAGTCAAGCATCATGAAACTTCTAACACAATAAATTAATTTCAGTTTTCAGTTTTTTGGACCTAACCTGCTTCCCAATTTTTCCATGTGTTTTCTTCCATCACAGAATCTATGAAATGATGGCCTCTTCCAAAATATTTGGTCAAATTAATCATTTTGTGTATGGTTTCCTTTAAACAAGGGTGGCTCAACTTACCCCTTTGGCTCAACTAACCAGATAGTATCTTTTTGGATACAAATGAAGAGTTTTCCGCAGATTCGGTTATTTGCATTTTGTGACCTATAAACATGTACTTTGAGCACAAATCGAACTGCTTATGGTTAGCCAAGGTCCAGTTGGAAGAGCCAAATTGAGAGTTTGAGCCTTTGCCCCAGGTATTGCACTCAAGCTTTTTGGATGGTTGGTTGTTGCTGATGAGGCTAGGATAGAAAGCCGTTCCTTCTTGTCTCATTGATCGGGTCCGTCACACGGAGCCTCAGGCTTTTCCACACATTGACCTGGCTTCTACCTGTCTGTCAACCATTGTATCGCTCCATCGCTTACAAGACAACCACTTGTCTCACTCCCTCTTTCATCTTTCAGGTCTCCCTGCGGAGAGATAGGACATGTGTGGGAATGTGTGTGTGTGTGTGGTTATGTGGGTGTGTGGGTGTGTGTGTGTGTGTGTGTGTGTGTGTGTGTGTGTGTGTGTGTGTGTGTGTGTGTGTGTGTGTGTGTGTGTGTGTGTGTGTGTGTGTGTGTGTGTGTGTGTGTGTGTGTGTGTGTGTGTGTGTGTGAGAGAGAGAGAGAGAGCGAGCGAGAGAGAGAGAGAGAGAGAGAGAGAGAGAGAGACTGAGTGTGAAAGGTAGAAATTAGTCAGTTATTGATTGCTCCTCTGTATTTGGCTAACACCAGATCTACGGTTAGCCAGTCACCAGGACATGTCCTCCTGTGTTTGACTAACACCAGATCTACGGTTAGCCAGTCACCAGGACATGGACTCCTGTATTTGGCTAACACCAGATCTACGGTCAGCCGGTCACCAGGACATGTCCTCCTGTATTTGGCTAACACCAGATCTACGGTCAGCAAGTCACCAGGACATGTCCTCCTGTGTTTGGCTATTACACAAGCAGCCTCGACCCCCTCTGGGACACACACCAGTCCAGTTGAATAAACGGTGCCTGGCATCCAGCCTTGTTTAGGATTTCATATTTACTCAAAACCTGAAACCTCAACTGCATTTTGCCGTTTCAGCAGGTCTGAAAATATATCCTCACACTGTCTGCCAAGTCTCTATTCACTGTAATATTTATGTTGAATTGGTGCCAGTGAATATTCACAACCGTCACTCCTCCCTGCTTCTGCAGACAGACAGACAGACAGACAGACAGAAAGACAGAAAGACAGAAAGACAGAAAGACAGACAGACGCTAAACCCATTCTATTATGTTATGAGCTGCCAGCCTACAGCCCAGAGTGACCTTCCTAGAGCAAAGCCTTTCATAACGGAAACATTCACTCACTGTCGTGGGGCTCACCAGTCGCCACACCTAGCGCTTTTCTCCACCTAGAAGCTAGGCTGCTTTGAATGTGAGGAACATGTTGCTGTGGCATTTCGTATGTGGTGGTTTAGGAAGGCAGCTGTGCTTAGGGAGAACGTTTGCGCTCCATATTTCCCCACAGACTCCCCTCCGCCTCTCAGTCGGCCATCGATCTCCATTGAAGCACAGTGCTTTAGTAATTACACAGAAAACACAGCACAGAAAATGAGTTAATTGCTCTCTGGTACCACCTGGGTTGTTGTTGTCGTAGCTGGATCTAAATGTGTTTTGAAAATATACCAGGCTTTACTGACTCACTTATGGCCTGTTTATACCTGAAAAGCTCTATGTCGATCAAAGAAATGACCACGATCTATACGATATTGATAACTCCTGTCCTCCACCCTCTTCTTTTTGTGTGTAGAGCCTGCAATCCACTGTACCTGAATCAAACATGAATCATTCAACTCCTGTCTGTGTCCTAGTAAAACAATGTTGCATCTCTCACAGCTCCACAGGCTTGATTATAAAGCCAAGGAAGGCTATTGAACAGGGTGAGTTCTCTTATAGGAGGGGTCATTTTTCATCTTTGATTAAAAAAGGGGTTGTATTGAAATTGGGATTGCTGAAGCGCACACCTCACACGAGGTTCATTTCACAACACATTCTCGCTCATATTACTGTAGAGAACTTTCACCGCCTCTTTTAACCTAACGTTTCAGATGAATGGCTAAAATTTGATCAAAGTTTCTCACTCAAATTGTATTTACTTTTTGCACTCAGTTTATTCAAGTGTTACCTGAATTTTAAAAAGCTTAATCTTGAGAAAAGTTTGGCAAAAAATGCAGTCAATTTAAACTGACGTGTTTGCTGAAATTGTCTAATACGTTCATTCATTGTCTAATATGCTCATTCATGTATTTGACACTGGGCATATTCATTTATACAGTAATTATTATTCAATATGTCCACACCTGGGATTTGAACTCACTACCTCTTGGGTCATTGCATTCCAACCTTCCTGCTATGCCACTATGTCTGTGTCAACTGTCACTTAATTTCACCATTTTGTCTTCATTGATTTGATTTATTATTTAAGCAACTTTCGTTTTTTCTGTATAGTTGTCTCTTATTGGTGGGGTATATTACTCTGTTTTAATTAATATTACTCCTTAATCCCTATGATAAATAACATTTTGTGTGTACTTTTAACGTACGCGCAAAGTGTAGCAATACAAGGGCCAAATATGTCAATTAAAATGTTGTATGTTAAAGGCACTGTGTGTGTGTAATCAGTTTCACAGCTTTTTTTTAGGTAACATGTCCAAATACTCATTTCTAATTGAATTAACCTATTAGGCAATTTGAGCAAACACATAATTTCAAGTTGACAACATTTTCCATATGTTTTCTTATGATTGGACCAACAAAAATGTTTAAGTTCAGGTAACACTTTGACTGAAATGTGAGAGGCTAATGTGAAATGTGATAAGGCTGTGGAACCAGTTACTTAATGATATTTAGTTGAAACAACATGTCTCAGTGTTTGTCAGATAACAGTACGCAACATCAGAAGACGGTTGAGTGAAAGGTTGAGTGAAATAGTTTGAAATGTGCTGACAGGAGCCATCATCTGTCAATATTGAACGATGACACAATGCTGGCTACAGAATCTCTACCTCCTCTGTCACACTAGTACAAACAACTCTACGATTCCTTAACTTGAGCAAGTTTAACCAGAGCCTGTGATCATGTGGCTGGGTCTGCGTTATAGGCGCAGAGAGAGAGAGAGAGAGAGAGAGAGAGAGAGAGAGAGAGAGAGAGAGAGAACCTGAGCCTACTGTACGCCTTCACTATGGTGAATCCCTAAAACAATACAGAAATACACTACGGAAAAAGAAGGAATAGCATGTCAGAAACCAGCTCAATGTGATTGAAGAACCCATAGACTACAATCACTTCTGGGAAAATTGGAAAACACTTGTAACGGTTTTCTTCCTCTTCTGAGGAGGAGTAGGAAGGATCGGACCAATATGCAGCGTGGTAAGTGTTCGTCATTTTATTAAACTGAACACTACAATACAAAGTAAACAAAAAGAACAACCGAAACAGTTCCGTCTGGTAACTAATACAAAGACAGAAAACAACTACCCACAACCCATAGTGGGAAAACAGGCTGCCTAAGTATGGTTCTCAATCAGAGACAACGATCGACAGCTGCCTCTGATTGGGAACCATACCAGGCCAAAACCAGAAATACAAAACAAAGAACAAAAACATAGAATGCCCACCTCAACTCACGCCCTTACCAAACTAAAATAGAGACATAAAAAAGGAACTACGGTCAGGATGTGACAACACTAAACAAACAACAACACGAACAGTTATCTATTCAATACGGAGATGTAGTGTAAACCACTTCTCCAATCTTTTTGGCCCTATAACAAAGAACAAAGAACAAACAGCAAACAAATATACAGTACCAGTCAAAAGTTTGGACACACCTACTCATACAAGGGTTTTTCTTTGTTATTACTGTTTTCTACATTGTAGAATAATAGTGAAGACATCAAAACTATGAAATAACACAAATGGATTCATGTAGTTACCAAAAACGTATTAAGCAAATCAAAATATATTTGAGATTTGAGATTCTTCAAAGTAGCCACCCTTTGTCTTGATGACAGCTTTGCACACTCTTGGCATTCTTTCAACCAGCTTCATGAGGAATGCTTTTCCAACAGTCTTGAAGGAGTTCCCACATATGCTGAGCAGTTGTTGGCTGCTTTTCCTTCCCTCTGCGGTCCAACTCATCCCAAACCATCTGAATTGGGTTGAGGTCGGGTGATTGTGGAGGCCAGGTCATCTGATGTAGCACTCCATCACTCTCTTTGGTCAAATAGCCTTTACACAGCCTGGAGGTGTGTTTTGGGTCATTGTCCTGTTGAAAAACAAATGATCGTCCCACTAAGCCAGGCCTGGGCAATTATTTTCCATGGAGGGCCACATTAGAATATATTTTTGCCATTGTGGGCCAGAATCATATTACAGGATTATACATCATGTGTATGACTGTGTTAACAGATATATCTACTGTAAATCACATCCAGATATGCTACTTATTTTACTTTTGTAACATGCACAGAAATAAACCACATCCATGTTCTCCTTTTGGTAGGTGTTTTCATTATTAAACATGCATTGAACTACATGGAGGGAAAAGTACACTGTGCATTCAGCACCACGGACATAACTCTTGTTAACGGATGTGCACAAAAACACAAGAAAGAGGGAGAGCTCAACATTACATTTAAACTACTCAATCAGTGTGAGGAGTGAAGTCTCTGATGGGCATTGACTAGAGCAGTGAAGTCAGGTATAGTTTCTGACGTCGCTATGCGCAGGATTGCTGAGAGGTGAGAGTCAGTAAGAGATTATCTGTGCCTTGACTGGTGATATTTCATCACTGAAAACGTTTTTTCACATGCAGTCCATGCAACTTGTGATTTTACACCTGAACCGATTTAGGCTTACCATAACCTGTTTTTCATTTTTAATTCCTTTGTAAACAATTTTAGATATACAGTAGATATAGGTTTAAAAAATATGTCAATATGCCCTTGAGCAATGTCACACCCTGACCATAGTTTGCTTTGTATGTTTCTATGTTTTGGTTGGTCAGGGTGTGATCTGAGTGGGCATTCTATGTTGGATGTCTTGTTTGTCTATTTCTATGTCTGGCCTGATATGGTTCTCAATCAGAGGCAGGTGTTAGTCATTGTCTCTGATTGGGAACCATATTTAGGTAGCCTGGGTTTCACTGTGTGTTTGTGGGTGATTGTTCCTGTCTCTGTGTTTTGCACCAGATAGGGCAGTTTTTGGTTTTCCACATTTATTGTTTTGTAGTGTTCGTGTTTATCTTTTTGTTATTAAACATGAACCAAAGAAACCACGCTGCATTTTGGTCCGCCTCTACTTCACCACAGGAATACCGTTACAACTTAAAGGAACAATTGGGGTTAAGTCTCTCTGGATAAGTATGTGTCTGTTGACCCAAACAGTACAAATATCTTCTGAGCATGACTCCTAATCTTTGGAAAGTTTTGTTCATCGAGTGATGCATAGAACCTCGTCAGTGACATTGTTTTGAATAGTTCTCCAATCACTGCATCAGACTGAAGATCGATAAGCTCAAGTTGCAGGTCAGTCGGAGCGTTACCCACATTGAAGGTGAAAGGAGAGGAAACCAACAGCATGTCATTTTCCAACACTTTGAAATCCTCAAAGCGAAGAGAAAGCTCACCGTTCAAAGCATGCAGCAGCAGCGACGTATACTTCTCTCGCTGGTCATCTGATAGGGAACAGACTAGTAGTGTCGCAAGGTGGGTGAGATTGTTGGGTTCTACTTGGCGGTTCAGGAGGAGTAATTTTCCCTTGAAGGCTATGACAAGGCTGTACATCTGATGTGCAAAAAGGCCCTGCCCTTGTAGTTTAGAATTCAGTTAATTCATGACGGCCATGATGTCCACTGTGAAGGCAAAATCAGCCAACCATTCTTTATCTTGCAGTTGAGGGAAATCCACGTCTTCCTTTTATTTGCAAAAACTCAGCAATGGCCGACTTCAGGTCCCACACCCTTTTAAGCACATTCCCCAAACTCAGCCATCTCACGTCTGTGGTAGGGGAGATCTGCATGTCCCGACTTTGTCTCTTCCGACAGTGAGACAAACTTCATGTGGTTTAAATATTTTGCTCTTATCACTTTACCACTTTAGTGACTGTATCCACAACGTGGCAAATTTTCAGAACACATGTACAGAGCACCTCCTGATGGATAATGCAATGCAGGAAAAAAAAATCTGATCTCGGTTCAGCTCAGTTACTTGATCTTGTATCCTTTTCAAAAGGCCAACGCTTTTTCCTGTCAAGTTTGGCTACCCATCAGTGGTTACACTGGATAACTTTTCAAAACTATGTCCCAGCTTTGCCACACACTTATTAACCTCCTCCAATAAATATTTCCTCTCATTTCAAAGTTTGGGGTTATGCCTCGTAAGAATATAAACAATTTTCCAGGGCCATGGAAAAATAGGTGAAATCCTTTACTCTGTCTTTCAACTGTTGTTCCATATTCTCTGCAATGTCCTCAACACGTTGTGTCACTGTTCATCTTGACAGGGAAACATTTTCAAACAGCTCTTTCTTGTCTGGGAAGAGTATTGCTGTAGAGTCAATTAAACATTCTATAATGAATTTGCCCTCAGCGAATGGCTTGCTATATTTAGCAATTTTGTGGGACAGTACATAGCTAGCTCTCGCAATTCCATCGTTTGCTGAATGCAGTTTTGTGAAAAGTCCTTGCTGCTTTTGCAACTGAGAAAGCTACTCTTTCGATGCACTTGCCCTCTGCTCAGCAGATATATTCCTATATTTCTCTGCATGCTTCGTCTGGAAGTGTTGGGACAAGTTGTAGTCTTTCAAGACAGCGATGCTCTCTTTGCGCACTAAGCACACAGCTTTCCCTGATACCTCAATAAATACATATTTCGATGTCCACTCTTGCTGGAACACCCAACATTCATTGTCTACTTTCCTTTTCTTTGAAATGTCTGAAACTCATTTTGGAGCAAATTCTAGCAACTATTTGTAACTGTGACTTGTGTCAGCCTGTCAGTCACTGTCTGTCCTCGTGCAGTTGTTATTTATACGTGCCTTCAAAATAAAAGTCCCACAAGCGGTGGGAGTTAAATCATTTCACAAAGGTGAGTATTCATTGGGCTTTTAATTTGAATAACAAATAACTTTTTCAAATACTTTATGTGATCTGAGCATGGTTCCGCGGGCCATATTGAATCAGGTTGCAGACCGCATACGGGCCTTTGCCTTTGCCCAGGCCTGCACTAAGTGCAAACCAGATGGGATGGTGTATTGCTGCATAATGCTGTGGTAGCCATGCTGGTTAAGTGTGCCTTGAATTCTAAATAAATCACTGACTGTGTCACCAGCAAAGCACCCCCACACCATCACACCTCCTCCTCCATGCTTCACAGTGGGAACCACACATTCGGAGATTATCCGTTCACCTTCTCTGTATCTCACAGACACGGCGGTTAGAACCAAAAATCTCAAGTTTGGACTCATCAAACCAAAGGACAGATTTCCACCGGTCTAATGTCCATTGCTTGTGTTTCTTGGCCCAAGCAAGTCTCTTCTTCTTATTGGTGTCCTTTAGTAGTGGTTTCTTTGCAGCAATTCGACCATGAAGGCCTGATTCATGCAGTCTTCTTTGAACAGTTGATGTTGAGATGTGTCTGTTCCTTGAACTCTGTGCAGCATTTATTTGAGCTGCAATCTAAGGTGCAGATAACTCTAATGAACTTATCCTCTGCAGCAGAGGTAACTCTGGGTCTTCCTTTCCTGTGGCGGTCCTCATGAGAGCCAGTTTCATAATAGTGCTTGATGGTTTTTGCGACTGTACTTTAAGAAATGTTCAAAGTTCTCTTTACTTATTTGAGCTGTTCTTGCCTTAATATGGCCTTGGTCTTTTACCAAATAGGGCTATCTTCTGTATACCACCACATATAGATCTCTGCAGTTCATCTAGAGTGATCATGGGCCTCTTGGCTGCATCTCTGATCAGTCTTCTCCTTGTATGAGCTGAAAGTTTAGAGGGACGGCCAGGTCTTGGTAGATTTGCAGTGGTCTGATACTCCTTCCATTTCAATATTATCGCTTGCACAGTGCTCCTTGGGATGTTTAAAGCTTGGGAAATCTTTTTGTATCCAAATCCGGCTTTAAACTTCTTCACAACAGTATCTCGGACCTGCCTGGTGTGTTCCTTGTTCTTCATGATGCTCTCTACGCTTTTAACGGACCTCTGAGACTATCACAGTGCAGGTGCATTTATACGGAGACTTGATTACACACAGGTGGATTGTATTTATCATCATTAGTCATTTAGGTCAACATTGGATCATTCAGAGATCCTCACTGAACTTCTGGAGAGAGTTTGCTGCACTGAAAGTAAAGGGGCTGAATAATTTTGCACGCCCAATTTTTCAGTTTTTGATTTGTTAAAAAAGTTTGAAATATCCAATAAATGTCGTTCCACTTCATGATTGTGTCCCACTTGTTGTTGATTCTTCACAAAAAAAATACAGTTTTATATCTTTATGTTTGAAGCCTGAAATGTGGCAAAAGGTCGCAAAGTTCAAGGGGGCCGAATACTTTCGCAAGGCACTGTAACTTAGAATCAACTATTAAAGACTATCAGAACCCACTGGATTCTCCAATTACATTGAATGAACTACAGGACAAAATACGATATATGCGTCAACAGCAACCTTGGGAAAATCCTCTGCATTATCATTGACAGCAGACTCGTACATTTCCTCAATGAAAACAATGTACTGAGCAAATGTCAAAATGGCTTTTTACCAAATTACCGTATGACAGACCATGTATTAACCCTGCACACCTTAATTGACAAACAAACAAACCAAAACAAAGACAAAGTCTTCTCGTGCTTTGTTGATTTCAAAAAAGCTTTTGACTCAATTTGGCACGAGGGTCTGCTATACAAATTGATGGAAAGTGGTGTTGGGGGAAAAACATACGACATTATAAAATCCCTGTAAACACATTTCTTTCCAAAGGACCGTGGGGTGAGACATGGATGCAGCTTAAGCCCCAACCTCTTCAACATATATTTCAACTAATTGGTGAGGAGGGCACTAGAACAGTCTGCAGCACCCGGCCTCACCCTACTATAATCTGTAGTCTGCTGATGATCTGGTGCTTCTGTCCCCAACCAAGATGGGCTTATGGGGAGGCTGGTATTCTAGAGGTTAGAGTGTTAGGCCAGTAACCGGAAGGTTGCTGGATCAAATCTCAGAGCTGACAAGGTTATGTTGTTCTGGCCTGAGCAAGGCAGTTAACCCGCTGTTCCCTGGGCGCCGAAGACGTGGATGTCGATTATGGCATCCCTCCGCACCTCTCTGTTTCAGAGTTGTACAACTGAATGCATTGAACTGAAATGTGTCTTCCGCATTTAACCCAACCCTTCTGAATCTCAGTAAGACAATAATAATGGTGTTCCAAAAAAGGTCCTGTTGCCAGGACCACAACTACAAATGCTGTCTAGACACTGTTGCACTAGCGCACACAAAAAACTATACCTACCTCAGCCTAAACATCAGCACCACACTTAACTTCCACAAAGCTGTGAACGAGCTAAGAGACAATGCATCAAAACGAACATGCATCAAAACGAACACAAATTCGACATACCAATTAGAGGCCTCCCGGGTGGCGCAGTGGTTAAGGGTGCTGTACTGCAGCACCAGCTGTGCCACCAGAGACTCTGGGTTCGTGCCCAGGCTCTGTCATAACCGGCCGCGACTGGGAGGTCCGTGGGGCGACGCACAATTGGCATCAGTGTTGTCCTGGTCCTAGTGTTGTCCTGGTTAGGGAGGGGTTGTCCGGTAGGGATATCTTTGCCTCATTGCGCACCAGCGACTCCTGTGGTGGGCCGGGCACAGTGCGCTGTGTTTCCTCCGACTCATTGGTGCGGCTGGCTTCTGGGTTGGATGCGTGCGGCTTGGTTGGGTTGGGTTGTGTATCGGAGGACTTTCAACCTTCGTCTCTCCCGAGCCCGTACGGGAGTTGTAGCTACTAAACAATTGGATACCACGAAAACGGTAACATTTTAAAAATAAATAAAATATAAAAAAAACAGACATACCAATTAGGATCTAGCTAAAAATACTTGAATCAGTTATAGAACCCACCAACCAAGAATTCACAAATGGGACAAACACCAAATTGAAACTCTGCATGAAGAATTCCGCAAAAATATCCTCAGTATACAATGTAAAACACCAAATAATGCATGCAAAGCTAAAGTAGGCCGATACTCACTAATGATCAAAATTAAATTCTACAACCACCTAGAAAGGAAGCGATTCCCAAGCCTTCCATAACAAAGCCATCACCTACAGAAGGATTAACCTGTAAGCAAGCTGGTCCTAGGACTCAAACAGACTCCACAGAGCCCCAGGACAGCAACACAATTAGATCCAACCAAATCATGAGAAAACAAAAGATGATTACTCGACACACTGGAAAGAATGAACAAAAAGCAGAGCAAACTATAATGCTATTTGGTCCTAAACAGAGAGTCTACAGTGGCAGAATACCTGACCACTGTGACTGACCCCAACTTAAGGAAAGCTTTGACTATGTTCAGACTCAGTGAGCATAGCCTTGCTATTGAGAAAGGCTGCTGTAGGCAGACCTGGCTCTCAAGAGAAGACAGGCTATGTGCACACTGCTCACAAAATGAGGTGGAAACTGAGCTGCACTTCCAAACCTCCTGCTAAAAGTATGACCATACTAGAGACGCATATTTCCCTCAGATTACACAGATCTACATAAACTCCCATATCTGTTGGGTGAAATACCACAGCAGCAAGATGTGTGACATGTTGCCACAAGAAAAGGGCAACCAGTGAAGAACAAACACCATTGTAAATACAACCCATATGTATGTTTATTTTCTTTCCTTTTGAACTTGAACTATTTGCACATCATTACAACACTGCCCTTGACACACACAAAAACATCTTGTGGCGTACTGCATTAGCATCGAAAAGCCCCCACGGTATGCAACTTTTCAGGGAAGTTAGGAACCAAGACACTGTAAAGTCCATGGAGAATAAAAGCACCTCCTCCCAGCTGCCCACTGCACTGAGGCTAGGAAACACTGTCACCACCGATAAATCCACAATAATTGAGAATTTCAATTAGCATTTTTCTACGGCTGGCCATGCTTTCCACCTTTATTTATCTTGCTCCTTTGCACCCCAGTATTTCTACTTGCACACTCATCTTCTGCACATCTATCACTCCAGTGTTTAATTGCTATATTGTAATTATTTTCCCACTATGGCCTATTTATTGCCTTACCTCCCTTATCCTACCTCATTTGCAAACACTGTATATAGACCTTTTCTATTGTATTATTGACTGTATGTTTGTTTTACTCCATGTGTAACTCTGTGTTGTTGTTTGTGTCGCACTGCTTTGCTTTATCTTGGCCAAGTCGCAGTTGTAAATGAGAACTTGTCCTCAACTAGCCTACCTGGTTAAATAAAGGTGAAATAAAAAAGATATATAGACATAATATTTCATTTGAAATGTCTTTATTCTATTGGAGTGTTATGTTTACTGTTCATTTTTTATTGTTTATTTGGCTTTTGTTTATTATCTTCTTCACTTGCTTTGGCAATGTTAGCATATGTTTCCCATGCCAATAAAGCCCTTGAATTGAATTGAGAGGGGCCCTTGATTAACGCCAGCAGGGGCCCCTGGCTGCTCTCTCCAGTCCCGTTGGTGTAAAGCAGAAGAAATTGGTCTGTCAGAAGAAGCCTGAGGGGTCTAGTATTATCCTCCAGGACCTGTTCACTGTCCTTGTCCACTCTCCTTTCTCTTTCTCTCTTTTTTATTCATCTTTCTTGTCCTGCTGCCTAATGAAATAATTCATGCAAATGGTGTGGACTAATAGAGCAGAGCAGCGGGCAGATGATATAGAAGGAGGAGGCTGATCAGCTAGCCAAGCTTTGGGGCTGGGGGTGTACTGGGTGGTGTGTTCTGCTGCTCTGACAGTCAGTAATGGGCATGTGGATCTCCCCTAGAAGGCCAGGAGCTTAGCAGAGTTACAGCCGGACGCGTTCACAATCACAACCCCTGAGCGAGCCAACGCACACACACCACACTAGCACTGCACAAGGAGGGAGGGAGATCACTGCCGCATGTCCACCCCCTCTTTGTCCATTGTGTGTAGCTCTCTCTCCTTCTGTCTCTCTCACCAGCTTATGTTTTCCTCTGTCTGTCTGTCTGTCTGTCTGTCTGTCTGTCTGTCTGTCCACATTGCCATCACTGGACAGTTGTTTTTGTAGACAGCAGCCAGGGTTCCAGACAAATGCAATCAACTTCAGCTTCAACTCTTTGATTTAATTATCCCAAACAACGGAGTCCTCTATTACAAACGTAGAAGTCACCGCCTTATTTTAGCTGCTGAACTAATGACATGTTCACACTGTAACTCCAATGAAATATTTTCTTCAGTTCTTTTCTTGTACATACACAGAAAGTTTGTAGGATCTGTCTGTGTCAGTCATGTCTGTTTCACCCCATCTCACCTTGATGTTCTATTTCAGCTCACTCCTCCTCGGCCTGTCTTCACTGACAGGTACTAACTCTCTCAGGTGCCTTGGCTACAGAGAGGGGAGGCTCCATGGCTGGATGATTGACATAAAAAAGCACCAGGAACTCCTGAGAAGATCTGGTCTTCCAGACTTGGTTCAAATCAGATGGTTAGATAGCTGGTTACCTGACCCGTATCACTGGGCTAGTGACAGCTGTATAATCCCGTGTGTGTGGTTGGCGGTGCATATTTTTTACACTTGTTAGGGGTCTGTAGGAATGTTCTTCACTTCCTGAATGTGGTCTGAGCTGCTTAATAGGGATGGTGGTCTCTCAGTAAGACTGCCTCACTGCCCTCTGACATCATTAAGAGTAGTTGTTAAAGTGCCAGGAGGGTCTAAAAAATAAATACATCTGTGAGCAGCAATGAACGGGGTTCACAGGATGACAGAAAGGACACAAAATCGGTTGGATAAAGTAAGCACTCTATCATGTAGAAACTATCTTCCTTTATGTACAATCAGTGAAAACATTACCATGTTCATCTCTCAATTCCTTCTTTATTTACTTTACCTTTATTTTAGCAGGGAGTCATTAAGACCCATGTCTCTTTTTCAAGGAGCCTTGCATATGCAATTCATAGAATAAAAAAATCTAATCTAATATAAAACAAGTAAAATACAGTACGACACAAATTTCACAGACAAACATACCACAAGGATGATGCAGCTGTTTTTATCTCAATTTCAAATCATTTATGGGTAACAATTAAGTACCTTACTGTGATAGTTTTCCATTAAAATGGCCAAAAAGAAACAAAAATAGCTTCTTAGTAAAGATCAATTTCTCAAGCAAGAATTTTGCTAGAACTGTCTGGGAGTGGTTTTGAAAACTGGAAATGAGCTGTTATTGGAAGAGACGTTTGGAACGCTCTTTCTTCTTGGTCAATTAACTAATTTACAGCATGGTTATGTCACCATGGAAGGCCAAAACTCCCTCCCACCAAACAGGCTGAAATTTCAAGTGGTCTTTTCAAACAGCTCTTACAGGAAAAGGGCATATTATTACAACCTCATAGTTTTGAAATATATATAAAACACAGTAAAATTAAGTGTTTGACTGCACTGGGCCTCTTTGGGATAGGGGGCAGCATTTTCACGTGCCCAATTTCAACTTCCTGCTACTCATACCTAGAATATAAGATATGCATATTTGGATAGAAAACACTCTGAAGTTTCTAAAACTGTTTGAATCATGTCTGTGAGTATAACAGAACTTATGTAGCAGGCAAAATCCCAAGGACTAACCATTCAGATTTTTTTATTTTTGAGGTCACGGTCTGTTCAATGAGTTCTCATGGGGAAACAATATTTATTAGGAACTTGTTTGCAGTTCCTACCGCTTCCACTGGATGTCACCAGTCTTTGGAATTTTTGCTTAGATGTGCTCAATCTAAACAGTGTACAGAATTATTCAATTATTCAACTCAGTTCAACTTACAATGCGCCCTGTGTGTCCAAATCCAAATTGTCTTCCATTCACAGCTGAGCTATTATTTGATTTATTTATTTTTCAAGGGAGGCCAAATGCTCGCTGGCTTCCCTTGCCTTCAATGCTACATGCGGCAACAATGTCACACCTATTGAGACAGAGGGGCGCTGTTTTGTTCTCTCGGATGCTTTAACCGGTGAGATACATTCAGCCTCTTGCGAATTGAAGAATGTTTAGATAGACGAAAGATAAATAATGTTGTATGTATTTATCTTTTTTTCTTGGTACACATTTTGGGGAAGCATCCATGACTACACGTCACTGCTCTGCACTCACTCTGGGCAGAGGTGAACTACAAGTTGAACTCTGTGAGATGGTCTCCTAAATTGATACTGCAGTTTGTTTAGGCGAGTTTACAGCTAGCTAGCTACTTCACATACTGATATTGACTTTGATATTATTGTGTGTGGCTAAGTTTTCAAACTAGCTAGGTAGCTAGCTAGCTAGTCAGCCCAGAGAGAGAGCATTGCATTGTGAGTTTTGTAGTCGAAAGATTTCCACAACAATTTTCACATGTTGCTACCAACCTTGTTAAAACAACAACATTAAACATGTGATCACATTTTTTAAATTATTATTATTATTTTTTTTACATATTAGTGTTATTTAATACTGTTAAACACTGTTAATAATAGGAATTAGTTGTTTAGGGTGGATTATTATATTAATGATATTTCACATTGTTTGTCTGCATGATTTAAATCTAACAATAATTAGCATGAGACAAAGTCCACTTGATCAATAGTTATGGCCATAGTATTCTATGGTGCCACTGGTGCCATTAACATCTATAGTACCACCAACTGGTCTTGTGCAGTCATCTAAGGTTGCAGTCACTTTATATTCACACAGCTTTTAAGGACATATACACAAGGTTTACATACCAAATTCCATGGCCCCATGTCCATCGGTTCAGTTCTTATAGCCCTAGTGGGATATGGTGCCATCTAGTGGTGTAGCGTGGCAGACTTTGAATTCTGCAACGAATCATTCTCAAGTTCACTAGAGACTACTTCACTGAGTCTATGTACCACATTTGTAGTCAGTCTGACTTATGGTTCATAAGAAGAAGATTTGTTCCAGATTTTTAGTAGTAGCATATGTGCTAAATTGAATCTATAGGTACGGTGCGACCATATTTGAATGCATCAACTATTTTGCTGCATTCTCACAATCATTAAAGACTGATGTAATGAGTCTAGATACAAAATCTGGATTGATTATGACGTATAGTTGATGAGGAGAAGATGATTGGAGATGATTTTAAGTGTTAGCGTTACACATGCAAAGAATGAGTTGTAAATAGTTTCCTTGTTTTTTGAGATATCAATACTAAATTCGGTGTGGTTCATCTTAGGGATGTCCACGATATCGACGACAAGTTTCAAGTTAATAAGCCACTGTGGAGTGGATTTACAGTGGCTTAAATGGACATGTAACATGGGCCTACATACCGAATTTGTTATTTTGTCCTATGGTTCATGAGAATAATTTTTTAATATTAGCTATTAGCGTATGCATCTACTGGTATAGTGTGGCCACCGTTGAGTACAACAACGTTATTTTCTCAAACTCTTAAGAGACTATTGTGTCCACAGACCTGATTTTTTGAACCATTAACATTACATAGTTAAAAAAGTTGTTAAAACATTTGTTAATTGTGTCCTTATTTTTGTATATATCAATGAACATTTTCAAGTTGATAGGCCATTGTGGAGTGGATTTACAAAGGATTTCAATGGACACACAAAATCTGATTTCTGATTTATCTATAACTCAGCCATCTCTTAACTAATTCCTTAGCTTTTCTCAAACTAAGTTTAGAGATGTACAATGGGCCTACATACATGTGTGGTTTGGACTTGGTCCATGAGAAGTCGTTTTTCAAAGCTTTACCTTATGGGTCCTATTTGAATCTGGTCAGGTCATCCAAAAAGTTACATATTGCAGCTTTAAGATGAATGCACTACTTGTAAGTCTCTCTGGATAAGAGCATCTGCTAAATGACTAAAATGTGCATGTAAATGTCTATAGGCTTACTGCTAATGTATGTTGTCACGCACCCTATATAGACGCCCTGCTAATCATGAGTGCCGTAACTACGCCACCTTTGGCTTTTTCAGGCTTTCATTCAACAGCATTGCATTTACTGTCCGAAAAGCGGCCATGACGATCTAAAGTACATTAAAAATAAGTCCGTTTCAACACCTGAAAATCATTACAGACTGTTCTTTTGGTGTCGGCCTACAGTTTCCTGTCCTATTAAAAACATATGAGTCAATGCCTCTACAGGACCATGTAGGACAAACTGAATGATGTTAGTTTGAGAACAATAACAAGCAATATCTCTCATCTCGTTCACCTCTTCATATCCACTATTACATCCACCCAGGTAACACTGTTTTCTTCCTGGTATACACTCTCTCCTTGTTCCACTCAGATGCTCTCTACTCATCCATCTGCTCCTGTGGAAACCTCGTTTAAACCTCATTTCCTCCTGTTGCTCGTCTGTGTCTTAGGGTTTTATTACCCTGCTTCCTCACAGGTAACCCATTCCCCAGCCTGGTCATGGTGCACTGGGCTGGGTCCTGTAGCGCAGGGAGGAGAGGGAGGCAGAAAGAGAGCGAGACAGAGGGACAATAAAGTGGCGAGTCATCAGCTCTGTGGTAGCCCTGTATGGAGCTGTCATTGTGACCAGCGGGAGAAACAGATGACAGACAGACTGGCACTGCGGGTGTGTTAGAGGGCCTACCCATCAGGGGCATTAAGCACCCCGAAAATATGAGGGTGCACAAAGTATGTGAGGATGGCTGGGGGGTGGTCCAGAAGGGTGCAAGGTGGATAAATAGCTTTTTCCAGCAATCTAGAGCCATAATCATTCAAAATTCTGAATATCTAAGCTGTCTGTATCCTCCTGACTGGTGGGTATTTTTTTTTAAATAAGTAAGTATAAATATGCTTCTCTGCATCACTGCTAAAATCTGATTGAAAGATTGAAAGGAATGAGTCTTATTCAGTACATTTAGTAATTGCTTGCTTTTCTAAAGTCTACCAGTCTTGCCAGCCGGCATGCCAGCTAAGATAGTTAGACAAGCTAGCTACACTAACTTGATTGATAGCCTGAAATGGCTTCTTGGTAGCTCGTTAGGAGGTTGGGAGATTGGGAACCTATCTGGGCTAGCTAAAGACAACTTCATCAAATTGTGGCTAGTAGTATTACAGAGAAAAAATAAATACATGTAAAATCTGAGCGGACACTTGCCGCTGTGCCCCCTATGGGCATGACACCTCTGCACCCCATGGCCACACCACAGCCTTTTTCTCTCACTCTCCAGTTTTGTCTCTCTCAGTTTTTCTCGCTTTTACTCTCCCTTTCGATGTGGTTCCTTTCTTTGAGTGGCTGTTGCATGCTTCTGCCAAGTATCTCTTATACTCCAACTCTCTCCTTTTCTTTCAGTGTTAAATGAATGCATCAAAAGTGTGTCCCATGACTGTCAGTGTCCCCTTCCCTCATTTCACCAAGACTGGCCTCTGAACAACCCCTACATTCCTGACTACTTTTAAATGGATTAGTGTAAACTGATCATACACTTTACGAACACTCAACACTATAGGATTGCCCTTTCTAGCTGTATAGCATGTGCCTTTATTTTTCTAGAATGAGTTTTTTTTGTCCTAGGTGTGTGTGAGGGAGAGAGAGAGAGAGAGAGAGAGAGAGAGAGAGAGAGAGAGAGAGAGAAGGTGTGGGTGTGGGTGTGGAGTCTAGACTCTAAGCCTACAGAAACATATTTTAATTGTATTAGTTAGCTGCCTACAGCTGCCTGCATTGAATGAAAGGCCACAAGGAAAGTATTGAGAGTGCTTGGAAAGGTATTGATAGTTTTTTTTCTCTGAAACCTATATTGTAGGTCTATACTGATATGATGGGAAAGTAGCTATTCATCAAGCCAGACTTACTTGCAGATACCACAAACATGTTTTTTTATTTAATAATCTGCTTTAAGAAATTAACAACTGAAGGTTATTTGTCACGTTTTACACTAAGAAACAATGTTTCAGCTGCTCGAGAAAATAACAGGGAAAACAGAGGCAAGAAATAAGGAATAAGCCGTGTGTGTGTGTGTGTGCTTGCTCAAGAGCATTGGCTGTGTGATGTGCATCCTCTCATAGGAGTTATGCAAGCATAGCTAGTAGCTACCAAATGTAATTTTCGGTGAGTGTGGACATTTTCAAGTGAAAGTGAACAAGAGAAATTGTGCAAATTAACAATGTTGTGATGCATGCTTTTCTGAAGGAAAAGCACTATGTGTTCACGGAGCAGAGGAGAGAAGAACAGAGAAGAAAATGGCAGCTGTACAGACAACTCCTCCAGAGCTCTTTGACTTCTGGTATAAAACATATAAGATAGCTGATGGCAAACATTTAGTAGTGAATTGAATACAAGTGACCAGAGGGACCGCCTAAGTGCCAAATTAACCTAGGTAGATTTAAAACAGCATAATTCTGGCAAAATGTTTCACAACCTCATCCATGTTGAGGGAGCATGCCGTCCTTGACTCAACACTGAGAATTCCAAGGTGACTTAACCTGTCATCAACCATTGTTGTCCTAAGGTGGGTTTTAATCCGTTTTAAAGCTGAGAAGCCTCTCTCGCAAGAAGCACTGCGAACTGGTGTAACAACAGGAATCTTACAAAGTCAAATAGCTCTTGGAAGACCTCTTTATAAGGTTCTAGAAACACAACAAAGTCACGGAGGGTAGATGGTCTGTCCCTTACACCTTTCTCTCTCCTATCAAGAAGCCGCCTTGGTTTGATGGACCTCATGTTTGAGGTCCTCTAAATCTGACTCAAAGGTCTGAGCAAAGGCAAACAGAGGCTCCTCATTCAAGAATGTTGTACTCTTTGGATTGAAAAACGCCTCTGCAGCTCAGCTGTGAGACTGTCAAGCACCTGATAAAGGATAGCTCTTTGGATGCTCTATCACTTTGGTCACTATTTTACTGTTCTACAGTGCTCATCATCAATGAGTCGTGAAATCTTAAACTTGTTTTAGGCTTTCTTTTATATACTGTTTGTACTCTTATTTTGCAGTGCTCTGCAATCTCTTCAACCTCTTCCCATAGTTCTCCAAAGTAAACCTCACTTCTGTAGTCCTGTAATGTGTCTAAGGGCACCTACTAGATCCACAGCCCTTGTTAGGTCAATAGAGCTTGATTGGAGCATGTCAGAAAGACATTTGGCATCACCAAGCACTTTACAAAAGATAACCAAAAGCCCTATGAAATGTAAATCTATCTGAGAAAGAAGGCCCCTTCAAGTGTGGTATCTATCCTGTAGCACTCTCATAACTGCTGGAAGCGTGTCCCTCAGATTACGGCATGCCATGTATCTGCATGCCCACCTTACATCCATCCGTAAGTCTCTGAGGTTCCCTGGGCTGCTGCTGTGGATACAGCTCTTCTGAACTGCAAGCCACTTGAGATGAATGTACGAGCCAGATTCAAAGTTATGAAACTTCTGCAGGAGAGAAAAAAAGTGAACTGCCTCAGGCACTGATTTTACAGCATCGACAAGAACCAAATTCAAACAATGTGCATTACAGTGCACATAAAATGCCAATCTTGCACTGTTTTTAATCCGTGCAGACACATCAGAATGCTTTCCTGCTCATGACGGATGCACCATCACAGCCTTACCCCTCAAGATAATTTCTGTAGTCCAAACCATGTTTTTCAAGGCAATCATTTATAATTTTTGTGAGACCTGCTGCATCTAAGCTTTCAGCTGACTGAAAGTGTAAAAAGCTTTTGTGGATGGCCCCGTTGTAATAGTACCTCACAACTAAAGACATTTGTTCTTTTTTATTTAAATCTTTGGTTTCATCTGCAATTACACTAAAAACGTAACTTTATTTTACTCTTATTATTTCACTTTGTACCATCTCAGCTAAGCCCTCAAGAACTTTGTTCTGGATTTGGTGGCTTGTGTACTTAGCATTGCCACATGCATTCATCCTTTTCTCTTTGAGAGGGTCATTTAAAAAAAATATATATTTAACCTTTATTTAACCAGATAGGTTAGTTGAGAACAAGTTCTCATTTGCAACTGCGACCTGGCCGAGATAAAGCATAGCAATTCAACACATAAAACAACACAGAGTTACACATGGAATAAACAAATCATAGTCAATAATACAGCAGAACAAAAGAAAACAAAAAGTCTATATACAGTGAGTGAAAATTAGGTAAGATAAAAAGGCCATGGTGGCGAAGGAATTACAATATAGCAATTTAAACACGGTAGGAATGGTAGATGTGCAGAAGATGAATGTGCAAGTAGAGATACTGGGGTGCAAAGGAGCAAGATAAATACATAAATACTGTATGGGGATGAGGTAGGTAGATAGATGGGCTGCTACAGATGGGCTATGTACAGGTGCAGTGATCTGTGAGCTGCTCTGACAGCTGGTGCTTAAAGCTAGTGAGGGAGATATGAGTCTCCAGCTTCAGAGATTTTTGCAGTACGTTCCAGTCATTGGCAGCAGAGAACTGGAAGGAAAGACGACCAAAGGAGGAATTGGCTTTGGGGGTGACCAGTAAGATATACCTGCTGGAGCACGTACTACGAGTGGGTGCTGCTATGGTGACCAGTGAGCTTAGATAAGGCGGGGCTTTACCTAGCAGAGACTTGTAGATAACCTGTAGCCAGTGGGTTTGGCGACGAGTATGAAGCGAGGGCCAACCAACGAGAGCGTACAGGTCGCAATGGTGGGTAGTGTATGGGGCTATAGTGTTGGAGGCTATTTTATAGATGACATCACCAAAGTCGAGGGTATGTTTGACAGCATGAGTGAAGGATGCTTTTTTGCAATATAGGAAGCCAATTCTAGATTTAATTTTGGATTGGAGATGCTTAATGTGAGTCTGGAAGGAGAGTTTACAGTCTAACCAGACACCTAGGTATTTGTAGTTGTCCACGTATTCTAAGTTAGAGCCGTCCAGAGTAGTGATACTGGACGGGTTAGCAGCTGCGGTCAGGGATCGGTTGAATAGCATGCATTTAGTTTTACTTGCGTTTAAGAGCAGTTGGAGTCCACAGAAGGAGAGTTGTATGGCATTGAAGCTCGTCTGGAGGTTAGTTAACACAGTGTCCAAACAGGGGCCAGAAGTATACAGAATAGGGTCGTCTGTGTAGAGGTGTACCAGAGAAGTATACAGAGAAGAGAGTCGGCCCGAGGATTGAACCCTGTGGCACCCCCATAGAGACTGCCAGAGGTCTGGACAACAGGCCCTCCGAGTTGACACACTGAACTCTATCAGAGAAGTAGTTGGTAAACCAGGCGAGGCAATCATTTGAGAAACCAAGGCTGTCGAGTCTGCAAATAAGAATGTGGTGATTGACAGAGTCGAAAGCCTTGGCCAGGTCGTTGAATACGGCTGCACAGTAATGTCTCTTATCGATGGCGGTTATGATGTAGTTTAGGACCTTGAGCGTGGCTGAGGTGCACCCATGACCAGCTCTGAAACTAGATTGCATAGTGAAGAAGGTACGGTGGAATTCAAAATTGTCGGTAATCTGTTTGTTAACTTGGCTTTCGAAGACCTTAAAAAGACAGGGTAGGATAGATATAGGCCTGTAGCAGTTTTCCTCCACTTTCTTTTTCCGGTCCTCATTTATGACATCTAACATTGATGAGTTGCTGTCAATAGCCCTTTCATGCTGATTCCAAGCATATATAGCATTGATATGATGCTCTGCCTTCGGATGGAGCTTCAATTTATAATCTTTAAACGGCGCCTTTTTCCAGTTACAAACACCTGACTGTGATGTGAAGGCAGATTCAGGTGTGTTGGCCAGAGAAAAATGCTTACAGGCGAAACAACAAGTCGAATCTTGACTTACAGAATATTCAAGCCATGAATTGTCCTTATACCAGGAGTTGTTGAAAGCCCTTTTCCTAGAACCATGCTGAGTTCTGGGAAATGTTTTCAAACACGGCTGTACAGGACCCTCTACCTCTGAACCTTGAAATGTCTGAAATACATGTTAAATAATGTGTCATATCTCTATGGAAATTTATAATTAAGGGATCCACAAGATTAGATAGCTTGTGGATCCCAGCTGCTAACTAAAATGTGTAGTTTAAAATATAGGCCTGGCCTGCCATTGTATCCTTTTGGAACAGAAGTCTGATATCTCTCTCTTTCTTTTCATGTTTAATTGACCCTATGCAAAAATGACACGCTCTATGGTTACATCTAAGCATCCAATTACCCACATTTTAGTCCAATCTCAATCTTAATTACAAATCCCCATTACCTTAAAATCAACTACCAACCTAAGGTACTAGATCTTGGCTAGCCCTACTCTGCAGTAAGTAACTTAGCTAGCTATAATATCTTATCTGTGGAAATATTCTCTCTTCTTCTTCTGTATGTTCTTCTTCTTCTTCTTCTGTATCTCGCAACCAACGTTAATATTCTCTCTTCCTCGTCCTCAATTTGAAAAATGTGCCACCTAATGTCAAAATAAATGCTTCTTTCAACAAGAGGTGAAATGAGATGTCAATCAGCATCAAACTACCAGTAGCAAATACAATTTTGTGGTGGCACCTGGGATGGCCAATCAGATGTCAGGTGCCACCCCGGACACCCCTCTGGCTCCGCCCCTGTATAGAACGCTATGGATTCACCAGCTCCTGTTGCCTTCCGCTGTCTCCCTATTTATAAACAAACATGTGACTGGCTCAACTGTTCTTGGGATCTACGGTAAGCTTCTGGTGTAATGAATGTGACAGGTGAAATGAAGAACGCAATCTGCTTTATCTCCTAACGTTTTGCACAAATTGACTACAGGTATTAACTTAAAAAGTAGCTACAAATATTCAAATTTATTGAAAAACTTCAGATAAATAGTTTTGATGGTATTGACAGTATTGTAAAAACATCCTGTGGCTTTTTCCGACTAACCCGGCATACGGTATATACGGGATAGCGCGCTAGCCTATGACATGAAAAGCCTCTTTCAGGTCCATTTCCACTGTTTCCAAGAGGAGGAGACTGAGAGGCATGTCAGTTCTGCTGCCTGTATAGGCGTTGACAGGGGGATGTCAGATTTCAGCGTGTTCCTCCTGTCCCTATCATGCCCTCCCATCGCTCTGAGAGCGCTGTAGAGTAGAGCAGCTCCATTCTGCTGGAGACTAGAGCCCAGCCCTGTTTGGAGGCAACGGCAGTCACAGCTTTGATATGAAAAGATCTGCTAGATTAAAATCGCTGTGGAGAAGATTGGTTGCCCCACGCTTGCATATCTTGGCCTCAGAAGTTGAAAAGGAACTGGCCTGATTGATTATTTTAATGGTGTGGGATTCTCTTTTTTGAGGGAGATAAAGAAATGTAAATGAACTTTTCTAATGTTGACTCTCACTCAGGAGGACATATTGTGGATCATTCACCAAGCTCAGTTAAATAGGCCAAATGTGGAGCACCACTGGTACTGAAATTCTCTGCTCTCTTGACTGAAATTCATCCAATACCCAGCCAAGGCAGCCATGGAAACCAATATGTACTGTACTGTGACAGCAAAGGTGACTCAATGCAATAGAGAACTGTTACATTTTTACATGAACACAGCATTTGCTTAATCCTTTCTCTGGCTGCATACAATCCAAACGATACTTTCGAATATAGTTAAAGCGTTGGGTTTGCATGAGAGATTTCTATGGCTTTGCCTGAAGATTAAGAAAGTTAATTCCAAGCCATTCTGAGGACCGCAAATAAATGAATGTGGAATGATGACAGAGCGGGAGCTGGTGTCTGGTGTCAAGGTGATACATCCACAGAGATCATTGGCTGTGTGGGCTGTGAGCAGGCCCATTCCTCGAGGTGTCTTCAGGTCGGTGTGTGTGGCCATTTGAGGAGGACATAATGAATAGAAAGGCTCCTCGGGGTGAGCTAGCAGAGCATTAAATCACAGGCAAAATTAGACTCTCACCAACATATTTCGCTAGGTTTCCCCACACCCCTCCCCTCTCACCCCCCTCCCCTTTTTCTGTGTGTGTCTCTCTCTCTTTCTCTCTCTCGTTGTAATAAGTAAAGTACACACAGCTCACACGTTCGGCAGAGCAGCTAGAAGTTTCCGAGAGCTTCTATGCAGACTAGGGAACGCTATTTCCCTGGGGCTATTAAATGATAAGCACTCACTGGGTACCTTGCTCTCGTCACTGCTAATTGAAGCTGCCATTTCACAGAATCAACAGGAGCGTTTGGTTTTCATTAGGTTGGCACACCAACATGTAGCATGTAATACAGTGGAGTACAACTTAAACAGAGTTTTTCTCTACTCCAGTGCTTCCCAAACCTTTTCTCCCATGAACCACAGGGTACACATGGCCTTGGTGGTCCACTAGTAGCTACTGTACCTAGAGGACCCCCATTGGTCCACAGACCACTGCCTGGTTGAATCAACGTTGTTTCCACATCATTTCAATGAAATGACGTGGAGCCAACGTGGAATAGATGTTGAATTGACATCTGTGTCCTGTAGGAGGTTGGGAATCGGTGCTCTACACCACCAGACTTGACCTACACTCCTTACCAATCTAAGCCCTTACCATTTTACTGTAGCTCCTCTTTTCTCCCCACAACCACAGGGCCTGTAGTTGTGGTACTGATGCCTCATTGAAATAGATCTTAGTAAATGAACACTGTACGAATATCAGTTACTGAATCATTAGGGAATTAATTGTTGCATAATGCCGTGATTTCCAAAGTCCATTGGATTGGAGGGGAGCCATCATTCAGCATTTTAGCTGCTCAGATAATTGTAGTTGTGTCATTTGAAATGGGAGCCTTGCTATAAATCTTTAGTGTCTTGCACGCTGAAGGAATGAATGCTGAAGGAGATTGGAGCTCCTTAAAGGCTATTTGTGAGTGAAATTGTACATTGAACCAATTATGTTGTAAGTTATGACTGGGTGACTTAATGACATCCAAATGGCCTACACGGCTGTAGTGAAACTCAACATTTGTAAATCGATACTGTGGGGCGCCTACAATCAATAGATCTCATTAATGATAGGAAACCATTATGCTGAGCGCTATAGGGCCTGTTTTAACAATTTCAGGACGGCCCGCAATGAAAATCCAAAGTGATGTAATTTATTCAGGCGGAGCCAACATATCAATTACAGGACATGACATCTCCAGATATGCCGTTAAATGCAGGACCATGCAGGCAGTCCTAGGGCACTTTCTCACAGAGGAGCAATCACAGCTTTACTTGAGTAAGATACTGTAGCCAAGGGTATTTTCCATTGTTTCTTTATATTATTATATCTTATATATCTAGACATGATTTGTACATATTCCTTAGAGCACCATCACAGTTTTTATTTTCTTCCTTTACTGGAAACAGAAGAGGAGGGCATTTTGAGACCTCTCTATTTCTATTTAAAGCTGTAATGATCAAACCAAAGACTTCTCAGCTAGTTAGAGGTTTTATTTGGCTTTGCCATTTCCAGCGTCTTTCTTTATCTCTTTGCTGTCTTGTTGGTATCACAGAGGTTGTTGGTATCACAGAGGAATAGCAGTGTTTTATTTTGTCGATCTGATTGTGGCGGCAAATTGTCTCGATGGAGTTTTAATTTGTGTCAGGGCTTTGTGGATATATGGAACTAGATAACTGCAATTCATTAATGTATGAGATATTTCCCAATAATAATTTTTTGTTTGTGAGATACTGATAAATTACATCAATGTAGGATAAAGAAACCCTCACTTGTTTTATTCTAGAGGCCCCTTTCTGTTGATTTACTGGAAAAAGGAAAACCACCACAGAAAGTTACCATTTCAAAGTCTACAGAACCAATTAGAAACACCCACTGGCTATTTGACCACTACATCAGAGCATGCGTTTCTTCTGCAAAACAAATTGTGGGAAGTAGTTGAGGAGAAGTTATATTGCAGATCTCCATGCAGATGTCTTCATCTCCTTTAGTTTCCCTGAATCTGCCACGCCCGTGACTATAGTGATATTTTATTTAAAACTTCACACTGAGCTGTCAGAGGGGGTTACACCAGGAAGGATGGCTCCTGTCTCTGCGTTTATCTCCTGAACCTGGTGCTGAGCCACTATAGTTGGAAGCTAGAACAGGACAGGACAGGAGGGGTGTTAGGATGTTCTCATTGCTCTCAATGCTTCTAGTTAACTGGCTTAATTTGACCATAGAGGGCATTTTTAAAACAGCATTTAGCGCACTCAGAGCTCAATGAGGGGGAGAAATGAACTCTAGAACAGACACAGACCGATCAATAGCACTAGCACTGGGATCATAGTCACCGGAAAAGTTAAGTAAGTCTCTGGTGTTAGGAACGGTCTGTTCAATGTCTTAATGTTGTTGAGGCAGTAATCCAACAGGAGGCCACACTGTTTGATTATCATTCATCAACTGCTTGATTCATCTCAGGAGATATTGTTGTTCGAATATCATTCATCAACTGCTTGATTAATCTCAGGAGATATTATTGTTCGATTATCATTCATCAACTGCTTGATTAATCTCAGGAGATATTATTGTTAGATTATCATTCATCAACTGCTTGATTCATCTCAGGAGATATTATTGTTAGATTATCATTCATCAACTGCTTGATTAATCTCAGGAGATATTATTGTTAGATTATCATTCATCAACTGCTTGATTAATCTCAGGAGATATTATTGTTAGATTATCATTCATCAACTGCTTGATTAATCTCAGGAGATATTATTGTTTGATTATCATTCATCAACTGCTTGATTAATCTCAGGAGATATTATTGTTAGATTATCATTCATCAACTGCTTGATTCATCTCAGGAGATATTATTGTTCGATTATCATTCATCAACTGCTTGATTAATCTCAGGAGATATTATTGCTTCCTCCGATCTCCCGTCTGTCAAGGACATAAATAAATGAGGTCATAAGGCAAACACACTTTGACCCAATTAGAAATGTTTTGTATAGAATCGAATTTGACAATAAAACAGCTGTTGCTCATAGAATATAGATGAACTGAGCTCACCTGCAACGTCTAGTGTGTCAGACCAGTAATACAACACCTTCACTTAGTAAACAACATTGAGTGGTCCTGATGAAGAGACTGTCTGTACAGGGGTGTACTGCATTGGACAGCTGCTCCATAGGGACAAGAGCTAATTCAAAACCATCTGGCTAATCTTCTTCCCATGCGTCAGCCATCATACTCAACATCGCTACTAGCATGTGCATGTTCATCCAGCACCTAGCATTACCCTTTTTCACTGAGATATGTTCGGTCACAGTTTACGTTGCACTTTGAGCTCAGATCGTGTATTATGTTTCCCTTTCTCTGGCATCTAGCTAAAGGTTCTTGTTGTTCCTATGGGAATCATGTGACAGCAACGGGCTGTCATTATGAGAATGATGTGTGGGTAAATGGCTGGGAGAGGTGCTAATGGGTCCGTAGAGAGATGGTTGAACTGTTCTTAATAAGCCTGCCACATATCAAGCCCTGGGCTCCCTTTGACATCAACTTCAATGTGTAAATACATGCAGCAATATGAAGGGAGGAGGAGGTTGACTGAGCCCACGGGTAGTGTTTGCTCTTCTCTCTCAGCCCTTGGAAGGGTGCGGCAGGCTCCACAGTTTCAGTGTGTGTGTGTGTGTGTGTGTGTGCGCACGTGTGCAATATCAGACCCAGGAGAGTAGGAGGGGTGGTCCTCAGGTTCAGGCCCACCAGGCATCTCTAACTGCGGCCCACATGCATCTGTCTCCATCTGGGAACTCCTCCAATGCAAAGCACAGCGTTTATTCAGCCAGCTGTTTGGCTGAGATAGCTCAAAGCTGTCAGGACCCGTTTTTCAACAGGGCAATTATATCCAATCACTGCTGTCCGTCGCCTACTCGTCCCGCCACCGGATATTGCAGTCATCACATTTGGTTATCAATTACGATTGCCAATGTGGAGGGATCTGTGAAGGGGGTTCTGGGCTGGAGGAGAGATGCCTCAGAGTGGTGACAGGACCCAATTAGGGAACAGGCAAGGAGCGCTACGACTGGCTGCCCACTAAATCAGCACAGGCAATGAGACAGACGCCCCAAACTAAGAGGTAACTCTCAGAGAAACCTGTGTAATAGCTCACACACACACACACACACACACACACACACACACACACACACACACACACACACACACACACACACACACACACACACACACACACACACACACACACACACACACACACACACACACACACACACACACACCACACACACCACACACACACATACACACACACACACACACACACACACACACACACACACACACACACACACACACACACACCACACACACACATACACACACCCATTGCTGCTTCTGAAGGCCACTGTAAAACACCTGCAGTTGAAAAATACCTGGGGAAATTCCTCAAATACCATCAACTGGAAGCTTCACTGAATAGTCATGAGTATTATTGAGAAGTGGTTGCTTGCCATGCAAAGATGTGTCGGAATCTCGACAATGCATTCAATGTTAAATGTTTGATGTTAAAATATGCATTGGAGAGGCAGATTTCATGTTCAAAGCATTTGAAGCAAGCAGACATACACAGAGCAGGATTAAGAGTCCTCTTTATATTTTTTGTGAGAAAGCATAACCACCTGGTCACGGGTATGTTTTTGCATGCTGTATTATAGGATTACTACTGTAGTTTGAGGTTCAGCTCAAGTTAATGAGGTAGCGGTTGCCGATTGGCACAGATTTAGGATCAGCAAACCCTAGCCAAAACCATTACGGAGTAGAAGGGCAAAACTGACATTAGATCAGTGGCTAGAGGCGACTACACACTTCCCACTTTAGAATGAACCTGACCTTCAGATATGTCAGTGCAGGTACCCATAATCACTCAGCGCTCCCTGCAACTGTTTCTCGTGTGGAAAACAAACTAGGGAAGCAACCTGCAGGCTGAAAACAGCTCCTCACACCATCTCTTCCTATGGGATACGACAACATAGCTAACCCTTTCAAGACAAGACTGGACAAAACCAGCATCAGAGAAGTGTTTATCAGATCAAATTATACAGGATATCACAATTGCTTCCTTAAATATTATACAGCCACATTTTATCGCCAATGGTGTTTTATTGTCAATGGTGTGATTGTATCCTTAGCTTGTCTCAACTAACCCCAATGTCTTTCCTTTTATGGCAAAGAGGTTTGTAGCACTGTCTACTACATCTAGGCCCTATTTCTTTGCTGAACTGTGTCACAATACCTGTGGGCCAACTATAAAAAAAAAACCTGTGCTGTGTCCCAGGCTGGCATCACATTCCAGGGCCTATTTCAGGTGGATGTGACGGTGTGGTACAGTAATGTTAAGATGGCAGTCGCACATTTAATATGACCTGGGGGCTTTGGCCTAGCTGACACAATTAAACAGCGCAGCATGCTAAGTTGACTTCTATGTGTGTGTGTGTGTGTGTGTGTGTGTGTGTGTGTGTGTGTGTGTGCGTGCGTGCGTGCGTGCGTGCGTGTGTGCGTTGAGTTTTGAGCAATGAGCGAGGCAGGTAATTTTTCGGGGCTGCAGACACCATCGCTCTCTGACAGATGGGATTGTGTGTGAGGGGATGGAGTGAGGGAGGGTGAGGGAGAGGTTGGTGAGTGGATGTTGGTACAGTAGGTAGCCATTCCTGATGTAACCCAGCTAGCTGTAGCCTATGGCGCTAAAACCAATCACTACCTGTAGCCTGTAAACAACCATCTAGTGTGAGGAGGGGATTGCTGGCGATGACATTGGAAAGCTATGGCAGTTTTCAGAAAGCAAAGCCTATTTTCCCTGTAATGTGAACCATTATTCCTGTGCTCTGTATATGTGGACTAGTCTTTCTCAATGGATTTTGTTTCATGTTTGCTGCGCTGGTCCACAGAGAGAGTGAGGATGAGTCTATCCATGGCAGCAGCAGGGCTGAAGACATATCCACCCCCGTCAGTCAGTCCGTTAGTCAGTGGTAATCCAAACAGGATATGAGCTCCTCTGTTAAACCCCATACTACTTCCTGGGTCCTCAGAGACTTCAAATCTCCCATTAGCTGTAACACTCACATGCTATCCCACAGAGCCATAGAGATATAGTGGGATTCTAAACAGTCATTCTCCGCTCCACCTAGAGACACTGTCAGACAGGTACACATTCACTACTACACACTGGTCCTCACATAATTAGCTTTTTATTGATTGCATATTAATGACATTAGACAGGTGCTGCAATGGAAATGTGCATATAGCCTGTATTTGTTGCCAGACATTTTGCATTGGATTTTTTCTTTTCAGAAGCTGAGACAATGGATGTGCACCCAGAGACCACAGTGTGTAGATGCTGTCTTCTTCCTCTGTTTGGCCATCTGGTTCAGTAATAATAACCTGAGTGAATATGGGTTACCTTCTCTCGTCAATATGGGCGGAATGTACTGCCCAACATATCATACCCCCACATTGCTTAATTCTTCACCCCAGCAGAAACTGTTTTAAGTAAGAACGGTGGAGTGACCAGAGATTCTTTGTATGGAACCCCCCCAACCAGAAAAATTCTCTTTCTGCTTTTGCAAGGATGCATTTATCTTCCCTACAGAAACTTCACCAAGTCCACCAGCAGCAATACGTTGCTTCCCTTCCCAGTACCCCCACAGCTGTTGTGTCTGACAGAGAGACTAATTATATGCTGTGTGCATGCTATTTTAGAGAGCCTTGTAAGTAAAGTACACCCCAAGCTATGGCTGAAGTGAATGATGGTTTCTGTGCACCAAGTTGTGGCTGCTATCCCCAAGTCCCAGAGGCATTCACAGCAAATAAATTAGATTATATATTCCTCTCCTCCTTCACAAGCCTTTCCTCTGGAGCCTTATCAGATCCTTCTCACTTTGATGTTATACAGTATATAAGGACCTGGATATTGCTTATGTCCTAGTTTTTCACTGCTGTTTTTTTACCATGATATGTACTTCTCATCGAATGTTGCTCATATCATCAATGAAACTGGAGTAACACTTGTGCCTGATAATATGGGTTTTATAGCGTAAGTTGTTATCGATGAAACGTCACAATACTATGCAAAGTGTTCGACTTGGCTGCTGGGGGGCAAGGAGACCCCGGCTCCACTAAAACCATTTTCAAGGGTTTGATCAATAGATGTTATAACTAGGTTTTAATATCATCACCTCTTGTCACATTTGCGATTATGCCACATTTAGCTCTGTCATCAGCGTTATACATCATGTAACTGCATGCTTTTCAAGATCAGTAAACATCAATTGATCATGCAATTTCAGATACCTGAGGGTAGGCTCACGATATCTCTCAATGTTGTCCAACATTAATTGGATATTGGATAGCTAGCCTATTTGACATGGTACATCAATCAATGTAGCCTATCATGTCTGTCAGCAGCAATTGTGATGAAACACTCTTAAAAACAGTGTCTATTGTGGAAAAAAACATCTTGATTAACTCTTTAGTCATATCCCAGTTTACCTATTTGCTTATCGTCTTACCCAGCGACCTGTTTTTTAAATTATAGGAGCAAAAAGTAATCTATTTGATTTGGAACAGCAAGCCAGGCGGGCCTATTTATATAATGAATATGAATTCAGAGGGCAGACATATTAAAGCATTAGAAACTCTCACTAAAGTCTTCAGTCATACACAAATTGTACTTAAATCCGAACTGGTTCTCTAGCAGATGAGTAAGAATGTCTCACCCCATGTTCAATAATGTCCCCTTTCCCTTTATTCAGATTACAACCTCTCACTTTCGGTTCTTTTCAAATTTTAAAAAGCCATAGAAGTTGGTTGCTATTTCAATTTAATCCACCAGAAGAA
Organism: Oncorhynchus clarkii lewisi; assembly: GCF_045791955.1. Classification (NCBI taxonomy): domain Eukaryota; kingdom Metazoa; phylum Chordata; class Actinopteri; order Salmoniformes; family Salmonidae; genus Oncorhynchus; species Oncorhynchus clarkii. Next base: position 66,964,928 of record NC_092150.1, on the reverse strand, counting down.
AATGAGCAAATATTACAACAAACATTATGATTAAACTCAAATATACTAATTGACAATTATTTTAAAAAAAAATGGTTTTAAATGTTTAAAAAAAGTATAATCTTTGTAAATTATATCATAAATAGGACTGTTGGAGTTATGTCACACATGCAGCTAACAAAAATATATAGAAATGTCTGCTCTACCCAAAATTACAACCAACTAATTGCAGCATTACCACAAAAATGGAAGAAGCAAGTGGAAGGGAGAAAAAAAATAAGGAACTTGTTTGTGAAACATAAAAAAGTATACTAGTTTAATTTAAGGACCAAAAAATGTACAACTGTGCCATATATATTTGTGACAATATTGCGTTAGGAGGTAGGTGAAGGAGTCAGGTGCAGGAGAGCAGAGATGTCCGAGATGCGTACTTATAATGGGCAAGTCCACCAAATACACGTTAGGCACAATAAAAAAATCAAACGCCCTCGACAACAGAAAAACCCGTTAATCACGCAAGGAGGAACAAACAAAGCTCCTCAATTTATACACACTCGGTATGAATGCGTGAAACAAAAATGGGCATAACCTAACCGAGCAACATCACAATAAAATAATCCCGCACAAACCTAGGCAGGCAACAGGGTAAATTATACACACAGAAATGAAGGCAAATTAAACCAGGTGTGAAAGAACCAAAGACAAAACAAACAGAAAAGGAAAAAGGGTGATGGCTAGTAGGCCGGCAACGCCGACCACCGACCGCCGACCGCCGCCCGAACAGGGAGAGGAACTACCTTCGGTGGAAGTCGTGACAATATTGCAAAATAATTGGGATGAGATTTTCAGTGTACCGATTCAATGGCACATTGATTATGAACTGATATGCAAAACGACGCCAGATACAAAACTGATAATTTTTCAATTTCAATTATTATTAAAAGGTATTGCAACCAATTGAACATTTTATATATATATATATATATATATATATATATATATATGGGGGATACAACCATCCCAGCTCTGCAGATTTAGCTGCAAAGAGAGAGAATCATTAGATGAGTTGTTCTGGTCCTGTCCATATGTAGCTTTTTTTTGGCCACAGGTCCAGGAATGGCTGAAGAATTGCAACAACTCTGCAGATAGCACTACTGGGTGATCTGAAAATTCAAAGTCAATTGATCAATAATAAAATAATACTTTTAGCAAAAAAAATGTATCTTTAATTTACTATCTTGTAGAAACAATGAGAATAGAAAGGTTTCAACAGCACAGTTGAAAAATAGATGGCAAATAGATGGTGTTAATAGATAGATGGGACGGGTGGAGTGGAGTTGAAGGGTGGAACTAATAACAACAAGATTACTCATGCAAAATGTAGTGTGTCCGCTATTTGTACATAGGGTCTGAATTATGTGTAACAGAACAGAGAAATCCAAACTGGATGGTCTTCAGAAATAGATGGAAAGGGTTTAGGGTAGCGGAAGGATATGAGTCAAAACAAACAAAAGATAACTATTGTAAAATAGATTGTGCCTGTAAAATATATATAGTATGCATGAGCTGGAAGTAGAAGCCTATGTGCTGTTGTTCACTAGTTTTAGTGTAAAAAAGTAAAGAAAATAATATTTTAAAAACATGTGTGTGTGTGTGTGTGTGTGTGTGTACACAGTATATTTCCAAATAATATATGGGGGATTGGAAATGATGCAGACAATTACATTGATGGAAGCTACAATCTATCTGCAATATTAAAGCTGATCCACCCCACCAAAATGTTTTTATAACAATAATAATAATAATAAAACAACGTTGAAAAGGGGATAATGTTCGCTGACTTCGCTAGGTAGGCCTACGTTGGTTGTTTAGCCAACTGTACAATGTTTCTCAAAGTAAACATTATCCGCTGACATTACATCAGCAAATGTGCCCTTCTGCTGCTTGGCAGGAAGAGTCCACGAAGGATGGCACATTTATGCAAAACACTCATACTTGTCAGGTATGGTTCACTTTAATCCAATTAATGGAGGACAATGTTGAGAGATATCGTGAGCCTACCCTCAGGTATCTGAAATTACATGATCAATTGATGCTTACTGATCATGAAATCATGCAGTTACTTGCTGTATAACTCTGATGACAGAGCTAAATGTGGAATAATTGGACATTTGTAGTTCTGACAATGCTCTTCAAGAGGTGATGATATTAAAACCAAATAGTTCACATTCATTTAACAATCCCTTGAAAACAGTTATCAATGGTTTTAGCAGAGCTGGGGGTCTCCTTGCCCCCCAGCAGGATAATCGAATGCTCTGCACCTTATTGTGACATTGTTTTTGTTAGCCACCTAAATTCCCTGGTGCCCTGTAGGAGTGTGTAGAGCTTTGATGGTCATGGAATTTTGGATTTGGTTATTGGTCAGTCAAATGACCGCAGTCACGCCTATAATCATTTGAAGAGCACAATCATTTTTTGTTGTTAAGACACAATTTTTCTTCTCTCCTCGACTCCTGATACATGTGCTGCGGCTGCAGGGAGGGAGCTATTGCCTAGGCAACCAAAGACCTGTTTGCTACAACACTTTGCTTGCTTCAGCAAGGAGCAACAAAGTTTCACCACCAAGTTGAATATGTTTATCTTTCACGGGTTATGACGGATTATTTATTTTCATGACAGTCTTCATCCATAATCGTCGGTCACACGATAATACCTTAATTGTGCAAGCCCTACGAGTGTGCCATCACTTCAACAGTAGGGGGTTTACAAGCAGATGCAGCCTTCTTCTTACTGAGCTTTCTGTACAGCAGCAACAGACTTTGATCCCTGTGTTGGAGCTGTGTTGGCAGAGGTTTACTGAGATAGTGTCGTTCCGGGGGTAGGCCTGCATTTTCATAAGCTGGTTTTCCTCTCTTCTCGCCGAGGAGAGATTTAACTTGGGGCTCACAGCTGGGAAGCACACCAGGGCTGCTCTTATTCAATGTATTTGGATTTGCCCGATTTGAATCACTTCTACTGCGTGGCAGGCAGGTAGGAGTTTGAGTTAGAGAGAGAGTCATACTTCCAGGCTGGGGGAATGCATGGCAATATTCATTTAAATCTGGCTTTCAAGTGATGCTCTGCTTTAAGGGACCTCATGCACATAGCACTGCAGAGACCTGTGAAAACCTGTCAACCACTCTGTTGTTACAGTCAGACTCAAAGAGCTGCTGCCTGGTGAAATGTAGCTTTGTTACAGTAGATTTGACCTCATAATAATAATTCTCTCTGGGAACATATTATAATATACAGTATGTCAATTTCGTTGTGACAATAATGAAAGGAAAAACAGCAGTATTGACCTGAAAAATACATTTCTTTCAGTCTACAACATACAGCATTGCCAGTTCTAAATGGTGATCCTTAGGAAGAACACATTACAAGTTTTCTGATGCAAACACGTTCATATTCTAGTAGTGCCAGGGTGCACATTTCCCTTACTGCAGAAACAACACTCATGTTTTCCAAACAGAGGAAGAACTCTTGCTGGTCACTTAAGGAACTGTGACTTGGCTGATGAATACGATAAAAAATACTAATGGGAGCTCTATTTTCAAACCAGAACATTGCCTACTATCCTCCCTCGAGACAAGCTTTCATCGCCACTTTAATAAATCACTATATCCAGTCTCCACGGAGCAGCTGTGAATTTGAATGAATGTTGAAAATACCACTAATGTAGAAGATTAGTGATAATATCTACTTTGGTTTGCGTCTATGGACTAGGATTTAGTTGTGTGTGTGATACATGAGCAGACCAGACATGATGGATAAAAGTTACTGTCTCCGAACCTTCACCATTCCCTGTGAGTGAGTGGTACTGAGAAGGAGAGGAGAGGAAGAGGAGAGGAAAGCTCCGCCTCCTATCCTCAAATCTCATCCGAGATATGACGTTGCACATATGTGCCTGAACAAGAATAAATCCTGATGAGGCATTGATGTCAGGAAGGGAGAGCAGTGGGTTGAGCTGGCTGGTACACTCTCAGATCTGGTGGCCTGGATTCATGACGGAGAGCTTCTGGGTTGTTCCAGAAAATGAGTGCCTTTCGCATTCCTTTTGATATTTTAAGTATAAATTGCGCACCAATATACCATTTTAAAAGCCTGTTATATTAAATGAAGTGCCCTTTAATATAGACCACATGGAGAATTCAATTCATCCACTTTATGCATTTTGACATGTCCCTCCGTTCAAACTCTGTGACTTCTAGGGAGATGTTTATTTTACCCACTTAATCTCAAGAAGTCTTCATTGTAAAGTCATTTCTGAAGATGAGTTTGTATTTAATGTGGTTAGTGTTTCACATACATCTGTCCCTCATTTTAAAGTCAAACCTGTTATGTGAACTGACCTCTCATTTTAATATGACGAGGAGGAGTAGTAGGAAGGATCGGAGGACCAATGCGCGGCGTGGTAAGTGTCCATATCGTTTAATAAGAATAATGAACACTGAACAAAACAATAAACGACAACGTGAAATAACAAAACCGAAACAGTTCCGTGTGGAACGAACACTGACACGGAAAATAATCACCCACAACTCGAAAGTGAAACCAGGATACCTAAGTATGGTTCTCAATCAGGGACAACGATTGACAGCTGCCTCTGATTGAGAACCATACCAGGCCAAACACAGAAATCCCAAATGATAGAAAAAGGAACATAGACTGCCCACCCCAACTCACGCCCTGACCATACTAAAACAAAGACAAAACAAAGGAACTAAGGTCAGAACGTGACAATATGGTGAAACATTGAACATCTAATAGTCAAATCATAGTGTAAAACCATATGAGCTGGTCTAGCTAACACAATTAAACAGCGCAGCAGGCTACGTTGACTTCAATGAGCTAGTTCTTCTCTTTTTGGCCATTTCCTGGTGTTTTGTGGTGAAAACTGAGCGGGTTGAGCATAACACCCCAACCCTGTAAGCCATAGATAGACAGGCTAGAAATGATTTAACAATAAAAAAACATTTGTGAAGCTTGTATCCAGTCGCCACACCCTGTGTCCCAGGCTGGCATCACATGCCAGGGTCTATTTGAGGGGGATGGGACGGTGTGACCTTGTGGTACAGTAACGTTAAGATGGCAGTCTGGCACACTTAATCTGACCCGGGGTCTTTGGTCTAGCTGACACAATTAAACAGCGCAGCATGCTACGTTGACTTCTATGTGTGTGTGTGTGTGTGTGTGTGTGTGTGTGTGTGTGTGTGCGTTGAGCAATGAGCGAGGCAGGTAATTTTTCGGGGCTGCGGACACCATCGCTCTCTGACAGATGGGATTGTGTGTGAGGGGATGGGGTGAGGGAGGGAGGCAGGGTGAGGGAGAGGTTGGTGAGTGGATGTTGGTACAGTAGGTAGCCACTCCTGATATAACCCAGCTGGCTGTAGCCTATGGCGCTAATAACAATCACTACCTGTAGCCTGTAAACAACCATCTAGTGTGAGGAGGG